>NC_140589.1:85907751-86632751 GCF_964204655.1 Triturus cristatus | reverse complement strand
GCGCCCAACATCCCGGCCCGACCGAGATCCGGGCGACTGAGGTTGGGCCCGTCTCGTTTGGCAGGGCAGCCTGGAAGAGAAGGGGACGAGGGCCTGTGAGGGGACCCCGGTTCCTCTCGGTGGTAGGCGTGCAGGATGGGGAGCTGCCTGGCTCTTCCCTTCGGCACCTCTGGCACGGGCAAGGGTGGGGTGGGGTGGGCTGTAAAAGCCAGCATGGTACACGGCTCGGGGCCGCCCGGCGACGGACGGCTGAGGTGCAGGTGGGGCGATCCTCCCTCGATGTCAGGTACCCGGTTTGACCCGGTACCGTGCGGTCGGGCCGAGGGGTTTGAAGACTCGTGCGGTCCCTCCCGGGAGAGACCGGCGGCTGTGTGGCTGTCTGCTCCTGACGCACCGGGAGCCCCCTTCCTCGGCTGCGTGTGGGTGGGGGGGGACTCCTGGGCCGAGCGCCTGGCAATGTTTTTTTCTCACAACGGTGCAGTCTGACTCCCAGAGGGGAAGTCTTGAACGGGGCGCCCGGGCCGTCTTGCCACGCCGACGGACGGCGTCGCCTTCCTCCCGCCTCTCCTGCACCCACAGGTGGGCGAACGTTTTTGAAAAGTTGCCTGTGACTCTCGGCGGTGGATCACTCGGCTCGCGCATAAATGAAGAACGCAGCTAGCTGCGAGAATTAGTGTGAATTGCAGGACACATTGAGCATCGACACTTAGAACGCACCTTGTGGCCCCGGGTTCCTCCCGGGGCTACGCCTGTCTGAGGGTCGCTCGATCGTCGATCGCCCCGGGGCTTCCCCGGGAAGCGGCTGGGGCCGTCGCAGGGTTAGCTCCGCTTCCCCTTTGTCCCCCCACAAGTTCAAACCCCCCGATCTCCCGTGGCAGGGTCCCTGGCTGGGTCCTGCCGCAGAGGTACGCCGCCGGCGTGCCTGGCCCGAGAAGAGGTCTGGCAACTGGTCCACCCCGGGCCTGTCCCGGGGCGGCTGGCTGTCTGTGGTATCCCACCAGCTGCCCGCACGCACGTGCCTCGGGCGCCCACCTCCGTGGTTGGCTCCCGGCGAGGGCGAAACCTCTCCAGATGCGATCCAGGGAAAGAGGGCGTGCGCTGCCGGGACGCCAGGCCCCCGCTTCGGCATGGGCCTGGCCTTCCCCAGCAACCCCCTTCACGTTCTGGCGTTATTCTTCTGAGTACGACCTCATATCAGACGTGGCGACCCGCTGAATTTAAGCATATTACTAAGCGGAGGAAAAGAAACTAACCAGGATTCCCCCAGTAACGGCGAGTAAAGAGGGAAGATCCCAGCGCCGAATCCCCGCCCGGCGGCGGGCACGGAAAATGTGGCGTACAGAAGACCGACTCCCCGGCGTCGCTCAGGGGGCCCAAGTCCTTCTGACCAAGGTTCACCCCGCAAGAAACTTACTCTACTTCAATTCGAACATCACCTTCAGGTTATACTGCCCAGGAGTAAACAATGGTAATCGGTCGCTCTGTTGAATAAAACTGCCTACATAAGAAAACGTGCACAAACCCAAAAGAAAGTAGTGCCAACAACTCAAATGAGCGTAACCTTACTTACACGCAAGTGAAACTAGAAACAATATCCCGCCTGCAAAATAAAACAAAACAATAATAAAACGACGAGCCCATAATCAGCCCGTGCCTACTCAACTATGACCAAACAGTACAAACTCCCGTTGGCCAAACCTTCGTACCATGTGAAAGGATTAATCCAACTTCCACGTCCTACACCCTCTGTATCTCCATTAGCTTCTTCCTTGTTGCTCTCAGCAATATCACGGTCTGATGACGTATCGACGTGGTTACCGTAGAAACGAGAACACGCATTTATCTTCACGCACCAGGTTACGTTCGAATGAAGATCACACAACTTTATCCAGCAAAACAAAACGACATTTCCACAACCGCTTAGCTCCTCACATTCACGAGCATAACCCCTTAACTCAAGGCTCCTACGTTGATCTACCAAAAAAAAATCCAAATGTGCGCATACTCAGTGAGATATCCCTGTTTAAACACCATATTATAAAACCACGTACTGCAGATGCCTGCTAAACCAATCATTAACCTATATTTGAAACTCAAATTGTGTGAAGCGTGATGCAAAAAAAGAGGAACGAAAAAAGAAGTTAAAGAAGTGTGCAAATATAATAAAGTGAATATCCTCTGTTTTAAGTTTCAATAACTTCGCATGAACTATATGTTTAAATGCGTAAGCATAATCAACTTACTGTGCCCATAATTGCAATGAATTAATGAAAACAGGACTCAAGTCAATGCAATAACTAAAATACATGTTAACAATTGTTTTTTTTATAGAAAACAGCTCATTTTAATAAGATCATTAAGACCCCCTGGGCTCATTGTTCCCAAACGATTTATCCAAAAGGTCTCCCTCTGCAGTAATCTTTTATTGATATCTAAACCTGGGACATCTGTAACTGTCTCTATGATTTGGAATTTAAGTTGTGCTATTGTGTAGTGTTTCTCAGACCAATGTGTTGCTAAAGAAGAAGTTATGATTTTGTTGCGTATTCTACTCTTATCTTCTGAAATTCGAGTCTTGATTTTTCTCTCCGTTTTGCCTATGTATAACAGTGCGCAGGGGCACTTCACTGCGTAAATAACATTATTCGTGTCACAGTCACCTTGATATTGAAGTTTCACTTTTTCACCGTGTGTGGATGGGAGATGATATTTCCTTGTATAACGTTGTTACAATGTACACAGTTTGCGCATCTACGCATGACTGCTGTTTCACTCTTTTGTGTGGTTTTTCCTTTACTTAACCTCTTGAGTGCCCATGACGAGATGGTCTCGTCATGGGCCGCGGTTGCGCTGTGCCCATGACGAGACTATCTCGTCATGAACCCCGCCCGCTAATGAAAGGGCCGGCACAGGGCGGGGAAAGGGCGGGGCACTCAAGGGGTTAATAGTTCTTTAATGTTTTTGTTCTTGTATAGGCAAAAAGTGGTCTCTCTGCGAAAATATTATGAAAGTCTGGTTCCTGTTGCAACAACTCCCATCTTTTACTAATGATATTCCTCATTTTCTGGGAGTTTAATGAAAATGTAGACACAAATGCGCTCCGTTGACTTTCTGGTTTGTGTTTTTTATTTAAAAGGTTGTGTCTATCATGTTGTAATGCACGAGAAGCTAATTCATCCAGTAATTTTGTGGGATACCCACGTTTCACATATTTTCTCTTAAATTCCAAAATGTTCTCCTGACAATTCTCATCACATGTTACCAAACATTTAATTCTCAGGAACTGAGAATAAGTTATTTTTTTAAGAACACTTGCTGGATGAAAACTTTGAAAGTGTAGTAGGCTATTTTTATCTGTTGTTTTTTTAAATAAATTAGCAGACAGTCGTTGATTGTTTATTTCTACCCAGACATCCAAAAATGACATTTTTATTCTGCTTAACAAATGAGTAACTTGATTTCTGGGGTTCCTCGTATTAAGAATATTGATATTTTGAATGAGTTTGGCTTCAGTGCCAGACCATATGATAAAGATGTCATCGATGTATCTACAAAATGTCCAATCTGTATTTTGAAAAATGTGTTCCTCCTCAAATTTTGCCATGAACGTATTAACGTACGCCGGTGCTCCTGCAAATCCCATTGATGTACCGTTCAGTTGAACAAAGAATCTTTTTAGCCATTCAAAGTAGCTATGATGAAGACAGAAGTGAGTCAATTCAAGCAAAAAGATTTCAATTTCTGGTGAACGTAACAGTAACCATTCCAGAGCTTCAAGCCCTTCAGAGTGGGCTATAGATGTATACAAAGATACAACATCAATTGTGCAAAGTATATATTCCTTATCTGATGTCAGAGTTAATCTATCAAATTTCTGAATAAAATCTGCTGTATCTTGTATGTATGTGTGCCAAGATTGGATTAAAGGTTACAAAAAATGATCAATGAGTTTACCAGCTGGTTCAAAGAGGGATCCACACCCCGACACTATAGGTCGGAAAGGTGGGTCCTCCAAGTTCTTGTGAACTTTCGGCAACATGTAAAGTTTTGGTCTGCGTGGAAATTTGGTAAACAAGTATTTGCTCGTATTTTCATTGAACCATTCCATGCTTAATGCTTTATACACCAGTTTTTGAAAAAGCTTCGATATTTCCACCATTGAATCTTGATCTAATGGCATGTATGTGTTAGTGTTATTCGCATGCAAATTCACTTTCCTTTCATAAAATTCTGTGTCCATTAACACAAGGGCGCCTCTCTTGTCAGCTTTTTGGAATGTGAGCTCTGTTCTTTTGGCCAATTGAGACGAAATACTTTTGTCATTACGACTCAGTTTACAAGGCTTGTTTTGTTTCTTTTTAAAATTCAATTTTCCTAAATTTTTCTGAACTAAAGGTTCATAAAGATCCAACGTTTTGTGTGATATTGGAGCCTCAAAAGTACTTTTAGGTTTAAACAATTCTCTTTCTGGCCTCTGAGGTTCTTGTGAAGGAACAATATTTTCAAATACATTTCTAATCCGCAATGTCCTCATAAATTTATAAAAAGAGATTTCATTCTCAAAAGAAGAGCCTAAGTATGTAGGCACAAAATAATTCCTTTATTCAAAATGTTGATTTCATTTTTCGTTAAAGTATATGAAGATATGTTGATTATGAGGGTCTGGTTTGACTCCTCAAGCCTTTCTTGCCTTTGTCCTTGTCTTTTTCCTCTCCTCGTTTTTTGTTTTCTTTCTGTAAACTGGCATCTGGTGGGTGTTCTAAATCCGATGCTGGGGACAAAAGAGACACTTGTTGTCCTGAAGATCCAGGTTTTTCTGATGTTTTCTCAGTGATAGTGGATTGTGGAAGTTTTAGCGGCACTCTAGCTAAATCCATGTCTTTGTCTGTGGCTATGCTTTCCTCTGATGATGTATTTGGTCTTCTTGTGAAACGTCGTTGGGCATACACCTCTGCCCAGGTGTATGCTTCGTTTAACTTATAATCTATTGTATCACGTTTAAATTTACGTAATTTTGTCTCTTGAAGGTCTTTACCATATGCCTCTAGTTTGATGTTCAGGTCTTCCAAAAAGTTCTTCCATTCGTCCTCTGGCAACCTATTAGACAGATCCATGCGTATACTTGATATTTCTATGTTGAGTTCTTCAATCGTTTTTGCCAGTTCTTCTACTATAAGTAAGATTAAATCCAAAGAACATTTATTAAGGATCTGGTACCACTTTTTCATGAGCTGCGGGTTGTGTTGTAAATGATATAGCATTGGCTTTATAGCTAGCCTTAATCCCCGCGGAATCCTTTTAACTTTATGATATTGAATAAGTGTTGATGCGTGGAGTCTCTGATTAAGTTCACGTCTGGCACTGAATTCTAATTGTCTTAGTTGGTAGCTGATAGATCCGCGGTGCGCATTCAATGAACTAACTTCTTGTATTAAACCATAGATTTCAGAAGCTTGTTCTGTCGTGTAAACTTTCGTGGTTGCTCTGTTGTCAGTTATCGTTGCAATTGATTCAGATTACATTTTTAATACTCCGGGTGCTATAGACCCAAGACAAGGTAAATGAATACTAAAAAATGACGGGTTGTCTATGCACTTCTATTCTCACAAATAATATCCTTATTTTATTCAAAAAGATTTCGATCAGTGTGCTGTGTCTGATGGTGTGTACCTAATCACACCTGAACATAACTCAAGGGGGAGCCAGCCTGCTAACCTGCCTGCTGGACTCAGGCATGCACTACTATATATGATATACAATTGTTTTTAAAAATCGTCTTTTACGCAATCAACATTTTTTACTCGGAGTTTTAATCTTTTTTTCTCGTAGACTTGTATTACTCACAAGTTTCTTTAGAGTTAAAAAAAAAGCAGCAATATCCTTGTTACATACATGAAATCAAAATAACATTTCAATGAACATAAACAGTTCTTTCAACTGCATGTTTTATACATTATACAATGTAGATGTCTGAAGCCCAATGCATTTCGGGACTTTTCATTGTCCCTTTTCAGGGACAACACTGTGAACAATAAAACAAATAAATATCTGTCAGTCATATACACCATAGCTGATCTATCAGTACCACAACCCACCGAACTAGTGTGGGGTTGAATGTATAATGTGCATATTTACAAAATGAAAGTCCTTATGAGCCAGAAAGTAGGATTATGCTAAATAGTTGTCAGAGTTTCAGTGAAAGTTAACATAAAGAGGAATATAGAAACCAGCACCAGTGCCAAACATACGCAGTCAACCTTTTAGAAACTTACTCTACTTCAATTCGAACATCACCCTCGGGTTATACTGCCCAGGAGTAAACAATGGTAATCGGTCGCTCTGTTGAATAAAACAGCCTACATGAGAAAACGTGCACAAACCCAAAAGAAAGTAGTGCCCACAACTCAAATGAGCGTAACCTTACTTACACGCAAGTGAAACTAGAAACGATATCCCGCCTGCAAAATAAAACAAAACAATAATAAAACGACGAGCCCATAATCAACCCGTGCCTACTGAACTATGACCAAACAGTACAAACTCCTGTTGGCCAAACCTTCGTACCATGTGAAAGGATTAATCCAACTTCCGCGTCCTACACCCTCTGTATCGCCATTAGCTTCTTCCTCGTTGCTCTCAGCAATATCACGGCCTGATGACGTATCGACGTGGTTACCGTAGAAACGAGAACACGCATTTATCTTCGCGCAGCAGGTTACGTTCGACTGAAGATCGCACAACTTTATCCAGCAAAACAAAACTACATTTACACAACCGCTTAGCTCCTCACAATTCACGGGCATAACCCCTTAACTCAAGGCTCCTAAGTTTGTCTACCCAAAAAAAATCCAAATGTGCGCATACTCAGTGAGATACTCCCGTTTAAACACCATATTATAAAACCACGTACTGCAGATTCCTGCTAAACCAATCATAACCCATATTTGAAACTCAAATTGTGTGAAGCGTGATGCAAAAAAAGAGGAAAGAAAAAGAAGTTAAAGAAGTGTGCAAACATAATAAAGTGAATATCCTATGTTTTAAGTTTCAACAACTTCGCATGAACTATATGTTTAAATGCGTAAGCATAATCAACTTACTGTGCCCATAATTACAATGAATTAATGAAAACATGACTCAAGTCAATGCAATTACTGAAATACATGTTAACAATTTTTATTTTATAGAAAACAGCTCATTTCAATAAGATCATTAAGACCCCCTGGGCTCATTGTTCCCAAACGTTTTATCCAAAAGGTCTCCCTCTGCAGTGAACTTTTATTGATATCTAAACCTGGGCATCTGTAACTGTCTCTATGATTTGGAATCTAAGTTGTGCTATTGTGTGGTGTTTCTCAGACCAATGTGTTGCTAAAGAAGAGGTTATGATTTTGTTGTGTATTCTACTCTTATGTTCTGAAATTCGAGTCTTAATTTTTCTCTCCATTTTGCCTATGTATAACAGTCCGCAAGGGCAGTTCACTGCGTAAATAACATTATTCGTGTTACAGTCACCTTGATATTGAAGTTTCACTTTTTCACCGTGTGTGGATGGGAGATGATATTTCCTTGTATAATGTTGTTAAAATGTACACAGTTTGTGCATCTACGCATGCCTGCTGTTTCACTCTTTTGTGTGGTTTTTCCTTTACTTAATAGTTCTTTAATGTTCTTTGTTCTTGTATAGGCAAAAAGTGGTCTCTCTACAAAAATATTATGAAAGTTTGGTTCCTGTTGCAACAACTCCCATCTTTTACTAATGATATTCCTCATTTTCTGAGTAATGAGACTGTCGACATTAGAGACAGCTGCCTTAACAAAATCAGATCAACATGTTTAGGCCTTCAGTGACCTGTCAAAGTGTCATGCATCATTTTGGGACACAGTAAGGCAGTGTAGCGAGTGACCCGATCCACCTAAGGGGGTTTTGGGGGCGTTCTCCCCCCAGAAGAAAATTTTAAAATAAAAGTGGGCAAATGGTGCATTTTCAAGCAAGTTTGAGAAAGCAGGAAGGTTACTAAAGCAATTGTGAATCTGTTCTAACAAAGACAGTGACTGGCAAAACTGGGTGTAAGGTTAGGTTTGTGCCTGAAGCAAGAATATAATCATGGACACATTGACACATGTCCCAATGATTTACGGCACAAAAAGGGCTGGTTTACGCACTGCCAACCCTTTCAACCATGCACAAAGTCCGCTTGCTGCCGAGCGAGCGTAGCGAGCGAGACCGAACCGCCCAAGGGGGGTTCGATGGCGTTCTCGCCCCGGAGAAAATTTTGAAAAAAAAGTGGGCAAATGGTGCATTTTCAAGTAAATTTGACAACGCAGCAAGGTTAATAAAGCAATTGTGAATCTGTTCTAACAAAGACAGTGACTGGCAAATCTAGGTGTAAGGTTAGGTTTGTGCCTGAAGCAAGAATATAATCTTGCACACATTGACACATGCCCCAGGGATTTAGGGAACAAAAAGGGCGGGTGCACGCACTGCCAACCCTTCCAACCGTGCACAAAGTCCGCCTGCTGCCCTGATGAATATGAGTTATACAAAAATCCGTTCAGGAAGGGGAAATTGTGAGTGGTAAAACAATCATGCAACTTATCAGCTGGTCTCTGCGCATTGAACTCCGATGGAACCGCTCTGCGTTTCTAAGTGCTGTAATATACAGGCAATATAGTTACCAATGTTTTGGAAGTATGGAAGGGTGAGTCAATCTTGCTGTAATTCTGACTGATGTTTTCAGTCACAGAAAGACACTGCACCAAGAATGTCCTGAAAACCTGACTTCACCCCATTTCCTAGTGAGATTTATCAGTGAAGCAGGATAAAGTGCTATGAATTTTCCTGATTAACCATGGACCATTCTCTTGTGGGAAACCTGTAACAATGTCCAGTGAGTGACAGAGTAACACGACTAAACAGCATTATGTACAGTTGAATACCGCATTCTTCATAAGTCATAGCGCTTCTTTCCAATAAAAAGTCTTATTATAGTTATAATAGTTCCTTCCAGCATGCAGGGCCCCCACACAATACCAGCAAGGGTCTACAATAGAAGATACATTGAATGGTTCATTGCATGAGAAAAAGAGAAATGTACAAACAATCTACTATCATCTCCTTAATAAAGGTCTGTACAAGTTTTCTTATTTTAAAATGGGAGGAACAAAGTTAAACTATTAATGGCTCACAATGAAATATTACATCTGAAATAAAAAAAAACTGAATTCCATCCCCTGGCGATGCTCGCAAACAAAACAAACTCACCCTAGTGACCTGGATGTCAACCGAAGCCGTCACATAAGAATACTCCAGAAAACATAGATACCAAACACTGGGTTATTACAAGACAGCCTCACAAGCTCTACCCCTGACATCCTCATCCAAATCCAAGAGGCAAAATGCTTCTTTGCTACACAGCTTAAGACCAAAGGATTGACATCACCCAAGCAGGCAAATAACATAAAATGCATTCTGAAAAATGATATGGGCGAAAGCAATAAAACGGATGGCAACATTCAGAACATGAACATACGCTAGTAATGCACTTACAGGAGAAGGAAAGTACTCAATAAACCCAAGATGTTAAGTGTTTTTCCTTCTACAAGCGCACCAACGTCGGAAGTTACTAAAAAGGCCACACATTTGGCCACACAGTAAGACACCCTTTTCAAAAGTTAATTGGTCGCATTCTGTTTGGAAATTGCTGTCTGCACGTGTTAAATTGGCACTAACGAGGGCACACGTTTGCCGGCAACATTAATGTGTTAAAATGAGAAAATAGTGGAATAATGTTGCTACCATGTGTGCTGCATTATGACACCGGGAACATTTTGTGGACTGGTGTAATTCCCGCCACACAGACCCATTACTAGCAAAGTTGTCAAATGTTCTGATTTTTGTGGGCAAATGGTGCATTTTCAAGCAAGTTTGAGAAAGCAGGAAGGTTACTAAAGCAATTGTGAATCTGTTCTAACAAAGACAGTGACTGGCAAAACTGGGTGTAAGGTTAGGTTTGTGCCTGAAGCAAGAATATAATCATGGACACATTGACACATGTCCCAATGATTTACGGCACAAAAAGGGCTGGTTTACGCACTGCCAACCCTTTCAACCATGCACAAAGTCCGCTTGCTGCCGAGCGAGCGTAGCGAGCGAGACCGAACCGCCCAAGGGGGGTTCGATGGCGTTCTCGCCCCGGAGAAAATTTTGAAAAAAAAGTGGGCAAATGGTGCATTTTCAAGTAAATTTGACAACGCAGCAAGGTTAATAAAGCAATTGTGAATCTGTTCTAACAAAGACAGTGACTGGCAAATCTAGGTGTAAGGTTAGGTTTGTGCCTGAAGCAAGAATATAATCTTGCACACATTGACACATGCCCCAGGGATTTAGGGAACAAAAAGGGCGGGTGCACGCACTGCCAACCCTTCCAACCGTGCACAAAGTCCGCCTGCTGCCCTGATGAATATGAGTTATACAAAAATCCGTTCAGGAAGGGGAAATTGTGAGTGGTAAAACAATCATGCAACTTATCAGCTGGTCTCTGCGCATTGAACTCCGATGGAACCGCTCTGCGTTTCTAAGTGCTGTAATATACAGGCAATATAGTTACCAATGTTTTGGAAGTATGGAAGGGTGAGTCAATCTTGCTGTAATTCTGACTGATGTTTTCAGTCACAGAAAGACACTGCACCAAGAATGTCCTGAAAACCTGACTTCACCCCATTTCCTAGTGAGATTTATCAGTGAAGCAGGATAAAGTGCTATGAATTTTCCTGATTAACCATGGACCATTCTCTTGTGGGAAACCTGTAACAATGTCCAGTGAGTGACAGAGTAACACGACTAAACAGCATTATGTACAGTTGAATACCGCATTCTTCATAAGTCATAGCGCTTCTTTCCAATAAAAAGTCTTATTATAGTTATAATAGTTCCTTCCAGCATGCAGGGCCCCCACACAATACCAGCAAGGGTCTACAATAGAAGATACATTGAATGGTTCATTGCATGAGAAAAAGAGAAATGTACAAACAATCTACTATCATCTCCTTAATAAAGGTCTGTACAAGTTTTCTTATTTTAAAATGGGAGGAACAAAGTTAAACTATTAATGGCTCACAATGAAATATTACATCTGAAATCAAAAAAACTGAATTCCATCCCCTGGCGATGCTCGCAAACAAAACAAACTCACCCTAGTGACCTGGCTGTCAACCGAAGCCGTCACATAAGAATACTCCAGAAAACATAGATACCAAACACTGGGTTATTACAAGACAGCCTCACAAGCTCTACCCCTGACATCCTCATCCAAATCCAAGAGGCAAAATGCTTCTTTGCTACACAGCTTAAGACCAAAGGATTGACATCACCCAAGCAGGCAAATAACATAAAATGCATTCTGAAAAATGATATGGGCGAAAGCAATAAAACGGATGGCAACATTCAGAACATGAACATACGCTAGTAATGCACTTACAGGAGAAGGAAAGTACTCAATAAACCCAAGATGTTAAGTGTTTTTCCTTCTACAAGCGCACCAACGTCGGAAGTTACAAAAAAGGCCACACATTTGGCCACACAGTAAGACACCCTTTTCAAAAGTTAATTGGTCGCATTCTGTTTGGAAATTGCTGTCTGCACGTGTTAAATTGGCACTAACGAGGGCACACGTTTGCCGGCAACATTAATGTGTTAAAATGAGAAAATAGTGGAATAATGTTGCTACCATGTGTGCTGCATTATGACACCGGGAACATTTTGTGGACTGGTGTAATTCCCGCCACACAGACCCATTACTAGCAAAGTTGTCAAATGTTCTGATTTTTGTGCTGTCTTGCCTTGGGCCCAGTTGAAGGTTACTTGTTGCCACTTTCATCCTTTTTGTATTTATCAGACCAACCACCCCAAGGTTGATGAATCTGCAGTTAGATAGATTAGCCACCAGAAAGAGCCTTACTGCTGGTAAGTAACTTCTTCATCTGGAGCCAGTGATTTTTATAGTTTTAGGATGGTCCAACAGTTGGCATGGTTTTAGATGTATTTATTCCTAGATTCAGAATTATACAATAATTAGGGGTCTTCAAAAAATAAAAGGTTCTTCCATTTGAAATTGTAGTGCAAGCATACATGCTGGGTCCCACCTCTAAAGAACTTGTCTTCTGAGTTTATCTGCCATATTGATTCCTGGAGGTAAGTGGACTAGGCTGAGTTTGTGATGTGATAACCTGCAAATGGCCACATCCGTCTATCTGACATTGCTGCTTTTAGAAACTTGAAATGATTGAAGTGCCTCGGTGTCTGTATCGCCGACAAAGTCCTGAGTTTCACAATTGGCGAACACGACACACGTTGAGTACTGCTCCCAGCTCCACAGTGACGAAACTGCTTGATTTCTTAGCCTGTAGCAGAAAGTTCAGGAGTCAGGCTGTCCCATTTTGAGTGGCTTTCATAAACAGTTAACCAAGTCTATTGGTGGGTTAGTGGAAATCCTGCGGAAAAAATAACATAAAACCAAGACCAATCTTTGAAGACCAAGACCTTTTTTTATGACTAAGTGGACGTACCACTCTTCCACCATTAATAAAACAAAATGTACTATTGCTGGGGGCTTTTTCCTGGTGCTTGGTCTTTTGAAGTTGTGCAACCTCAACGAATATGTGCCAAGCACATACAAACAGGTAGTAAGAATCGTACTGCAAGAGAGGAAATTCCAGCAACTCACAAGTTGCATACTCTGTTAGAATATGTACATTCACTATTACTTGACAGTTGCAGCAAACAAAATTGAGGGTTGGATGTTGAGTCCCATATTACCTCTAATATTCACCCTCTGCTACTTTTAGTGATCACTAATCAGATTGTCCTGATTGAAAATTGCAAGCCAAGGAGTTTTGACCTGGGTGGTTGGGACATCTTTTCATTTTTTCTATTCTTTGCAAGATTAAATGAGCGGCTTATCCCTGATGACTCTGAGAATGATATTCTAATTCCCTTGCGACTAAGGCTTTCATTAAATTATGTACAGCAACCAATTGTAGTTATGTTAAAGATAAATTCTTAAAGTAAGAGTCATGGTCCACGGATTTCGTATGTACTTGGATGTCTGCTTTGCGCCTCGAGAGCATCCTACTGCTCAATCAAGAATCATTGGATTTATCTCCCACATCTTGCAAGCTGAAACTACTGCAAGTTGCACTCCTTCACGTTTTCCATGAGAGCTTCCTCAGGCCCATACCTTCCACCCACACGGCGGAGACTGCCGTCGTTGTACCCAATAGGTGCTCCCTCCAGTCCTGATGAAGACCCCACCGCAAGGACACCACTCAGTCCTGTCTTAGGGGGTCGAAACGTCGACAATACCCACACAACACACACTCCGGCGACACTGTTTACGAAGAATTACATGTCCATAAGAGTTATGTGTTACGTTTGGAACTTTTGACTGCTTTGAGGCTGGAAAATTTGATACCAAGAAATGTGGATGCATATATGTCACTAATACCCTTTTCCTGTTCCCTACCTACACACCATCACTCTACATTCCCCATCTTCTCCTTTTACACATTGAGCACTGTAATATATTGCACTGAAAATGTTATTGAGCAACAGTGTTGCCTTTGTTCGTTACATGCTTTGAATCTAATCGCATTAGGGATTGCATCCCTCTTTAAAACCAAATAAATTGGACTAATGCCATAATGAATAAGTTGTATATCTTGCTACTATGAATCTCTTAACCAAATAAGTTTGCTACCAAGACCAATTTCCTTTTTGTGCTGTATCTATTGACCCAGGTCGGGTAGTATTTATGGGTTGCCCCCTTAATACTCAACATTTCCCCATTAAGTCAGACAGGAAGTGTTCATGGCAGTGTGCAAATGCGTGCACTTATAGACTTAAACAGGGTAAACATTTAATCTGCACCTTTCCAGAATGTTCCACACTGTGGCACGTGCTGCAAAAGGGAGGGATGCTTCAGTCTATGCTGGAGCCTCTCTTAAAGTGCATAGGTATTTTTCTTTGACTCAGGTCAGCTTCCCCTAGTGGTGCTGAAGGCCAGCATTTCCTGCCAATGCTCAGGCTCACCTTTTTCTGCCAGCGATAAGACCACTCTTTATCTATCAGTGTTCTACCTTCAACCCTTCCCTCTGTGGTAAACCGCGCTCTCCCAGGCGCTGACATCGGCTGGCCAGCCATCGGCCCCCATCACTGGTGCAGGCCTGAGCCTCAGCTCGCAGCAGGCCGCAGATGGTGTATTGGCACACTCCTGTCATCTCCACGTCAGGAACGTAATTAAGTGAGAATCTGGACATCAAACCAGCCTTACACGGGAGACGGCTTTCCTAGAAACGGGTGTCGCTTCATCACAGCCAGCTGCAACGTGACGCGTTATCACAGAGCGCTGCCTAATCATGGCAGGGACACCCCGTCACAACAGCTATGCAAGTGTGTTGCGTTATAGCATGGGTACTCACAAACTTTCTCTCGGGGGCCAAATTTACAGTGTGGTTTGTGGCCGAGGGCCGCACCGGTGGGGCCGGGGTCAGTGGGGGAGGGGGCGGGGCTAGAACAAAAAAAACTGTGACCATGAGGTTGAACAAAGGCCCCTGCAGCGCGGATGCCTTCTTCCACAGAGCCACCAGACCCGGCATACACACATCTTTCTCTCTCTGTCACCCTCTCTCTCTCTCCGTCTGTCTCCCTCTTGTCTGTCTCCCTCTTGTCTGTCTCCCTCTTGTCTGTCTCCCTCTCTCTCTCTCTCTCTCTCTCTCTCTCTCTCTCCCTCCCTCCCTGCCTCCCTCTCTCTTTTTCTCTCCCTCCCTCCCTCTCTCTCTCTCTCTCCCCCTCCCTCTCTCCCTCTCTCAGTCTCCCTCTGTCTCACTCACTCTGTCTGTATCCCTCTCTCTCTCTCTCTCTGCTCCCTCTCTCTGTCTCCCTCCCTCTCTCTCCCTCCCTCTCTCTCCCTCCCTCTCTCTCCCTCTGTCTATCTCCCTCTGTCTGTCTACCTCCCTCAGTCTCCCTCTATCTGTCACGCTCCCTATGTCTCCCTCCCTCTGTCGCCCTCCTCCCTCTGTCTGTCGCCCTCCTCCCTCTGTCTGTCGCCCTCCCTCTGTCTGTCTCCCTCTGTCTGTCGCCTTCTGTCTCCCGCTCTCTGTCTCTCTCTCTCTGTCCCTCTGTCTCCCTCCCTCTGTCTCCCTCCCTCTGTCTCCGTTCCTCTGTCTCCCTCCCTCTGTCTCCCTCCCTCTCCCTCTGTCTCCCTCTCGCTCTCCCTCTGTCTCCATCTGTCTGTCTCCCTTTGTCTGTCTCCCTCTGTCTCTCTCCCTGTCTCTCTCCCTCTGTCTCCCTCACTCTGTCTCCCGCTCTGTCTCGCTCTCTCTCTGTCTCCCTCCCTCTGTCACCCTCTGTCTCCCTCTCTCTCTCTCTCCCTCTGTCTCCCTCTCTCTCTCTCTGTCTCCCTCTCTGTCTCTCTGCCTCTCTGTCTCTGCCTGTCTCAGTCTCTGCCACTATCTGTCTGTCCCTGTCTATGCCTCTATCTGTCTGTCTGGCTCGGTCTGTCCCTGTCTGTCCCTGTCTCCCTCCCTCTGTCTCCCTCTCCATCTCTCTGTCTCTGTCTGTCTCTGCCTCTATCTGTCTGCCCCTGTCCCTGTTTCTGCCTCTGTCTGTCTGTCTCTATCTCTGTCTGTCTCTGTCTCCCTCCCCCTCTCTGTCTCCCTCCCTCCCTCTCTCTATCTCTCTCTCTCTCACCCTCACCCTCTCTCTCTCTGTCTCCCTCTGTCTCCCTCTATCTCACTCACTCTGTCTGTCTTCCTCTCTCTCTCTCTCTCCCTCTCTCTCTCTCCCTCCCTCTCTGTCACCCTCTCTCTCTCTCCGTCTGTCTCCCTCTTGTCTGTCTCCCTCTTGTCTGTCTCCCTCCATCTGTCTCCCTCTATCTGTCTCCCTCTATCTGTCTCCCTCTAGCTGTCTCCCTCTAGCTGTCTCCCTCCCTTCTTCTCCATCCCTCTGTCGCCCTCTTCCCTCTGTCTGTCTCCCTCCCCCTGTCTGTCTCCCTCTGCCTGTCGCCCTCTTTCTCCCTCTCTCTGTCTCCGTCCCTCTGTCTCTGTCCCTCTCTCTCCCTCTGTCTCCCTCTGTCTGTCTCCCTCTCTCTCTGTCTCTCTCTGTCTCCCTCTCTCTCTGTCTCCCTCCCTCTGTCTCCCTCCCTCTGTCTGCTTCCCTCTGTCTGCTTCCCTCTCCCTCCCTGTCTACCCCAGACTCCCTCCCTCTGTCTCCCTCTGTCTCGCTCCCTCTGTCTCCCTCGCTCTCTGTCTCCCTCTCTGTCTCCCTCCCTTTCTCCCTCCCTCTGTCTGTCTCTCTCCCTCGCTCTGTCTCCCCCTGACTCCCTCCCTCTGCCTCCCTCCCACTATCTCCCTCTCTCTCTGTCTCCCTCTCTCTCTCTGTCTCCCTCCCTCTGTCACCCTCTGTCTCCCTCTCTCTCCCTCTGTCTCCCTCTCTCTCTCTGTCTCCCTCTCTGTCTCTCTGCCTCTGCCTGTCTCAGTCTCTGCCACTATCTGTCTGTCCCTGTCTATGCCTCTATCTGTCTGTCTGTCCCTGTCTGTCCCTGTCTCCCTCCCTCTGTCTCCCTCTCCATCTCTCTGTCTCTGTCTGCCTCTATCTGTCTGCCCCTGTCCCTGTCTCTGCCTCTGTCTGTCTGTCTCTATCTCTGTCTGCCTCTGTCTCCCTCCCTCTCTGTCTAACTCCCTCCCTCTCTCTATCTCTCTCTCTCCCTCTCTCTCCCTCTCTCTGTCTCCCTCTATCTCACTCACTCTGTCTGTCTCCCTCTCTCTCTCTCTCCCTCTCTCTCTCCCCCTCCCTCTCTGTCTCTCTCTGTCACCCTCTCTCCCTCCGTCTGTCTCCCTCTTGTCTGTCTCCCTCTTGTCTGTCTCCCTCCATCTGTCTCCCTCTATCTGTCTCCCTCTGTCTGTCTCCCTCTGTCTGTCTCCCTCCCTCTGTCTCCATCCCTCTGTCGCCCTCTTCCCTCTGTCTGTCTCCCTCCCTCTGTCTGTCTCCCTCTGCCTGTCGCCCTCTGTCTCCCTCCCTCTGTCTCTGTCCCTCTGTCTCCCTCCCTCTGTCTCCCTCTCTCCCTCTTTCTCCCTCTGTCTGTCTCCCTCTCTCTCTGTTTCCCTCTCTCTCTGTTTCCCTCTCTCTCTGTCTCTCTCTGTCTCCCTCGCTCTCTGTCTCCCTCCCTCTGTCTCCCTCCCTATGTCTGTTTCCCTCTGTCTGTTTCCCTCTCCCTCCCTCTGTCTACCCCAGACTCCCTCCCTCCGTCTCCCTCTGTCTCGCTCCCTCTGTCTCCCTCTCTCTCTGTCACCCACAGTTTCCCTCTCTCTCTGTCTCCCTCCCTCTGTCTGTCTCCCTCTGTCTCCCTCCCTTCCTCTGTCTCCCTCTATCTGTCTCCCTCCCTCCCGCTGTCTGTCTGCCTCCCTCTGTCGCCCTCCTCCTTCTGTCTGTCTCCCTCTGTCTGTCTCCCTCTGTCTTCCTCTCTGTCTCCCTCTGTCTCCATCCCTCTGTCTCCCTCCCGCTCTCCCTCTCTCTCTCTGTCTCCCTCTCTCTGTCTCCCTCCCTCTGTTTCCCTCCCTCTGTTTCCCTCCCTCTGTCTCCCTCTGTCTGTCTCCCTCTGCCTGTCACCCTCTGGCACCTCACCCCAGCTTCCCGGGCACACACACAGCCGCACCCGAGTACTTCACAGGTTTTTTAAAGACCATTTACTTGTTAATGAGGCTTTGTTGTGAACCGCCCGGCCCCCATAGAGCAGAGTGTCTAGGAGTCAGCGCTGCTGCGGCGGTGTTTGCTGAAACTCTTTCAAAGGAATGCCTCTTAATTAGCAGCAGTTATGTGCTAAGTGCCCGTTAATACCGGTGTCACCCCGCGACACACCCACCATTTGCAGGCGACACAGTACGGTGTCGGGACACACAGTTTGGAAAGCTCTGCCTTAGGGGTTCAATCATGACGTTCCTCTGCCTGACTTTTACGTCAATACTGGCATTTCTAGACACCTTCAAGGTATAAATAAACCAGTACTTGCCCTGGCAAATTGCGGGTCCGGGAGGATTTGATCCAACCCAGACTACGCGGTTCGCCACGGCAAGTTCGGAAGGAGATCGAGTTCCAGCCTGATGCACTGACCTGACGCTGCCATCCTCCTCGCAGAGAATCCAGCTCCAGTGCTCTCTGACTTCCCCTGCGGGGGGTTAGACTATCGAGTCCAGAAAAGAGATTCCAACCGCTCTCATTCTCAGGTATGGAGCTGACTAGAACTTAAAGAAACTTTTGGCAACTCTGGGCTAAACTAAAATATAGCTAGCTATACTTTAGAAACAGCACCTACTTCAACCTCATACTGCAATTACGTTAGGTACACTGGGGTAGAACAATTTAGAAGCATCAGATGAGTATCACATTTTAGATTATGTAATATATGTATGTATTTTGATTAATATATGTCATAGCTACAAACCATGCGATTGCAGTTTTATTTTATCTTACTGCTAACCTCGTACATATTGTACATCGCAGTCTGTTTTACGATTATAGCAATTCATATCTCTTGGATGAGAAATAAGACTGTTCAATAAACCCTTTTATTGAAACGCCCATCTCTCTATTTCTGTGCAACTCTGTACCAGAGCTCCTTGTGTTCAGTTGGTTCACCGATGGGGCCTACAATAAAAGAGAAAACAATAGTGCATGTGCTAAGTAGTGGCACATTCAGACAAACTGGCCATTGAGTAGACTGTAATATACATGGCAATATCACTCTTATAATAGATAAGTGATGTTGAGCGGCACTTACCTATTTAGGTAAAGAGAGTTACCGCTGCTGTCCAGGGCTTTCTAGCCACAGGTACATACACCAACCAACCTGAGCGAGAGGTGGTGGTGTCATCAAAGAAAGCAGAAAAAGGGGGGGGGGGGTGAGGGGGAAGGGAGCAAGAGAACTGTATGTCAGTAAGGCAAGGTTGAAAATGGCGTAGGTTAATCATGCCAGGGAGGCCGAGAATCTATGGCTAGGCACTCACTGGTCGAGTTAGGAGTCATGGTTAAAACTGCTGTGTTTAGGGAAGCGAGAAACCTCATATACCATAGTTCCAGAGGTAGGGACCAGACTATCACCTGTGTCATTCGGGCGAGAGGGCTTAGTCTGTTAAAAATGCCAAGCGGGACTCAACGAGAAAACCAGAAGGCTGTGGGGAGTCATACCTGAAAAGTCAGGTACCTGACCTCACAGTGGAACTGTACCCCTTAGACCTAGAGGCAAACCAAGAGGTGATAAAGTTACCGCTAAAGCGGAGCGTGGTCTTCAAAGGCGTATGTCCGACCGGCAGGATGTTTAGCTGGTCTGGAGTCACGATTTTTAACAGTGTGTCGTTACCCATGGTCCGGGCAAAGGATCATGGGAGTGGTAGTCATTAGTCATTCTGCGTCGGAAAATGTAGTTGCTGAATAAGCGGGATAGAGTGGGCTGCCCGTAATACTGGGAATTATGGGAAATGTAGTGTCCGAAGGTTCCAAATGCAAACCCAATTACAAAAGTATCATTCGGTACGTGTTAATACCCAATAATTAGGAGAGGACTCATGGTCTTTATAATGACAAACTGATGGTTGGGCCCAAACTAACAGAAACCTTGCATGGACCTGCAATAACAATGATAGGTACATCACGCGAGGATCGAGATGAGGTCAAAACATTTATTGAGTGACCATTTAGAACTGCGTCGTCGCATAGCAGTGCAAACATATATAAGTAGTAGACAATCCCTGAAGTAAGATGGCAAATGGGACTACCCTCCTAGATGAGGCAGAATTCTTGGCCAAACGGAGGAAGAGAGGGCCTACTATGTAGCAATGACATAGACAATCCCTGAAGTGTGATGTCCAATGGGAGTCCCCTCCTAAATGAGGCAGAAATCTTAGCCTGACGGAGGAAGAGAGAACCAACTAGATAATCTCACAAGGCGTGTTTTAACTATAAAAACGCGGTGGCAGGGAGGCCACCCAGTGGAGATTCTAGGTCAGGGCAAGCCATGGGATATAATCATTGAGTTCCGCTTTGGAAGTATTGAGTCTAAAAACCCATCGCTGCTCTACTCGTAAGAGTTTCAGGGTGAGGTCCGGTGTCATAGGTCCAAAATTGGGTTTATCCAATACTGTCCAAGTGAGTGAATCTGCCTGATGGTGCATCTCAAAAAAGTGCTTGGTCAGTGGCATATTTTGTTTGGCACATCTAAGGCTGTTCTTGTGTTCCTGAATACGTATGCGTATTTAGCATGTGGTCATCCCCACATACCGAAGCCCACAGGGGCAAGTAATGAGGTAGATGACCCGCTCGCTGCTGCAATTAGTATGTTGCTTCAACTCCCATGGTCTGGTGGTCCCAATGTCTATGGTCTTGGTAACATGTGTCTGGGCACAGACTGAACAGGACCCGCAAGGATAATGTCCCTGGACGGATGGTAAGTGCCAGAGGGTGTTACATTTCGGTGTGACTCTTGGTGAAGGTCTTGTGTGAACTAAAGTGTCTCTGAGGTTAATGCTTCGTTTGAAGGCAAATAAGGGTTTCTGTAATGTAAATTGGCCTTTGTTGAGAATACTCCAATTTCGCAGGATAGATTACTTCACCATATTAGAGAGAGAGCTAAAGGTGTTAACGCACACCAGTCTCGTTTGTGTTGGTCTATTGGATGGATTGTCCAGTAAGGCATCTCTGTTATTATTGTTTGCACGTTTGGCCGATTTCTTCGCTAGGGCCCTGGGGTAGTGTTCCTTGTATTTGTCAGTACTCAAACAGTTCCGCCGCAGCCTCAGAAATTGGCCGAAAGGAAGATTCTCATGAAGCGATTTAGGGTGGTAGCTTTCGTAATGAAGCAGGGTATTGAGGGCCTTGGGTTTTGTGTAGAGTTTGGTCTCCAGCTGGCCCCTTGATGGATAGATAGAAATATCCAAGAAGGCAAGTTTGTCCTTGCTATATTCACATGTGAACTTGAGGTGATCATTACGACTGTTTAACCAATTATGAAAGGTGTGGAGAGACCACCAAAATGTTGTCAATATATCTCTTCCAGAGATGACTGTGAGCCTGGAAGGGATTATCAGATGATAGGACGACATCTTGTTCAAAAACGTGAATAAGGAGATTGGCCAGACTCGGAGCAAAGGTACACCCCATGGAAGTACCAGACACCTGGAGATAGAGTTTTGTTTCGAACAGAAAGAAATTCTTTTTCATGGCCATAGTGGCACATCTCATGATGAATGAAATTGGTGTAATAATGTCCGGTGGGTGGAGAGTCAACAGGTGTTCAATCGTGGCCAGAGTCTGGTCCTGAGGAATGCACGTATAAAGTGACTCCACATCAAAAGACACTAGATAGTCAGTGTCTGGATCGAATTCTATCCTTCGAAGTAGTCTGAGGACATCTTTTGTGTCTTGTAAAAATGTTGGCATCATCCGGACTATGGGGCGTAAGAAAACGTCAACGAACTGAGATAGCGGATCCAGTGCCTGATATGATAGATCTCCCATGTGGTGGTCTCTGAGGTTTTTGAATTTTTGGTAAAACATAAAAATATGGAGTCACTGGTTCTTTAGTGCACAGGAACTCAGCTTCCTTATGTGTGATCCATCCATTAACTATGGCCTCTTTGGTCATTGTGGTAATTTTTTCCATAATCCTCTTTGTAGGGTCTTGGTATAGTGGGAGATAAGAGATGATCGCACTTAGCTGACGTAAGCATTCGGTCCTGAAATGTGGTATCTATGAGTACAAGAGTACCACCCTTGTCAGCCGGCTTTATTGCAATTGCCTTGTCCATCTTAAGAGTGCGTAAGGCTTGTTGCTCCCGCTTTGAAATATTGTGAAAGGTCCTCAATGGTGTAGATGCACGTGAGTCCAGGTCTTTGAGGACAGCCTTCTCATATTTCGCTACCTCCACTGGTATCGAACCGATAGGTGGATTGAAAGTAGATTTCGGACATAGATTGGTATTGGCAATGACTTGATTAGTTTCAATGGGAGTCTTATCTGCAAAGAAAAAGGGCAGCCTGATCTTCCGAAAAAATTGATGGACCTCTTTATGGAGTATGAAGGGATCCCCACAATTCGTGGGAACAAAATCCAGGCCACGTCAAGGACAGAGGTTTCATCTGGCGTTAAAGACCGTTGACTAAGATTCACTATGAGACTGGATCCCTGCTTGGGCCTGCCCGCTGTCCTGTCTTTGTCATACTCCTGGTGTTCGGAGAAGAAGTCGGAGGGCTCCAGTGGACCTGTTGTTGGGATCTTCTTCTTCCTCGTGTGCGGCCACGGCCCTGCCCTAAAAAAGGCTGGATGTAACCTTGCTGTGGTGGAAAAGCTATCATGGGGCCTTGAGGCCAGAGCCAAATGCTAGAAAAGAATGATAACCGCATGGTGTGGGCGGCCACCACTGATTTAGTTGGGGTCCACCCTGTGAGCCATGCCAGGTTCTGTTGCCTCGGTTCTGCATTCTCCGAAGTGTTATATCAACTCCGTTGTCTGAGTCACTCGATCCTTCTTCTCTATCTGAGGTGGAATAGTTAGACCCATAACGGCTACTCTGTGTGAGCGACACATAGCAGTGGCTTAGATCAGTGGTGGGAATTACCTACCCCGTGGCTCTCAGTGAGAGCTGCACATAGCAGTGGCGTAAATTGCCCACCCTGTGGTTCTCAGTGAGAGCCATACATAGCAGTGGTTTAGATCAGTGGTGTGAATTGCCCACCCGTGGCTCTCAGTGAGAGACTACATAGCTGTGGTTTAGATCAGTGGTGTGAATTGCCCACCTGTGGTTCTCAGTGAGAGCTGTACATAGCAGTGGTTTAGATCAGTGGTGTGAATTGCCCTCCCCGTGGCTCTCTTTCTCTTGGCACTCTCCAGTCCTCTGCTTTCTACCCAGCAAGGATAAACAGTACAAAATGCGGCTGCAAGGTCTGCCAAGAAGGGAGCCCATTTCTCCACATTTGCAAAGTTTCCACTGGCTTCCTGTGCAGAAGCGGATTGTATTTAGGACGTCTCTTCTGGTGCACAGAGCGCTTCGCCAATCTGGGCCCAGCTATCTATCCTCCAGGGTTTCCTACTACAAGCCTTCAATAAAGCTGTGATCCTCCAATAACCACTTGACCACAATTCCAAGAGTCTGCCTTGCAAAAGCCGCCGGGCCGTCTTTCTCTCTTTTGGGGCCAGTGGGCTGAAATAACCTACCTTTAGAGTTCAGGCTCACAAAGGATGAAGGGCTGGTCAGGAAAATACTCAAAACCTGGCTCTTTGTCCAGTAGCCCGTTGGCTCGCTTTTACTTTTGTCCTTACTGCCCTGTTAGCATCGGGACAATCTTCTGAGTAGCTGAGCGCTTTATAAATCCCTATTAACGTCACATAACATAAATAATAACGCTGCCCAGTGCTTACTGTATTTAGGTAGAACATACACTTGTGCAGGAAAGGAAGCGACTATTCAGAATAAATCTCATGAAAGTGCACACTATTTACCATCTATAACCTCGCCATCATGACCACACCAATGGAGTCATTGGCTGTTCGGGTACCCAGTGCTACTGGTGTATACTTGGGTCACTTTTACCCAGCCATCATGACCACACCAATGGAGTCATTGGCTGTTCGGGTACCCAGTGCTACTGGTGTATACTTGGGTCACTTTTACCCAGCCATCATGACCACGCCAATGGAGCCATTGGCTGTTCGGGTACCCAGTGCTACTGGTGTATACTTGGGTCACTTTTACCCAGCCATCATGACCACGCCAATGGAGTCATTGGCTGTTCGGGTACCCAGTGCTACTGGTGTATACTTGGGTCACTTTTACCCAGCCATCATGACCACGCCAATGGAGTCATTGGCTGTTCGGGTACCCAGTGCTACTGGCGTATACTTGGGTCACTTTTACCCAGCCATCATGACCACGCCAATGGAGTCATTGGCTGTTCGGGTACCCAGTGCTACTGGTGTATACTTGGGTCACTTTTACCCAGCCATCATGACCACGCCAATGGAGTCATTGGCTGTTCGGGTACCCAGTGCTACTGGCGTATACTTGGCTCACTTTTAGAACACCGTCACGGCTTTTTAGTCTGACGAACCATCCCTGTCAACGCCAAATCTGTTTCCAGAAGGTGTTGTTTTTGGTGTACTCTATCTTACAAAATAAACTTCAAAATACGTTGTTCAGCCATATATTGTCAGGGCTGCCCGCTGGCGTGTGCGCCCCATCTGGTAAGGGTTGGCTTGACACTGGGGAATGGTGAAAGTGCACTGCTATTTCTAGACTCACTATATCTGATGAGTTGTGAGGTCACGAGGGCAGGTGGGGCAGAGGTCGTCCTCACTGCACTCCATTAGTCCTTCTCGTGCCCGTGGGGCCACCTTCTGCCCACGTGGCTCAATGGGGGCAGCGTGCCAGACATACATCGCTTGTAGGGCCGGTGAGCGCTGGTGGTGCCTGGTGCAACTGTCTTTTTTGGTGCCTTACATTACCTCTCTCTCCACCAAATCCCTCACTACCACTCCCCAACAGTTTCCTCACCTCTCCATTACCCATCACTGACATACATTTCATTTTTTTAAAGCGCTACTCATAGTTCACTCACACTCAGTTTTGTGATCTGCATGGTAAACTTTCATTGCAGCAAGCACATTTACCCTATGCGCTACTTTATGATGGACTCAAAACTGCCACTAGACAGAATTCTGATCTCTCACCAGCAGTAACATTAGGGACCAGAGTTACCGAGGCATTTTTATTGTTGCCTGAAAATTGCTGGATGCACAAGGAAGTTCACTTGCTTTTAAACCCACAAGTTATTTTGAAACACAGCGCCCCCGACCAAAGTAGGCACCAGGTGCGGCTGCACCGGTCGCGCCGCCCTAAATCCGGCTCTGATTGCTTGTGAGTGTCAGAGTTCCACTGACAGGGGTGATGTTTGGTAGGCCCCAAGAGTAAGGTGAACCTGAAAATGGAAGCACAAACTCTATCTCCAGATGAAGCCTCACAGAAAGGCAGTGTGGACCTCCTGACGACATCTGAGGAAGAGAGAGCAGGACGGCCCCCCCTCGCCTCTCGCCCAGGCCAGAAGCTCCAGACGTTAAACTCCACCTTTCCCTGTTCGCCTCATCCCAGAGCATGTAGGATTCTCTGTAGGACCCCCGCGGGCGCGAGGTCTCCGCTCCAGTGAGGGGAATCCCCCTCAATTAATCCTATCTGAATAGCTGCAGAAATCCCATCTCCCGGACAAAGACCCGAGACATGTTTGCTTTTCATCCGCCGCCCGAACACTTCAGCGCAGAAGAAGGAGGCGACGGGGACCCCTCTGTGCTCAGAGGCTCATTATCGGATGGGCATTAGGACCCCACTTCGGCGGGGTTGCGATCTGGGGGTGACAACGAGAGAAGCATTCCTCCGTGTGTCAGAGCACTTCTCAGGATTATCGGCCCCAATAACAGCAGAGAAACCTCTTGGAGGGAATTCCAGTTGACCAGATACAAGTGGTTTTTAGTGGATGCATTTTCTGCCTAGGCGTTGCTGGCTTCTGGATCTTGTGTCCAGTTTAAAAAACAAAATCCGTCCACCCTGAGTGTCATGAGCATATGAATGTCAGGTGAGCCCAGCGGGCGAGGTGCACAAAGAAACTATGGGAACAGTGTGATCCTGAGCACAATGAGGGCGGGGCGAGAGACGTGGCGAATGAGAACAAAACAAACAATAACTATTTTGTTGGCCTTTCACCTACAGAAAACTGAATATAAACTATAATGCACGCACCTTAAAGGAAAAATAATTGCAACTTATATAAAAACAGTCTGGCTGCAACCGGTTCGGAAAGAGAAAATCCAACCCAAACACCTCAAACCGCAGTCTCTCCAAACCTTTCCATCAGAGCGGCACATGGTGTAAAAGGCTGCAGCGAGGTCCGGCTGGGAGAGCAGGGCTGCCAGGCCAAGCCGATCTCGCCTGCCCAGCTTTGACGTCACTGGTTTAGTCTGTGCGCTGACCGGTACCCTGAGAGGTAAGGGTCTGTGCGCTGACCGGTACCCTGAGAGGTGAGGGTCTGTGCACTGACCGGTACCCTGAGAGGTAAAGGTCTGTGCACTGACCGGTACCCTGAGAGGTAAAGGTCTGTGCACTGACTGGTACCCTGAGAGGTAAGGGTCTGTGCGCTGACTGGTACCCTGAGAGGTAAGGGTCTGTGCGCTGACTGGTACCCTGAGAGGTAAAGGTCTGTGCGCTGACCGGTATCCTGAGAGGTAAGGGTCTGTGCGCTGACCGGTACCCTGAGAGGTAAGGGTCTGTGTGCTGACGGTACCCTGAGAGGTAAGGGTCTGTGCGCTGACTGGTACCCTGAGAGGTAAGGGTCTGTGCGCTGACTGGTACCCTGAGAGGTAAGGGTCTGTGTGCTGACGGTACCCTGAGAGGTAAGGGTCTGTGCACTGACCGGTACCCTGAGAGGTAAAGGTCTGTGCGCTGACCGGTATCCTGAGAGGTAAGGGTCTGTGCACTGACCGGTACTCTGAGAGGTAAAGGTCTGTGCGCTGACCGGTACCCTGAGAGGAAAGGGTCTGTGCACTGACCGGTACCCTGAGAGGTAAGGGTCTGTGCGCTGACTGGTACCCTGAGAGGTAAGGGTCTGTGTGCTGACGGTACCCTGAGAGGTAAGGGTCTGTGCGCTGACTGGTACCCTGAGAGGTAAGGGTCTGTGCGCTGACTGGTACCCTGAGAGGTAAGGGTCTGTGTGCTGACGGTACCCTGAGAGGTAAGGGTCTGTGCGCTGACTGGTACCCTGAGAGGTGAGGGTCTGTGCACTGACCGGTACCCTGAGAGGTAAGGGTCTGTGCGCTGACGGTACCCTGAGAGGTAAAGGTCTGTGCACTGACCGGTACCCTGAGAGGAAAGGGTCTGTGCACTGACCGGTACCCTGAGAGGTAAAGGTCTGTGCGCTGACCGGTATCCTGAGAGGTAAGGGTCTGTGCACTGACCGGTACTCTGAGAGGTAAAGGTCTGTGCGCTGACCGGTACCCTGAGAGGTAAGGGTCTGTGCACTGACCGGTACCCTGAGAGGTAAAGGTCTGTGCACTGACCGGTACCCTGAGAGGTAAGGGTTTGTGCGCTGACCGGTACCCTGAGAGGTAAGGGTCTGTGCACTGACCGGTACCCTGAGAGGTAAGGGTCTGTGCGCTGACCGGTACCCTGAGAGGTAAGGGTCTGTGCACTGACCGGTACCCTGAGAGGTAAAGGTCTGCGCACTGACCGGTACCCTGAGAGGTACTGCAGTACACCCTTTCATTAGACTCCATCTTAAAATGCACCAGTCCACATCCTGCTAGGCACATTTTATGTCCCTAAGAGGTAAGGGTCTGTGCACTGACCGGTAGGTACTCTGAGAGGTAAAGGTCTGTGCACTGACTGGTACCCTGAGAGGTAAAGGTCTGTGCACTGACCGGTACCCTGAGAGGTAAGGGTCTGTGCACTGACCGGCACCCTGAGAGGTAAAGGTCTGCGCACTGACCGGTACCCTGAGAGGTACTGCAGTACACCCTTTCATTAGACTCCATCTTAAAATGCACCAGTCCACATCCTGCTAGGCACATTTTATGTCTGTGCTCCAATGTTTGTGGCTTTTAAATGTACCTACATCTATGGTTAATGTAATGTGCTGGTCAGCTCTTATACTCGGATATATCAACCTCTTTAAGATTATGGAAATGTGGACTTTAAGTAATGGTTAGTCTATATTGTAAAAAGCTCTGGCACCTCTGGGTAATGTCTGCGATATAAATATGCATAAATAGATATATCTAAAATCATCTGCAATTCTGTGCCCCTGCTGTATCGGGACAGGGTAACCCTGCCTGTGCCGGATTCAGCTGGGAGTTGTTCAGAGAGCCGGGTATTAAAACATACGTGGACGATGAAATTATGCGATTCTACACTATGGCGTTTTCCACATATTATGGGTTTGCAGCAGCCATTTGCCATATAATCCATCATCTGCCGCACAATCTGCAGATTTCAACAACAAAAAGTTTCAAGCTCAAACGGATCAAAAGCGCAGTGGACGGTCCATTGCAGAGGTTGACTGGTCATCTTCCCGTTGACTGCTCCAGTATCTGGATGATAAGCTGCTAATGACGAGGAGAAAGTAACACACACACACACACACACACACAATAGTGGTGCATCTATGCGGTTCCTTCGCACTCAAAAGCTTAGGTCGTATACGCCCTACGCGTAGCTACACAATGACAGACTTCACTTAGCTTGTGTGTGTTGATGGCTCTGCCCAGAGCTTGTCTGCGCCATTTCTCCAGATCCTGAACCCACCCCACGTCAATAGGACCCGGACCCCTCAGGTTGCTCCCGGACCCGCCCCCATCCAAACCCACAAATCAATACTTGACAATCAGAGCTGTGGGTAAAAGAGGCCATGTTTATTACAAACCATCACACAAACATGACAATATATAATTAATACAATTCCATACAATATGGATTTATCAAATTTAATCGCTAAACAATATTTACATTTCAGTTGATCATAAAATCATAATCCATCAGCAAGTCTGACAGAACTCAATTTATATACACAAAGAATGTTGTCTATTGCTCCAGCACTAAGGGGCCTTCTGGCTCGCGTCCCCCAACCAACTGAGAACCACGCAAGGTGCAACCCACCTGCGTCCTTGAGAGGTGAGCCCCTGCCATCTGGTCCTTGTCCGCCACCTGAGGGACCCACCCCTCCACCACCAGGCTGCCCATCAGGGCTCGTAGGGAATAACCAGGGGCGGATGCCCCATGCCCTAGTTTGTAAACTGGTGCCCTTGCCCCCAGCCGGTGTCTCCATTCTCTCTGGGGTGAGCTTACCGTATCGCCCCCTCTGTGCTGGCCTAGGGAGTATGCAGGAAGACTCCCCTTAACAATGTAAGGCAATTTATGTGGCCTCCTTACTGCCACAAGGGCGACCAGGGCCAACCGCCCCTCGCCCTCCCAACCACCAGGCAAATCCTGAAACCCTCAAGTTCCCATCAATCTGCAGGCTCGGAGCCATGTCAGATTCAAATGCCCGGGTCAACCAGTCTGGGTCCCAGGTACCCATGTGCCCACCATTGCAGTGCACCATATGATCCCCATGCCTGATTTTTTGTGGTCCATTACCAAGTCGGCCCCTGCCTTTAGGCACCGCTAGGCAATTCCGGCCCCAAGGCCCTTGGCCGAAACATTAAATGGCACCTGACCGTAGTCCTGTCCCCCCATTACGCCCCAGCACTGTGAAACCACAATTATCCAGGGAATGTCCAATCCCAATTGGGCGAATCTAGACAGGGCCTCCCTCGGGGCCCTTGTCCCGGCCCAAATATATCCTTACTTCCTAAAGTATGCTAACTAACTAGGGGAACCGCAGTACCCCCTGGCATAAGGAGTCTTCCACACGCTGGCGAATGTGTGTGTGCTCAGACAGCCCTCGTCTTCCATTCAACAAAAGGGAGACACTCTGAGCCCCCTAGCTTCAAGGCCCTGTGTCCAAACCTACCCCGGACCTAACCCTCTAGAACAAGGATAACCCACTCTGGGAACAGTAGTCACCCATGGCACCCGGTATCTTTCACCTGCCCGTGAATGTGTGCTTAGTTTAGCTTACGGAGTGTTTGTGGATGCCTGTGATCTGAAAAGCCCAGAAATCCATCCAACCCTACAAGGGAGACGCTCTCAGAGCCCACCAGCCTCAACTCCAGCAGCTGTGGTAGACAGGAAGTGGCCTGTTGCACGATCAAGTGACTCAGGGCCCACCCCACTTTGGATGGCATACCACCGTAATTTCTTTGGGCGAAAATATCCGGGCTGCAGCGCCTGTCGCAGCAACTATCCTGTTTGGGTGATTGACTAGCTCACTCCCCCGCTGCGGTAGGTAGACCCCAATCTGCTGTGAACCACCATGCATGAGTTAGACCCCGAGGACGGGTGGACATTCAGGACATATACGCTCCCCCCATGAGCATCACAAGCCTACTTTGTCCCGTTTTGCTTTGCGCTCCACTACCATCCTGCTATAACCTAATTGTTGTTAGTTGGTGCATCTTCCTTATTCCTGTTCTGTCCCTTGCTGCTCAGCCATGAATGATGTCATTTGGAATGTTGAGTGTGGGGGACTTGAGGAGATGTCAGTTGGAAGAGATGGGCTGAGCAGCAAGGAGGCTGCTCCCGGTGGGGCATCACATGGACTTTACCACCTTCCAGTTACCTTTATCTGAAACTGTAACTTAATGAATAAACCTACAACTTGCTTCTACGTGACCTGTCTACGAGATAATCTTCATTTTAACACTGGCGACGATTTGGAAGAACCTACGTGTATGTTACTACAATGGATTATGGATTATGAAATTTAAAGGATTTTCAAGTAAAAGGAAATTCAAGAGAATTTACAAGCTGCGTAATTTGAGGAAGCTGACACTTAAGAGCCCCACCAGCGACCACACCATCGGTCGCCCTAGCATGTAAGTGCCAGTTCCTTTTGAATTTTCCTTCTCTGTCCAAGAATCTCTTGTTCTCTCCACCTTAAAGAGAACGTACATGTTGAGGAAGGATGGCTGTGAATACCCTTTCACGTTCTACTACTAGTCAGCTGTAGAACCGGCTTTTGGAGACCCCCCCCACTAGGAGAGTCAAAGCCAGTGGTGCAGGGGACACCTTAAAATCTACGGGTTCTTCTTGCTCAAATCATACATTACCAAAGAGACCAGGACAACCAGCCGTGGAGAGTCATCCTCCTTGTCCCGGGCCTTTTCCGGAACCTTTTTTGTAAAGTAACATCCATCTATCTGCATTCTATTTAATCTATCATGTATTACTATACCCTCTTCTCTGATTATTATGATTCTGGGCTTTCTGAATCACACTCATATGCGTTATTTTAGCTTCGTTCTTTTTGAGTTTGACTTCTTTCTGTTTGGACTCCTTGTGCCAAACCCGAAAGGAATCAAGCATTGCAGGCCTAACTTTCCTCTGAAACAATTTCTCCTCTAAATGATCTAATACAGGAGGCTCAAAACTACCATATATTGGCCATTGCAATTCAGTATTACCCTTTGTATACTTGTGCCAAAGTGAAGAAAACATAATCGGGCCGACACCATGTTTAGCATAGACTTCATGATTAGGGGTCCCCAAAGGAGGAATCGGACAAGATTCCTCCAATGCGGAGTCCTGTGTACAATAACAACAACACCATTTTCGGAATTTACTAAGTCCAGGCATCTCTAGATGTGTATCCTGGATCCAAACGTCAAAGGGTACAATCGAATATTTACAGCCTATAACTGTGCTTACCCCTTGGCTTCGGCTTTTGCAAAAGTCGAATCAAATACCAAAACCAAAATACAATTCACCAAAGAAGTGGGCCACTCCCACTCTTACCTGACCGTTAATCTTCCGTCACACGGCAAGTGTCACAAAGGTCTCGATCTCCAAAGACTAGGAACCGGAACTGGGGCGTCAGTCGGGGCCGCAGTCAGGTAGCCCACTGGAGGGAGGAATCACGCAATCGGAGATCTCGGGCCCACAAAGACAATTTTCAGCCAATGTAGTGGCACGCCTCCGTTGGAATTCGATCACGGACCCCTCACGACCACCAGGCTTGATGACGACCACCGAGGACGCCCAACGTTGGGCGCCAGATTGTAGAACCGGCATTTTGGAGACCCCACCCCCACTAGAAGAGTCAAAGCCAGTGGTGCAGGGGACACCTTAAAATCTATGGGTTCTTCTTGCTCAAATCATACATTACCAAAGAGACCAGGACAACCAGCCGTGGAGGGAAGTAAGTTATTTATTAGCTCTAGCTAAGGACAGAAGTCCCAGAATGGTACAAAGACAATTCTACGGAGACTGCTGTTTTACTCCACAGCTTACACATATTTATAGCGCTAGCCACGCCCATTTGTACAATACACAGTTCCACATTTTGATAAGTTCCTCATCCTAACAAGTTCTTCGTCAGTCTTGTGGTGCAATCATGGACAGGGGACATCTGTTCTCTGATTGCACAATGTCCACAGCCCCGTGCTTCCTTGCCCAACTGGTGTGGTCATGGGGCACAGCCTTGTGCTTCCTCTATTAGTTGCTGTGGTTACAGTGCACAGCCTCGTGCTTCCTCTATCAGTTGGTGTGGTCACAGGGCACAGCCTCGTGCTTCCTCTATCAGTTGGTGTGGTCACAGGGCAGCTGGTCGTGACAGGTTGAGTTACCAACAATGGACAGGATGTGGCTGATTCTCTGGCACAACTGGGGGTGAGGCACACAGGCAGCTTCTCGGAATTGGCTCGACTACAAGGAGCAGGGAGGGTTGGGCAAGTTTCAACAGGGACGTGGAAAGCAATCGTTCATCAGGTTGCCGAGAGCATGGCAACACAAAATGGAGTCATGTGGGTCATTTTAAAATACAGTTCAACATCAGCTAACAGTTACTGTGGAAATTAGTGCCATCTAACTACTGCCTCGGAGGAGTTACTCCTGCCCAGCTGTTCTTTCTACCGTCGTGGGACAAGCTACTAATTTGGTGTGGCAGTGACAATTGATTCTTGGGATCTGGCAGCAGTGATGGGTGCAGGGAAAATTGGCAACTGTGACTTTCATGGCGTGAATCTTTCATTTACATAGTCTGCCAGCACATCAAACAACCCATCTGCAAAGTGTGTCAGTGTCTGGTTGTCTACTCAGCAACGTGAATTTGATGTTCATAAACTGTCCAGCTCATGAAGTCTGGTGCCGCAATGGATGTTAAGTGTAGCGCTTATTTTTGAGAAACCAGGAGTATATTGTTGCGCTCCATTTACAGAGGCTGGTGGTGTGTTCTGGCAAGCACTACACATGAGGTGTGTGTCATGGCAGTAAGTAACTTTGTGGAGTTGCCGGTGTGTTTCGGAGGTGCATTGTGTACTTGGTATTTTAGGGTCTTCACTCGTGACTCTCAACCACCGTTTACATTAAAAAATGTGCACGCGCACCTTACTGTTTTCTTGTTGCCTCGTGGAGGCAGGCGGAATCTTTGATGACTTCCTTCTCTCTTCGTTCCTCTCTACTGCCTAGTGATGCCTGCATGCAGCAACGTGCCGTGAGCCAGCCGGCGTGGCGTTGATTACGTGCCGCCATGTTTCGTTTGGAGTATATACTGGCTTATTTGCAGACTTCAGCATTGGATTGTGCCAACCGCATTCTTCGTTTAATAAAGATTCATTCTAGATGGATTGCTGCAGTCCCCGTTTTGACTCCTGTTATGCCTTTGTGGAGATTTACGCTGCATTTGGGACTGGTTTCTTGGTAATGTAGAATGCCATGCAAACATTCAATTAATTGGTACCAGCATTTTAAGGCTCGTGGAAAACTGCGGACAATGTGAGGGGTTTACTTCAGCTATCACTTCCTCTGTCTCTTTATTTTTGGACACTATTTAAGAGATTAGGGTGAATATTTTACACACTCATCGAAACTTGGATATCTCTACAGAAAGTACGCTTTTAACAGCTGTGTGTAGGTACTGTGCTGTACTTCGAGTGAGGAACAGGATTTTGATTGGTGAAGCACTTAATTTGGAACTATGGAGGAGGGAGCCACTGTGATAGTTCACATTGGATGTTAACACTTATATGGAGTTTTGGGTCAGGAGCTCGGGTGAGAGTTCGCTCACCGGTGTTCCCAATATTTTTTCTTGCTTTTGTGTTCATATGCCTTTTCTCTCTGTTATGGCTGTGTTAAGTTTTATTTATGCTCTAGTAGTTCATTCTTTACTGATGTTGTCTTGAAAGTAACGTGTTAATTTCTTGCATAATGTATGCTTTGTTTTATGCTTAATATGCTTAACGTGCAATCTTCAAGCCTGTTACAGTGTTTCTAAGGGAGGTGTATTCCCCTATAGGGAGGTGTGTTCCCCTATTACAGTGTGGATGGATGTTGATGTTCTGTTTCTAGGGAGGTGTTTTCCCCTATAGGGAGGTGTTTTTCCCCTATTACAATGTTCGGTGTCATTGGGAAGTGTATTCCCCAATAGGGAGGTGTGATTCCCCTATTACGTTGTTTTAGTTTCAAAGGGAGGTGTATTCCCCTATAGGGGGTGTTTTTTCCCTATTACAGTGTTTTTGCCAAGCGCGAAATATAATGAAGCGCGCACTTAGGACTCGGCCCCCCGGGGAACCGTTCGCGCCCCTCCCCTTTGGTGGTTCTCGTCCTTGGAGAAAGCGGGATTGCAGCAAGAAGTACTTCCGGGTCAGCAGCGACGTGACGTCACTTCCGTCCGGAGCCGGCGCCTCGAGGGGTGAGAGGGCGTGGGCCTATTTAGGGCAACTTGCCCTTGTCCTCGCCCTCTTTCTGACTGCGCCGGCCCCGGTATGCAGGGGTCTCCTGGTAATCTTCGGTTCGAAGGAGTCGGGAGTGTTGCGCGGCGCCGTTGGAGGATTGGGAGCCGTGCTCGAGTGAGGGGCTTGGTGGAGGCCTCATGCGGGGGTTGGCTGGCCCGGTTGGCGTCGTGGTTCTCTGGTGAATATGCAAGCTCTGTTTTTACTGTTTGTGCGGTATTGTTTGTCGCGGGGGCCAAGGTTGCGATCCCTTCTCGACATCACGACGCGCCTGGTTGGTGATTAGGGTTATGGTCGGGCCTAGTAGGTGTGGGTGAACCAGGCGGAGGGAGTGATGGTTTTTCGTCCGGGAATTTCGCTTTTTTCATAAGATGAGCCCAGGGGTCACAGTTGATTCACTCTTTCGGTCTAAGCTCCTGGTAGATGCTGCATGCTCGGAAATGCAACTCCCCTCAAAAATCTGTATCAAGCTGCATTTTCTGTGCCACATTCGGTATTCTTTGCCTGAATGGTGCGTACCGACAGGAGTCTGAAAATCATCCCTTGAATTAATTTAGGTCATATTTTGTCTAGTTATATATATTTAGTTGCACATTCGCTATTCTACCGTTTATACGCACTGTCCATAGCAGGTGCCATTAGTAATCATGGTAACGGTACGCAGAGAATGATGAAAGGATGAGTCAGCTTGCTGGTGTTGTAACTAGTTACTTGCAGATCATCGGTTTTAAACTCACGGGACTGTTCCGTTGGTGGGCTTTGCGCCGTGGCAAGTCACCAAGGGCATTCAATGACTTCTTTTATTCCAAAACTGACCTTCCGGGACTCCCAGGTAATGGGCGTTGCATACTGTAGATGGGCGACGCTAGTAGGTGTGGGTGAACCGTGTGGTGTCGGATATTGGATGGGGGCGGTAGGCATTCCCCCACCCTGTTTTCTTGTGGTCCCGGGCGGAGGGAGTGATGGTTTTTTCGTCCGGGAATTTCGCTTTTCCATAAGATGAGCCCAGGGGTCACAGTGGGGCTGCTGGTTTATGAAGCGATTCGGCCCGCGCTGCATTTCCTTCAGGGCCCATGTCGTCAATGTGGTATCGGGTTTTCTGTGTTGAGGGACAGTGAGTCACGCAGGCGAGCGAAGGTTCTACATTGGGGTGCAGGCGGATGTGGTGGCTACAGCGCCTGTGATTCACTCTTTCGGGCCTAAGCTCCTGGTAGATGCTGCATGCTCTGAAAAGCAACTCTCCTCTAAATTCTGTATCAAGCTGCATTTTCTGTGCCACATTCCGGTATTCTTTTCCTGAATGGTGCGTATCGACAAGAGTCTGAAAATCATCCCTTGAATTAAATTTAGGTCGTAGTTTTGTCAAGTTATATATATTTAGTTGCGCATTCGCTATTCTACCGTTTATACGCACTGTCCATAACAGGTGCCATTGGTACCCATGGTAACGGTACGCAGAGAATGATGAAAGGATGAGTCAGCTTGCTGGTGTTGAAACTCGTTACTTGCAGACCATCGGTCTTAAACTCGCGGGACTGTTCCGTTGGTGGGCTTTGCGCCGTGGCAAGTCACCAAGTGCATTCAATGAATTATTTTATTCCAAAACTAACCTTCCGGGACTCCCAGGTAATGGGCGTTGCATGATGTAGATGGGCGACGCTGTGCACATAGACGCAAACTCATGCCGACATGGGATTTTCAGGTAACGATAGGGAACACTATCTGAGGCAAAACACTTAAGCAACCAGGCTAGTAGAAACAATCAAGAGATTCTGTGTAAGGCAGTGATTGGGTGAATTTTATAAATGGCTTGCTTAATTAGTGTTTGCATAATTTAAGGATAATGAATGTAATAACTACCCATAGAATAAGGGATTCAGGTCCGTGGCAGCCGCAATGCAAAAGTGCCCCTTCTTCGTTATTCGTGTAATGACGAAACTTTCATTCCTCTCGATTTTGGTGTCCAAGGAGCTATTCGCGCAATTACTTTGATCCTTTGCGGCAAAGACATGAAGTTAAATACAGACTTTGCATCCTTGTGGGGGAGGTAGCAATGGATGATACCGACGGCTGTGATTCGGAGGTGGGGACATACAGGTGCCGGTGGTCCCGACGCGCAATATTAGGGGCAGTTCGTTTTTCCATAAAGCTGAATAGCCGGGTTCGAGCTTCGGCGGGAATGCTCGGGAATCAGCGTCTTTGTAATAATCACTCAATTAGGCATTGGGTGGGTTTATCTGTGGCGCGATTGGTGCTTAGGCGAGGGGCTTCGGTGCCCACATCGCTCATCGATGCTGATTTTGGTGATTTGGCAAAGTTCATTGTGCTGAGGTTGGATTGGGCACACCGTTGATGGGTTGCCCCAGTGGGCTGCTCTAGGCTCGGTGCATTTAGGGGGGGTGGCGGCTTGGCTGCATAGTGATAGTGTTAAAAGGGCTATGGTGGAGGACCCAGCGTTTGGGTTTGAGTGTCGGCGGGGACGCCCAACAGTCGGGGATTAGACGACAAATCACTTAAGTCCGTCTTCTAGGGGTCCCTCTGTAAGGCAATTGGGTGGGGGAAAAAAGCTCGGATAAACATGGGGTACAAGGAGGTTACTGCCAGACTCGCTTAATGACAGCATGGCGTGAGTTCTCCGGTAACGCAATTAGAGCTCTGGTGTAGTGCGCTGAGGCTCACATGATTAATCAAGAGATTGGGTTGCATTCTGTGTCCTTAGACCTCAGAGAGGGGGCGTCGCCAGCAGCATGGGGGCATCTATCACACGAGTAGGGGAAAAGGGCACTAGGGGCTTGCGTGTGTGGAAGTGGAGGTGCTTCATGAACTTTGCGTGGGGAAAGTTAGAAGACAGGTAGGATTAGGGGGGTGTACTAGAACACAGACCGGGCAGACTAGGGTAGCAGGGGTAGCTTCTGCCTTAAGGCGCTCTGCCACCTTTTTCCATCTCTGGGTCCCTTGCCCCCCCCCCCCTCCCTCTGCTGCATTGCTCCCTCCAGGGGAGAGCGTACATGGGGTAGGGGTGGGGCTGTATACCTTACACAGGTATGTTCGCAAGACTGGAGGAATCTCTCCTTTTTTCCGTCATAAGTCAGTTGCCTGTTTCACGGGGTCTAGCATGTGTCCCATTGTCTGCTGGGTACAGCCAGGTAACATGCTTGCAAAACTAGTGCTTATGGATAGCTTGTTCGGGTAACAGGATTCATCTGAGTTCACCTTAGTAAGTCCAGTAGGCCGCGTACCTTCCTTAGGATACTTGGGGTCGGGGGTTAAAGTGTCCTTTCAACACCACCCTTGTAGGCATCTTGTAACCCCCCCCCTTTTGTAAGTAGCCACACCTCCTCTGGGTCTGGAAATTTTTTGCACTTTACTCAGCTTCGTCAGGCTCAGTCTTGACTGGATTGATGGCTTGACTTAAGTGCTGGAAATCTTCCCTTTAGGTAGCGTTGCACTGGAAGGACCCGCAGGTGACCCATTCGTCATATGAGATTGATTGCCCTTGGAAAAATGACGCTAAAAAAAAAAAAAACGGCACAGTGTCCATGTGACTATGCATAGCAAATTTATTGTGTCGGTCTATATCGCGATTGGGGCCCACGCGCAGCGCGTGTATACCTTCGGGTCTTCGCGCTATATAAAACTCGGACAAAAGACGATTGGGGAAAAGGGGGCTTTTCAGCACACCTTCCTTTATAAGGCATCACTATTTTCGGTTTCACTCAGGTACTTGCTGGGTGACACATCTGGGAGGATGACTAAGGCTGTTTAGAAAGATAGGACTGGGCCAATGCAAATCGGCATTATTAGTTTCACCCTCCTGTTCTATTTCAAATCAGCAGTACCAAAACTTGTCAATGGGGGGGTCTGAAGTTCCTGCTCACTGGGTTTGTGAGGTACAAGCTTACTCCCTGGGGGAGGTTATGACCTGAGCTTACTAGGTACGGAACTGTAGTGGCTGGTGGATGCCCAGGGGGGCGCGCAGACCCTCGTTTAACAGTTGCGGACTTGTGCTTAGCGAGTGCATATGGCGTGCTGGATTATTTCCTGCAGCTGGGCGATCGGGGTAGTTGGTCATTCTAATCAGGAGTGGTGCCATGTTATGCGCAACAAGCCAGATAGTACACCAGACAAGAGGGAGTGGGTATGTTTGCCAAAAGCAAGGTAGATATGGGGCCACTTGCCCACGCATTGGGGCAGCATGTCTCTTTTGCAAGCAGCTGCGTGAGTTGTAGTCGGGGGGTGACTCCGAACCCACACATTGGCAGCTAGCAAATGACGCCGTGTGGGACTACTGTCCCCTGAGTTGGTTTATCTTGCGTTACTTAGGCCAATGGGCCTCGAGGGAGATTGGCCTGATTTTGCCCATACTTAGGTAGGTCTTTTGCCAAGATAGCGTGGTTTCATGACGCCAGGGAGAAATTAAGAGCCACAATTATGGTTAGATGCCCTGTTAAATTTCGGCCAAGTGCTGGGAAGGCTGGTATGGCCTAGCGTTGCCCTGGGTAGGGGGCCTGCTTGTTGATGCAGCCGAAAATTGGGGATCGTGGGGTTCACTGCAAAGGTGGGCACAGGTATACCTGGGATCCAGGAGAAGGAATCCAGGCATTTGAATCCGACATGGCTCCGAGCCGGAGGATTGGTAGGAAATGAAGGATCCAGGGGTTGCCTCGTGGTGGGGAGGGCGAAGGGCGGTCTGCCCTGGTCCCCCTTGTGGCGGTAAAGAGGCCACATAAATTGCCTTTACATTGTTAAGGGGAGTCCTCCTGCATACTCCTTAGGCCAGCACTGAGGTGGAGAGACGGTAAGCTCACCCCAGAGAGAACAGGACACCGGCTGGGGGCAAGGGCGCCAGTTTAAAATAGGGCATGGGGCTTCCGCCCCTGGTTATTCCCTACGAGCCCCGATGGGCAGCCTGGTGGTGGAGGGGTGGGCCCCTCAGGTGGCGGACAAGGACCAGATGGCAGGGGCTCACCCCTCAAGGACGCAGGTGGGTTGCGCCTTGCGTGGTTCTCAGTTGGTTGGGGGACGCGAGCCAGAAGGCCCCTTAGTGCTGGAGCAATAGACAACGTTCTTAGTGTAGATAAATTGAGTTCTGCCCGACTTGCGGATGGAGCATGAAGATAGGGGCAACTTAAATATAAGTATTAATTAACGATTGAATTTGATAAATCCATATCGTATTAAATTGTATGAATTATATATTGTCATGTTTGTGTGATGATTTGTAATAAACATGGCCTTTTTAACCCACAGCTCTGGTCGTCAAGCATTGCTTTGTGGGTTTGGTTGGGGGCAGGGCCGGGAGCCATCCTGGGGGGTACGAGTCCTATGCCAAGCGCGAAATATAATGAAGCGCGCACTTAGGACTCGGCCCCCCGGGCACCCGGTCGCGCCCCTCCCCTTTGGTGGTTCTCGTCCTTGGAGAAAGCGGGATTGCAGCAAGAAGTACTTCCGGGTCAGCAGCGACGTGACGTCACTTCCGTCCGGAGCCGGCGCCTCGAGGGGTGAGAGGGCGTGGGCCTATTTAGGGCAACTTGCCCTTGTCCTCGCCCTCTTTCTGACTGCGCCGGCCCCGGTATGCAGGGGTCTCCTGTAATCTCCCACCCACCCGTCCCTAAAGTTAGAGCTTGGGGAGGTGTTGCATGTGGAATATTCTAAGCGGCGGTAAAGAGGCCACATAAATTGCCTTTACATTGTTAAGGGGAGTCCTCCTGCATACTCCTTAGGCCAGCACTGAGGTGGAGAGACGGTAAGCTCACCCCAGAGAGAACAGGACACCGGCTGGGGGCAAGGGCGCCAGTTTAAAATAGGGCATGGGGCTTCCGCCCCTGGCTATTCCCTACGAGCCCCGATGGGCAGCCTGGTGGTGGAGGGGTGGGCCCCTCAGGTGGCGGACAAGGACCAGATGGCAGGGGCTCATCCCTCAAGGACGCAGGTGGGTTGTGCCTTGCGTGGTTCTCAGTTGGTTGGGGGACGCGAGCCAGAAGGCCCCTTAGTGCTGGAGCAATAGACAACGTTCTTAGTGTAAATAAATTGAGTTCTGCCCGACTTGCGGATGGAGCATGAAGATAGGGGCAACTTAAATATAAGTATTAATTAACGATTGAATTTGATAAATCCATATCGTATTAAATTGTATGAATTATATATTGTCATGTTTGTGTGATGATTTGTAATAAACATGGCCTTTTTAACCCACAGCTCTGGTCGTCAAGCATTGCTTTGTGGGTTTGGTTGGGGGCAGGGCCGGGAGCCATCCTGGGGGGTACGAGTCCTATTGTTACAGAGTTTCATAGTGAGGCGTGCTTCCCCTATTACAATGTTCGGTGTCATTGGGAGGTGTATTCCCCAATAGGGAGGTGTGATTTCCCTATTACGTTGTTTTAGTTTCAAAGGGAGGTGATTTCCCCAATAGGGTGGTGTGTTTAACCTATTACTGTTAGTTTGTTGGTGGTGAATACCCAACTAATTAGTTTTCCTAGGGAGGGGGATGGAGCTCATTCATTGATTTGCTTAAGATATTTTCTTGCATTCTTTTGCTTACTTATTTTCATGCATTTGTTTATGGTATTTTCAGGCATTCATTTATTTAATATATGTTCTGGATTTGAGCATTTCCTGTTTCAATGGTCTTATGTACATTCAATTGCTTAATGTATGTTCTTACTAATTCTTTCATGATGTTTATTCTTGTTTATGTAAGCAAAGTAATTTTGTTCTATCTGCCTTAATGCATTTATATCTCTTTGCTATTTCGTGGCATTATTCTTGTTTAGTTTTCCTAAGGAAGGGAGATGTGCTATAACCTAATTGTTGTTAGTTGGTGCATCTTCCTTATTCCTGTTCTGTCCCTTGCTGCTCAGCCATTAATGATGTCATTTGGAATGCTGAGTGTGGGGGACTTGAGGAGATGTCAGTTGGAAGAGATGGTACAAAAGGGGGTGGCGATGGACGGAGCATCAGAACCAATCAAACACTCACACCCAGTCAACAGATCAGGGTTTGATCCATCACCGTTCTTTAGCCCACTCTGCCACCCCAGTTCAGACATGGCCATATGCAAATCAGTCTGACCCTGTGCCTCATGGGAACAGTCCAGCCCGAACTGCCAAGCCATGCCTTCCCTGGACCGGAAACAAGCTTCCTAGGACCGGTTGGAAGAGATGGGCTGAGCAGCAAGGAGGCTGCTCCCGGTGGGGCATCACATGGACTTTACCACCTTCCAGTTACCTTTATCTGAAACTGTAACTTAATGAATAAACCTACAACTTGCTTCTACGTGACCTGTCTATGAGATAATCTTCATTTTAACACATCCCCTTACAAAAGGATCAGGTATGATCCCCCTTGAGAGTAAGCCTGACTGCATGTATCACAATGACCGGAAACTACAGACCTCACCAGTATGCCCAGTCGCGCTGCATCCATCTGACCCCTCGGAAAAACCCCTAACATTGCCACAAACAGGCGGCCGAATATATGGCATTTCCCACGGAGAACTGCCCCCTAAACGGTTGATAGCCAACATGTATACAACTAAAATCTAAATCACCCATGGGAATTGTCCTCATTCTTCATCCCCTCCACTTGCTGATGCAACCGAACACCATCCGATGCTGTGTCAGGCGCCCTGCTGTTTCGTGATCTCAACCTTTGCAAACAGCCCTGCGCAAGCCCTCGATGAACAAAGAGCATACGTTCTTTCGCATGCCGTCTGAGTGTGCTCACAGAGCGGGCCCCCCGCTGACTGCAAGGGCCAGCCCCAAACCCCCAAAAGTGGTGTTGAGACCCAGCAATCTAATCCCATCTGACATTGTTGCCCAGCACAAACCGCAAAGGGTGCCCGTGCAGCTACCAATTCCTCCATGCCTGAAACCATCATTAGGAGACGTATGTTCTGCCTATTCTGTGGTGCGTAAGTGCGGAAAATACTGCATACAGAAAAGATGGGGCTAATCACCTGAATGAACTAAATGCTTAGATACGTGGCCGAGCAGGACCCCTTCCTTAACCCTAATTATCTTCAAAACGGCAGCACAGCGATGGAAACAAGCAATGTACCGCTGATATTACAAGAAAACGGCAAAGATGGGACAACTCGAAAAGAATAAGATGATGCTTAGGTAGGCAAAGCAAGACACTTTTCTTAACCCTATTTATCTGACGGAAGGGCATCCGACCCACTGGTATCCAAAATGTGAACTCCCGGACTCTTGTAACCTGAACATACTGCCCAGGGAGTCCCCATTCTACGATGGCATGCTAACTGTCTGTCTGCTGCTGACACTGGAAGGGCCCCGCAGCCCCCGTGATACATGGGGGGCCTCTGAACCCATGAAGGAAAAAGGGGACTCAGCGTGCTCCAAGCCGGCGCGCATATAAACATGTGTAAGACCCCCATCGCACGTGAACATCCCCACCCTGGAGGGAGTAATGCCGCAGATGGTACTAATAAACCTAGACCCCCAGACCTGAGCACGGTGCCGACTGCTACCCCATACCCTAGTAGGTCTTGCTTAGAAGCTACCTTGAGAAGTAAATACCCTGACAATTTTGCCAGTACCGGGAAGAATACTGACTACTGCTAATTGAAATGGAAAAAATCTGCTAGCACCTATCACAACACACTGCTAATACTAAGATTAGCCATCAGCAGTAAACGCTGATAATACTTGATGCACCGAGCAGTGGGTACATCTGTGAGACTGCAAAGACTACCAGCAATGGGCAGTAAACAGTATGCCACCAATGAACCCTAACTACCGAGTAAGTACTGCTAGCCCCCCGCAATGAACCCACTGCAATGCTGTTACTGGCCATTCTGATACCGCTAGCTTTGAGCAGTCTACCCACTGCTACTGCAGCCTACCCTATGAAGCTCCAACAATGCCAATACTTCTAGCCCTGAGCAGTACCTACAATGTTCACCCTGTGAGCTAAGACTCCTAGCTCTCAGCAGTAAATAAACTGCTAATACTGGCAGAAAACAGATTCTCAGTGCTGCGCCAACCAGCAAGCATCACTCTTTTACTGTCCAGTCTGTTAAGTCAGCACCTTAAAAGAGCCGTAAAACCCCCTGTGACAGAAATGCCAGCACCGAGAGGTAGACGTATCGCTGATAAAGCACTAAGCCATAACACACAGCTAGTGCTACCTACATCGAGCAGTGAGCCCCCTGCCTGCCCTGGCCATAAACACGCTGCCCATCCTGCCAGTCCTGAGTCCTGAGCCACAAAATGTGTAGCCAGTACCATCCTGCCCTCCACCCTGGCCCATCTGACATGCTGTGGCGATGCAGCTAAGCTACCCCGCCCTCACAGCACCGAGCCTCGAGCCGCCCGCTGGGGCACCACCACCTCGATGTCCCATGCCAACTTCCACCCCAGGAAACCCTGCCTATTTACCACAACCAAAACGATTCGCCATGTAAGCACCGGAGCACCCTCCCTGAACGCCAATCGCGCCACAGAAGGACACACAAAACGCGGAATTCCGTGATTTCAAGGACCGCAACATGTTGCGCTTTCCCGCTGACGCTCTAACCCGGCACGTCAACTTCACAGCCAAAAGGACTGCCCCTAAATTGCGTGTCGGGGTCACCGGTCCTACACGCCTCACGTTACCCGGTATCCTTCGCTGATATCACCAATTGATAACTATCAGCTACCAACACAAGCGACCTACTGCCCTATTACTGCGGTGGCGGACCGCACGTTCCACTCCTCAAGCCCATTGGCGCCACCACCAATACCATCCCAAGCTACCGAACCGGCAGCACCCAGTGACGTGCACGGCCCCCCTACACGGAATGGGCACAATGCCTTAATGCCTGAGCCAGCGAACCTTACGAGTTCAGGATCGGTGTATTTATATCGTTTATCTCCCACCTGCATGGCTGTACAATCTCAAATCCTATTATCCTTTGTGGTGAGTGGTCTGCCCCCCCATTGGGGTCCCACACAGCTATATTAAGTAACTAAAGTGACAAACAATCTCACTTCAGGGTAAATATGGCTCATGAGAGGGATAACCACCCCTTTGCGCCGTGGAAGTTTCCCATGAACCTCCCTTAAATTACTCGCTCTTCCATACGACAGCTATCATTGCCGAAACAAGAATACATTTATACTGCATTACTGTGCGGTAATCAGTAATCTATATAAGTACCAAACCTAAGCAAAACGTCCTACTACATCCATCGAGCGTCCGTGCCCCTAAACCCAGAAATCGCCATTAAGACTTACAGGCAGTGTCCCGGTGGCCTACCAGACCCTCGGTCGCAACCACCAAGGCCACCATGGGAAGATGCAAATTACAGTACCACGCCCTGGCAGGAGGCTGCGCTCACGCTGCTCTGAACCTGGGACGGCCGCCCAGGAGGCCCACGCTTGGAAGTCCAAGGAACACGTCCCCTATGACCGACTGCACCAAATACACCCATCTCACCGGAAATCCACCTACAAGAGTCACCTTTTCTCAGATCCATGTGTGCCCCCTGTGCCTAATCACGAAGCGCATCGATGCCTCTGAATAAGCGGAGCCGCACTGCACTAGACAAAACACTCATGTTCTTAAATACCAGCTGATGAACAATTGTTCTTTCGAAAGTACGCCGGACCTGTGTATGGAAGAGGAGTCTCCACGCTGAATAGGGGTAGCGATTGAGCGCCGCCATTACTGTCTATTACTCGAGGTCCTTGGACTTACCATAGGTGTGGACTCAAACACATAGAAGGACAACTTTTTGATTTTGAAAGATTGGGCGACTGAGCGCATTCACTTATTGGTGTGGTAGTAGGACCCGCTGAATTGGAAAGAGGAACGTGGACCAGAATATGTACCTACAGTAAATCTGATACTAAATTATAAAAGTGTATATCCTAAAATTTGAAAGTGTCTAGAATGAGTATCGGGAAACTCCGAGCCGAAGACTCTGCGGAACATTATAGTTGCCCTGAACAAGCCTGAAAGGGTGAAACGTGTTGGCTGTTTTGCTGCTATACATACAAAACTGAAATAAAAAAAGACTAAGAACATTTCCGGCTACAGAAATCATTTATTCTGTCATCGTCTGTGATGAATGAAAGAGATTAACTTTTTGGTCATTATAGCATTGCCTCTCCCTTCTTTCTGTATATCTTCTTTCGAAAGTACTTTGTTTTAGATCGTGACAAGCTAAAGCACTGGGCCAATTCAGGCTCCCTGTCCTTCCTTTTCTCGTTTCGCCCGGCATAATTCCCCAACACACTCTTAGCAAGTGGCGAGATAAATAAATCACAAATACCAGGGAGTGCCGATACGCCACAATAATCAATACTCCTTCGCACTGCTATCCGACAGGGGTAAGCTTATGTTAACTTAGCTGAGGATTAATCGCAATGCGCTCCGGGCACCTTAACAATCAGGCGCTTAATCGCGTAACGAGTTAGAGGGTTAACGGGGGACTAGAGACTTCCAATGCGTACATCGTTTAAGGTGCGTTTGTCTGCTCTCTGTACCGGCAGCCGAAGGAAAAAGGAGGCGCAAAGGGTCACCGTGTTATAGCTCCCCTTTAGTCTTAACAACTTATTTAACACACCTCCCTCGCGACTGCCCACCACAAGGACCAAAGACCCCTGCCCCTTACCTCCGTGTGCTGGAAAGCACCACCACTGAAAGCCTGCCTGAGTGGGGAATCCCACTGCAACGGAAGATCACCGCGAGACGCCCTACTACCAAGGCCTTGCTCTCTCTAGTCCGTGAAGCCCACGATCCCGACCGGATGTCCCACGACTATCGGCGGCCCCAGACCTTCTCCAAACACCATCCACCACCTGCAGGGGGGACTAAAGAAAGAACAAGAAAGACGACTCTCCGCTGCGAGAAGATTCACAAAGTCCCCTGCACACATGGGCTGGTGCCGTAAGGAAGAGAGAGCGAGGACCTGGGCAAGTTGCCCTAAATAGGCCCCCCGCTCTCTCCTCCCCCCTCGTGGCCTACTCAGGCCGGAAGTGACATCACAACTGTTGCATCCAGCTAGATGCATTCTAGTGTTTCACTGCTGATGTAAGACACTGTACACCCACCCACCACAGGCGTCACCAGTCAGGTGACCCTGTTAATAAAAGGGGCCGGGCGCACGTGCCCTGGGCCAGTAATCCACTACCCCAACGATGAGTCTGCGTCAGTCCTTGACATAGCATGAGGGCCTAGGGCCCAACGTCACAATGGCGACGAGGCGGGTGCCCTACCCCGCGTGTGCAGCCCCGAGCTGCGCACCGACGAAAGAAAAACGAGGAGGGAGAGAGGAGTGCCCCCAGTGAGGACACCCCCCCTGTGGGAAGGCGCGACGCGCCGAGAAGCCTACGGGGCGAGGCAGAGCCCGCAGCGTGTCCTGTGGTGACCGGGAGCCCACCCCGCACCAACAGAGCCAGCAGCGCCGGCGAGAGAAAGGCGATTATCGCAGCGGAGCCCACCCGCAATGGCAGCGATGTCCTGCCGTCACCCGCGACCTGTGTCCATCGAGAGAGCCCGGGCGTGAGCGGTGACTGGTAGCCCACCCCGCACCGAAGAAGAGCGGGCGTGCACGCCGCACCAGAGAGACGGAGAGGAAGTCGGGTGCCCACCCCGACCCCGTCGTGCGTGATTGCCGTTGTCACCCCCGGCGTGGAAGTGCCGTAGGAGAAAGGCGGACCGACCGGAGCCCACCCGTATCGGCCGCGACCCCGATGAAAGGAAGCCGATCTGAGCGCACCCGCGTTGAAGGTGAGCGATTGTGAGGCGAAGAAAGGAAGCCTATGAACCGTGGCATGCATCTGCCGCGGACCCGCCAGAGCCCCAAATGAAGCGGAGCCCACCCGCATCCAACGTGAGCAGTGTCCGGCAACAGCTCCTGCCCTTCCCATCCCGCGCAGCGTGTGAACGGTAAGAGGCTGCTGCGGCGGGAGTGAGAGGGAGAGAAAAGAACGCGTGTAGCCCGCAACGAAGCGGCGCCTGCCTCCTTCACCCCCCCCCCAGGGCCCGAGCAACGAGGAGGCCGGCTGCGGGGGCGGGACAGATCACAGATCAAAGGCGCATCGTAGCGCGAATCTAATTGAAGCGTGAAGAGCGCGAGGTGCCCCATGAGGGGACGTCTGCAGGCGGCCAGCGCTGGCAAGCAGTGCAGAAAGGCACAAAAGTAATGGCCCACAGCGCAGCTGAAGTAATAAAGCGGAGCCTACCCGCAGTGAGAAGGAGCACTTCCCCCCCCCCCCCCAACTCGCACACACACAGAGGAATGCCTCGACCTCTGCAGTTCCTGGAATTTCCTGTGCCCTCCTGCTTCCAAGTAAAAGAAATGTAAAGGACTCACCTGCTGCCTGGCCCCATGCCCTTCTCCTAGGTGTTCTGCTGGCTCCAGTTCTGCACGGCTGGGTGAAGCCTGAAAGTGGAAGAAGAACAAGGAAGAAAAGTTTTGCAGCAGAGAAGGTTGCTGCTGAATGGAAGAAAAGCACACCCTGCACTGCCATCTAGTGGCCGGAGGGCAGCATTGCACCAGCTGCAGGAAAAGAATGGAAAGGCTAGAGAAGAGGCAGCAAGGCACGTACCGCAAGGTCTGACCGATGCGCGATGGTGAGCGCACGGGAACGTGACGGAGGCGCACAGGAATGCGCCAGAAGCACAGGAACGCAACAGAAGCCGCGTCCTGTGAAGCGCATGAAGAGCGCAGTCGAATGCGCGCCAAAAGTGAAGCGACCGGCCAGACGGTCACAAGAAAGAAGCACTGCTGTAGGGAGATCCCCTACATCTCCACCGCCCCAGCGAAGCCCCGCAGTGGGCCGAAGGAAACAGTGTCCTCCCTCGCACTGCGTCAAGACAGAGTCGGCAGAGACCCAAGACAGCAAGAGAGAAGTCGCACACCACATGTGGCAGGCAGTCACGGCAACGGACACTCCTACAGCACAGCGACACGTGACCAGACATCACAGCGCACAGCAAGCAAGGAGCCTTTCACACAGAGTGAACAGTCCGGACAAGCACACTGGAAAACCAGAAGGAGCAGCCGCCAAGACGGCGCAAGCACGAAACTTCTTGAGGGAAGAGAAGAGGGATCCTGCAAAATCCCTGAGGAGGGGTTGGTGCCATGGGAAGTCCCCAAGAGGTACACGCAAGTCCTACCAACAGGAAAGGCCTGCAGTAGGCCGCAACAGAAAAGGAAGATCGTCACAAGAGAGACGCGACCGGTGCAATGTCCATGTGGAGCAACATGTGACAGGTGGCAGGACGCCACATCCAAAGAAGAGCCTGGTCAGAAGAAGGAGAAGAGCATGGCACAATGCCATTCCGCAAAGGAGGAAAGAACAGTGGCATGACGCCGCAGGGCAGACTACCAACACAGGGGTGCACGATGGAACAGAGAAGAGCAACAGGACCAAGGACTCGCATCAGCACGTAGAAAGGTGTTCATCCACACAAGCCAGCCACCGGGGTGCAGAGACGTCACTGGAGACAGCTTTGCGGGAGGACCTACCGTAAGCCGCTAGCAGCGCAGTCGGCATCCCAGCTCCACGCTTCGCAGCTCGACCGTCCTCTCACCTGTCACCGGCTGCTTGGTATCGATAACATCACACCTCGCAATGCACCTGCCTGAAGTCAACGGAGAGGTGCCACGAAGTCCTTCTCACTCCCTAAGGTCACCCAGACAGAAAATCACCGCCTGTCTGCCCACTGAAGAAAACTAACATCCTGTTACCACCTCCCAGGTGCATCATCAACAAGGAGCATCGCACCACCCGTGTGAATCCACACACGCCCCGAACACCCGGAGCGCAACGAGGCGAATCACCCAGGAACAGTCTGTGCACCCCAGTCAACCTACAGGCTGCCGAAGTCGAGCACACCCGGCCATTGGAAGAACCGCCCTTGTGGACTACACAAGACCTGGCCGTGGCCCTGTTGGGAGTTCTGCAGCGACCCCTAAGTGTGGCCTACGCAACGGCCCGCACAGCCCACGCGGTCACGTGGCAGTCCAGGGGACAAGGGCCTCAACGGAGCTCCCGTGCGAAGGTAGTCCGAGTAGGAGAGATGTGTCGGCCGCAGCTCCACATCAGGTGAAGGAAACACGAAGGTCACGGCTGAAGACTGGTCACCCGCAAGATCACCAGAGGAAGGTGCAGATCCCTAGTCCAGACTGCGAAGATGCCCAGACAACGACACCACCCTCGGAGGCTACATGAGCGACTTGGCTGTGAGTCCGCTGGCAGTTCCGCAGCGACGCCTTCGCGCGGCTCCCACGAAGCCCCGCGCGGTCCACACGGTCCCATGACAGCCAGCGAGCAAAGCCACCCAAGAGGCTCCAGTGGCAGAGGAGTCCAGGCGAGGGAGGCAAGTCGAGCGTCGATCAGCAGCCAGGAGTAAGGAGGTCACCGAGCACGTAATCCCCACAGGAAGGCCTCACTCACAGAGATCGTCTCTGACACCAAAGTGGATCTCACCACAGCTCCAGATGCATCAACACTGAACTTGTAGATATAGACTTCGACACCGCGAGACCAGGCCGGTCTAAAGAACACCACCAAAGCGACTGAAGGCATCCCGACCGTGCGGTCTGAGGCTCAAGCGCTGACTGGCTGACGGCCCGTATAGACTCACTTGGTGCTTTTGTGTTACTTCTGTGTTTTATTACAGGTTGGATTCTTGTTTGGTTTTTCATTAAAGTTTGGGAGGGATGTTGCATCCAGCTAGATGCAATCTAGTGTTTCACTGCTGATGTAAGACACTGTACACCCACCCACCACAGGCGTGGGAATTCCCATCCACCATTTCCGACGGGGTTCTACGCTGGCGCCTTTTTCAACATTGATGGAAAAAATCCGACTTCATTCCAAGTGCTCCTTGAAACTAGTTATTGGCCGTGCTCAATTTGTGCCGGTGGTTTCCGACGCTTCGCACCGGCACTTCATTTATAACACCAGTACCAAAAGGTCTTTTGAACTTGAACACCAGCACCAATGGCAGTCCACGACATGGTGGTGCTCTCAGTCTAATTTAAAGGAGAGCACAAAAACGGTATTTAATACTTCGATATTTGTTAAAAATGAATAGTTCCTGCCACCCACTCCTTTCGTATAGCTTTGGGTGGCCCGGATGTGTTTTGGTCCTGTCATTGGCTGCGCTGGCGATTGCTGGAAAAGCGGCAGCTGCCTCATGCGTCCTTTTTTTTTTTTTACAAACTAAGCACTGGTTATTGGCCGTCATCACAACTTCTTTCGTAATTCCTATGTTGCAGTTATCGTCCAGGGTGGATAATAGTCCCAGGTGGATCTGTAAATCAATGCTCCTATAAGAGGGAGTGAGCCTTCGGGTGCAGGAGGGCTTTACTGCTCATGGTTGAAGGTTTGGGCCTGAACTCACTGTGTTTGCCCCAGACTACATGTCCGAGAATGTCTGAAGGTAAACACGTGATTTGACGATACCAGACAGCTCTGATGTGTGATGGTGGCTGCTGACAAGGGTTGGTATTTAAAAAAAAAATCTAAATGAATGTCTTAATGTCTTCCCACTGTACTCATATAGCCAGGATCCCAAAAGCTGCATGCCACAGCTTCATCCCTTAGAAACCATTTACAACTGGTCCACTAACATTCCCACCAGGGACAGCCAGCTACACGTCCCCATGTCACTGGGACACTACATGTCACGTCCTGGGGTTTCCTTCGCCAGGTTATTAGTTTCAGGTGTTTCTGTCCAATTAAACTGAACCAGGACTTCAAGTCCCAGAGTGCACCGGTTTCTGAAAGTAAACATTCAGGACTGGCCAAGAGGTGAAATGCAGGTATCTGATAGGCCTGACCAGGGTTTGAAAGCCTTGCTTAAATCTGTAGTGTGTCAAAGAATGCAGGACACACAGACCTTGAAAGGGGCTTTTTTTGCACCAACTGCAGTCAGGGCCAGATTCAAAACAGTGATCTCTCCTCTCTGAGAAGTGTCAGCCACCGACAGCGCCATTTTGACCGGAGGGCGCAGTAAAGTTTGAGAACAAATGAAATAATAGAAGGTCCTAGTAAAGAAGAGGCCCTGAACCCAACTCACGATCACTTGACTGGACTCTTCGCCTTGACATTGCACCCTCCACCCTGCTAACAGTAAGGAGCCTGTGGACTCCTCTCAAGGTGGCCTCTCTGTCACTCCTCCAATCAGCACGAAGGCAGCGGGTCTCGGCCTGTAGCACCGTCTCCTTTGCAATCCTCACACTCCTTCGGAACCTTTCACTTTTCCATGCCCATGCATGAGTAGCTGGGCCAGTCCAGGATTCCCTCTTACACTGGATCTTGTAGTCCTGATTTTGTAACCAATGGATTCCAAATCCCAGAAGGCACGGCAAAAATCCTGCGCTAGATGAACTAACGACGCAATGACCTAGCAAAAATTGAAAACTCTGCTCCTTCACAATGACTGTAGGTTTGAGGTGACTGAGTTCTCGTCCTGGCACGTCTTGATGACTGTATGAGCATCTAATCCGGCCCCCCAAAAAGATCTGGTGGCGGATTCAAGGATTGCAGAACGAGAAGTCAAGCTTGCCTTAACTTATGTACGTGAAACCATATCACGCCTACCCTGAAAGCAGCCACTGCCCCCCTGTCGATGCCAGGTTCAAATCCAAGGCTCTGTTCACAGTCCGCGACATACAGTGGGAAAGACCCAGTGGAAACTGTCTCCTCACTGACCCAGCCTGAGCCCTTTGTGCTTCGCCCACTGCATCACTCACCTCATCATCTTCATCAGAGACAAAGATTATTGATGGTACAAGGACCAGGACTCTGCAATGCCAGCCCCTGAGGTGGCAACAGACGAGGTTTAGGTACCTGGGCATCTATGTCACCACGTGACAGGAAACGTTTTTTCCGGGGAAAACCTGGAGCGTATCCTAGAGGAATATTGGAGGGCGGTGACCCACTAGACACAACTTCTTCAGGGGCATATTTGCGGTGACCAGATTGCTGATATGGGGTGGGGCCCGCCAAGGACAGTCCTCTCCACCTTGACCCAGAAGCCGACAGACCAATCTGAAACTGTATTCCTGAGCAGCTCAGCTGCAGGTAAATAAGGACTGGGCATTTACGACACATCTGGAACCACTGATGTACGCAGACACAAGAGTAATGAACCCCGAGGGGTACTCCCATTGGCACTATGGGGGCAATGAGGGGTATCTGCTGCCAGGCCCAACCGCAGTGGCGGTAAGGACCTGGCGGAAAGTGAGCGGAGCATTGGCTTGGAAAGGTTGGGCGACGCTTGAGCCTCCACTCTGGGAGTCCACGCCACTGGCACGACTGAAGCATGCAGAGGGCCACAGAAAGCGGGACGTGCTGGGCATCTCAAAATTGGGAGATGTCTGGAAGGAGGGGCAGATTAGTCTGTTACCCAAACTCCAGGCACAATTCCATTTGACAGGGTATTATCGCCAATACCAGCAAGTCAAACATATCCTATGGGGCTACAAGGACCTCCTCGGTGACATTGAGTATGGAACGCTTCCGAAGTGTTGTGTACTAGGGGCCCCATTACATAAGCATACAGTTTTATAAAACTACACACCTTTGTTCACCTATAGCCTGCCTCCCTGGACGCCCTATGAAGTAAATGGGAGAATGACTTGGGGAGCCTGGAAGATAGCGCCTAGGGGAACATCTATAGGTACCGCGTGGACGTTGTTATCCGGTCAGGGATTTTGGCTGGTACAGTTGAAAATCTTCCATAGGGGATGCTACACGGGAAGCTGCCTCTACAAGATGGGGAAGACAGCTAGCAAGCGTTCCCTTAGGGGGAGTATGTTTCCGTACAATACATGCGAAAACATTGCATGCCATCACAACGCTGTTGTTACAACGACCGCGTTATTACAATGTAAACCAGTACATCACAAGTTATTACAACGACTTGCTGTAGGGGGCGCGCTGGACTTAGAAATAGTATTATTTACTATTCCTACTCCAGTTTGTGCAACAGTAGGGAAGGTGTTGGATTGTAAATCCGACACCAGTGCGCCCCCTACAGCAAGTCGTTGAAATGACTTGCAATGTAATGTTACACGTGGTAACAACGCGGTCGTTGTAATGACCACGTTGTAAAGGTACTGTGTTGTGGAGACCGGGTTGTAAACGTGGCTTCCCCTTAGGGGCGGTGGACACAGAGGGACTCTGATCCATACCTGAGGGAGTGCCCCAGGATACAGGGTTACTGGGAGAAGGTGGCAGCAGGGTCTCCTTGGTTATGGACTGCGGCCTAACCCTCAATCCACAACTGGTGCCAGTGGGCATCTGGGGGGAGAAGACGTTGGGCAGGTGCACACTCCTCTTCTGCAATGTGGCATTAATGGTGCCCATGAAGGATATAGTGCGACACAGGGGAAGGGTAACAATACCCACAGTGTCTGAATGGGCCTCAAACATGTACTGGTGCATGAGAGCAGAGGATGTGGTCTACGGGGCCAGAGGGTGACTGGGGAGATAATGGGGCACATGGAAAGGGACAGAGGACAACTCAGACCAAGAAGAGGGGTAAGGTGGGACAAGGTGGGCGGCGACAGCAAGACTGCACCCAGTGGGAGGGGACTCCGGGCTGGTGATGGAAGGACATGGGCGGGATTTGGTGAAGAACTTTTTCATACAAAGTAATGGTGGCCGCAGGGATGTGGGCCACACCTGCGTCTTTCAAACACCACAAAACAACCATGAAGGTGATAATTCTGCTCAACAAATCACTCACAGGCATCTCTGTCCCAATTCCAACTACCGCTCAAGGTCCTTTGAATTTTACACGTTAGTCATGGCTGCTTTAAATCGAACCTTGTTGCAGCCTATCGCCATCAGGTGCCACTGAATCTTTCTTTGATGACATCGACAATGCAAGGGAACCATTCAAGGCCACCATTTCTTTCATCCTACTCGGGGATTTAACCCCAAATCTCAAGGCCCAACTAAAGAACACCCTGTTCTCCCAACTTCTATCCGATCGCTTGCTATGAGGGAGAGCTCGTTTCAAGGTTCCGGATTGAGGATAGATCTGGTGGCACGCCAGTGACCAAACATGATATCCTTAAGGACCTATCGCGGTTTTTAGCAACCTTAAAGGTCATCGATTTGCACCATCTTTCCTTTACACACGGGTGTGCTTGTTTTTCAGACCGAGCCGCCGTTTGGGTTATGTGGTCACATGCGTTGGATTGTGCAGCCACTGAAATACCCATTCACATTGCACTTTGAATGTAAATTAGTTACAAGTATCATTTGGCTGAAATATTCCGCCTCTTTTCACATTGACAAAGAGCGAGTGATTCTACTCAAAATATTACTTACCTAAATGTTTGAAGTTTTAAATAATTTCCGGAGTATTTCTCTATACTGCATAAGTGTTGTATACATTAGGAGGAATCAATGATACACCACTGGACCTAAGAATACCCGCTTGCGGTTTTCATACACTACGCGTGCCCCGCTATTTTAATTTTGTTGATGACCGGCCTGGAGCTCCAGGTCCAGATAGACACATCCTGGCCACTGGTGTGCTACAGTGTTAGAGCACCTCGACTTTGGCTCAGGTGACATTGCTCGAAGGAAAGGGATGTGCAACTAATGAATCACTGTTGCCCATTTATTTCAAGCTGAATGGAAACGTGCCGTTTGTATCCATATTAAGATATATAGGGGGATATTTACAAGAAAATGCCGAAGCGCGGTGTTACGCCAAATTTGGCAGCGCTGTACTCCAACATTTTCAAAACGCAGGGATGCGCCGTATTTACAAAAATATGGCGCACCCCTGTGTTTCCCCTAGTGCTGGCGCTAAAAAAGCTGCCAAGCGTCAGCATAGGCCCCCAGCCAACATGTTGCAATACTTCCTGCGCTGCAGGGGCGATTGTTTATGTGCAGTAAGCCTTCCTGCACATAAACAATCCAGGAAGGCAATTTGCTCTTTCAATGGGTGCTGCAGAATACAGCACACATGGAAAGAGCAAAAAACGAGACGAAATTAATCATTTTTCTTCGTATCGCCATCCTAAGTCCAGGTATTACCTGGCCTTAGTTTTTGGGGCTGCCTCAGCCTCTTACATCTGGGGGCAGCATCAAAAAGCAATGGGTGTTGCGGTGGAATGCACAGGACTGTGGCAGAAAGGGGCATATTTACAAGGTGGTGTTAAGCCATGTTAAGTGGTTTAGCGCCACTTGTACATATGGGAAATGGCACTGCGCCACCCGAGCATCAAAAAAAGTGACTTGACAAAGTAGTGTTCAACACATCCCCACACTACAGGTGGAGGCAACTGGAACGGAGCCACTGGGGCATGGTGGCACCAGAGCAGCTCATAAGGCTCTGAAAACAGACCCAGTCTGCAGCCTGCCGGGAAATGCCCGGGTGACAGAATGTCCCACCCGGCCATGCTGCGCACTACTCTTTGTTTGTTCCCTGTCTATGTGCCCTCGCCTCCATGCTGCCGCTGTTGGTGCCCCTTGGACCTGTCGGCAGTGGGGAGGGTCCTTGACAAAGCAGTGCTGTCAGTGTGAACGTCTTAGTTACCCCCACCAGGAGTGTCTGGTCTGTTTTCATGAGACCTTTTTATTTCGTTTGCAGTTTTATGTAGTGTGATCTCGAGCCGAGCGCTTTACATGAGCACCAGTTTCATTGCACAAGGACACATTCATTGTTGGCAGTCATGCAGGGTGTTGAGCGTCGTTGCCGAGACTCGAACCTGGTTCCCCAGCTCCAAAGTGGGCAGCTCTGGAAGTAGACCCGTCATCACAGGCCCTCCCCTTCACTATGCTATGCACCTGGCACAACAAACAAGTATTCCAGCTGGCTTGATTGACATGTTGCTTTATGTCTGAACACCATGTTCAAAAACTCTAGTCCCGTCTCTGAAAACTGAGTGCATTCTGGGACTTGTAGTATTTGTTTATTTCAATTGAACCAATTGGATTACACGTGTGATAACAAGCGTAGGTGAAGGGAATGCTGAGAAGGGACACGCGTCCTCCTGACATGGACTGACACAGGCACCCATGGTACGCTCTGTGGTGATGGGTCTCCACGCGCCCTCGCCTCTGGAATCAGGGTCCTTCCTTGCTTTACAGAAGTGCTCATCTTGGGGGGTCCCCTCCTGGTTAGGATCCGGGGATGCCAGACGTGAGTCCAGCTCTGGTTTTCACTTTTATCTCAATGCCAGGCCTGCCGCCCTCCCAGAGCTGGGTCCATTTGTGCTGATAAGAGAGCGAGGCAGACACCAGGCCTGAGGCCAAGCGGGGCCTGGCCGCCCCTGATGGATGGGCCTGGCTCTGAGGCCTGGTCCTACCCCCACCCCGCGCGTGATTAGCCTCGCGCCGACAGACACTAATTACAAGTCCATATTGTCTCAGCCCCTCCGCGTCCAGGAGGGAGGGAGGGGGCCAGAGACCCGGAGTCACGTGCCCGCCTGGGCGCCGGGGTCTGCCTGGCTGCTGGGCTCTCACTGGCCAGGCCATTGTTGCCTTTTCATTTCTGCCGGGGTGGCGGCCTGCAGAGACCGGGCAATATCCTTATGGGAACTCCCTCGGATGCCTCCCCTCCCGCGCGCTGCGGGGGCTGCGCAGGACTCTGCGTGTTTCAATTAGCAAGGGGGGGGGGGCAGTCTGTCCGTCGGTCCGTCTACACTTCATACAGAAGTTCAGCAATCCTCAGCCTGCCCATTGTGCGAGTTGTGGAGAATAACATGCGGATTGTGGTGTTTAACCACTAAAACCCGCATGGTGCAATATATATCAGACAATTTCCCCTGTTAAATTTCTGCAAGTTTGACCTGCCGAAATTTAACAATATCTGAGGTAATTGCAAAATGTGTAAATCCGACCTGTGTGTGCAAACAGGGGTTTACGCACGGGGCGGAGTTATCCGGCCCACTCGTAGCCGGGCCCTTAGTGGCGCAGACAAGAAGTGTTGCCACTGACCAGTATTTTACCTGCCAATGTTTATGTAAAGGGAAGTAAAACAATCTAGAAAATCATCAAAATGGTCACTTTACCCATTTAAATGCAAACGTAAAGTAACAAATAGAAGATGAAAAAGCATCGCAAGAACTCTATAGTTGTCTAAACTGTTCCTAAACGATTTTAAAGCTGCGACGGAACCGCCCAGCAAGACAATATTACGAGGCTTTCACACATGTGAGTTCCATCTCGTGCCCACTCCAGAACCAAAACGTGAAACAGGGCTTCTGTGAGAAAATGGGAGGCATTATACACGAGGCAGGGCAAGGCATGACCCCTTAGCACTGAAAGGTCATGATGGATGTGTGCTCGAGCCACCTTTAAAGAAAACTCCTGCTGTACAACACATGGTGAACATGGAGCGAAACCTCTAATGTTTCATGTCCATTCGTGAGCAGCTCATACAGTCCTGGTTTCTTCTTTGCATCCTGGGACTTGTAGATTAAAAAGCATTGGACGCAGTGCTTAATTTGAGCAGGTGGTGTCCGGTGCTTGGTAACAGCACGTAATTGCCAGCACGTACACTTATGACAGCTGCCACATGGTGGCACTGTTTGTGCAATCATAAGATGAGCAGAACAACAGTTGTTTATTAATGCAATATACATGAAAACAGTCTGAATTGTCTCACTTGTAGGAGCAAGATGGTTGGCAGTCGTGTACTGTCAAAGGCAGCTCTGGCGGGGGCAAGGAGGGGCGCAAGCTGCAGTGGCTTCCTGACCAGGGGCCTTTCTTTACAAATCAAGCACTGTTAGAAGGGATGAGTGTGAGAAGTTGTCCTGGTATATGCTGTCCACTAGTTCTTCTGGGCACAATGCACCAGTCCAAACAACCCTTATTGATGAATAGGTTTCAGACAACCTTTATTGAGAGCTAGCCTAGTGGCAGCTGTGGAGAGCAGCCTTCAGGCTACGTCTCGAAGGAATGTTAAGCAGCTTGGTTTACCAGATTATAACCTCGTGAATGACCAAATGAAAGGAAAACCACACAAGGTATATATATAAAATATATGTATTTATTACTAAACACTCTCTACTAACCTCTTTATGAGATTAGAGAGCAAGGCACACAATAATACAGTTCTAAAACGATGGTAAATAGCACAATATACAATGGGCCCCAGGGGGAGACCAAACCATATATTATGAAAGTGGTATATGAACCACGACTTGACTAGACACAATGCCTAGAGCACGTAAAATCACTGGGACCCCAAGTGACCACCCAAGGTAGTGACACAGGGGACCCACGGGGGACTTGTGCAGTGTGAGAACACAGCCGCGAGCCCTGTACAATTTTATGGGAAAGTCGCAGTTGGAGATTTTAAAGTCTAAGGACACTTAGGAGAAGACTTTGAGCGAACCCTTTTAGACTTAGAGGGTTCTAGGGCCAGCACCCATGGGAGCACTGGAGTCAGGCGGGCAACTAGAGCCAAATTTCGGGGGGGGGGCTGAAAAAGATTTCGGGGAGGGGGGGGGGGGCTAAGTCTTCCAGACATATGCAGAGTGGCTGTAAGAGGGGGCGAAAACGCAACAAAAGCCTCATTAACGAGTAAATGGTATTTTAAAGACCTGTGAAGTACTCGGGTCCGGCTGCAATTAGACGGACGCCAGCCCACGAGGCTGTCTCAGCCGGGCTGACACACATGACGGGGGGGGCTGAAGCCCGGTGAGCCCAATGGGTGTTGCGCGCCTGACTGGAGTACTCGTGTTACGTCACCCAGGGGAGCCGGGTGCATATGTGTCAAATGGTGTCGGGAATCGTTGTCGTTTTCAATGGCGATGTGCTGCAAAGTGCTGCTGCCGTGGAAAGGAGAAGTGTCTGGTGTGATCCAAGCCTGGATCGAAGATGTGAAGAACCTGAAAGCAGAGGGGACAGACTCTGGGTCACTCGCCAGTGACCAGAGGCACGATAGACGAATGCCCACTGATGTCGGGTGTTTCAGGTGCGAAGAGGTGAAGCTTGACTCTAATACCACTGGAACCAGGAGGCGTCGATGATGACCACAGTCTGCAGGCCAGCTGTCCCACGAAGGATGTCGAGTGCTAGGGGGGTCAGTTTCCGGATTGGAGACCAACAAGCCTTGGCAACGGCAAACCACGCGGTGAAAGTAAAAAGGCTTCGGTGTGTACCAGCAAGGTCCTGTGGACTCCCCAAGCGATGGACAGTCAGGGCACATCTGGAGCAACCAGGTAAGCCCATTGAAAGTTAAAGTACCCTTCTCATGGACGGACAAGGCATCGCGAAGGGACCTCGAGAGAAAACACAAAGGGCCAGCTCACGGAACACTGGTGGAGTGTAGGCCGGCAATCTTTGGTGGAATTGCTGCTCGGGGTCAGGGCTATAAGTAAGCCAAAGCTCAGCCTCAGAGGTCGCCTCAAAGCAGATGCTTCTGCAAATGGTCGCGGTGTCCAGGGGTTCGGGTTGCACGGGCTCCACGAAGGATACAGGCCTCAGAGTTGCTGAGCGCACAGATCGACCTCAGAGACCACGGGAACCCACCTCCTGTGTTGCAATTTTCTTCGTAGTCCTCAGGAACTTCGGAGATGCAAACCGGACAGATGTGTCTTTGGTGCCTGCCAAGCAGGGGAGTAACTCCTTTACTCCAAGGGAGATTCTTCGGTCATCCAACGTCGTGTAGATAGTAGAAATTCTGGGATTCTGTAGCAGAGTTTCGTCCAGGTAAATCAAAAGTCCTTTAGTCAGGGGTCCCTACTTTATACCCAAGGAAGGGGTGGGACAAACTCTGGGGACTCACCGATTGGAAGGTCAGGACAGAGGGGTGACTACACCCATATCCTTTGTCCAGTTTCGTGCCAGACCAGGGGCTGGCAGCCCCTGCAACCAGTTTGAGCTGAACTATGCACAGGAACACCAAATGTGCCCCCAGTGCAGACTTCAAAGCACTCTTGGAGTGCACCCACCCAGCCCCAATACACCAAGGCCTGTCTGGGAGGTGGTCACACCTCTCTGTGACAGGAAACTTATTGTTCCGAAGGCTGCAGAGGGGTTCTGCTCATGCATAGGCCCCCTCTCACATAAAACCCAGCACCCTGCCTTCAGGATTGATAAGGCCTGCCATAGGGGTGACTGATAGGTTTACATGTGCAGTGATATGGAGAGATAAAGGCAACCTATATCTCAGTAAGGGGTGCATACACCACCTTACACAGGCTGCTGTAGCAGACCTGTTGTGTCATTTTGAATGGTCTCCCAGGGGTGGCACAATACATGCTGCAGCCCCTGGTAGGCCTCTGGGGTACCTATGCCCTGGGTACATAGTATACCATATACTAGGGACACATAAAGGTACCCCAGAATCCAATCTGGAGTATACCTAAAGTACACATGCAATTAATTTAGAGAGGAAGCAGCTAGGCTGGGGCCCTGGATAGCAGGGTCCCAGCCAGACTAAAGTCAAAAACAGTGAAACATCAGCAAAAAGTGGGGGTAACTATAAGAAGCAGGTCCTACTCTCCTACAATGAGTTACTCATGCATGGCTAATACATGACATTCATGACCAACAGTTCATTGCTCTGAACTATTTGTAAAGCTGGAAGATAAACAAACAAATTCAAGTGACTATGTCAGAATCAATTCAAAATACACTTGAAGATACAAATTCCGACGTGGACTGGGTACCACTTGCATTTTTTAATCAAAAAACATCTTTTAGCTGCAGTTTCCTGGTCTCGTGAGACACTTTGACCCCAAACCAGGCAACATGTTTAGAAAATGTATCAAATTTCATGAGCTATTACCCATGTAATTAAAGTTCTACTGGGCCTAGTAAATGGGTAATGAATAAGATAATTACTTTTGTTTGCAGCATCCCAATTATGCCCGGCCCAAAAACCGTTTACGCTGGCGTAATCTTGCCTAATTTTGCTTCGCATCGCTTGAGATATCACTTGGGTGAACATTCTAAAGCCGGAGCAAGCGAACAGACCATGAGAAGCTGTTGTTCGCAGCGCATCCTTGCTGTTACACTGCACACGAAGAAGACATAAGCTCTAAAAAAATAATGCAAACAGATCCGACTAGCATTTCGCATAATTGTTTCGGCACGTCATAATTTCCACAAAGGAAATTAAGCAAATCTCGCCATGGACTAATCCCAATCAGTTATAGCCCCTTCTTCCCACATCCCCACCTGCTGCCCCAAAATTGATGTGATCTCGCTGCCTGTCCTATATCCTTTCTGGTCTGCAGCTCCACGTCCCTCATTTCCCTACACACCAAATGTTTCACATAATACACTGACCACCAGCCCTCAAATCCTAACCTCCATTTACCTCTACCTTCCCATGAACCCTAAAATTACTTTTATCTCCCTTTACCACTCTTCACCCTAAGCTCTAAAATCACCCTTACTCTCCCTTTATCCCATGTAATCACTCTATCTTCCTTAACCCCTAGCCACACCTAAACCCTAAAATCATCCTTATTTCCCTTTAGCACAATCCACCCCTAAACCCTAAACTTATCCTTACTTACAGTTAACTCTGCCTATCCTTTAAAGCTAAAATCCCCCTTGCCTTCCTTTATCTCTAGCCATACCATAACTCGCTTTTATAAATAACATAAAATTGTACTGTTAAAAAAAACATACCTGTGTGATAAAGTACCACATAGTAAAGGATTTATGGCAATATTAAAAACCCATACTAGGTACTTACCTGCATGGTACTAGCCTGAGTGCTAAGACTGCAACATAAAGGTCCTGGGTGGTAAAAGCAGCGTGTAAAGGTTCTATTCCCAGCTGAACATTTAGGATGGGGCTGCCACCCCTTGTGTTGGCGCAGCAGAGCCAAAACATGCCCAAAAGACTGTCTGAGCCTCATGTACAACGTCTGTGCCCTTTAAAGGACACAATTCCTGCGTATCCTATCTCTTTTAAAGGACACAATTCCTGCGTATCCTATCTCTTTTAAAGGACACAATTCCTGCGTATCCTATCTCTTTTAAAGGACACAATTCCTGCATATCCTATCTCTGGTTGCTGAAGGAAAATGAACTATTAAAGAGTAGTTAGGCCAGGGCATAGGAATGTTTACCCCAATGGTTAGAGAGTGTCCAGAACTCACAACCATCTACTAACTAGTGGCAACCAGAAACGTGGCACCCCAAGGCACCCCCATCAGAACACTTTCTGGACCTGCAGAAGATAAGAAGGGGACTGGACTTGCTGCTAGTGACCTGAGAGGAGCCCTGGAGGATTGGATCTGATCCCTCTGGTAAACAAGACAAAGAAGTGGACTTGAAGGGTTAGTTGGCTGATGGCAACACAACAAGCTGCAATAGGCCTTATCCATCAAGTGCCCAGCTGGCCAGAGGCAATTGGACCTCGACTGGACTTTGCTGCTGGCCTCTGCCTGGCAATTTGAGAGTCTCTAAGTGCCTTCCCCTGAGGTCCAGTGACTCCTGTAGGTGTGTGGGCACCAGATGAAAGTTTGGAAACTTTTGAAAATGTTTCCTCCAAAGTTCCAGAGTTTCAGCAGGACCTGCCAGGAAAAGCATCTGACAGACAGTTCCACAGTGTCATGAGTTTCAGTAAGAACTCTCAAAAGCTCCAATGTCAGCGGGACCAACCTGCTTCAGATATCCGGCCTTTGGTCCATGACAGTGTCTATAGTTTTAGTGATGTCCAGCACCGGGAGAATTTTTCTTCCAAAAACAGTAACAAAGTTTCTTTCTAAAGTGGTATCAAAAACTTTAAAAACCTGTTTGACTTCCAGACCTTCATGGGACCATTCCACTTGGTGTATCCAATCCATGTTCCGTCACAGTCTAAGGCTCGGTCTACTAACATCATTATCTACCAATGGGTCTTTGTGCTTCCTGGCACGATTTTCACCTTAAACTCTAAAAACTCATATTAACAGTTCCCCTTATAGAATTTTTGTTGTGTCGTCAGTTATTTAGAAAATGTTAGTCTATTTTTCTAATTTATGTTGAGATTTATTGTTTTGTGGTTTGACCTTGTTACTGTTTAGGTATTACATAAATACTTTACACATTGTGGGGTTGAGCTCAGGTTAATGTATTGACTTTGAGCATCCATCCTGATAAGAGGTGTTATTATTCCTTGAGGTAGGCAGTCGTCACCCCAATAATATTCCACTTTCTCACACCCATACCCCCTTTTTGGTGTGAGAAATGGATAACAAGCGGTGTTATTATTCCTTGAAGTAGGCAGTCACCCCTCCAAATAATGATTTACTTTCTCACACCTTTATCACCTTTTTTGTTTGAGAAATGGATAAAATCAAAGCCAGTATCAACACAGGAGAGTTTTCCATTCCTACGGATGTGTCCACTCATGCCTTATCAGTTTTCTCCATTGAGTTCTATCATGTCTGTCTTCAAGTGGAGCCTCTTCAGAGAGACAAGTCCATGAAAGTCTTGACTCAGTTAAAGCTTCAGGCCCCCACTTTCAGCCCATGACTTGCCTCATCGATGCAAGAAGACATAGACATTATTGGAACCCATCTTCTCCATTGTGTGATCTGTTCCCCATTGTTGGACATTGGGACTCTTAATGAAACTGACCCAGCCAACTTTCATTCCATTTCACTCTTAGCCGGCTATGGTCTGGAGGAGCTACTGCCCAAACGGTTGGCCATCTGGCTGAGCATGGGTACATGACATTAGTCTTAGGAGCAGATAGCTAGCAGTGATGGTCGAGCATAAATATATTATTTAGATCTGTTGACTGCTTATGACATCATCCATCCGCTATTCCTCATTCAATAATTCATAGTTGTCAGAATCAGTTCTCTGCCTTAGCCTGGATCACCTCATTTCTCTCTGTCCAGTCCCCATTGGTAGCCTTCTCTCCCTTCGATACTAACCCTAAATACGCTATTTGAGCAGGGGCGGCTCCTGCATTAGGGCGGAGGAGCGTCGCCCCACAGCTGGAACCAGCAGACACATGTAAAATAAAATTATAATAAAGGAGTTAATAAAACTGCTTTATTATCATTTTATTTTACTCCAGAGCAGCTGCCGAGTCTTGAGGGCGGGGCCATCAGGAGCAGGAGGAGTGGAGGGCTCAGGGCACTGCCAGTGTGAATGTAGGTTTGGCCGGCCATTTTAGGACGGAAAAACCGAAATGCACACTAGAATATCTTCAGGCTGTTGATTGGACATATCGGCAGGCTCCCAGTCCCTGATGGAGCGTGGAACCAGCCCGCTCAGCCCAATCCCTACGCTTCTCTCATGCTGGGTAATTCCATAATGAGAGTAGCATCTGGATTGGTGCAGGGGACTCTGGGAGGCTGTGTGAACATCGTCTGAAGAGGCAGCATACGTCAGGCTGCAGGTAAGGTTTTATTTTTTTTACTCTCCTGCCCCCATACCTCCTTCCAGAGGCAGTCGGCATGGCTCGCGTGTGGCAGGGATGGCGCAGGCAGTGCAGGAGGGTCGTGTGGGGGGAGAATAAATAACAATAAAAATATATATATACCTTGAGGCCCGGTCCCACATCTCTGGTCCTTCTCCTGCCTCCGACTCCAGAAACAGGAAGCAGGCAGCCAGGCTTCCTCCCCTAAGCCAATCAGACCACTGCAATGCAGCGTTCTGATTGGTCTGAGCGCTGTGACACGATGCTCAGCCAGGGCTGGAGGGGTGGACATCTTCTCCATACAGTCTGTAATGCAGCCTGCTTGAAGAACGGGGAAGTGCTCATTACTGGTTTGGGTGGCCCGAGAGGGCCGACCAAACAGTCATTGCGCACTTAGGAGTGGGCAAAGCACTCCCCCCCCCTCGTCAAAGTGCAGAGCAGCCCCACCCTCCCAGCCGCCTCCCACAAAGGAGCAGGACACAAAGCATAAAATGATAATAACTCAAAGTTATTATCATGTTATGTTTTTACTTGGCACTGCTTAAAAGAGCAGTGGGGAAATGCCCCACTGCCATGGTGAAGGAGACGCCATTGCCTCCTTCCCTGTGCTACCCCACCGATTTCCCCAGCTAGCGTCCGCCAGTGTATTTGAGGAGTTCCCCAATCCTCGGATTTCTCGAGGTACTCTTTATTTTCAATTTGCACCTTCTGGCTTTTCTTCTTCTGGCATGTTGAGTCAAACACGTTCTGCCTGTGGTCGGTACCCAACCTGATTCAGAACCTGAAACCTCACAACATTCATCTAGGCCAGGCTATGACTAGGTCTCCATCATCTGACCTTTTGAACCTCAGCCCAACATTGTTTCCAGTACCCATGACTCCCAGCTGTGGAACATCAGCATGTGTCCCAACTCCACTGTACGCGGTGCCCGCAGGTCTCTGGTATTCATACCTGTGTCTTGTGGTGCATTACTCCGATGACAGACGTTGCTGGATCACACACCCTTCAGCTGCACAATGTGAAGAGGTGTCCCTCCTTTGACTGTGACAGCCCTGAGGTCATGGCATCACTGCCTTCCATTCCGCCTTGATTTATTTCCACTGTCTCTGCCTGTACAATCAGGCCTTCCATGCCTGCATCGGGCCCAGTGTGAGGTGCTGGCACTCGGCTGAAAATATACCAATAAAATCCCAGCTTGAAAGGGCGCTTTTCGATGAGCCGTCCCCCTCTTAGTGGCCAGGCTCCTTCGGCCGCCATCAGTGACCGGTCCAGTAAATATGGGAAATGAGGCGGGAGGTGCAGCCAGATATCCGCGAGGAAACAGCAGAATGGAGCACTCATTTGTTTTAGCTTTTGTAGCACCTTCAACAGAAGACTTTGTAGACTTTAGGGTGCCCTACGTGACGTCATACCTACGTCAAAGATCTAACTCCACCCAAGCATAGCTGTGAAGGATGAGGAGCCGACATTTATCCATCAGCTCAGGGCTTGTTAGCAGTTGAGTGAGATGAATGGCCCGCTCTGTGGACCATAGAATACAGCAACAAGATGGGAAATATGAACACCACAAGTCACCATAATATATCCCTAGAAAAATATGCAAAGTTCAGCATCACAATGTTTAAAGAAACACAATGGGGTTCACTTAGAGCAACGTGCTAAAACAGGAGGGGAAACATAAGAGCGGGACTCACAAGGCACCCGGGCTTAACTTGTCCTTCCAGAGTTTGTGGGGTACAGATGACCATGGCAGGCAGTAACAGCGGCAATCCATCTTTTTATCTACTTTTCCCTCCAGATTTACCACTCCCGTCTGCAGAGGGTTATGAAGGATGGGGGATGGGTGCTGGACTGCCTTTGTCACTTGCAATTACTGTGACAAAGCACTATAATAAAACCTGCTTCATGAGTAAACTCATAATGGGTGTAAACATGTGTGATGTCAGATCTACGCACGTTGCCCAGCACTTTAAAGAAACTGGAAATATGTATTATTAATAACAAATCACATATATGCAACATACATACAACTATGCCATAATACATTGAATGTTCCCCATTATATATTGAAAATGCTGTAAATTTGGGATTATTTAAGTTTTAAATGAAAACTGAGCAATAATAAACCTGCACCGTTTTAATATGACATAAAGTAAACTTAATGTGTCTTGGTTTAGTTTTGATACAACTAAAATCTTATTACCCGCCCCAGGTAAGGGCAGAGAGCACATTGCATCTGCGCCTGCAGGTTGAATCCCTCGCATGGGTGAAGATTTCCAAATCCATGCAGGTCTCAAGCGTACCCCTTGGAACCGGCTATAGTCGCAGCTTTCCAGGGGTGCTCCCGGAGGGATTGTGGTAATTTCCAATTAGGTTCACGGAAAAGCAGTTTTATAGACGGTGACTGAACACAGTGCAATCGTGCAGGCGAAAATGCCCCCACTTCATAATAATTGCACATTCCAATATATATATAAATACTTTCTCTTGTAACGCCCATTCTCCAGCACCCCACCAAAAGCGGTGGTATTTCCTTCCCATATAATAGCCAACATACAGAATTACTCCTGCGCGTCAAGAGATATCTCTTTAACAGTCCCAGGCTGGAAGGAGGTCTGACTCTTTTATGTGCGTTCACGAACCTCTCTGGACATTTTCGCCTTGTAATGGCTACTTCTAACTCCTGGGTGGAGATTTACGCGCGCGTAATACTGGCGCACGCCTGTTCTCTGTCTAAAGTGGTCCAGTGCGTAAAAACAGATGGACTGGGATGTGGCTGAGATTACTTCAAACATTCCACCCATCCCCTTTTTGCTTGCCTCTGTCTGTTTTTTGGGACACGACACAACTGATTTCTAAGATGCCTCAGCAGTTTGTTCCCTTACCTCTCACCCGCTGTCTCCTGCCAGCTGGTGCTCTGTGAGTTCAGTGGAGTCATATTTAACCTCTCACTCACTCACTCACTCCGCCATCCGAACTCGTGTCCTCATAGGCTCTGTGGTGTGGCACACCCTCTCCCGCTCACTGCCTTTCCGACCTCTGTTGTTGTCTTCTTTGCAGGGTGTTGCACGACCTCTCACCCACTCTGCCAACCCGACGCGTGCCACTGTGCTGTCTATTCTGTGCTGTGATGCATCACCTCTCGCTCACTGATTGGCCAGCATCTGCTCCTGGTCATCTTTGTAGTATGACTCACTCTGCATCTGTCGCCTTTTGCCAACCCAGCTCGTGCCTCTTGTATTTGGGCATCGCGGATGTGGCCATGGACGTCAATTCACCAAAATGCCAGGGACATCACAGGCCCTTTGAGCTTCGCTTTCACTCACACACACATATTCACACATACACGCACTCTGCTTACGTATACACACACATTCACTAATACAAAAACTCCCACAAGCATGCACACAACATACATTTAAAAGCATTTTTTTTTTAATTTGCCTCATTTGTCAGGAAACATAATGTTCCAGCTCTTTGTAATCCATTTGTATAACCCTAAAGTGAATAATGTGAGGTTATTCCCCATTAGTTTAAGATTGACAGAAGACAAGGAGAGCTGGGCCCCAACCGATGTCCAGAAGGGCAGGCTGCCCCCGTGTTCCTGACCCTGATTTCACCACCTCTGAAGCTAGGGGTCACACAGGCAGGGCCATGGGTCGCAAGGGGCAAGTCAGGCCAGGGGTCACAGGAGTGACCCATGGTAACCCCTAAATGACGTACATTGATGTGGCAAGCCACTTCCCATTAGCTGCATTTCCAACTTCTATTTTGATCATCTTTGCGGTGTGTCGTAGGACCTCTCACCCACACTGCCACTCCAAACACGCGGCGTGACCCGTCCTGTGGTGGGGAGGCATGCCCCCCGCCGCCCACTAGCTGAGCCTATTAGTACATTTTGACAACATCTTTTAGACTTACGAGTAGACAGCTTTCACAAATGTTTCGGGATGCCTTTGCGTAGGAAAGTGGGATCTGCTTTCATGGTTACCCCCACTTTTTTCTGACTATTCTGACTGGGATCCTGCTAATCAGGACCCCAGTCACTGTGCTCACTCCCTAAATTGGACTATGTCAAGTACTTTGGTACCTTCCTAATTGGCTACTGGTGTACCCTTCTAAGTCCCTAGTACATGGTACCAAGGTACCCAGGATATAGGTACAACAGGGGTCTCTCATGGGCTGCAGCATGTATTAAGCAACCATTCAAACTGTGACTACAACCCTGCCATTGCAGCCTGTGTGAGCTGGTGCTAGCACCATTCACAACAGATATACGTTTCCTTATATGTGAGATCACTGCACTTAAAACTTATATGTCACCCCTGAGGTAGACCTATCAGTCCTGAAGGCAGGAGGCTTGGTTATAAGTGTGAGGGTGCCCTGTATGAGCAGGACACCCGCTACAAACTTAGGAGTCGATTCTCTGGGCTTTGGAAGTGTGGTCAGCCATTTTATAAGTATGGTGGACTTCAAGTCCATGTTTTGTATCAAACATGTTGGAATCCTACCCCAATACCGATTCTAGTGTTGGGTGTAGGATCCCATGTAGTGGAGGGCACCCCTAGGGAGCCCCCCAGTATTCCCGGTACCAGCCTTTCAGGGTCTAACAGCAAGCAAGTGCTGCTGCCGACCACAGACACGATTCTGCCCTCCTGGTGCTGAGCCAAGCTCGAGCAGGGGAAGGTAGAACAATAGGTTTCTGTCATAGGAGGTGTGACGACCTCCCAGACAGGGCTTATTGTATTGGGCTGGGGGTGCTTGCTAGCGCCACCAGACTACTTTGAAGGGTGCATTTGGTGCCCTCCCTGCATACTCCAGTTGGAACCAGTTCAGAGAGCTGTTAGCTCCTGCTCTGGCGCGAAAATGGACAAAGACATGTGAGTATCCTCCCATCTGACCAGCCCCTCCGCTGGAAAGGATCGTCTCAGCCCTTTCCCTAAGGTACTTAAGGGCTTACCTGAGGGTGGCTCTTCAGATTCATCGTGGGACAAGATTCAGATCCGAAACCACTGTGTCTTCAACCGTCTGGGCACTTTAGAATTCGTTGGACTTCACTTTGGGAACCGGGACTGCATCTGGAAGATTCCTACTGCTCCTGGTCTTGTCGTCCTGACACTCTTCTGCATCGTGTGTGCCTGTGCTCCATCCAGGTTCTTCTCCAGGTCTGTGGGCATCAAAGACACATGAAGGAATCTCCCTTGGAGTGAAGGAGTCACTGCATCCTATGCACCATGGGCTTGCATCATTGGTGAGCTGCCGAAGGTCCTCATTCGACTCCTCTGCCTCCGGCCTGTGGGTCCTCTTAAGGATCTCCTTTGCCTCCAGTGGGCTTCCCTGCTTGTTCAGGCCTGGTCTAACTCTCCTGCACTTGGTGAGTTCCTTAGACCTTGCTGGTCCCAACACTACACCTTCTTAGTTTTCTACGCCTGTTGCTACTGGCAAGGCTTGTTGGTGCCCCCGCCCGGACACCAACTTCCTGATTCTCGACTTCCAACCTGGGAGAGCTCATGAGCACTCCAGGTCTTCCACAGCATCGCCTGGTCCTCACAGCTGCAGCGACAAGGTCACCGTCAACCCTCCTGTATCTTCAGTCATCAGTGGTCATTGGTCTTCTGCGCCTCCTGGTCACTTCCGAGTGGCATAAACTCTGTCCCCTCTGCTTGCAAGTACTCCACTTCAAGAATCCACCCTTGGATTCCACCCGACTCTTTCACCTTCTTCACTAGCCGCATCTTTACTGAAGTCCTCCATTGTGGTCTACGGTGGTTCCCGACGCCATTTTCTACCTATGCAACAGGCTTCCTTGGTGTAGGTATCCTGGTTCCTGGGGTATCCACAGGTGGGGTGACTCTCCAACCTTCCATCTTCCACTGGGTTTCTTCAGGGTCCTCTGGGAAGAGTCCTTCTTATGCAAAACTGCAACAGCAACTTGCTCATTGACTTGTATTCAGTACACAGCTGTGTTTCCACTCTGCACATGGCCTCCGTGGAGTTCCTGGGTACTTACCTTGGGCAGTTCCTTGGGTCCAGTCTCAACTTAGGTCGCAGTTCGCATTCTACTTTATTAGTATATGGGTTGGTCTCCTCCTGGAAACCACTGTGTAATTGTACTACTTACCTGTTCTACTTTTGAAGTACTGTGTCTATTGTGGTTAGATCTTCGGGTAGGATATATACCAATGTGTTAGTGAGTGTGTATAATAAATATTACTATTTTTTATAACTACACTGTGTGATTCTTTTTCGTTTAACCTACACTATATGATTAGTACTGGTAAAACAAGCTGCTTAACACTCCTTCTGTACTAAGCCTGAAGGCTGATCACCATAGCTACCACTTAGAGAGCTTTCTATGGTTGTCTAAGAGCACTAAAATCACCATTAGGGCTGTCTGGATTAGTGCAGGGTGCTACACTTACATTGACCTGAACCAAGCGAGCCCTACTTCCCATGTCACATGTGCTTGTGTGCAGCACAGTGGTGGCAGCATCTCGTGTTCTGTAGTAATCATAGCATGATCAGAACATTGTATCTGTGTCATAGGAGTGGAAGCCTACTGGCCCACTTGTGTAAATTTCCACTGCTAACGCTGAACCCGGATCCTTGCGCTAAGATCTCGAATGCATGGATGTATGCGTGTTATGAGCGAGTTACTGGCTGTATAATGTATGACTGAACCAGAGTGCCAAAGGCCAACGGGTTACATTTTGGAAGCTCTTTTTCATTTCATAAGGCTTTATTCGGAGCAAAGAATAATGTCCATATAAGCACATACATAAAAAAAAGATAGCATTACAGATTACCACAATGGTCAGCATACAATTGGAAACAAACATATATTACAGACAAGGGGAAAATAAAATACTTAAAAACTCATACTTTTCCTGATATTAATCGCTTTTAGAAAAAATGTTGCAGTAAAAAAGCAAATATCAGGATGATGCAGATTAAAAAGCAATTTAAAAGAATCATGTACTATCCTAACATCAAATTTTATAAAAATAGGTTTTAAAAAAGCTACCCGTAGATTCCCATACAGTGGGCACATCAAAAGAAAGTGCATCGTGCTTTGTGCAGTCAAATTGTCACAGGGGCAAAAACCAATGGGCTGCTTATTTACAGAAGAGAAAGCGACCAATTTATGCACAATCCCCATTCTGAATCTAATTAAAACAAACTTATGGGAGATTCTGTTCACCATGGTGAGATACGGCTGATATCCCTCCAGTTCATTCATGGTGTTATATTGCACACAAGTAGAGAGAGTACCATAATTACCAATCCGACACTCAGATTTACACAGCAAAAAGATATGCTTCATTTCTGACTTAGTGATTACTGCAGCCCCATATCTATCAGATTTAATATCAATACCATAGAACTCTTGGAAACTGGTAACGATATACTTAATCCATGGTATCTTTAAATGATTGTCAACAGAGAGACAGTCGTTAATAATGGCTCTATTTAGTGACGTCTCATCTTTCAGCCAAATTGACCGCCACAACAATAATGGCCTTAAGAGAATCAAGTCATTTAGAAATGGGATACCAAGTTCGCTGTGGACTAAGTCGTTGGAGGCAGATTTAGGTAAGTTCAACAATTTTTTCAAAAAGATGTTCTCCTCCACCTGTAAACACCCAAGCGGGGTGAAGCCCCAGATCCCCGCCCCATAAAGCGCGGTAGAGAGGCATCGTGACTGGAAGATCTTGAGCATATCGCTTATTCGCTTATCACCTAATTTAGTTGCAAAGGTGAACACCCCATTAGAGCTTCTAACCATCTTGGCTCTAACACTAGTATGTTCGCTAGCCCACGTACAATTCTTAGAGAAGTTAATTCCAAGATAGCTAAAATTATCAACTAATTTGACCCTGTGTTGGTCAATATAATAGGAGTTAGGCTTACTCTTACCGGAACCACATTCCATGGTATAGGTTTTGGTTTTGTTGATCACAAGCTTTCTAGATGTGATAAACTGTGAAAACCTGTCCATTAAACGTTGGAGGCCTATCGGGGTCCTAGACAATAAGACGGCATCATCCGCATAGAGTAGAACCGGGACAGTGATGTTATTGACTCCAGGGGCGTCAGCCACGACTGACTGTAGGACAGTGTCCACTTCATTTATAAAAAGGGTAAAAAGCAGGGGGGCAAGAACACAACCCTGCCTTATGCCCCGCCCAATCCTAAATTTAGTGGTACACTCCCCATTAGAACCATATCTAACACTAGTTCGAAGTTTTTCATAAAGATGGGCCAGGAAAAAAATATTACCCTCAGGGGCCCCCATTTCAATCAGCTTGACCCAGAGAATAGCATGATCCACCAGATCAAAGGCACTACTTAAATCTGCAAAGCAGAGATAGATAGAGCCCTTTCTGGCCTGGGTATATTTCCCAATCAGAAGTTCAAGATTGAGGCATTGCTCGATCGTCCCACGACCCTTTCTAAACCCATACTGGCAGTTAGCCAGAATGCCATTGGTTTCTGCCCATTCTTCCAACCTGACCAGGAGTACCCTACTCATTATTTTTACAGAGGAGTCCAGCAGGGAAATGGGGCGGTAGTTCTTCACATCCCCCCTGTCTCCTTTCTTATGAATAGGTATGATAATTGATTCCTCCCAGGTTGGGGGCACCCCGAAGCAGACTGCGGCATTAAAAACTTTAACCAGTATAGGGCCCCAAATCTCCGGAACTAGCTTGTAGACATCAATGGGCACCCCATCAGGGCCCTGGGCCTTACCACCTTTACTTGTGGCAATACTATCTAAAACCTCCGAGAAACTGATATTTAGGGGCACTATGGGCCAGCGATCGTTTTGATTTAGCAATGAATTGGCTGAATCAAAAATGGTAGAAAAATGGGAAATCCAAGTATCCATGCCACCCATAGAGGTTAATTCCGGCACCTCCTTGTCTTTTAAAAAAGGACAGTTAACCGTGGCCCAAAATAGTGAGCAATCTTTCAGTTCGGCAGCCTGTGTCAATTTGTCCCAGGCCTCATGTTGTAATTCTATCTTCCTGCGCTTGACTATGTTCTTATAGTTAGATCTGAGTTGACACACCTGGTCCCTATCTCTAGGTTTGGTTGCCAGAGCGTCTTTAAGCTCTTTGAGAGCGCAGGTACAGGCACGATCAAACCAACCTCTTTGCTGTTTAGACTTACCATCAATTGATTTAGTAAATTTTCAGTCTATAATGGAATTAATTCGGACAAAATGTTGGACAAGATCGGCAGTGACGTCATCCTGCTCAAGGATCTCGGTAATTTCAGGTAAGCAGCTATTGATAATAAAATCGGACGTCATTACCGATTTGTCACCTTTTCATCTCAACCTTATACCGTTAGGTCTATGTGGTTCAATACTATCTATAATCCCTGATGTAACTACAGATTTTTTGTTCCACAGAACAGCCTCTAGAATAATACAATTATGATCGCTCAGCACGATGTCCACGACCTTAGGTGCCAAACTCCATGGGACAAGGCTTGAAGACATACATATAAAATCAATGACAATATTTGCCCCCCTCCCTGTAAATGTCGGAATACTTTCTTCTTGGTCATTTTTATTGGTAACCAATATTTCCATGTCAAAAGCCGCTAAAAAATGGTTCAAAGAATGCCCAAATTTATTATGGGCAAAATGGAGATCCACATCCCCAAAGCGGTCGGTAATCCCACATGGGCAATGACTAGAGAGGGGGCAAGCTACGGTGTTAAAATCCCCTGCAAAAATAAATTCAAAAACAGCTTTAGAGCCATTGGTGATATCTAGTGCATCTACCACCACATACCTAGTGCTATCGAAAATATTATTATAAAAATTAATTAAAAGAATGTTTCTTCCATCCTTCTCAGAAAGCCACAAAATTTGTGCATGGGCCCCCACTAAAACATGCTTCTTAACAATAATGGGGATTTTGATGGAAATCAAGACCAGAAGCCCTCCCTTGGCTCTACCAGAAATGGATGCAGTTGCAGGTAACTGATAAGAAACAAAACCATTATACCCCAAAAAATTTTTACACCAAGTTTCCTGAGAACAGCAGATATCAAAGAGATTAATAAACTCTAGCCACCCCAAACTCGCTTCTTTCGAAGTTAGACCAGCAATATTCCAACTGACAAAAAAGCTTCTTGTAGAACCAGAGGATAATTCAATACCTTCAGCCGGGGGAGGAATGCATGAACTCATGCTGTGTTTGTCAGATAAATGAACTACTCCTTTAACCCCCTCAATATCATCAGCAGAACCGGTTAACAGGCGGAGGTCAAGGGGGGAAATAACATTACTTAACATCCTGGGAATATCTCCTTCTAACGCTATGCCACAGAGTTCTACGCCTTCTCCGCAGGGCGCTACATCAGGGACCAGTCAGTCGTTACAATCTAGACCACTCAAGCATTGAAATCGACTGGATGTAACTACCTCAAACCTATTGGACACATTAGAGGCACTGCCACAACCCCTTTTAAAAACATTGGAAGGTTTGCTGATAACATGTTGATAGAAAAACCCCAGCGGTCTAAGTGAAATACCCTGTTCATTCAAAGGTCGAGAGGTGGCTCTGAGCAAAGTAGTAGTAGCTAATTGTGGATCGCTGAAGTTAACGATCACACAATCGCCACCAATACTTTTGGAAGAATTCCCTATCCAATTAGCTCTAGTAGTAGTTAAAATTTGATGAGACAATGTTACTGGGTAACCGCACTCTCGGTTTAGCCAAGCCACCGTTTTGTTCTTAAGGGACTCGTGGCTTTCAGGATAACCACGAGACCCATTATCCAGAAGTGGTGGGACATTTGTTAAAACCACCACATAAGGTGCACATTCTTGGGGTAAATTAGGGCTGGAGTGACGGTAACTTTTAGGCTTAACGGTAATATTCCCTGGTTTATCCACTGCCATTGGTTTAGGTAGTGTATTTGAACCCGCCACTAAGTTCGATACAACTGTAACATTTGGACAGAGACCCCCATTAGGAATGTTAAGAGTTTTCGGTTCTAATGCCATAACTGTTACTGGGTCTTCAATATTTAACTTTGTCCCTAAGTGGGATTTTAGAAGCCCCCCCAGCCTCTTAATTTCTTCTGAAAGAGTATCCAGTTTATCCATTAAAGGCAAAATGATCTTATCAAACTTTGTATCTATTATACTAACTAGAAACTCTAATTGCTTGGAGTCTAATGTTACTTGGGTATTTTCAGTTTCTATAGATGGGTTACTCACAACACACTTAGATGTGGGGTCCAATTTTTTTTTATTATGGTTCCCCCCTCGTTTTGGAATGGTTGACCTAGCAACACCCTTCCCCGATCTTAACACTCTCTGCACTCTCGGAGCCGGAGAGCATAAAGCTAATGGCGGTTCTGGCGTAGTCAAAGTAGAAACTGGTTCTAATACGGAAACCATTATAGGGGGTTCAAGACATTCTAAATTGACACAACCGTCCCCTAATAATATAGGCGATACAATGGGTGGGTTGGGAGTACTGGGTAAAGAATCCAAAGTACACCCCCGGCCTAAAGAAAGTCGTCTCTCTTTGTTAATTTTATCAACTACCTTCACAAGGTAATTGTCGAGGGTGGCAATGTTGGAACGAACAATCTCCTTGTTAGCTGTAGACATGGTTAACTCACTAGGTATACAAACAACAAATATTAAAACTATACACTCTGAACAGCCTTAATCTGGGTCAACCAGGTCGCTATATCACTACAATGATACACGACAAACAACTGTCCGTGATACAATTAACACAAATAATACCAGGTGCGAATATGCAATAGGGCCCAGATAAGAATAAAATCAGTCCTTTGTAAGGTCACTTGAACAGGGTCTGGCCCAGCCCAGCCGCGGCCAGCCCCGGACGGCCACAGACGGCCCGCCCTTTGCCCGGGCTTAGCCCGCGCGCGAGCCCGCGACGCGGGGCATTGGGCCGATTTTAGAGCGCCTCCGGGCGCGGGAGGGGTGACGTTACTTCCGGGATCCGGGGAGCCTGGGTAATTGAGTCCGTTCTCGCCCTCACCTCCACACTGCGTCCACGAAGGACTCGCGGCGGCGGGAGGGAGAGGACTGCACGAGCTGCAACAGAGGTCCACAAAGTAAGTAAGGGGTCCAGCAGGGGCAGTCAAAGGGCCAGGGAAGTCGCACCCGCCCCACCGGGCGTTGGGCCGATTTTAGAGCGCCTCCGGGCGCGGGAGGGGTGACGTTACTTCCGGGATCCGGGGAGCCTGCGTAATTGAGTCCGTTCTCGCCCTCACCTCCACACTGCGTCCACGAAGGACTCGCGGCGGCGGGAGGGAGAGGATTGCACGAGCTGCAACAGAGGTCCACAAAGTAAGTAAGGGGTCCAGCAGGGGCAGTCAAAGGGCCAGGGAAGTCGCACCCGCTCCACCGGGCGTTGGGCCGATTTTAGAGCGCCTCCGGGCGCGGGAGGGGTGACGTTACTTCCGGGATCCGGGGAGCCTGGGTAATTGAGTCCGTTCTCGCCCTCACCTCCACACTGCGTCTACGAAGGACTCGCGGCGGCGGGAGGGAGAGGACTGCACGAGCTGCAACAGAGGTCCACAAAGTAAGTAAGGGGTCCAGCAGGGGCAGTCAAAGGGCCAGGGAAGTCGCACCCCGAAGCTCTTGTTTGTTCTTGTGCACAAGATGGAGGTGATGTTACTACACACTGATAGAGTCTTGCTAATATTTCTGAAACTGGAGGGTGGAAACCTAAACACTGAAGGGCGAAACAGGAGGCAGGCACCCCTTTAACAATTCAGTTAGATCCTTTGATCCGGAGGGCTTCTCATTAGTTTTCCTGGAGACTTCAGTTTGGTGGATAGTCAGAGTTAAGGGTGGGAGTGCAGTTCCTGTTGTCAGGGTGTGGTGGGTCTTTTAAAAAGGGCCAACCTATTGTGCCTCTTCCTATTCACTTTCAAGTGTAGCTATGAAAGTCCTGTGCAGACTACTCACACTTGTTTGTGCCTCTGTTGTAGATACCCCAACCTGGAGACGACCCTGCTGTGAGAAGCTGCACCCACAATAAAGGCTGAGTGTGGAAGACAGTCTGAAAAGAAAATCGACCCAAGCCAGCTGTGAAACTGCAGACTACACATGCCCTCAGCGGTGGCTCTTCCGCTAAGGCGGAGGAGCGTCACCCCACGGCTTTCCAGCAGTGAAAAAAGGAAAAATAAAATATAATAACACATTGTTATTATAATTTTATTCTTCCATGTTGAATCCGGTTTTGGGGCGGGTCTCAGCTGTCGTCACAGCCAGTAGGGAGAGGAGGAAATATACGCACTTCAGTGAGCATGATGGTTTGGCCGGCCGTCTTGGGCCGGCAAACAGTCATGCGCACTGTTAGACCTGTCAGCCCTTTGGGTGGTCCCTCCTCATCATTATTTATTTTGTCCCACTTTTGCCTCAAACCCTGTTTGAATTTTTCCTTTTTGGGAACCACCAGACTTTTTAGTGTTGCTACAGATTCAGGGAGCCATTTTAGCTACCCCTGAAACTTCTGTCTGAGGGCCTGAAGCACAAAATGGTGGCCTCCTGTGACATCACCAGCATCCACTGGAACCTACCAGCACTTTCCAGAACCTTCCAGGAGATTCCAGAACTGTGTGACAGTTGGAAACCGTTTAGAATGTTGGGAGGATAAGAGAGGCAGTTGGCAGTTGGAGCTGGCAGTTGGCACCTGACTGGTGAAGAGAGAGGAGCACAACAGTGAAGGAGGAAGGAGTGAAGCAGCAGGGGTGGAAACTTGTGCCTGGAGTGGGGTCCATAAACCCACCCTTGATACTTGTCCCTACTGATGGATCCCAGCCTATAGCCCTGTGTGGGAAGAAGTCAGAAGAAAACCATCCTAAGGACCTGGACAGCAGGAACAGGCCTTAGAACCAAGAAAGCAGTAAGATTCTGACCTGAGAACTGGTTTCCCTGGAGCCTGGCGTCGAGTAGCCGAAGACCTGGAGCCCGAGGTGGAGAAGCGGCGCTGACTGAGGTAGCAGACGTCGTACCCGGAGCCGCCTGAGGTCGTAAGAGGGCGCCGGCGGAGGTCGAGAGGAATACCAAGGGTCGAGAAGGAAGTGAACCGAGGTCGAGTGAGCGGCGTCATCGGGAGGGTGAAGTCCGCCCTCCGGAGTCGTCGGAGACCGAGGTAGAGGAGCACCGGAGGTCGGGAGTGAGGATCGCACTCCGGAGTCGCCCGGAACCTGTGAGGAGGAGCACCGGAGGTCGGGGGTGAGGATCGCACCCCGGAGTCGCCGGAAGTCGACAGCGAGGCCAGGCCGGCCGACGTCATCGGAGCCGAGAGCGCCATCGGACCGGAGCCGCCCGAAGTCGACATCGTGTGGAGACTGCCCGACGCCGTCGAATCGAAGGTAGAGGTCGAACCGAGGCCACCGACATCGGACCGGAACCGCCTGCCGGCGTCGTCAAAGAACTGACATTGTGCCGAGGCCGCCGAGACCGAACCGGAACCGCCTCACGGCGTCGACACGACTCCAGCGGCGTCGGAACATCAGAAAAGGGCAGTAAGTGGAGTAGAGGGCGCCTTAGGCCCTGTGGAGACCTGAGAGACTACTCTAAGGGGCTAGGGAGGTGCTGAATTCCACCTGACTGTGCCTGGGGTGATCTGGGACTAACCTAGAGAGGTTGTGTGGAGAGGGAAGCCAGGGCATTGGAATTTCCCCCCCTTTTGATCTTCCTCAGTTTAGGCCTCAGCCTTTGCCTCAGCCAGGGAGTAGTACCCCTCAGGCCTACCACAACCCTACAAGCTGTGCCTGGGCCAAATCAGCCCTTCAGTATTGAAGTGTCATCTGATTCATGAGTGTTATTGTATACTTCTAATTATTTATTGGGGAAACTGTATTTATCAAATTCTTATCTATTTAATGCTGCACTGTGTTTATAGGTCCACAGGACTTGTTGGTGTACAGTATTTATTGGTACAGTATTTATTGGTACAGTATTTATTACCTCAAAGTATTTAATGGTCTGTATATATTGCACTTGTATTTATGCCCTGTTATTTATGATCACCCCTATTTATTTCAGCAAACAGCAAATATTTATTTGACCTGCTCTATTCAAGAATTTGTATATTGTGATTGTTATTTATTTTCCCAATCAGCAACTAAGAGAAAAAGATAAAGAAGGATATTTTCATAATTTTTACGGTGTAGAGTCGTTTTTGGAACGGATGCACGCATGGTTATTGTATGGGTATATTGTATGCTTAGCACTGCGCCTGTTTCCTGACCACTCGAGCCAAGCTACCCCATTGTGTCGGGAAGGCCCTCCACCACCCTGCGGAGTGGGAGTGGGGCTGTTTCCAACATAAATTGGTGTTCAGTGGTGGGATAGAGCTGTGCCTACATATACTCAACAATAACTGTGGGTAGTCCATAGGCCTACACCGGGAGTTTTCTCACAGCGGCCTTCCTAATTGTGGGTTTTTGTTTTTTCCAAATTTACTCTGGTGGTGGGAGGAGGTATTACTAAAGGTACCCCCCTGCATAGTTACTGCACAAAAACCTGTCCTCTAACCTGAGTGGGCAAGATGGAGTTTGTTCTTGAAAATCTAGACACGTACACTGTGGCCCAACTCAGGGAGTTTTGCCAGCGAGAGGGGGTGTACTGTCCCCCAGGAGCAAAGAAGGGTGCACTTCAAACCAGCTTAAGGGCTTGGGGGGAGGCACGCAGGGAAAGCAAGGCTGAGGAGGAAGACAGGGATGGAGAGCCTGACCCCGAGGGGGCTGAGATGTACCAACCTGAGGTGGGGAACCTGTCCGCAGGGCCCAGGACACTTTCTAGGAAGGGCAGCACTGTCTCTAGTGGGGGCTTATCCGAAGTGGAGTTAACAGACCGGAGAGAGAAGAGACAGCTCACATGGGACTTAGCAAAGCTGGAGAAGGAAAAGGAGGAGCAGAGGATGGCCCATGAATTGCGCCTGAAAGAAATAGATCTTCAGATTTTGCGAATCGGGGCACAACCTGTTCCCAATGGTGGCAGCCAAAACCAAGAGTCCACCAGGGAATCCAAACCTTACCTGCCAAAGGACATTGTAGCGAGCTATGGGGCAGGTGACGACATCGCCAAGTGGCTAGCAGCCTATGAGGTCTCATTGAGGGCCCATGGGGTTCCAGCGAAGTATTGGGGAGGGGGACTGTATAAATACATGCCTCCAGCTGGTAGGGATGCTTTATTGGCCCTCGAAGAGGAAGAGCAAACCCACTACCCCGCCATGAAACTGGCGCTCATCAGGAAGTTTGGACTAACTCCGGAAAAGTACAGACAGAAGTTCAGGGGTAGTCACAAACTGGGCACACAGAATTGGGTGGACTTCCTGGACTATGCAAAGAAGGCACTGGAAGGTTGGATTCAGGGCAGTGAAGTAAGGAACTACGAGGAGCTGTTTGACCTAGTGTTGAAGGAACACCTACTCGAGAAATGTTTCCCTGAACTGCGGCAACACCTGGTGGATAGCAAGCTGACCAGTCCCCGGAAGCTTGCTGAGGAGGCGGACATTTGGGCTAGTACCCGGGTGTCCACAAGGGGGACTGGAGGGGATACTCAAAAGGCCGGACAGGGCGCCCCCCAGAAGAAAGAAGGAGGGGAAAAGAAAAAGGAGTTCTCCAAAGGCCCCCAAAATAACTTCCAAGGGAAGGGAACAGGATTCACCTCTAAGGCTAACCCACCCAGAAACCCTAATCCTGGCCAGAGTCAGCAGCCAAGGGTTGTCCATTGCTACGAGTGCGGTGGCGTTGGACACTATAAAGGAGATCCGAAGTGTCAGAAACGATCACCCCCTCCCACTGGAGGAAAGCCCCCCGGAGTAGCTAGTGTAGTGCTCGGGGAGGAGATGCCCTTAACTAAGGGAAGGGAGTGGGCGGGTGTCACTTTAGTGTCCCTGGGAGAACGGGAGATGGTTCCTAAGATCCAGGTGCCCGCAAATACCGCAAAGTATGGGCAGTGGATCACCATCAACGGCCAAAGAGGGGAGGCTCTGAGAGACACAGGAGCCAGTATGACTATGGTGCGTAGCCAACTGGTGTCTCCAGAGCAGGTAATTCCCGATGTACTCCACCCAGCCGCGATGGCTGACGGCAGAACAGGTCACTATCCAGTGGCCGAGGTTCCCTTTGAATGGGGGGGGGTTGCAGGTTCACTTCGAGTTGCCGTAAGCCCTGCCGTGCCAGTCGATTGTCTGCTGGGCAATGACATGGAGCACAACGCTTGGAAGGAGGTGGAATACCGGACTCACACCGAGATGCTGGGTACACCTGACTGGGCCTGTGTTAGCACAAGGTCCGCGACTACCCAAAGAGGGAGTTCATTCCGGCTGGAGCCTGGAACAAAGGCCCAGCCAGCTGCCAGTCAAGGGAAGAACCGAGGACAGGAGGAGCCTGCCTCGGCGTCTCCACCCCGTAGGACGGATAGGCCACCGGAGGTGGTGGGCCAGGAGTCTGCGGAGGGGGACGTTACCAACCTGGAGGACTTACCCATCCCGGCCGAGTGGCACGTGGAGGGAGGCCCGTCCAGGGAGGAATTCTGCCAGGGCCAGAGGGAGTGCCCTACCCTTGAGGGGCTGAGGCGACAGGCCGAAGCCCAGGCAGCAGGGAACGTTGAAGGGAACTACAGTGTTTACTGGGAGGATGGCCTCCTCTACAGTGAACCCAAGGCACCCCTACATGGATCGTCACGAGCCTTGGTAGTTCCTCAACGTTATCGAGCCTTCCTGCTGGAGTTGGCTCACGAGATACCATTGGCAGGACACCTGGGGCAAGACAAGACCTTCGCCCGTCTTGTCCCACACTTTTATTGGCCTCAGATGAAAGTGTCGTCCGATACCTACTGCCGGACATGTGTGTCTTGCCAAGCCAGTGGGAAAACAGGGGTGAAGCTGAAAGCTCCCCTGGAACCACTTCCTGTCGTTAGCACCCCCTTTGAAAGGGTGGGCATCGACATTGTGGGTCCGTTAGATCCACCAACATCAGCTGGTCACAGGTTTATCCTAGTCCTGGTGGATCATGCCACACGGTACCCAGAGGCAATACCTCTGAGGACCATAACAGCACCTGTTGTGGCTAGGGCCCTGATGGGAATCTTTACCCGAGTGGGTTTTCCCAAGGAAGTTGTGTCCGACAGGGGGACCAACTTCATGTCAGCGTATATGCGGGCAATGTGGAAGGAGTGTGGAGTGACATACCGGTTCACTACTCCTTACCACCCCCAGACCAATGGTCTGGTGGAGAGGTTTAACAAAACCTTGAAGGGCATGATCAGAAGTCTGCCTGAAAGCCTGCGGAGGAAATGGGACGTCCTCCTACCCTGTTTACTTTTTTCCTACAGGGAAGTGCCACAGAAGGGAGTGGGCTTCAGCCCCTTCGAGCTTCTGTATGGGCACCCTGTACGTGGACCTCTCAACCTGGTGAGAGACGGATGGGAAAGAACTCCCAGAAAGCTTCCCCAGGATGTGGTGAGCTACATGCTGGCCTTCCGGAGCCAAATGGCTAAGTTGTGGAAGCAAGCTTCTGACAACTTGGAAGCCAGCCAAGCAGTGATGAAGGCGTGGTATGACCACAACGCTCACCCGGTGGAGTTGGAGCCTGGCCAGAAGGTGTGGGTGATCGAACCAGGAGAGCTTAGTGCCCTCCAGGATCGCTGGTCAGGACCCTTTGAGGTGTTGGAGAAGAAGGGTAAGGCTACCTACTTGGTGGACCTGAAGACCCCTCGTCAGCCCCTGCGGGTGCTGCATGCCAACCGCCTCAAACCCCACCACGAGAGGCCCGAAGTCATCTTGATGATGGTGACTGACGGAGGAGAGGACGTGGAAAGCGAGCCTCTCCCCGATCTGTTTGCGTCTCAAGAAAAGGATGGGTCGGTGGAGGGAGTGATTCTCTCCCCATCTCTAACTCCTGAACAGCAGGAGGACTGTCGCCAGGTCCTGGGGCAGTACTCTTCGTTGTTCTCCCTTGTCCCGGGTAGGACTCACCTGTGCATCCATGATGTGGACACAGGAGACAGCCCACCTGTGAAGTCCAAGATCTACCGGATGTCAGACAAGGTGAAGGCCAGCATTCATAGTGAAGTCACTAAGATGCTGGAGCTAGGAGTGATTGAACCTTCTAGCAGCCCCTGGTCCAGTCCGGTGGTGTTAGTACCCAAAAGCTGCACCACCGGGTGCCCAACCAGAACTGAGGTTCTGTGTGGACTACCGGGGACTGAATTCAGTGACAAAGACTGATGCTCATCCGATCCCTAGGGCGGATGAATTGATTGACCGGCTGGGAGCTGCCCAATATCTAAGTACCTTTGACCTTACTACGGGGTACTGGCAGATCTCTTTGACTGATGGAGCAAGGGAAAGGTCAGCCTTCTCCACGCCCAATGGCCACTACCAGTTCTGTGTGATGCCCTTTGGGCTCAAGAACGCACCTGCCACGTTTCAGCGCCTGGTAAACCAGATCCTCACCGGAATGGAGAGTTTCTCTGCTGCTTATCTGGATGACATAGCCGTCTTCAGTAACAGCTGGGAGGATCACTTGCGTCACCTGCAAGCTGTTCTCCAGGCCCTGAGACAAGCTGGATTGACGATCAAGGCCAGCAAGTGCCAGATCGGGCAGGGGTCGGTAGTGTACCTTGGACACTTGGTGGGTAGGGGAACGGTGCAACCCCTCCAGGCGAAGATCGAGGCCATCATGGCCTGGGAACCCCCCAAGACACAGACTGAGGTCCGAGCATTTTTGGGCCTCACGGGATACTATCGCCGCTTCGTGAAGGGGTACGGTACCATCGTAGCCCCTCTCACGGAGCTCACGTCCAAGAAACAACCTCGACGGGTAGTCTGGACGGAGGCTTGTCAGCAAGCCTTTGAGAAATTGAAGAAAGCCATGTGCGAGGCCCCGGTCTTAAGGGCCCCAGACTTTTCCAAGAAGTTCATTGTCCAGACAGATGCATCAGAACATGGCATTGGGGCAGTGTTATCGCAACTCAACGAAGAGGGTCTGGATCAACCCGTGGTCTTCCTATCCAGGAGACTACTTCCCAGGGAACAGAAGTGGAGTGCAATAGAGCGTGAAGCCTTTGCAGTGGTATGGGCTCTGAAGAAGTTGCGGCCATACCTGTTTGGCTCGCACTTCTTGGTTCAGACCGACCACAGACCCCTTCGTTGGCTGATGCAAATGAAGGGGGAGAATCCCAAGTTGTTGAGGTGGTCTATTTCCCTACAGGGAATGGACTTTCAGGTGGAACATCGGCCTGGAGTGGACCACGCCAATGCAGACGGTCTCTCAAGGTATTTCCGCCTTAGTGATGAGAACTCCCAAGGGGTTGGGTAGCTCTCCCCACTTTCAGCTGGGGGGGACGCGTGTTAGACCTGTCAGCCCTTTGGGTGGTCCCTCCTCATCATTATTTATTTTGTCCCACTTTTGCCTCAAACCCTGTTTGAATTTTTCCTTTTTGGGAACCACCAGACTTTTTAGTGTTGCTACAGATTCAGGGAGCCATTTTAGCTACCCCTGAAACTTCTGTCTGAGGGCCTGAAGCACAAAATGGTGGCCTCCTGTGACATCACCAGCATCCACTGGAACCTACCAGCACTTTCCAGAACCTTCCAGGAGATTCCAGAACTGTGTGACAGTTGGAAACCGTTTAGAATGTTGGGAGGATAAGAGAGGCAGTTGGCAGTTGGAGCTGGCAGTTGGCACCTGACTGGTGAAGAGAGAGGAGCACAACAGTGAAGGAGGAAGGAGTGAAGCAGCAGGGGTGGAAACTTGTGCCTGGAGTGGGGTCCATAAACCCACCCTTGATACTTGTCCCTACTGATGGATCCCAGCCTATAGCCCTGTGTGGGAAGAAGTCAGAAGAAAACCATCCTAAGGACCTGGACAGCAGGAACAGGCCTTAGAACCAAGAAAGCAGTAAGATTCTGACCTGAGAACTGGTTTCCCTGGAGCCTGGCGTCGAGTAGCCGAAGACCTGGAGCCCGAGGTGGAGAAGCGGCGCTGACTGAGGTAGCAGACGTCGTACCCGGAGCCGCCTGAGGTCGTAAGAGGGCGCCGGCGGAGGTCGAGAGGAATACCAAGGGTCGAGAAGGAAGTGAACCGAGGTCGAGTGAGCGGCGTCATCGGGAGGGTGAAGTCCGCCCTCCGGAGTCGTCGGAGACCGAGGTAGAGGAGCACCGGAGGTCGGGAGTGAGGATCGCACTCCGGAGTCGCCCGGAACCTGTGAGGAGGAGCACCGGAGGTCGGGGGTGAGGATCGCACCCCGGAGTCGCCGGAAGTCGACAGCGAGGCCAGGCCGGCCGACGTCATCGGAGCCGAGAGCGCCATCGGACCGGAGCCGCCCGAAGTCGACATCGTGTGGAGACTGCCCGACGCCGTCGAATCGAAGGTAGAGGTCGAACCGAGGCCACCGACATCGGACCGGAACCGCCTGCCGGCGTCGTCAAAGAACTGACATTGTGCCGAGGCCGCCGAGACCGAACCGGAACCGCCTCACGGCGTCGACACGACTCCAGCGGCGTCGGAACATCAGAAAAGGGCAGTAAGTGGAGTAGAGGGCGCCTTAGGCCCTGTGGAGACCTGAGAGACTACTCTAAGGGGCTAGGGAGGTGCTGAATTCCACCTGACTGTGCCTGGGGTGAACTGGGACTAACCTAGAGAGGTTGTGTGGAGAGGGAAGCCAGGGCATTGGAATTTCCCCCCCTTTTGATCTACCTCAGTTTAGGCCTCAGCCTTTGCCTCAGCCAGGGAGTAGTACCCCTCAGGCCTACCACAACCCTACAAGCTGTGCCTGGGCCAAATCAGCCCTTCAGTATTGAAGTGTCATCTGATTCATGAGTGTTATTGTATACTTCTAATTATTTATTGGGGAAACTGTATTTATCAAATTCTTATCTATTTAATGCTGCACTGTGTTTATAGGTCCACAGGACTTGTTGGTGTACAGTATTTATTGGTACAGTATTTATTGGTACAGTATTTATTACCTCAAAGTATTTAATGGTCTGTATATATTGCACTTGTATTTATGCCCTGTTATTTATGATCACCCCTATTTATTTCAGCAAACAGCAAATATTTATTTGACCTGCTCTATTCAAGAATTTGTATATTGTGATTGTTATTTATTTTCCCAATCAGCAACTAAGAGAAAAAGATAAAGAAGGATATTTTCATAATTTTTACGGTGTAGAGTCGTTTTTGGAACGGATGCACGCATGGTTATTGTATGGGTATATTGTATGCTTAGCACTGCGCCTGTTTCCTGACCACTCGAGCCAAGCTACCCCATTGTGTCGGGAAGGCCCTCCACCACCCTGCGGAGTGGGAGTGGGGCTGTTTCCAACACGCACTTAGCATGTTCTTCACCAGGCTGCAATGTACAGCCTGGGTGGAGATTATGCACAGGCTTGCAGTTTTTGTCTGAGTGCGGAACCACAGTGCTCAGACCGATCACGATGCTGCTGTCATGCTGGTGACAGCTGCTTCGTGATTGGCTAAGGGGAGCCTCTGTGCTTCCTGCTTTGGGAGGAGAGAGGGGGGGAGACGGCGGCATGCAGAAGTAAGTGTTTTTTTTTGTCTTTTTCACCCCATACCATCCACCCCGCCACCCCGGTACCAGCCGCTACTGCATCCCCTGCATCATGTACCTACATAAGAGCGGGAGCTGCCGACCCACTTGTTTTTCCAGTTCCACATTCTCTTTGACCAAGGAGGGGGTGCTCCACAGAGTACCCAGAGGACAACTGCAAAACAAGAGCTGGTGTCTGCCTGACAGCTAGCTTCTCAGAGGGGAGGGCACATCACCTTGAGTCTGCTCTGGAGTAAAAGTTGTTTTCTCTATCTTGGAATGCCTAGAGAGTCCTGCCTGAACAAAGAGGGAAGGAGCAAGCCTTCTTTGCAGGAGGAGGTCAGTGTTGGTGAAGACAAAATATATTGAATTTGGAGCTGAGGTCCCTCTACTAGAGATTCAAGAAGAGCAAGACTGACTTGTTCCCGACTCACAGCCGGTCACTGAACCCGAATAGAGGATCTATCATGCAAAGGTAAATTTAGGAAGAAGCTAAAAACTTGGCTATTTTCCTCTGTGTACTAAAGTAAAGGATAGCCACAGGAATGTATTAGTTGGTAAATTTGTTGTGAGGTGTCTACAGTTGTCGCCAATTAGCGAGTCTGCTTCAGCGCGGGGACACGCCGGAGGCATAACCATGCGCTTTAGATATGTTAAATAAATAAATAAAAATAAATAAAATATTGCACTGCTAAAGTAAGCCCAAGGCGTCCGATCGTCATCCCTGCTGTTGCAACGGAGACACTGCCGTCAGTGTACCCGATTGGCCTGCAACATGGAAGAAAGGATTGGTGTTGGCCAGTGGCACTGGTTTGTTACCAAGGAAATTGTCAGCATGACCATGGCACTTGTTAAGTGGTGCCTGAGTGGTTCACCGCACTGAAGAACGCTGTGAACCTGCGGCGCCCAGCTCAGGTGCTCTGCATGGACTGAATGTGTCGCCTGCCCTGGCCCTTGAAAACTGTGTACCTCACAGACTACACTGCCCAGAGGAAGAAGCTGTTTCCTCGAGGCACTTTGTTCCCATGCACTAAAGCACTGATTGGCTCCCGTGGCACTAACCCTCAGCGCAATCCAATCAGGCCCAGCCATTGCAGCCAAAAGTGCCTCAAAACTGCCAACTGTCTGCCTCGGGACCTGCACCTGGAAGTAGGATTGCATCACTGCCTCACCCAAAGAAGGCCCACAAATGATTGCCAAGACTCACCAGTTGGAAGGGATCAGACACAATACAGCCCACCTGCTGTAGACGCCGTAAAGCCTGGAAGGGGGCTGCCATCCAATGTCACTGCAGCTGCCCCCAGGACACTGCTGTGTGGCCACACATGCCCACCCCAAGCCGGGTTGTCACTATGTAGCATTCTATGCTTTACTTATATGTATTACACTCACTTCCCGCCAACACTGCAGATTGCATTTACACTGTATCATAAACAGCCTCTTCTGTGCTCATGTTACACCAGCGCGAATGTATGACGTTACATCGCATACATTCACAACGCGGTACTTTATATCGCGTTCGTTACAACGTAAGTCATTACAACGACTTGCCCTAGAGGCGCTGGATTTAGGAATAGTATGATTTAGTATTCCAACTCTAGTGTGTGGAACAGTAGGGAAGGTGTTGGAATAGTAAATCATACTATTCCTTAGTGTAGAGCTCCATCCAGCGCAAGTCGTTTTAACGACTTTCGTTGTAAGGACCGCGTTGTAAAGCTATCGCGGTGTAACGACCGCTTTGTAAGGTCGTTTCTGTTTTGATTTTGTCTCTGTTCACAGTCTCTATGTATTGGCGCTTACTCAATGTAATGGTATTTCCCCCATATGTAATTTCTTCTGACCTGTACCATCTAAGTAAAGCGCTCTGATTCCTTCGGGTCAAGTTTGTGCTATATAAAACTCTATAAATAAAATAAAATCTGCAAGAAGTGAGCGCGTGGCTATTGTCTTTAGCTTGCCTACGATCTCTGGTGAAAATTGCAGTAGGGCTCAGGTCTAATTGATCCACCAAATGGTGCCACATTATCTCTCATTCGCTGTGCCACAGGATACACTATCACCAGGGCTACTGCAATTATGTGGCAAGGGAGCACCACAATAGGCAGCAGGGTCTACTAAATTATTTGTCATGGAAAGTCACATTAATTGATAGTATTCATGATTTTTATCATTTTTAAACATGGAAATTCTATCTGGGCAAAATTTCCCCTCATTAGTACCAGTTTAACAACCAAATAAAGAAATAAGCAACTGAAAGATGACCAGTCAACCTCGCAAAGGGCCTTCCAATTCGAGCGCACACATGTTGCCACGCTCTTAGTATCTGTTTGAGCTACAAACATTTTATTTGTTAAAATCTGAATTATTCTACAGATGATGCATTATGTGGCAAATGTGTAAATCCATAATGATGCGTAAAAGCCACGGCCGCCAAATCGCTTAATTCCAGTAGCCCTGACTATGGCTCTCATTATGAGCTCCACCCATATTGATATTATAAGTCATACATTTGATATAGCCGCGTGTCAAACTGGACACAAACTCTGCAGGTCAAACCTGATTACATTTTTCCTCGCCCAAAGTCTGGAATTTGGCAATTACATGTGGAAATGAGTGCTAGCCAATTACATACATGCGTGTTATAACCCATTCCATAGTGGTCTATGGGGACTATTACAGGATCCCAGAAATGCCGTTCCCTGCAGTACTGGTGATACTGGGCTCAGTAACGCTGCACTGTAATGACCATTCTGAGGGGCATCTCGGTGAGGGCAGCAGTATAGCAGGATGCTGCTGCTTTTAGGATTCTGACATAGAAGCTGTAGTTCGGGTCCTCTGAGTTAGAAGTCCTAGTCCTGCTCTCCCCTTCGGCCTTCTCTATTGACAGCTAAAGGTTGTAATAGTATCTTCTCTCCCAACATGCACATACATTACTTTCTACACATCAATACCAAGCTAGGGGATAGTAACACCTACTCTTCAAGGTGCTCTGAAATGGCAAAACTGAAGTAGGAAATGCTATAGGGTACATAATGGTGACATATGTATATTTCTGTTAGAGGTTTTTAGCTATCTCAAAGTGCTTGGTGGGGAAAAGAAAATACAGTAAAGATGAGGGAGAGATAAGCGGCTGGAGATGATCAGGCCATGGACGGCAATGCAGAGCATAGCAACAACTGGTTTCCTTGTGTGCATGTTGAGAGGTGTCTGAAACACTGGATGGTCATTTAGGGCCTGACTTACATCTTGGTGGACGGGTTACTCCATCACAACAGCGAGAGGTATCCCGTCCGCTGAAATATAAATCCCGTAGGATATAATGGGATTTATATTGCAGCAGATGGGATACCCGTCACCGTTGTGATGGAGTAACCTGTTCCTCCACCCTTCATTAATTTTAATGCAAAATCAACATAGGGAACACGTCATCTACTGCTGGAGCTAGCTGGACACTTTGACTCTTGAGTTAATAAAAAGTGCTTGGAAGGAGAAGGGTTACTTTAACAAATTCCTCTCTGCCCAGCAATGAGCAGCAATGTGACCCTCAGCTTGTTAAACGCTTGGCAGAGAGGGTGCGATTTGCCACCCTCCTGAGAGAGCCCACCTTAGCTCCCTCCACTTGCATTGTCCCAAAGGTCCACTGCATTGCGGCAGATCTCCGAATCAAACCTAGATCAAGACCAGCCAAATGCTGCGGTTACGCTGAGGAGTAATCCCTACTCCGAGGCCAGCGGTGTAGTAACCAAAAGTATCAACCAGCAAAGAGTGCAGGAAGTGCAAAGGATTGGACCTCACTAGCTAGGAGTTGCACCTTCTGGTGAACCTGCAGGTGGTGCAACACCAGCCTTAGGACAGCCAGATGGGGTTCAAGCAGCAGTTTTGCAAATAGTAGGGTCTCAGGCGAGCACAGCGGGGAGGGGCGGTGCAGCAAGCAGCAGTGGGGATGGTATCAGTCCAATAAGCACAAGAGAAGGCGAGGGTTGATAATACAACGTGCAAAGCCGGGTCTGGTGGCTTAGTGGACTAATGCGTCCACTGTAGGGGCCTGAGTTCACCCTTATGGGCACACAGGTTCAAGTCCCGGCGGGTCCACTCAGCCTTTCATCCTTCTGAGTAACACTGAGTTGCGTAACAATAAACATCTGTTATTCAGCGCCAAGATACCCTTGGGTGAACGTGTGCTTTACAAATACACATTATGTTAGATCTGATGGCGTACTCAGCTAAACTCCACCAGGCCTTCTGTCATGGGCAGAAAGATAACACTTCTTAAATAGTATGCGTCCTTATACCAGCAATACAGTAGATCTTTTAGAAATAATGTGAAATGTATCATAGCACAGAGCAGCATGGACTGTTGTACGTTACTCTTTCGAAGTGAAATGGTACATGGGTTGCTCACAACAGTCACATAATACCGAATGTATGCCATGACAGATAACACTGTATAGGCTGTACACATCACTGCACACAGTATGGGAAAGTATTTTATAAGGGTAATATAATGGCACGTTGTCCACCAGGCCATCAGAGTACCAGGACCTCTCTCTGTCAGCAGATTCTTCTCAGATGTTCAAACTGTTAAAAAGTCCAAGTAGGCCCTTCTGCGGCTCATCCCTATACGCCCGAGATACCGCTAGTTGGGACCCCATAGGGGACCCTATCACTATTTACACGAGACCTCAACTCACAGAATGGACAGCGGCGGTGATCACCACTGTGGGGAATTGCTTCCACATGGGGGCGGTAATCCCCATAGATGACCTTATGTCGCTAACTGATCTTCCACACGGGCAATTTCTGACTTATTATTCTATGACTAGGACGTTTGGGACTTATGGCGCAGTAACTCACAGGAACCACAAACGCACAAGATGTTCCAGACACTAATAACCTTGGGTGGACTATGTCAAATTGAATGAATTAACTAATCAGCTAATCAAAAGTGTCCATCTCGGAGCCAAGACATGAAGCCTCCTGGCAGCTGAAGGCAAGGATTTCAGATGTTTGCTAGTTCAGCAGGAACCGTGCACTAAAGTTGATACTTTGAGACGGTCATCTGCACCTCCTCTGATGAGCTCAACTCCGCAGCTGCATACATCTAAGTGACATTTTGTGAATGCACAACTGATTCTAGAAGCCTTTGTGTAGGAAAGTAGAATCTGCTTTCATGGTTACCCCCACTTTTTGTCGGTGTCAGTCTGTTTTTTTGACTAGTCTGACTGGGATCCTGCTAATCAGGACTCCAGTCACTGTGCTTTCTCCCTAAATTGACTATGGTAAGTACTTCTGTAGCCCCACAATTGGATACTGGTGTACCCTAGTAAGTCCCTAGTATATGGTACTAAGGTACTGAGGGCATGGGTACACCAGGGGTCTCCCATAGGCTGCAGCATATGTTGTTCCACCCATGAGAGACCACTCAAACTGTGACTACAGGCCAGCAGTTGCAGCTTGTGTGAGTTGGTGCTTGCCCCTCTCACGACAGATATAATTTTAGTTATATCTGAGGTCACTACACTTAAAACCTATAAGTTACCCCTCTGGCAGGCTTTTCAGTCCTCGAGGCAGGGTGCTTGGTCATAAGTGTGAGGGCGTCCTTGAATGAGCAGGACACCCCTACATTCCCCCGTGTCGATTCTCCAGCCTTGGTAAGTGTGGTCAGCCATTTTAATACGTACAGTGGACATCAGTCATTACGAGATGTCTAATTATATAGTGGCTTCTCTGAACCCAGCCATGTTTGGAATCATACCCCAACACCAATTCCAGTGTTGAAAGTATGATCCCATGCACTGGGGCGCTACCTTGGGGTACCCCCTGTACTCTAAGTTGCAGCCTTTCAAGGTCTGACAGCAAGCTAGTGCTGCTGCTGACCACAGACACGGTTCTGCCCTCCTGCTGCTGAGCCAAGCGGTATGAGGGCAAGGTAGAACAATAGGTTTCCTGTTGCAGGAAGACATGACCACCTCCCCAGACAGAACTTAGTGTATTGGGCTGGGGAGGAGGGGTGCTTGCCAGCGGCACCAGACTGCTTTGCAGGGCACATTTGGTGCCCTCCTTGCATATTCCAGTTGGAACCAGTTCAAGGAGCCCTTGGCTCCTTGAACTGGAACTGGTTGAAACTGGTTGAACTGGTTGAAACTGGAAAAAGGACATTGGAGTGTCCTCCCCTCTGTCCAGCCTCTCTGGGAGGGGCCCCTGAGTCATTCCAACCCTTTCTCTAGGGTACTTAAGGGCTTACCTGTGGGTGGCTCTTCCGATTCATTGTGGGACAAGACTCAAACTTAAACCAAGTCACTCTTCAAAACATCTGGACACTTGAACTTCGCTGGAATTCTCCTGGAGCCAAGACTGAATCAAGGAAGACTCCTTCTACTCCTGGTCTCACTGTTCTGCAAGTCTTCTTCGTCGTCTGTGCCTGTGCTTCTTCCAGGAACTTCAACAGACCTGTGGGCATCAAGGACACCCAAAGTAATTTCCCTTGGAGTGAAGAAGTCACTCCTCTGCATCTGCAGGCATCGCAACTAAGCTGACTGGTCTGCTGCTCCTGACATCCCACAGACTTCGAAAGGCTCAGCAACACAGGTGATGGTTCTGTAACTTCCTCGAGGCCTGACCTTTCCCCTCTGCAATTCTGAGGCCAGTATCCCTCGTCAGAACCCCTGGCACCAAACACCTGTGCACCGCATCTTGCTGGCTCTGCACTTCAGAGATCTTCAGGCTACAAGACGCTCCAGCCTCCAGCATCTCTTTCTGCCAATTACAGCATCATCACTGCATCCTCGGCACAGTGGGCCTTCCTTCTAGGTGAGTGGTTCGAGGTCCTCTTGCGACTCCTGTGCCTTCAGCCTGTGGGTCCACCTGAGGGTCTTCTCCTGCTTCAGTGGGTTCCCCTGCTTGCTTGGGGCCCGCTCTTACTCCTCTGCTTGTAGTGAGTCCTTTGGACCTTGCTGGTCCCCACGTTGCTCGTTCTTCGCGTTCCACACCTGTTGCAGCTGCCAAGGCTTGTTGGTGCTCCCGCCGGACACCAACCTCCTGGTTCTCGACTTCTGACATGGGACAGCTCATGCACGGCTCCTGGTTCTCCTCACCATTGTCAGATCCTCATAGCTGCAGCGACAAGGTCACCGTCAACTCTACTGAACTGTCCGTCATTGGTGGTCATTGCTCTTCCTGGTCACCTCCGAGTGGCATAGACACTGTCTCCACTGCTTACAAGTTCTCCTCTTCAAGAATCCACCCTTGTATTCCACCGGACTCTTTCACAGTCTTCTCCAGCGGCATCTTTCTTGAAGTCCTCAATTGTGGTCAATGGCGGTTTCCAACGTCACTTCCCACCTATGCAACCGGCTTCCCTGATGTAGGTATCCTGGTTCCTGGGGTATCCACGGATGTGGTAACTTTCCAACCTTCTGTCTTCCATGGGGTTTCTTCAGGGTCCACTGGGAAGGGTCCTTCTTCTTTAAAACTTCAACCGCGACTTTCCCGTTGACGTCTATTGGATACGCGGCTGTGTTTCCACTCTGCACACAGCCTAGGTGGGGTTCCAGGGTACTTACCATGGGTGGTTCCTTGTGTCCCCAGCTCCTCCAAGTCTCCTAGTCCAAGTCCCGACTTTCCACTTTTCAATTTTATGGTTTGGTCTCCGCCTGGAGACCACTGTATTTTGTGGTTACTGACATGTTACAATTGAAGTATTCTTGTGTATTTGTGTTCATATCTCTGTGTAGGAGATATAGATGTGTGTTAGTGAGTGTTGTGTAATAAACAGAACTATTGTTATATATACACTGTGTGGTTCTTTTTCGTTACACTACATGATTAGATCTGGTAAAACAAGCTGCATAACACACCTTCAATATAAGCCTGAAGGCTGCTCTCCACAGCTACCACTTCGAGCGCTTTCTATGACCCCTAAAATCACCATAAGGGTTGTCTGGATTAGTGCAAGGTGCTACACTTAAATAAGTGTGCACCACATACTAAGCAAGCCTCCTACACTCTGTATCAGGATATAAATGTGTGCTCAGGCCTGCCTCGGGGTGATTGACAACCGCAAATGCTGAGGAACCTTTTTGTTCCTTTATTTTGTGACACACAGAACTCTTTCTAAATAAATACACTTACAAACTCGGCCAAAACCTGAATCCAGTGTTTTATTTCAAAGTCTTGGTGTGTTGACTGGGAATCACTACAACTTTACCGGGAGCAGTGGTGTGAGTTGGACCAGATCTCCACGCAATGACACACGGTGTCAAAGATGCATTAATCTTGCAATCCAGATGAAACTGGGGTGATCTGAGCTTCAACACTTCTCCGAACCCATCACCAGCGTTTCATTAACAACATGTATGTTAGAAATAGACCCGGGGAAAGGAAACTAGGACAAGAGAGGGAAACAGAGACACTGAATATTGTCACACTACCAGACTGCCCATTGAGGTTTGATCTGCACCGCAGGAGCGTTGATATCAACTGATTAGAGAAGACGCGCGGCTATGGTATTGGCTTTGACATCTATTCTCTAATATTGCATATGATAAACCTGTTGGCACTCTCTGTATTTGCAATTCTCTATTCTGAGATGTCTCTTGATATCTTCCCTGAGCTGAGATACGATTAAAGTTGACATGATGACTGGGAACAACTTTATTTTATGTTGTTTGCTAAAGAAGAATATTGTCAATATTTTGTGATTCATATCAAACACACATTAAACCGGGGGTCTCACAGAAAGCCACCAAATGCCAAAGAGCAAAGTGAGAAAGAAACAGAAGGGGACCCTTAATCAGAGATTGGATTCCCATCAATTGCCTTGGTGATCAGTATCATCATCTGGGTATCCTCCCAACCAACCGATATACCTCTTGATCATAGAGGCTATCTCCTTGGGAACAATCTCTCAAGTGGGTCGAGAAAGGAGAACCAGAAACAAGGGAAGAACAATTCGTATGTTCTTCAAGAATGATGACAGATGGTTTCTTAAGTAACCATGAGAAATAGTGCAGTGCAGAAACAGTGAGTGCAAGGTTAAAAGAGAATTGTTAAGAAAAAAACTGCTTTTTGCACTGTTTTTATTGAGAATGTTAAGGGATATCTATAATAAAGCTTGTTTTTTTCTTTAAATACCCAGATGATGATACTGATCACCAAGGTAATTGATGGGAATCCAATCTCTGATTAAGGGTCCCCTTCTGTTTCTTCCTCACTTTGCTCTTCGGCATTTGGTGGCATTCTGTGAGACCCCCGGTTTATTGTGTATTTGATATGTAGTATTTGGGGAAGAGAACCGTGGCAGGTCGTTAAAATATCCCTTTGACCCTAATTCTCTGAGTGTTTATTGTGTTAATATTAACCCTAGGCGAAGTGGGGCTACGTGGAGCATCGCGTAGTGTGGCCAAATCTACGCACACTCGTGCACTCTGCGTAGCCCCACTACGCGCTGCCCGCCTCCCGCCCGCCCTCATTTTAAAATAATTTAAAGTATTTTAAAGTAAGAAAATGCCTTACCTGAGGTGCGGCGTCCCGGGGCTCCCTCTTCCTTTAAAATACTTTAAATTATTTTAAAATGAGGGCGGGTGGGAGGCGGGTGGCGTGCTGCCTGCTACGCCTACTTCGTGGACCACGAAGCAGGCAGCACTACGTACACTCCGTGGGCGGAGCGGAGCACTACGCCCACCCGTAGTTAATATTTTGTGATTGCCTTCTACGACTTCGATAGCATTCAAGGTAACCTTTCATATTATAAAATTTGTCTACACAACTAGCAATCATATACTCATTTTGACCCCTTAATACCATATGTGTTCTAATAACAACATAAAGTCTGTGTACACATGTGTAACGAAATTTGAGGGGTCCCCTCTGCAAGGTACATGGAGGGGCCCCACTCCGGATTTAATCTGGAGCTCTCAGGCCAGATGCTGTGCTGAGGGGGGCCCTGCAGCTCGGGCCTCTCCACCGCAGGGGCTGCGGGGGCCTGTATCTATGTAAGATGAGATTCCACTGACTCCTCATGTGGAAATAGTCATCAGTCAAGCTCCAGCATCAGTGATCCCTTGCAATTGACTTCTACTGAGTGATTCTAATGCAAGGGATACAGGATGCTGAAGATGCTCAAAGATACTGATGCTGTGCAGTTGACGGGGGTCTTCCTGGAGATTCTCCTCCGTCCTGGTGAGGTGATTCCGGTCACAGGGGTCAACGTCCCTCAAAGTCCCCTCGAGGTAAGCAGAGGTCTAGTTACCAATGGGCTACCAGTCGCACAGCATGGTAGATTCAGTGGTTTCTTTCTTTTTTTGAAAACTCTCCTTCTAGGCGACCAAACTGCACTCTAACAACTCTCCCGGGTTCAGCAGTCTCAAGTGCAATGTTTGAGCATTGGGCCTTGTTTCTTGGGCGGCACGGTGGCGAAGAGTGGTGTTGCAGTGATCCGGGCTACCAACTCGTCCAACAGGCTTCTTCAGTTTTGTGGTCCAGTGCTGCAAACAGGAAGTCAGCCAATTGACTCTCGGAGTCTCTGCTCCTGGCAGGGCTCGGGGGATGTATATCACTGATATACATATACCTGCACATCTATTTATATCTATGTATTTGATATAAATATACATATAAATATAAATAAATAGAATATAGATATATATATGGCTTGCCTCCTTTTTTCCATTTATTCATTCTCCCTTTACACTCTCCCACATCGTTCTCTTCACTTTTTTCTTTTTTCTCTCACTCCTCCTTCAAATACAGTTCTGGTTTAGCAGGGAAATGCATCTTACTTGAATTCAGGTCAGATAGTGTACCTTGCACGTGACTGACCTCCTGTTTATTCAGGACAATGTTACGTGCTTTTGGCTGACTTGATAACAGGAGGATGTTCACTCTCCAGACTATCCTGAGACCTCGCGCTGGGTGCTTATTTCGATCAACCCATTTCATCAACAACTGGTGCCCAGCGTAGGGCGCGAATCCTCACTTTGGGGTATATTTAAATCATCTGCATTTTATTCATTATTCACTGCTTGAGTTTTGCTAACGTGTGTCTCCGATTGGTTGTACATTTAAATCTGCTTCCTTTTGCCCATGACTTGTGCCTGACACCGTGTGGGTATCTACATCACCTTTATTTTGCCCAACTCCTGCTTCCGCCCTAGCTGGAACAAGGCCGCATCCCTGCCTTTAAAAAGGTGCAGGGCCACTGTTCCTCCTTCCATCCTTGCCCATTTGGCATCATTTGACTCATTTGACAGCATCTCTGCCTTGTGTGTATTGAAACGTGGATTACTGGGCCTCCTCTCATTACCCCCACCCCTGTTTTTGGCGTTCGCGTACACAGCACCCACTGTCCCTAGCTAATTTGGTACTGGGTAGCTTCCTTTATGCTTTATCCCAAATTTAAATTCTAATTTGCGCCCCATTTCTCACCCCTTTCATCATACCGCTAGGTACAGCTCCCCAACAAAAGATCAGAGCACCTCTCTGGTCACTCATGCACGACACCATAATGCTTTGCACGTAGAAGCCCAACAAATACAACAATTTACTAGCCATGCACTCCTCTATGGTGTAGTGTGTTACCTGTCTGAAAATGCTACAATACAATGTAAAGGGAAACAGCAATTACAACGACGGCCGAACCACGCGTTGCCTTTGCAACGCCATCCGAACAACAAATGCGTCTTCACCACGCATGTCGTTACAATGACATGCCTTTGGTAAAGCAACATTGGACTTTAAAGTCCAACACTTTCCCTACTGTTGCACGGACTGGAGTTGGAATAATACATTATACTGATCCAAAGTCCAGCGCATTCCCTAAGGAATACTTGGTTAAGACGCATTCATTGATCTGACCACGTTGTTAAGGAACACGTGGTTTGGGCATGCGTGTTTGTGTCATACAACCCAATATAATACATTACTGTAAAGGGAGATACTGGTGAACCTTCACTGGTGTTTACATCTTATCCCACCAATAGTTTGGAGCCCCATCCAACCTCAGAGGCCCCCGCCCTTCTCAATCTACGACTGGGACCACAATTATGGCATGGCAGATTGTTGACTAACGTCCAGTCCTTGCCTAATTATATTGCTGCTTTCTCAGTTTCACTTTGTTTCCTATCAGTGGATTTCGCTTTGATGTTTCTATGAGCTGGTGGATCCCAGGATTTTTCCCCATGGATTCCTCATTAGGACAAGCACGCAGACTGTATCACTTCACACTTGTTCACCTGACACATGGCACATGTATCAACCAATCAAGTGGCTTGTAAAGCACGACTACTCACCTGTAAGGGTTTCAAGGTGCTGGGAGGGATGACTGCAGCTCTGTCACAGGGCACTGTGGTTCAGGCGAAGAGCCAGGTCTTGAAGTCCTTCCTGAATTGGGGCAGTGACGGTGATTGCCTGAGGTGGACAGGCAAGGTGTTCCAGGTCTTTGCTGCGAGGCAGGAGAAGGATCTTCCCCAGCCATGGTTTTACGGATATGTGGGATGGCGGCTAGGGCCAGTTGGATGGAGGCGGTGATTGTGGCATGCAGGTCCTGTGTCATGTGCGACTTTGTAGGCGTGTGTGAGGAGCTTGAAGGTGATCCTTTTGTTGACCTGGAGACAGTGGAGGTCTCTGAGGTGGCTGGTGAAGTGGTTGAGGCGGGGGATGTTGAGAATGAGTCTGGCAGAGGCGTTCTGGATGTTTTGCAGTTCCTTGAGGAGTTTTTGGGTGATGCTGGAGTAGAGTGCATTGCCATAGTCGAGTCTGCTTCTGATGAGTGTGTGGGTGACCGTCTTTTTAGACTTGGTGGGGTCTCACTTGAAGATCTTTCGTAGCAGGTGTAGCATGTGGAAGCAGGATGACGAGACAGCGTTCATCTGGCGGTTCATGGTGAGCGAGGAGTCAAAGATGATGCCGAGATTTCTTGCATGGTCTGTGGGTGTGGGCAGAGGTCCAAGACCTGCAGGCCATCAGGAGTCGTTCCAAGCAGAAGGGGTGGAGTGGAAGATGAGGACTTCTGCCTTCTCTGAGTTTAGCTTGAGGGAGCTGTCCTTCATCCAGGTGGTGACAGCCTTCATCCCGTCGCAAAAGTTGCTCTTGGCGATTGTGGGTTCATTGGTGAAGGAGTGGATCAGCTGGGTGTCTTTGGCGTAGGAGACAATGTTGGGTCCATGCTTCCTGGGATGGCTGCGAGCAGGGCCATGTAGCTGTTGAAGAGAGAGGGGCTCATGGAGGAGCCCTGAGGCACTCCGTAGCCGATTTCTGTGGGTTCCGAGTGGAATGGTGGTAGCCTGACTCTCTGTGTTCAGCCTGTGAGGAAGGATAGGATCCATTCAAGGGAATTTTTGCGGATGCCGGTGTTGTGGAGTCCTGTGCATAGGGTGCGATAGGAGACGGTGTTGAAGGCAGCCAAGAGGTCCAGGAGGATGAGGGCTGCAGTTTTGCCTCGGTCGAGGAGGGTGCAGACGTCACCTGTGGTGGTGAGGAGGGCGGCCTCTGTACTGTGATTGCTTCAGAAGCCGGATTGCGAACGGTCCAGGATGTGGTTCGCCTCGATGAACTCGGAAAGTTGGGCATTGATTGCCTTCTCAATTACCTTGGCTTGAAAGGGAAGCAGAGAGATAGGTCTGAAGTTCTTGAAGTCCTTCGGGTCGGCAGAGGATTTCTTCAGCAAGGGGTTGATCTCTGTGTGTTTCCAGTCTTCCGGGAATGTGACGGAGTTGATGGAGCAGTTGATGGTGCCGCAGATTTGGGGGCGATGGAGGTGCCGGCTCTGTTGAAGATGTGGTGCGGGCAGGGGTCCGAGGGGGATCCTGAGGGGATGCTTTTCATGATCCTGAGGGTGTAGTCAGTGGTCAGTTGAGTCCAACTAATCAGGGTCTGCTGGGGTCTGGTGTCGCTGGGTGCGGTGGTTGCAAGTGGGGTGAGAGGGTCTTGGGTATTGAGGTCATTGAAATTGTCAAAGATCTCCTTAATCTTGCGGTGAAAGAAGGCACTGAGGTTGTTGTAGAGGTCTTGGGAGGGTGGGATGTCTGCTGTCCCTGTGCTGGGTTTGGCAAAATCTTTGACCACAGTGAAAAGTTCCTTGCTACTGTGCGCGTTGGCGTTGATCCTTTCTTGTAGGGCCTCTTTCTTTGTTGTTCTGATGAGGTGGTGATGTGTTGTGACAGCAGTTTTGAAAGCTGAGTTGTTCTCCACAATCTTGCTGCTCCTCCTTCTGTTTTCAAGCCATCTACAGGAGCGTCTGGACTCATGCAGGGCAGGGGAGAACCAACTGGCTTTTTTGAGTGTGGTTTACCTGGCACTTTCTTGATAGGAGCCAGGGCATCGGCACAGCTAGAGATCCATTGGTGGAGGTTGCGAGCTGAGGTATTAGCGTCTTCCGAAGTCGGATGTGGGGTGTTTCCGGTCATATATTTCACACCCACCGTCCTGGAACCCTTCTCCGGGCCTGATTAATGTTCCTGCCTCCAGCCGTCAACTTTAAATGGAAGCCTGACCGCGCCTCACCTCATTTACCCAGTACCCATCATGTCTTGCAAGTACACCCATTTCAATGGACCCATTACCCTATTAAGTTCCTGTGTAACCCTCTCCGAGGCTGTGATAATCCACCGGACACGCGCTGGTCACATATTTCACTCCCACCGTCCTGGAACCCTTCTCTGGGCTTGATTAATGTTCCTGCTGTCAACTCTAAATGGAAGCCTGAACAGCGCCTCATCTCATTACCCTTTACCCATCATGGCTTGCAAGTACAACAATTTCACACCCCAGCATCCAGCCGCCTTACCAAAAGAAGGCCTCTTTTATCCTAAGCCTTAAGTGCCGTTCCATCTTTGCCATATTGACCTGGCTTCGCAGCACTGTAACCTAAAATTGTAACCTGGTCCTGATGATGGCCTAACATTGTATAAAGGCCGAAACGCCATCGACCCCTACAGCGTTATTCATGGCACCTCCCTTGTGATTGCCCAGATGAATTAATTTGTTCATCTTGTACCGAATGTACAGGCATCACTAAGAGTACTAAATCACTATAGGTACTCCCGCAATGGACCAGTTAGTAGTAGAAGCCTCTACTATTGGATCAGGTGTTGGTATGCCCTATTCAAAGTAGATAACACCACCTAGGCGTGGGGAAGGAGGCAAGTCCTTTTGTTAATATTTTCCCTCACACACCCTAGTGGTGTCATGCTTCATCATTGGGACACCCTGACGCCTAGAGGTCAGGGTGGGCTCAACCAATATTCCAGGGAGCTCTTGATGAAATGATTTTTTGGCCAGGGGGTATAAAGATTAAAAATCGGTGTCGGACCCCAGTATCCCTTTATTCTTGGGTTCGGCACTGATATTAAAATATAACAAGAAGGGTTACAGGGGTATTATGGTCCTAGGACCCTATTGCCAACATGTTTCTGTCCATAATGCCCCATAAAGGGTGCACGGCCATTCATCAGGGCTGGTGCCCCCTGCGTGTAGGGAAAGAGGAAAGAGAAGTTCCCTATACTATTATGAAGTAAGGGCAGGTAGCTGCTCCTTATTAAAATGTAGTTCCGTATTAGAAATCACTCCATCTGTGAAATAAAAATTGACAAGCAACATATATAGTACGTCAGTTCTTTTTGGCAGCGAGACATATCAACAAGGACATTGTATGTGTCTCTGCTCATTACACATCATCATACGTGTAACCAAACAAATGTGCGCGTGATTTTAGGCATAACCACTCACTTTTCGTGACACACAACATTTTTTGTGTCTCTGATTTATTGTGGCGGGAATTCCCCGCATACTATATGCACTCATAATTATGGTGTCAAATTTGTGCGGTGGCGGTTCTGTACCGTATACTATCATAACACAACCAAGTTTGTGTGCATCTGAAACCACATCTGACGCCAAACCTTCCAAATTATCACCACGAGTTCAAGTACTTCAAGATGTACCGTACAATCCAGAGAAAAATGTACTAGTGTGCCTAGACGTAGAAGCTTTGTACACCAGCATCCCTCAAGAAGAAAGTATCGAGGTGATTCAAACTGTCCTAAACAAAGAGGACTGGACATGGGAAGCTTCGGTAAGCTGGGTCACTACACTATTACGTCTGGTACTGAAGGAAAACTTCTTCCGCTTTGATGACCAGCTTTATTTACAGATCCATGGAACATCTATGGGCGGTACGTGTGCGCCGAGCGTAGCATGCCTATACATGGGGCATTTTGAAGATGTACACATATGGACCCCCAACCCTTTCTCAACCAACATAAAGAAATGGTGGCGGTACATTGATGACATCCTAGTTGTATGGGAAGGAGATACAACCACGTTAGAACAGTTTCATACATGGCTCAACAACCTGAACCCACATCTGAAGTTTACACTGACTTATGACCTAGACCACATTTCTTTTCTTGACATCACGATTAATGCTAAAAACAATGGGTTAGTCAGTTCCTTATATACTAAACCGACAGACAGAAACAGCCTGTTACATTTCAACAGCACCCATCCTCGTGCGTTGAGGGAAAATCTACCGGTAGGACAGTTCCTACGGATCCGCAGGAATTGTACAGACTTAACAGAGTACAAACTGGAGGCTCAAGCCCTGACAAAGAAACTGGCAGAAAGAGCATACCCTAACAGGATCATTGAGAAGGCACAGAAACGCTCCCGGAACACCCCACGAGAAGCTCTACTAGAGACTCATAAAAGGGATGAGCCCAACACACTCATCTGCGTGACAACTTTCAATGCATCATCCAACGAGGTCAAGAAAATTATAAATAAAAAATGGCCAATTTTAACTTCAAATAAATTGGAATTTGAAAAACCGATGTTCTCCTTCAGAAGGAACAAAAGCTTGAGAGACACTCTGATCCACACAGATTTAAAGAAAGTGAAAACTATCTATCAAAGTACTTTATGGAACCAACCTTCCATTGTTGGCCACTATCCATGTGGATCCTGCGTGGCATGTGCATTCACGGATCACACAAAGGAGATTGATTTGGGTATTCACCACAAGTGGGAACAGAGATCCCATACAAATTGTAATTCGGAAAGAGTGGTCTATGTCATCAAATGCCCATGCCAACTCTTATACATAGGCATGACAGGAAGGAAAATAAAAGTCTGTATCAACGAACATAGAAGCACCATCAGGAGATCCATAACAGCTACCAAACTTACGGCACACTATGTAGAGAAGAAGCATTCAGACAGTGACCTTTGGTGGTCTGTAATCGAGAAAGTAAAAGGAGATGGGAATATGTCCAAGACCCTCTTAGAACGAGAACAAAGATGGGTCCACAGACTAAAAACTCACATAATTGGTCTTAATGACCATATTCCTTTGAATCAACTAAATAAAAATCGCTAGTTTAAAATTGCCTTATAAGCATTCTAAACGTCCCCACGTTCGTGGTCTTTTAACACTAACCGTATACGTAGCATAGTCATTGATCTGGTAATAGCACACGGTGGATAAATGCATTCAAAATGAGTTCCTGTCCAGATCCAAGGCAATATACATGAAATCACAAATTTCCAGGCACGTAGACATATGCACATATATATATATATATATATTGGTTATGTAAAATGTGGATATATAATTGAGTATATTCACACGTCTGGGCACATACCTTTTTCCACCCACAAGCAAGTATATATCGCTGCAGGATATTCAGTGAATTCAATTTCCTGTGGAAATTTAGCTTGTAACTGAACATTATCTGCGCCACCTTGCCTCTCCCCAGCGCCACGCACAGCGAACGCACGGCCGCCATTTTAGGCACCCCACTCTCTCCCCGCTCATTCTCGATCGCCAGCGCGTTCCCCTGGCGCTGCGAGCATTCCCCGCGCGCCGGCCACCCCCGCTCTCTCATACACGGGCCATAAGCCCCCCCCCTCATTCTGCACGACCCTGCCATGGAACCACATCCCACGCCTGACCGACATCCCATACATGGTCATGCCTCTCTTTGATAACCCCCTTCCTCTGCGCCCCATTGTCCGAACTGATCCCAGGCCATCACCTAGCCCTGCGGATGCAGTTTATTGCCCCTACTGTAAGGGAAACACCCCACATCAAAGGGATTACAGTGGATCAAAGCCCCTACCCCCTGAGACCCGGCCGGTTGCACAAATCCCCGGGAATTGGCGGAATGTCCAGCTGCGGGATAGCCATCTCCTACTGTGGATGGGGTGGGGACTTCCACTATAGATATGTGTGGGAACAAGTTCGAAGTGGGGATTCCGAAGACGTTCTTTTATACATCAAAGTAATCTCAAGAATGTGCCATGTACAATAAGCCTGCAATAAAGTCATAAACCTGTGTATAAGAGGCCAGGCCTCAGAGATGCAGTTAGAGCACCTCGTGACGATACCTTGCTGTCTGATCTGATGTGTTCTGCTCCGACGGAATAAAACTTTGTTTCCTGCCTTCCAGTCTCCGGCGCCTGCCTCTTTCATTGGTAAATTATCGAATGGTATGAGAGGCGATTACCGCCGGGCAATACTTGAAGGGTTATCGACTGAAACTGCCGCTACCATTTAACAATTGGCGTCCCAAGCGTGGGGCCCATCAGAGACACGTGGATCCAGTGGGAGAGGTCCTGACGACAGAGTGAACGACTGCAACGATCGGGAGAGCTCCTGCCCAATAGACCCTCGTCTGGCAGCCGATCATCCGAACTTCACTGGTTCCGAGCAGACCTCTCTCGAGTGATCTACGGTCCTGACTGGGAACCATCAGGAGTGCCGCGGCAAATACGGAGAGTAGAGGACGATCGGGCGCTGGAGGCGGAAGACGAGAAACTGTCCACGCGGTCCGGGTAAGGTCGTGATACACGACAAATTGCGAAATAATTGATTGATTGTTTGAAGTTTTGAAATACTAGTATTGCTCATTGATTGTTCTCTTTGAGATATTCGCTGTCTACAAACGGGGAGGAGTAGAAATACTCTCTCTCTCTCTCCCTTTGCAGATAGTGAAGGGTAGGTAACGCAGACTTTTGTCCCCGTTGAAACCCGTCGTGCCTATCTTTATCTCCCCACTGATTGATTGTCCGAACATTGATTGTTTTGAAGAATAGTGCTCTTTGAGATATTCTCTGTTTGCAAATAACGTAGAATAGAAATATTCTGTCTAGTCTTTGCAAATAGTGAAGGGTAGGTAACGCAGACTTTTGTCCCCGTTGTAACCCGTCGTGCCTATCTTTATCTCCCCATTGATTGATTGATTGATTGTCCGAACACTAGTTGTTCGATATTGGTTCTTTGGAGGTATTCTCCGCTTACAAATAACGAGGAATAGAGATATTCTGTCTAGTCTTTGCAAGCAGTGAAAAGATAGGTAGTGCTGACTTTTGTCCCCATTGAAACCCGTCATGCCTATCTTCTCCCCACTGATTGGTAGTTGGTTCTGCCCGGACCGCTTATTAGAGGTGAACCATCCGGCTCCTCTGGAAGGCACCCCTAATAAGGACATGTTCACTAAAATACGAACTAATCGCCGTAGTTTATAGCAAGCTATGGCATAAAATATACAAAGGGGGACCCCGAGAATCAGTGGCCACTGGCAAAATCCTTTTTGACCCTACAAAACTAAAGTAATGCTAGGAAATAGCCCTTTGTGGGATATATGGAACTAAGGGAAGGAGCCAAGCTCACGGTCGAGACGGCCACGAGGTAGCCCGACTCCATCGCTCTCTCTACCTAAACATGTCTGCCCTACTACCCACCCCGCCCAATAAGCATGACCAAATCCTGCACAAACGGAAGCCTGCTGATACCCACCATCGACGTCACCGAACTAGGGCTAGATCGCGCACAATTGGGCTATGTTATTTTTCCGATTACGCAGTAGCATCCTTGTGCTCGTCGCCAGATTGCAAATATGTACAAACACTCCAACGAAGTAGTATAGTTATAACATTTTAATAACTTATAGGTATAACAAACACACCAACAGGGTAAACAGGTTAAAACACGTTTTAAACAACTATTTACATAACGGTCTGCTGCATCCTGCATCCCAAAGCATCCACGTCCACGTGACACCGTCCTCGCCTCTCCTTCCTCGAAGTTGCAACATTGGCCTGTTTTGGGCGGTCCTTTTAGTCGGTTTTGGGCTATAAAAGCCATGCAAAAATCCATTGACATCAGTGGCGGACGACTGTGCGAATAGGCCGGAGGCTGCACGAAGCGCCGAAGCTCTGGCAGCGCCAAGGCGGAGCCTGCCACGCCGTGCGGATCTTCCCATTTTCTTCTTCCTTCAATAACGAAGGGTGCCCTGGCGGGGGGAAGCGACGCGGACGGGCTTCCCCCACCTCCCCAGGTGGAGGCTCACCAGCAGATGAGGGCACCCCAACCGTCTCTTTTCACCGGCCAGCCAAGTTGGCGCCCCCTACGCTCGACCGCCGGACGGCCACCCAAGCACGGGTTCACCAGGATCGCCACTAGCGCCCGACGCGAGGAGTGGGCCCCCGCAGCCAAGTAATCGGGGACCCACCCCGGTGGCGATACCATCCAAACTGCTGTTGTTGCTGCTACTGGAATCACCCCGGTGGCGATACCATCCGAACTGCTGTCGTTGCTGCTGCTGGCCCCTCTCCGGTGGCTGTACCGAAGAGCTGCTACTGCTGCTGCCTTTGGACTCCGGCGGTCGGTTCTTCGGATCCAGACCTAGCCCTCCGTGAGGCGATTCTGGACTCGAAAGCTTGTCTGCTTGGGCGTGGGCCCCACCCTTGACAAAACGCTCCCCTCAGCTTTGCAGAATCTGCTGGAGTCATTGGCACTCGACTCCCGCGGACTTCCGGTAAGGACAAACCGCCGCCATTGTTCTTTGCCCCGGGCAGCAGCCACCTTGCCTCCGCTTGGTGCAGTGAGAAAGACTGATTCAAGACGTCGGCGGAAGAACCCGCCTGCTGCCCCGCCCCAAGAACGGACCATGGCATTGCTACAAGATCGCGGTGACGCCATGCTGACGCAAGCTGACGCTAACGAAAGTTCTCGAACTACCGAAAGGAATTCTGGTCCAACAGCTAATTCATGGAAAGACTTAGACTGTACACTGGCCCGACCTCGCCCCAAAATGGCGCCGATGTAGGAGAGGCCTACAACTCCTTGTGGCGTTCCAGTCACGTGGCATTTGTGTTAAAAGGATATGAATGTGATGTTCCCACACATGATGAGCAGAGGGACGGGAAGGGTACTGACCGAGCATACGTACAACCTTACTGATTGCTGACCTACCCATTTTTATTTTTAGCTAAGATAGTATTGCTCATGATATTCGACGCCTCTCACGCCGTGGCCGGCCTGAACGGTTGTAGGCCCGTATTTGTATACTGACATTGTTTTAAATAAAGGGCTTCTTGAAAGGATTACTGAATCAGTGTCATGACAAATCATATAGGTTGATAAAGATTTTTCTTTTGAATAAATGATTGTTACTCCCAAGCAAAAGAATACAGATAATGCAGACCCCATTTGCCTGAATCTTTTTGATTAACGGAATTTGTACCCATCACACCTGTCCTTTTCCAAGAGTTGTCAAATCGATGGTCAACTATATCTTAAGGTGTAGGCCGAACGCAAGGTATGATATCTTGCACCATAATACACGACCGATTGAGAAAGGCATGCGCGACCACGGAACCCGAATTTAGGAGACGAATGAAATAGAGCATCTTTGCCTCGGACAAAAGGAATAATAGGTCTGTGGTATTACCCACTCCTGCGGCTAGCCTGGTACGTGGTAAGTAGAACTTTTTCGTGTCTACGCGCGCTAAGGTACTTTGAATGCTGCACATCCCCTCCCCTCTTTTCTCCCCTCTATAGGTCACGACGAAGTTCCGACTAAAAAGAATGGAGTGGACATGGACCGCACCGCGTTCGATATCAGGAAAAACATAGACAAACGTTGTGGGGTAGTGCGTAAAGTGCAGACCACCATTGGGAACATGACAAACTGTATGATATGACTATGCGTGTGTGCTACAATTATACGGTATGACTGTGTATGCCTTTCATGCTTGGGTCACTTGAAGAGAGCGTCACCGTATGATTGAAGTGCTCGTCCATCGACCAAAAGGGAGGAGAGTAAAAGGTCCAACACCCCCCCCCAAGATAAACTACAAAAATACTGAAAATACGCAGCATGCTTAGGAAAGAGGACAGGAAAGGAGAGGTCCCCATACTCAGCGTAGCCCTGAGTCTCCGTCTTAAGTTTCTGCGCTTGATGCATGTACTGTCACACCCTATCCGGTATTTGTGTGCACGTGATCACCGAATTTATGTCTTTTTCCCGCTGGTGTTTTCTTACATAGAACCGACCCATGCCACTCCATGTTGTGTGTGCACCAAGTGGCCTATTATCATACCCATGTCTCTTTCTCTCTCTCGTTTTGTGTCGTACATATGCCAAATAGCCTACTTGATGCACACCTCTCTCTCTCTCTCTCTCTCTCTCTCTCTCTCTCACTCTCTCTCTCTCTCTCTCTCTCTCTCCCTCTCTCTCTCTCTCTCTCTCTCTCTCTCTCTCTCTCCCCCTCCTTCACTAAAGGCTTTCTTGCCCTCTTTTCTTTTTGAATAAATTAACGACACATACCTTTCCGGTAAGTGTATAATTGGCCTGAAACACGGTGGTGTTCGAACAAATTGACAGAAACAAAACGACCATACTTTACCACGTTACTACCTCTCCTTTCTGCAAATGTTAAGCTTAATTAGCTGAGAAAGAAGGGACAGGTAAGACGACTGATGTCTCCCAATCTGGCCCTTATCACGGGGACTATATGTCAGTGGTTTTTGTTTTTAGAAGACACCATCTCCACCGCCCAGAATTACCCCCGCCCAATTACCCCGAAATAGAATGTCTAAAGCACCCCGTTCTCCCAAAATAACCCCAGCCCTATACTAGCCGCCTCAGAGTATTTCGAACGAAACAGCTGATGACCTTATTCTCTAATAATACATCGCCTAAACTGATAAAGGGTTACCTATTGTCGCCAGCAAAAATAATGCTTAGCTTATGTTCCTCCCCGAAATGGATACTCGTGAACCCGTGACAGTAGCACCTCGCACTTTCTTTTCTTAAACTTAGCAGTCCTCGGAGAAAAATGTGTATTAACAAAACTTGTGTTAGGATGAACGAGTCTCTACCGGAGAAGCCGGTTCAAATTTTTACTAGACCAGAAGGTTGACAGATGTCAGGCTTCCTGCAACGATTATAGGGCGCAGAAATCGACACCTAGAAGGCCAGACGATGGACAGGGACACCCACAGAAACCTGCACCACAGCAATGATTAATAGATTGGTAACACGCACACAAACATCAGAGTCAATAGACACCAATCATACAGCAACCGATAAAAGCATTTCCGCAACTACTCGGTGGTTGGGAGAGAGGATGAAGTATGTAAATGTCTTCCCTGCCAACTCTCTAAGATTTTTGTTTCTTGTACCCATTCAAAGATAACCTGCGGCCATCGGAAGAGATGGGTCGGACGTGACGCACAGCCTGGCTGCGGACCATGGAACATCTATGGCATCGACCAAGGGGGAAGCATCGAAGCAAGAAGGGCGTGAGACGAGGCACCAATATCAGGATGATAAGTGATAGAACGAAGGGCTATATCAAGGCCCCCTGCTCACTGACCAGCGTGCCTGAAGTCCCAACCCATCGGGCCCGATTGATGGGCCCAGTGCTGGAAGATTCTGCTCTCCTTGGTCCGCATTTTGATCCGATCCCACTCCACCCCCTCTTCCCTCGGCATCCCGAAGCACGTCACACCCTTCTCTCTCCCTCTCCCTCTCCCCCTTTTATATGGATTATGAATTTGACTTAACTACAGAAGAACAAAAAGCAGGTACCCTGTCTCAAAGTACCTATGATGAACTGTGTTAAGGAACAGGACTGTGATCAGAGAACAGCGAATGGTCACACCCTGCCACGTGAGAGATTGGATTTGAGCTGGACCTTAGCTCCACCGCCGGTGCTCAACAGTGCCAGCGAAAGAAAAACAACAATAAGAGCTTACCAGTGATGGCTCTTCGTAATAGGACACTGGAAAGAAGAACCCATGTTAAAGTTGAAAAATCCTCTCCCAACCACCATTTTATATTAACTAGCTTCCTATCGAGTTTTCATGATGTTGCATCAGTCACTTCCGACTGCACACTGAGAAGTTTAGAAAATCTAACTTTGTATAATGACATTCATACAACACCAGCCATGCACACGACTATACTGACTATCTTTTTGATCCACACGAAGTCTGGGCCATATGTAATGTACGGAATATCCCTTGCTTTGCCAGAAATTTTTTTTTGCTTTACAGTATCCTATTTGTGCTCAAACAAGCTCACCTCTTCCTACCCCTGGGCCTGACATGCGGCGCAGCTGATGTAACTTTGTATGTACTACCTCCTCGCCTACTTTATCACCTGTATGTAACTATGTACAAATGTGTCAGATTACTCCTGCCTGCCCTAAAAACTCTGTATCTTTAAGGAATGTACGAAAAACATTAGCGATATTATAGCTGACGGTTAACGAAGGTAAACGTCGGCCAGGCAAGCTGGCGAGATATGTTAAAAGGGAGGACTGTGGAAATTTAGCTTGTAACTGAACATTATCTGCGCCACCTTGCCTCTCCCCAGCGCCACGCACAGCGAACGCACGGCCGCCATTTTAGGCACCCCACTCTCTCCCCGCTCATTCTCGATCGCCAGCGCGTTCCCCTGGCGCTGCGAGCATTCCCCGCGCGCCGGCCACCCCCGCTCTCTCATACACGGGCCATAAACCCCCCCCTCATTCTGCGCGACCCTGCCATGGAACCACATCCCACGCCTGACCGACATCCCATACATGGTCATGCCTCTCTTTGATAACCCCCTTCCTCTGCGCCCCATTGTCCGAACCGATCCCAGGCCATCACCTAGCCCTGCGGATGCAGTTTATTGCCCCTACTGTAAGGGAAACACCCCACATCAAAGGGATTACAGTGGATCAAAGCCCCTACCTCCTGAGACCCGGCCGGTTGCACAAATCCCCGGGAATTGGCGGAATGTCCAGCTGCGGGATAGCCATCTCCTACTGTGGATGGGGTGGGGACTTCCACTATAGATATGTGTGGGAACAAGTTCGAAGTGGGGATTCCGAAGACGTTCTTTTATACATCAAAGTAATCTCAAGAATGTGCCATGTACAATAAACCTGCAATAAAGTCATAAACCTGTGTATAAGAGGCCAGGCCTCAGAGATGCAGTTAGAGCACCTCGTGACGATACCTTGCTGTCTGATCTGATGTGTTCTGCTCCGACGGAATAAAACTTTGTTTCCTGCCTTCCAGTCTCCGGCGCCTGCCTCTTTCATTGGTAAATTATCGAATGGTATGAGAGGCGATTACCGCCGGGCAATACTTGAAGGGTTATCGACTGAAACTGCCGCTACCATTTAACATTCCAGGTATCTGTAAATCAGCTGGTTTACGCAAACCCCTAAAAATTACGTCTTAACTCTTACCATTATCAGTTTTGAGCTATTGATTCTTTAACAAACCCAAACACGCTTCACTTGTAAGCTAAAATATCATCCTGGTGATCAATTAGATATCGCTGATTAGTACCAACTTTGTAATGTGTAATTTTTTATTTAGAGCTTACAGATACGAAGTATATATATAAAAAAACTACATTCCCATGCGGGACACATCGGAGCTTGCATAGGATCTACTGGGTAACGTTGATTAGAACCAACTATATACCTTCTAAATTACGAGCTTACAGAAACGATTCATTTTCAAATTAAAAATTACAATTCCCATGCGGTACACATCGGGACATATGCAATATTCACTGGGTAACGCTGACCAGATCCAATAGATCATGAGCTACTAGATACGAATTACAATCAGGTTAAAAACTACAATCCCCATGCGGTAAACATAGACGCATGCGCAGAATTTGCTACCGCACCAGGCGTGGTCACGAGATCCAATACATCATGAGCCACTAGATACAAACTACAATCAGGAAAAAACTACAATCCCCATGCGGTAAACATAGGCGCATGCGCAGAATTTACTTCCGCATCAGGCGTGGTCACGAGATCCCGGAAAGCACCAGAATCAACAATCAAGACAAGCTTAAATACGAGGACAGCGGTCACAACAATGATTCCGAGCAGTGGGAACCCATTCCGAATAGGTGCTGACACGGGGCAGGACCCTTGGTGGCGTGAGTAAACCTCAAATGTGTGGTGAATGATTTTGAGAGTACGAGTTGTGACATAGCAATTTGACATACGTGTGTGTGTTTTCCACACCTGATTCTCGTCTTCTACTTTGATTCCCTTACATATTGCGGCCACTACGCTTGGGCCCTGACCCTCTTCTTACTTTACGGCGATTTTCCAACCCTCCTGGCATTTGACCCTGAATTCATCAAACTTAATGTCTGATACGGAAACATATAGTGTGTGACTACAGGGCTACCCGATGTATAGCAGTCCCACTAGAAGCGTTTCCTCTCCTAAATTGGGGTAAGCGTACAATGTTACTAGAGAGTACCTAGAGAACAGAGTGAATGTATATTTGGGATGTATGCATGAGATAGGAGTGATGCGTTTTAAACTCGTGGTGATAATTTGGAAGGTTTGGCGTCAGATGTGGTTTCAGATACACACAAACTTGGTTGTGTAATGATAGTATATGGTACAGAACCGCCACCGCACGAATTTGACACCAATCAATCAATCAATCAATCATGGCATTTATATCGCGCACTACTCACTCGGAAGGGTCTCAAGGCGCTTGGGGAGGGGGGGGGGGGGGTCTGCTACTGCTCGAACAGCCAGGTCTTGAGCAGTTTCCTGAAGGCGAGGTGGTCCCGGGTCAGCCGCAGGTGGACCGGTAGGGAGTTCCATGTCTTTGCCGCCTGGTAAGAGAAGGATCTTCCTCCGGCGGTGGCTCTCTGGAAGCGGGGGACGACGGCGAGGGCGAGGTTCGCGGATCGTAGCTGGCGGGTGGGCAAGTAGAAGGTCAGGCGGTCGTTGAGGTACCTTGGGCCCAGGTCGTGGAGGGATTTGTGTGCGTGGGTGAGGAGTCTGAACGTGATCCTTTTGTTGACCGGGAGCCAGTGCAGGTCTCTGAGGTGGCTCGAGATGTGGCTGCGTCGAGGGATGTCCAGGATGCGTTCTGGATGCGCTGGAGTCTCTTCTGTAGCTTGGCTGTTGTTCCGGCGTAGAGGGTGTTTCCATAGTCCAGTCTGCTGGTGACGAGGGCCTGGGTGACTGCTTTCCTCGTCTCGGTCGGAATCCATTGGAAGATCTTGCGGAGCATGCGGAGTGTGAGGAAACAGGATGAGGAGACGGCGTTGACTTGTCTGGTCATCGAAAGAGTGGAGTCCAGGATGAAGCCCAGGTTGCGTGCGTGGTCCGTTGGTTTGGGTGCGGTGCCTAGGGCCGGGGGCCACCAGGAGTCGTCCCACGCGGAGGGTGATGGTCCCAGGATCAGGACTTCTGTCTTGTCCGTGTTCAGCTTTCATCCATTCGGCGACGTCTTTCATCCCTTCGTGGAGGTCTGCTTTGGCGGTGTCGGGGTCTCTGGTGAGGGAGAGGATCAGCTGGGTGTCGTCGGCATAGGAGATGATGTTCAGGTTGTGTTGGCGAGCGATGGCCGCTAGAGGTTTCATGTAGATGTTGAAGAGCGTAGGGCTGAGCGACGATCCTTGCGGGACGCCGCAGATGATCGTGGTGGCCTCCGAGCGGTAAGGAGGCAGGCGTACTCTCTGTGTTCTTCCGGAGAGGTATGAGGTGATCCAGTCTAGGGCCTTCCCTTGGATGCCGGTGTCGTGGAGGCGTTGTACTAGGGTGCGGTGACAGACAGTATCAAATGCAGCGGAGAGGTCCAGGAGGATGAGTGCCGCTGTTTCGCCGTTGTCGAGCAGGGCCCGGATGTCGTCGGTGGCTGCGATGAGAGCGGTCTCGGTGCTGTGGTTGGTTCTGAATCCGGACTGTGACGGGTCGAGGGATCCGTTCGTCTCGAGGAAGGCGGCCAGTTGCTTGTTGACGACCTTTTCGATGACTTTGGCCGGGAAGGGAAGGAGCGAGATGGGGCGGAAGTTCTTGAGGTCGGTCGGGTCCGCCGTTGGTTTCTTCAGCAGGGCGCTGAGTTCGGCGTGCTTCCAGCTCTCCGGGAAGGTTGCTGTGTTGAAGGAGGCGTTGATGATGTATCGGAGGTGGGGTGCGATGGTGGGGGCCACTTTGTTGAAGACGTGGTGAGGGCACGGGTCGGTCGGGGATCCGGAGTGGATGGTGTTCATGATGCGAGTCGTGTCTTCAGGGGTCACCTCGGTCCATGTCCGGAGGATGGCAGCTGGGTGCGTGGGTTCGATCGGTGGGTGCGGGGGGTGAACGCCGAAGCTGTTGTGGATGTCGGCGACCTTGTGGTGGAAGTACGAAGCGAGGGAGTCGCAGAGGTCCTGTGAGGGGGCGATGTCGTTGTTGCCGGTGATGGGGTTGGAGAATTCCTTGACGATGTTGAAGAGCTCCTTGCTGTCATGGGCGTTCTTGTCCAGTCGTTCCTTCAGAGATTTCTTCTTGGTGGTGCGGATGAGCTGGTGGTGTCTGCGGGTGGCGAGTTTGAGGGCGGTCATGTTGTCAGCCGTCTTGTCGAGGAGCCAGGTCTTCTCCAGGGTGCGGCAGGCCTTCTTGGAGTCTTTGAGTTCGTCGGTGAACCAGGGGGCTTTCTTGCTTCTCGGCCTGATGAGTGGGTCCTTCAGTGGGGCGAGGTTGTCGGCGCTAGTGGACAGCCACTGTGTGAGGTTGCAGGCTGCTGTGTTAGGGTCCGGTGTCCTGCCGGGGGGGTTCTGGCTGAGGGAGGTGGTGAGCTGGTCGGCGGTGATCTTGCTCCAGTTTCTGTGTGGAACCTGCTTCGGGTGGTGGTGGGCCGTGTTCTTTGCGAAGCTGAAGTGGACGCAGCTGTGGTCGGTCCAGTGGAGTGCGGTGGAGCGACTGAAGGAGACGTGCTTGCTGGAGGAGAAGATAGGATCGAGCGTGTGTCCGGCTTGGTGCGTGGGGGTGTTGACCAGTTGCTTCAGACCGAGGTTGGCCAGGTTGTCCAGCAGGGTGGTGGAGTTGCGGTCGTTGTTGTTCTCCAGGTGGAAGTTGAGGTCCCCAAGGAGGATGTAGTCGGTGGAGTGGAGGGCGTGTGGGCTGATGAAGTCCGTGATGTCATCGCAGAACTGTGCCCGTGGTCCCGGGGGTCGGTAGATGAGGGTGCCTCTGAGGGTCGTCTTGGGGTCGATGTGGACCTGGAAGTGGAGGTATTCGGCAGCGCCGAATGTGTCGATGGACGCAGCCGAGATGCGAATGGTGCTCTTGTGTACGATGGCGATGCCTCCTCCGGTCTGGTTGATGCGATCTCTCCTGATGATCTTGTAGCCGTCCGGGATGGCTATGGCGATGTCGGGGGCTGAGGAGGCGTTCATCCAGGTTTCCGTGAGGAAGGCGACGTCTGGGGATGCGGTGTCGAGGAGGTTCCAGAGCTCAACGGCGTGTCTGTGGACGGAGCGGGTGTTGAGTAGGATGCACTTCAGGTGGTTGCTGCTTCCGGTGCTGCTGGTGGGTGCGGTGCAGGATCGGAGGCAGGAGAAGTTGCAGGAGCGGCAGACGAAGGGTCCATGGATGCGTCGAGGGGATGCTCGGTAGCATCCGGGGGTTCGGGCGGTGTTGAGTGCGATGAGCGTGGTGAAGTCGTAGGTCCTGCGGGGGGGCTGGCGGGCGCGGGGGCCAGGGGGTCTGGCGCTGGGCGCGGTCCAGGCGCGGACGGACGCAGACGGGCTTACCTTTGGCGCACCTTCGGCGCACATAAGGCGCGCCCGCTGCGCGCGTCCGCTGCGCGGTCGCGGAGGGGGCGTCATAAGTAGGAGCCCGGAGGGAGGGTCAGCAGGGAGGCGGGAGGCTGGGTAGCCAATGGGCAGTGAGGGGAGGCGGGACTGCGGGGACCGGAACAGGGAAGCGGGAGGGGGGAAAGAGAGACGGGGGCAGAGGCGGCGGAAACGGCGAAAATAAAGAAATCAAGCAGGCAGCGAGCGGAGGCCGGTACCTGTGAGCGGCGGAAGGAGGTAAGTGGCGCCAACGGAGGTTGCAGAGGGTGTAAGGCAGCGGCAGGCATAGGCAGCGGCAGGCGTAGGCAGCAGCAGGGGAGAGGAGCGACCGCCTGTGGGTCACAGGGGGGTCACACTGACCAGCGCGGTGAGGATCCCTAAGTAGGAGCCCGGAGGGAGGGTCAGCAGGGAGGCGGGAGGCTGGGTAGCCAATGGGCAGTGAGGGGAGGCGGGACTGCGGGGACCGGAACAGGGAAGCGGGAGGGGGGAAAGAGAGACGGGGGCAGAGGCGGCGGAAACGGCGAAAATAAAGAAATCAAGCAGGCAGCGAGCGGAGGCCGGTACCTGTGAGCGGCGGAAGGAGGTAAGTGGCGCCAACGGAGGTTGCAGAGGGTGTAAGGCAGCGGCAGGCGTAGGCAGCGGCAGGCGTAGGCAGCAGCAGGGGAGAGGAGCGACCGCCTGTGGGTCACAGGGGGGTCACACTGACCAGCGCGGTGAGGATCCCTAAGTAGGAGCCCGGAGGGAGGGTCAGCAGGGAGGCGGGAGGCTGGGTAGCCAATGGGCAGTGAGGGGAGGCGGGACTGCGGGGACCGGAACAGGGAAGCGGGAGGGGGGAAAGAGAGACGGGGGCAGAGGCGGCGGAAACGGCGAAAATAAAAAAATCAAGCAGGCAGCGAGCGGAGGCCGGTACCTGTGAGCGGCGGAAGGAGGTAAGTGGCGCCAACGGAGGTTGCAGAGGGTGTAAGGCAGCGGCAGGCGTAGGCAGCGGCAGGCGTAGGCAGCAGCAGGGGAGAGGAGCGACCGCCTGTTATTATGCCATAATTATGAGTGCATATAGTATGCGGGGAATTCCCGCCACAATAAATCAGAGACACAAAAAATGTTGTGTGTCACGAAAAGTGAGTGGTTATGCCTAAAATCACGCACACATTTGTTTGGTTACACGTATGATGATGTGTAATGAGCAGAGACACATACAATGTCCTTGTTGATATGTCTCGCTGCCAAAAAGAACTGACGCACTATATATGTTGTTTGTCAATTTTTATTTCACAGATGGAGTGATTTCTAATACGGAACTACATTTTAATAAGGAGCAGCTACCTGCCCTTACTTCATAATAGTATAGGGAACTTCTCTTTCCTCTTTCCCTACACGCAGGGGGCACCAGCCCTGATGAATGTCCGTGCACCCTTTATGGGGCATTAAGGACAGAAACATGTTGGCAATAGGGTCCTAGGACCATAATACCCCTAGTAACCCTTCTTGTTATATTTTAATATCAGTGCCGAACCCAAGAATAAAGGGATACTGGGGTCCAACACCGATTTTTAATCTTTATACCCCCTGGCCAAAAAATCATTTCATCAAGAGCTCCCTGGAATATTGGTTGAGCCCACCCTGACCTCTAGGCGTCAGGGTGTCCCAATGATGAAGCATGACACCACTAGGGTGTGTGAGGGAAAATATTAACAAAAGGACTTGCCTCCTTCCCCACGCCTAGGTGGTGTTATCTACTTTGAATAGGGCATACCAACACCTGATCCAATAGTAGAGGCTTCTACTACTAAATGGTCCATTGCGGGAGTACCTATAGTGATTTAGTGTTTGTTCACGGGAGGGCGTACTCCCTCATTGTGTCCCTCTCGGCCCCCAACCTAACTAGGGATCCTTCCTAAGTTTATTTTGTGTAATATATCACTAAGAGTACACTGTATATAAAACCTTTTTTGCACCCTTCTTCCCTCTGTATCCATTCCTTCACGTGTCACCAGTGCCGTTTCTCACGAGCACTTGTGCACAGTATATCACAGGTTACATGACATTTAATGTAGCACAGTGCATTTTCTATCAAACAATACCCCTTGAGACACTGTCTTATGCTATACAATATTTACCCTGGTCTCTATCGGGTATATGGGTAACCTCCTGACTGACTGCTGAATATTTATAAAGCACAATATTGCCGAGGCATCTTGGCGCTGAAGTGTGTGCAAACCGGAAACAGCTGACAGATTTAAAGTTTGGTGAAGAGCCATGTTTTTATATTTTTCCTGCAGGGCGTCCTGCTGGACTGTAGTTGTAGATGTGCTGGGATAGAATTCCACAGTTTTGCTGCTTGGAATGAGAAACCCCTTCCTCCCCACCTTACTTTTCTTATCTTGGGGAGGTGTACCAGTCCAGTATTTGTGGACCTTAGGCAGCGTAGTGGCACATATCGGGGAAATAATGGTTGTAAATCCACCGCGCCTCCACCATATAGGGCTTTGTGCACTAGGCAGTGGGCCTTAAAATCCACCTGCCGTTGAACAGAAAGTCAGTGAAGCTGCTTTATGCTGGCTGACGTAGGATGGTGTTTGGGTAGATCAAGCAATACTTGCGCTGCCGCTCCTGTAGCTTGTTACTACATGCAACTGTAATACAGCGCGGGCACAGAGGCAAAGGGATTCCCTCATTTGCATGGGGCACGTCCCCTGAAGATAGTGCTGGCACTTTATGTGCACCAGCACTATCGTTAGTGCAGAAGGGGCTGCATAAGTGTTTGCGCCCCTTTCTGTAATACCAAAGTGCCTCGGGGTGTGCAAAGCAGACGCAAATGCCCATTGCGCCCTAGGGGCATTTTGTGTAAAACGGCCCAAAATCTCAATTTCTGGTGTTGCATTCATTCCGAGTAAATGTTTTTTTGCAAAGCATCCAATGTCCCTTAAAGGAATTTGAGCTGGTTAAAAAGCATGTTCTCTTGTAAGGAACCGGCATTAGGAGAGCATGCAGTGGTCGACTGGTCTCCGTCGGAGGCCGCCGAAAACAATTCTCAAACGAGAAGCTGTTCCACAGTTATCCCTTTGGGAATCAGCGACTTCATCAGGTGTCAGCAACTGATCAATGGTTTACAACTGCAATTGTGTTCATAAACCCTTGATACATATCACTTATAGGAGGTGGTGGACGCCCCTTTCAGCCCCCCATCGCTACTGCGATTCGGAAGGGATTCCAATTGTTACTTTGCAAGTAGGAAATGCTTTTCGGCCTCGCATAGAAGTTTTTGTACATTCAAAACACTCTTAAAGTTGAAAGGCCTATCATTTTGCAAATCACACACTTTGTGAATGGAAAATAGTGTTGTACATCACGCCCTTAAGTACATATTAATTTAAATTCTGTGCAATAGCAGCCTTGTGTGATAGAAATTACAATAATCCATTGCACTTAATGGCTAGGTCTTACAAGAGCACCTTCAAATTTGAATAAATGAACTTATTTTTCTGCAAAGCAAGTAAATATTGTCACACTCATCAATAACTGCATGTTTGGCTCCTCATTGTTTGGGAAACTGTTGTGTATGTCATTTTACCAAACCAGGATAAGAGCCAACACTTTGGCTCACAGATTAAGCCTTCACAATACAAAATAGATGAGCGACATGTGTATTCTGTAGTTTGAAGGTGTGTGGTAGTGAGATATATGCATGATTATGTCTATGTGTTGTGGGGATGCTTTGGGAATGTTTGTGTAGTCTTGGTGTGGATGTGATTGTGAGGATTGACTGTATGAAGAGCTGAGTGAGGCACGTGATTATATCTTAAACTGTAGATTTTAGTGGAACAGGGGTTCTCGCCCAAGGCTCTTCCTGGACCTTAAGTGGCCCACCTCAGGCAATGTCCTTGTCTGTGTGGGCCCTTTGTTGAGGCCACGATGGGAGGTCACGACGCCGACCCACAGCGCAGGACACACGCTAGATGTCATCTTCTCCTCAAGCCCCCACGTCACCTTCAGCCACGCCTCCGAACTCACCTGGAGAGACCACCACTGCATCCACTTCTCCTTCCGAAAACCACCCACACATCACCGCACCCTACCGACCCCCCGCCGCCGCTGGGGCTAAATCACTGAAGAACAACTACAGACAAACCTCGCACTCAACCCCCCGATGACCCCAACCAACCCGGATGAAGGTGCACTCGCCCTCGAACGCTGGATGAACGACTGCGCCAACACCGTCGCTCCGCTGAAGAACCCCACCATCAAAGACACCAGCAGAAGAGTCAGCTGGTTCACCCCGGAACTCCTCAACTCCAAACGCACATGCCGGAAACTGGAAAACATATGGCACAGCGACAAGACGCCAGACAGCCGCACTGCCCACAAAGACCCGATCCACAACCCCCACCACCTCATCAGGACCGCCAAAAGAACCTCATTCACAGACTGCCTTGACAACAACGCACACAACAGCAAGGAACTCTTCACCATCGTGAAGGAACTCTCCAACCCCAGCTCCAACGCCAACGACATCCCACCATCGCAAGCCCTGTGCGACTCCCTCGCCACCTTCTTCCACCAGAAAATCACCGACATCCATGACAGCTTCAGACCCCGGACGACCCTTGCCGACCGCACCGCACCGAACCCACCGCACCCCACCGCCCACGACACCCTGACAACCTGGGTAGACGTGAGCATCGAGGACACAATCAAGACCATGGGAACAATCCACTCCGATTTCCCATCCGACCCCCTCCCACATCACATCTTCAACAAAGCCAGCAAGTCCATCGCACCCCACCTGCACAAAATCATCAACCTCTTCTTTAAGACCGCCACCTTCCCTGAGAACTAGAAGCATGCAGAGATCAATGCCCTACTGAAGAAACCCAAGGCGGACCCGAGCGACCTCAAGAACTTCCGGCTCATCTCCTTGCTTCCGTTCCCAGCAAAGGTCATCGAGAAGATAGTAAACACCCAGCTCACCCGGCACCTCGAAGACAACAACATCCTAGACCCGTCCCAATCAGGATTCCGCAGCAACCACAGCACCGAGACCACCCTCATCGCCGCCACAGACGACATCAGGATCCTGCTAGACAACGGCGAAACGGTGGCCCTCATCCTCCTGGACCTCTACGCCGCCTTCGACACCATCTGCCACCGCACACTACGCACGCGCCTCCACGACGCAGGGATCCGAAACAAGGCCCTGGACTGGACCACCTCCTTCCTCTCCGGCAGAATTCAGAAAGTCCGCCTCTCCCCGTTCCGGTCCGAGGCCTCCAAAATCATCTGTGGTGTCCCTCAAGGATCCTCCCTCAGCCCGACACTGTTCAATGTATACATGGCACCACTAGCACGCATCGCCCGACAGCACGACCTCAACATAATCTCCTACGCCGACGACACACAGCTGATCCTCTCCCTCACAAAGGACCCCCTCACCGCCAAATCCAACCTCCACCAGGGAATGAAGGCCATCGCCGACTGGATGGAGGACAGCCGCCTCAAACTGAACACAGACAAGACGGAAATCCTCATCCTCGGATCCAACCCCTCCGCATGGGACGACTCTTGGTGGCCCACATCACTGGGGTCCCCCCCGGCTCCCACTGACCACGCACGCAACCTGGGAGTTATCCTCGACTCGAAGCTCTCCATGACCAAACAAGTCAACGCAGTCTCCTCCACCTGGCATGCTCCGCAAGATCTACAGATGGATCCCAACTAACACAAGGAAAACAGTCACCCAGGTCCTAGTCAGCAGCAGACTCGACTACGGAAACGCCCTCTACGCCGGAGCCCCGTCCGAGCTCATCAGCAGACTACAGAGAATCCAGAATGCCTCCGCACGCCTGATCCTCGACGTCCCGCGCCACGACCACATCACCCCCCACCTGAGGAACCTGCACTGGCTCCCCGTCGACAAAAGAATCTCCTTCAAGCTCCTGATCCACGCACATAAGGCACTCCACAAAACCGGCCCAGCCTATCTCAACAGTCGACTCTCCTTCTACGTACCCAACAGGAAACTCTGCTCCGCTGACCACGCCTTGGCCACGGTCCCACGCATCCGGAGAACCACGTCCAGAGGCAGATCCTTCTCCCATCACGCCACCAAGACCTGGAACACCCTCCCCCTCAACCTGCGACAAACCGAAGACCTGCTGACTTTCAGGAGACAACTCAAGACCAGGCTCTTCGACCAGTAACAGCACCACCCCCCCCCCCCGCCCCCCCCCCCCCAGTGCCTTGAGACCCTACCGGGTGTGTAGTGCGCTTTACAAATTATGTGATTGATTGATTGATTGATTGATTGATTGATTGATTCATTCATTCATTCATTCATTGATAGCTGGGGGAGTTGACTAATGTAAAGAGAAGGCAGGAAGTGAAGTCACTTCTTGTGCAGATGGGTGATGGAAAATGAAGTCCTCTTATCTGTTCTTTTTAGGATGGTGTAGTGTAGTTCCTATATCCCTGATAGGCTCTGCGCATTGGAATAACATACACTATAGATTTGACATAGGACTAAGGTCAGTATGTCTCTATCGAGTATATTAAACTTAATTACTTGTGTGTGCCAGCTAACTCAGAGGTCACTAGAAACTTCTCGAATATACAAGAAGGGATTAGTCTCTGACAACCGCATAAACATGACAACTTTGATTGCCTTTAGAATCGGAACAGTCTCAGAATCGTGGAAACAATAGATAACAGTTTCACTCAGTCAATCGTGCATGCTTCGTTTCTACAGAGTTGCACAGAAATAGAGAGACGGGCGTTTCAATAAAAGGGTTTATTGAACAGTCTTATTTCTCATGCAAGAGATATGAATTGCTACAATCGTAAGACAGACTGCGAAGTACAATATGTATGAGGTTAGCAGTAAGATAAAATAATACTGCAATAGCATGGTTTGTAGCTATGACATATATTAATCAAAATACATACATAAATAACATAAGCTAAAATGTGATACTCATCTGATGCGTCTAAATTGTTCTACCCCAGTGTACCTAACGTAAGTGCAGTACGAGGTTGAAGTAGGTGCTGTTTCTAAAGTATAGCTAGCTATATTTTAGTTTAGCCAAGAGTTACCAAATGTTTCTCTAAGTTCTAGTCAGTTCCATACCTGAGAATGAGAGAGGTTGGAATCTCTTTTCTTGACTCAATAGTCTAACCCCCCGCAAGGGAAGTCAGAGAGCACTGGAGCTGGATTCTCTGCGAGGAGGATGGCAGCGTCAAGTCAGTGCATCAGGCTGGAACTCGATCTCCTTCCGAACTTTCCGTGGCGAACCGCGTAGTCTGGGTTGGATCGAATCCTCCGGGAACCGCTATTTGCCAGGGCAAGTGCTGGTATATTTATACCTTGAAGGTGTCTAGGAATGCCAGTATTGACGTAAAAGTCGTGCATAGGAACGTCATGATGGAAACCCTAAGGAATAGATGTTCATACATACTTAATGAGTTCTTGGAGAAATCAATATTCAAGCTGAGGGAAATTCCTAAAGGCTTAAGGGTCTGGTTTTCCAAGAATTTGTTGTGACGTGGATGGACGGATGTAGGTGGCCATGCCTGTATTTGGTTTGTACGGACAATGTCTAAATAAGTGCCGGATTTCTATGGCCAAATAAGGGCAATGTGAATTGTACCTATATAAGGGCATACATCGGGAAACCTATATACAGAATCTAAATCTGCCCACAACAATGGTTTTGGTGGGAAACCAGTGATTAAACCAATAAAATAAAAGACTCCCTTTTGTGCATCCACTTTATATGCATAAATCGTCAATATGTATTAATAACCCAGTCAGAATGCACTAAATCAAACATTCCATATATATTATCAGTACATGAACCCAAATATGACTCTGCCTCTTTATTATGAAAAAAATATATATATTTATGACAGTTATTAAGTAGAATTTAATACTGGGGTTTAGCAGAGTCATTGATGTGCGGGGTACAAATCAAGGCAGTAAGATGTGGGAGCCAGTGTTTGATACGGGGGCAATAGCATGCGGTGCAATCAATAGGAATTCTGTTTTGAGGGCATTGAGTTTGAGGTGGTTACGAGTCAGTGTTATTGAGGATATTGATGTCATCAGGGGGTGATTTTCGTGTAGAGTAGGGTTGAGTTGGGTAGTATTGGTTTTCATTTCTGTCTTTTGTTCAGTCTCGGTGTCATACCTCGCTGGATATTGGTCCCATATCAAGTGCCACATCAGCCCATGCCGGCTCTTTAGTGTAAAGCGCTTTGCACGCTGCCCACGTTCCTTATCTCCTTTAAAAGTCAAGTCAAAACATGATTTCAAAGATGTTAGCAGAGGTGTCAGCCTTTGGGAGTGGGATCCTTTACAAGGGCAGGGCTTTAAGTGGGCCGGGTCTCACCGGTGCTGAGCACCGGCAGTTTTTTAAAGGGGGTCTCGAAAAGGGTCTCTATCGGGCTCTGTTTTGTACCCTGGCTCAGGGGGGTCCGTTTTTTTCCGGACTGCAGTGACAGCGGCACATCGATGTGCCCGGGCTCACGCTGCTCACTTCTCACTAGTCGTGGAGAAGTCACGGCATGACGTCATGCCAGGTGAGCGTTGTAGGGGAATGGAAATCCTTTAAAGAGAGTCATTTTCTCTCTGGATTTCTCTTCTCTTTTTGAAACTCAGGAGCAGCAACATCGTCGTGGTGTCACCAGGGCTTGGAAGCTTTTTCAAAATAATATACAAGCCATAGTTGCTGCTTATTTATCTTATGCAACCAACAACCATTGACAAAGCCAATAATCCTGACTTCTTGTAAATATGATGTTACTTGTTGTATCATAGATCTGGATGCAATAACAGAAACAGCAAAATACAAGTCGGGCAGCACACTATGCTAAACACAGATTTTTAGCTTATGTGTTTTTAAGCCACGCCCTTAATCACATAGTCCACGCCCCTTTGAGAGACCCCCGCCCCCCCCAGTTTTTTCATCCCACTTAAAGCCCTGTATAAGGGGCCTACTCCCCAAGGTTGATGACTTCTGAGGGTAGTCAGTACCAGTATAGTAGGCACCCAGCGGCAGGGACACTCCCACATTATGGATAAGGTGCGTTCTTAAGCCACATATCTCTCAGAGGATAAAATGATCTTATCTTGTACATATCAGAGGAGGGTGAAGTTTGGAAAGCTGCCTTTTGCCAACTTCTTATTTTTTTTTTATAACGTTGACAACTTTATGAGGTAGACGAAGCTTAAAATATCGAATGAGTTTTAAAAATTCTGCAAAAAGTTGATTTCATGACAGAGAACACGTGCAACGCCAGTAAAAGCTCTTCTGTAGATATCGTTCACAGGAAAGTGGCGCAAAATCTACAATGACATGTTCCTGAAGTTACAAAATAAGTAAAATTCGCAAAAAGTGGCCAGCGAAATTGTAATTTGGCGTATACCTTCACCTGTCGTGGGCACCACACCTCTCCCTAATGCCCAGCGAGAGGGGCACGAGCAGCCTTTCACCCACAGCAGCCCACGCCACAAGGGCATTGGAATTAGGTGGTTTTCCTTAGTGCATCATTCATTATCTGCGCCTCAATAGGATTCCTGCCGAGTCTTTTCCTTTGTAGACATGATTAACTCGTTCTCAGGAATGATGACGTCATGGATCCGTGTCAGATATTAATAACGTGTGATGCATAAAGCGCCAAAGCTCTTCACACAGAACATTTTTTACACAATTAATATTACCCAAATGAACTGGTAGTTGTTTTATCGACCCCAGAAGGATGAAAGGAAGGATGAGTCAAACTTGCTGGGTTTCTAATACGCGACTTGCAGACCACACAGAGATCTTAGCAGCGAGCGCTCAACTCGCTGAGCTACCTGCTATAATATCCCATTGTGGATTCCGGGTGGCTGCAGAACATCAGGTCCAAGAGGGAAACATCCCTTTTATGCCTGCAGACCACACACAGATCTCAGCAGCGAGCGCTCGGCTCGCTGAGCTACCTGCTGTAATATCCCATTGCGGATTCCCGGTGGTTGTAGAGCGTCAGATACAAGTGGTAAACCCCCCTTTCATGCCACCCCCTCAGCGCCGCTTGAGGCACCAGGGAGGTAATTAAGTAGCAAATAAGGAACGCGATGGGTGAAGAGGAAGTGAGGGGAGCCAGTGATGGGAAACCATGGCGACAGCTCCTGGGCATCAAAGCCCGGGTCTCTCCCCGGTCCCACGCCACCAGCCGTGCCCTGATCCCGGCACGCACGCCGAGGGGGGCTGGGGCTGTAGGATGAACGCGGCCCTTGTCTCCCAGCAGCTGCCACTGAAAGGGGCGACGACAAAGCCGTGCGTGGGGGAGAGCAAACAGCGCTGGTGATCCCCGCTCACCCCTACGGGGTAATTCAGTCTGTCCCTCACACCCGGCGCTCGCCACAGCTCCTGCCTGTGCCCTAAAGGGGGTTCAATGCCATGATCCGCACGTGAGCACAGCCTCCCATCCCATCTGCACCACGGCAGCTCTCTGGCAGGCCCCACTGCCTGACTGCCACACTGTGCACAAGTGCCTCGAAGTGGCGTGCCGGTGCGCCTTGGGCAGCGAACATTCTGCTGGCCTAGGCAAAGTGACATGTTGTTCCAAGGGAGCAGCTTGAGAATTGAAAGACCCCACTTGAAACACCCCTCTACTCAGACCCTGCATGCGAAACAAGCACATGTGACCCCCCAAGAGGAGCTCCTTTCCCCCTCCTTCCATCTATCCATCAATGTAGCCTTCCATCTATTCATCCATCTGTCCATGCCTTCACCTTTACATATACCCACCCATTGCCCCATCCACCAATCAATCTTTTCACCGGTCCACCCATTTTCATGTACCCATTTGTCGGTTAACCATCCATCAATTCACTCACCTGCCTCTGTGGATTCTTCTATATCTTGCGTTGGTGTCTTTCTACACGGCCTTCTCTTTCTTAGCTCCTAGATAACCTGCGAAGAATTGATTGTCCACCCAGAACTCTTTTCTGCAGTCAAGGTAGAATGACAACACTCTTTTTGGGTCCAGATGGTGAAGTCTCTCCTCTTTGGAGGATGAAGCAGAGCAAAAAACATAGGCCTGGCGTACACGAAGGGAGTCGCAGCCTTCGGAAGGAAGGAGGTACGTGTATGGAGGACAAGCTTGTCCAGGTAGAAGGTAATGTAGGCCGGAAGTTCAGAGAGTTCCTACAACTTGTGGACCCTCCTGGCTGATATTATGGACACTAGAGAGACAGTTTTGATGGTTAATAGCCTAAGGGGGCAAGTGTGAAGAGAGTCAAAGGATGCAAGCTTCAAGAAGTTGAAAACAAAATTCGGATCCCACTGGGGCGAGATGAATGGCCTGGGGGCAAGCATGTGCTGCAAGCTTTAAGATATCTAGCCACAATAGGTGACTTAAAGAAGGTTGGTCCAGGAACCGTAAAAATGCCGTACTGGCTGAAATATCACTTTTAACTGTGCCCAGAGCGGAGCACTCCTTGCCCAAAGAGGGAGCAAACAAAAGACCCGTGGAAAGAAGTGCAGAAAGGGGGCCGATGTTGTGGGAATCACACCATGTCACAAACTCATCCCAACGGCGGGTGTGTACCGACTTGGTGGAGGGATGCCTGGCTGCCAGAATAACAGCACAGATCTCAGGATGAATGTCAAAAGCTGTCAACTGTCTCTGTTAACTGTTGCTGCTCAATCTCCATGCGTGAAGGTGAAGGGTGCGCAGGTTCGGGTGCAGCACCCTCCCTTGTTGCTGCAACAGAAGATCATCTAGAGGAGGCAACCTGATCCGAGGACTGATGGTCACGCTCAACCGCTTGGAATACCAGACTCTCAGTGCCCAGTCCGGAGCCACAAGAATAACTTGGACCCGGTTATTCCTGATCTTCTTGAGAACTCTGGACAGGAGTGGTATTGGCATAAAGGCCGTACAGGAGCCACTCGAGACGAAAAGCGTCTCCGAGTGAGACAGCCTTAGAAACTTCAGCGCCCAAAACCGATGACACTATATTCTCAGCAGTGCAAACTCATATAACCACTGTTGAAAGAGTCCTTGCACTACCTCCAGATGGAGACATCATTGGTGGTCTGCTAGACATCTTCAGCTGAGTTCATCCGCAATGGCCTTCAATGAGCCTGCCAGGTGTTGAACCACCATGGAAATGCTCTGGTGTTGCAGCCACGTCCAGAGATGCAGTCTCTCTCGACAAACGGTCCACGACCCCACCCGCTATGTTTGTTGCAGTACCACATGGCAGTGGTGTTGTTTGTGAACACCTGCACCAGCCTTCCCTTGATCAAAGTAACAAAGGCTTTCCATGACAAGCAAAATGTCCAAATCTTCAATAGGTTGATATGAAGCCTGGGCTCCATCGGAAACCAGAGACCTCTGATCTCCACCTCTCCTAGATGGTGAGATGTATCTGTCACTACGGTTAGCTCTGGTTGGAGAAGGGAGAGGAGTCTGCCACTGACCCAATCACGGTTCGTCAGCCACCACTGCAGATCCTTTACAGTTCCTTCTGAGATCTGGACAGAGTCGGAGAGATTCCACTGATGCTTCGCCCACTGGGACGTAAGGTCCCACTGCAGAGCCCGTACATGTCAATGGCCATGTGTTACAAGCAGGATGCAGGAGTCCATGAGGCCCAACAACCTCAGGGTCAGTCTCACCGAAATCCAGGCTATAAGCTGAAACATAGGTATCATAGTCTGAATATCCTGGACTCGTACCTTTGGAGGATAGACCACAAACTGCTTTGTGTCCAGAACAGCTCAGATGAAAGGAAGCATCTGAGCGAGTGTCAGGTGTGACTTCTGCATGTTGATTGCGAACCCCAGGAAGTGCAGGTTTGCCATAGTCTGGAGGTGGGAGGGGACTGCCTGGGGTGAGCCCTCCTTCAACAGTCAATCATCGAGGTGGGAGAAGACTGGAACCCTGCATCTCCGCAGATGTGCTGCAACCAACTCCATCACCTTGGTGAACACCTGAGGGGCACTGTTAAGGCCGAAGGGGAGCACTGCAGACTGAAAGTGCTCTTGGTCCACCGTAAACCACAGGTGTAGTCTATGGGCAGGCAGGACAGGGATGTGGAAATATGAGTACTGCAAGTACAACGCTGACATCCAGGCCATGAGCGAGTTTGAGCATTCAGAATTTCTCCTTTTTAAGGAAGAAATTGATATGAGCAGATCTAAGATAGGACAAAGGCCTCGATCCTTCGTGGGCACCATAAAATGGTGGGAATAGCAACCACAACCTAGTTCTAATGCCGACACCATCTCTATAGCTCCCTTGGCCAAGAGAGTCAGCACTTCCTGATGGAGCAAGAAGGGGTGATCCTCTGGCAGCTGGCCATAAGTAGGTGGCTTAAGTGGAGGGATAGTCAGAACTGGGAGAGAGTAGACCCTTTTGAAGATTTGAAAAACCCAACGATCCGAAGTTACTGACCGCCAGTGGTGCAGATGATAGTGTATCCTGTTCCCCCATGGACGCCCATGATGGTCGGAGGGCAAACTGAAGGTGCTTGGAGGCGGCAGCTGCTGGGGCGATGACGGACTGGCCCACCGTTTGCTATGTGTCCCACGTGGCCTGTGGTACCTGCATCCTCAGCCATGAAAAGGCTGGTAAGCCTGATGGCCGTGGTGGCTGGGCGGGTATGGATGCAGGGGAAGGTCTCGTCTGTGGCCTCGAAAGGGGTGGAAAGTGGGCTGGAGGAGATGGGGGGGCCATAGTCAAGCCCAAGGGCCTGGCCGCAGGTCTGCTGTCTACAAAGTCCATCTTCTCTCTCAAAGGGCATGTCCATGAGTGAGTCTTGGACATCCACTGAAAAGCCAGTGGCTCTCAGCAAGCATGGTGCGGCAAGGCCACAGACAATGAAATCACTCTACCCAGCCTGGGAGAGCATGGCTCGGGCCTCCTCTGAGACCATAGGCAGCACATGCACAAACAAATCCCATATCGTATAGAAATATTGTCCCAAAAGGCATGTTGCGTCCACCGACCACAGCGCCAGGCTGATGGAAGAGAACATTCTCTTGGCAACGGTATCCAGCTTCTTGGATTCCCGGTGGAGTGTTAGGGAACGCGCCGGGGTTCATCCTGGAAGTGGAGGATTGGATAACCAAGCTCTCAGGGGCAGGGTGCTGGGTGAGGAAACTGGGAACCCAAGAAGTGGGGCGCTGGCGGTGGGCAATTGTCCTATGCACAGGAGACCCTGTGCAGGCCTTGGACCAGGCTTCATGTAGGACGTCGGTAAGGGCTTCATTAAAGGGGAGTACAGGTGCGGAACGGGCGACTCCCGGCTGAAGCACTTCTGCCAAGACGTTTGTCTTGTCTGCCACTGTGGGTTGCTGAAGGTCCAAGTCTTCAGATGCCTTATGCACCTCCATAGCAAAAGAGGCCTCCTCCTCCATAGCCACGGTAGGAGGAGAGATCAGGCCAGTGTCATGCGAGGTGTCTAACCCATTGGCCTCTGCCAGTTCCTCATACCAGTTGTTTTCATTCTCACTTAGGGGATGCAGTTATCCATAAGGGTCCTCAGACCCCTCCCATTCATCACCCTCTCCAGGTCAGTCAAATGTAAAAAACTATGGCTCCGATCCAGAGTGCATGGTCTCAGTCGGCGCTGGAACCGGTGGCGGACGACGCCCGTCCTTCTCTGTGTCGGAGTCAGGAAGTACAATGGGGGTGGCATCGCTGTGGGGTGTCGACAGTGCTGGGAGCATCGGCACTGGAGCAGGTGCCAAGGAAGATCTCGGTTTTGCCAGCAGCTCAATTCTAGATCCAACATGGGATCCATGGGACCCAACTGGCAATGAGGGTGAACCCGCCGAAAGGGATCCAGTGCCCGAACGTGCTTCAGAGGGTCCGGGCCACCCAAATATGAGGTGCATGGCCTCATAAAATTCTCTAACCTGGGCAGGAATTGCTTCAGCTCCCGGAAAGTCAGGGAAGCGCAGAGCAGACCGAGTCACAAGATGGCTGCCAAAACTTCTTGGTTTGGAGTGTTGACAGCCAATCAAAATTAAGCTCGCGATCGAGAGGGTTCGCGGATCCACCGCGGTCACCAGATATCGATATTTTTTATTTTTGAATTTCACAGGAACTACTGAACGGATTTACACCACTTAAAAAAAGAACGCTTTCTGAACCAAAACCTACCTTTTTGCCAAATTTGGTGTAATTCCATTAAGCAGTTCGGGCTGTAGCTTTGTCTAAAGTTTATAATGGAATATATATATATGCAAAACAAAGGGTTGTGCGGATCTCAGGCTTGTATCCTAAACGCAGGTGGTGCACAGTTAAGGCGTCACGACTGGTGCCCTAGTACTTAACATCAAACACTTGTCTCTCGCTCCACAGAGAGCTGGAACTCAGGTCAGGTAATTACTTCCATTTATTAGCACCAGAGAAAACATTTCCAGGATTGGATAAAACAGAAATGTTCATTAACAGCAGCTTCTGGTTTCCAAGACGTGTTTCGGCTGTTTGGACAGCCTTTTTCAATTTCACTAGTCACCATCTTTTGGCCCAGTATATGCTTGCGTCATTGATAAAAATTAAAGACGTACTTCAAATGCGACAAGGCTTTCATTTTTAAAAGTTCTTACATTTTAAAAGTCTCTTTGTGCTTTTTTAAATTAACTTTTCTTTTTTACTTTTTACAATTCCTGCACCAGTGTTCTTCATAAATAAATATTGCACAGAGGTAAGTTGTCCCATATTTTCAAACACAATAACAAGCCACACATTCCATTAATTCATATTCTTTTGGCAAGCAGAATTTCACTAGTGCCGCTTTATTCCATCATTCACTACTCACAACACAGTGCATTGAATTATATTTGAACTAACCCTGGGCAGACAACTACGCTACGCTTGCGAAGTTTGCGTAGTTTGTGCTACTTCGCGCTACGCGAATTGCACGTAGCACAGTGCAAAAGCGCGTAGCATAGCGTCGTTGGCATTTTTTGCTCGCTCGCGGTCCTCAATGTCAAGTTGGCGACCGCGAGCGAGCAAAATGACATCCCGGCGAGACTTTTTCCTCGTTCGCGGTCAGCAACATCAAGTTGCCGATTGGGAGCGTGGAAAATAAACCTCCCGGCAAGATTCTCAACGCGGGAAGGTCAGGTTTCTCATTGCGAGTGGTCACGTATGCTCGCAACCGCTCGCGATGAGAAACTACCAGTCCGCGTTGAGAAAGCTGCCGCTCGAGTAAAAATCTACTCGAGCGGCAGAAAACGACCGCTTGCACTGTGCAAGATGCCATTTGCAATGATTGCACAGTGCGGACAAGCATCCGACACTGTACAATCATCGCGAACAGCGTACTACGCAGTTCACGTAGCGCTACGCGTATCTCGCGTAGTGCGAAGTGCACTTCGCGTAGCTATGCATAGCGCTACTACGTGAACTACGCCCAGGGTAAATTTGAACCTGTCCTCACCACAGGCCAGTGCCTTAGGTTCTTTGCTCCTGGCCTCGGTAATATTCGCCATATAATACAGGGGCTCCACGCAGCTTGTCCCATCCCCGCCAAGAGAGTCATCAGACCCGCAGCGGGATTCTGTGTTGGTGTCCCATGGGTGTAACCTTTATGTCCATGGCACACCAGCGCTGCAGCCATGGACCTAACCGTTAAGTCCATGGCATGGAACAGGTTAAATAATAACACTAATAACATTTTAAAAAAATACGTTTAATGAGTTTTAAAAAAATGTAACAATTATAACTATTTTCAAAAAGTAAAACACACACACACATATATATATAGACATATATATATATATACATACATAGATGTCAAAATGAAACAATCCTTGTGCTGGCGTATTGACACGCAGAATTGAACACAGTCCACAAATACTACTTGACAATGTTCATTGTGGTTGCTAAATCGTCAGTAACGCGTTTCGGTAGCAGTTAAGACCTTGATCGCACTAACGTGGCAGCGCCATTGATGGAATCTATATAGCATTAGGTAAGTGCATAGACATAGAAAAAAATATATACATAAACAAAATGCCTCGTTTTTTTCTTTCTTATTCCTTTTTCTTTTTTGCAAAGTTATGTTATGTTATGTTAAAGGACTTTTATTTAGTGCAGATTCACCAACTGGTCTCTTTGCGCTTTGGAGAGGAAGATAGCGTCCTAGTACCATGCAATAACATAAGAAAAAGTGAGGTGTTATTCTAATGACTCTCTAAACAGGATAGTTTTAAGAAGTTTCCTGAATTTCAAAAGAATGGGCTCCTTGCGCAGATGTTCCGGCAGGTTGTTCCAGAGATGTGGAAAAAGAGTCGAACAAGCCCTGCCCCCCTTGGTGGAGAGTTTAAACCGAGGGGGGACTAAAAGACCTGCCTCCGAGGACCGCAGAATACGTCTCGGGGTATATATTTGAGGTTGCAGTTTCTTGTTTTAACATGTATTACTAAAAAATAAATCCAAAGCAAATCATTCTCTATTTGCACTTATGGTCTATTTTAGAACCACATTTGTTTTAAACAGTATTTCTCACATGGATGTTCATGGCAGCTATGACCTGGTTAAAACAAAAAACCTGATAAAAGCATTTGTTTTACTGAAAACGATTTATGCATTTTGCACTTAACATATTCTTGCCTTGCAGATAAGCTGTGCGATCATATTTCTGCTGAGTATCAAGAGTCCACAAATGGACCATACGTCTCCTATTGTTATCAATTGTTTTGTCTCCCACATAAGACGGCAAAAATCTAATCAAAGAGTGTTAAAGGCTAAATAGATATAGCTGGGCACCCAAAGAGGAATGAAATTGCTTCATTACTTCATCGTAGGAAAATATATTGGTCTTCTTCCACATTCAGTCCCTGTGGCGACTTGGGAGTCTAACCTAAGTATATACTCACTCTCTAATTTTCTTAAGGCTTTCCCCCTGTCCCCTCCCTCTGATGTTGCGGGTTATTGTATCTATGACAAAATATGACATCTGGGATGAATAGCTTTAATGGAACTCATCACAGTGCCTGGCCACTGGATATTGTAAATCCTTATTTTTAATGGCCCGCATATGTTGTAATATGCGTTCATGAACTTGCAGCACTGTGCTGCCCACATATCTCAGATTGCAACTGCATGTCAAAACATATACAGCAAATTCACTTTTACAGTTGAAATAGCCTTTTAAGGGTACTGGATTGTGTACAAAGGGTGAGCAATATTCCTTAGCGTTTTTCCCTATGTTGCAGGCTTGACATCTGTAACATTTCTGGAACCAATCGGTTCCTGTCATCCAATTACCTGTCCGTCTCATTTCAGGACCAGATCTCATCAGGCTATCTCTCATTGAATTGTCTCTCCGATAAGTTATATGGGGTCTTACTGGAACCATCTTTCCTATGGTCGAATCGGGCAGAATTAAAGGCCAGTTCTTGCTAACTGCCTTAGTTAATTCTTTATGTTTGTTACTATATGTAGTGATTAGCCTGACCATGTTCTCTGATTCTGTTTTTTTATTTTTCTGATTAAAGAAAATGTGTTCCCTAGATGTATGACTGATCCTTTCTTGAGCATTATTGATCAATTTGGTGTTATATCCTCTTTGCAAAAACCTTAGTGTCCTATCTTTCTGACAGGCCATAATATGTTGTGGCAAGCTACAATTTCTTTTGGCACGTATTAATTCACCGTAAGGAATGCTTGCTATTAGATGTTGAGGTTGAAAACTAGATGCATGCAGGAGTGAGTTGCCTGCTGTGCTTTTTCTAGAGAGTTGGATTTTGAGTTTTGCCAACAACTATTATATGATCAGCCATAGTATATGCCTAAGGAGTACACCTGGGTGCAAAATGGGCAACCACTATATGATCAGCCATAGTATATGCCTGAGAAGTACACCTGGGGGCAACAGGGAGCAACCATTATACGATCAGGTGTACAACGGGGAGCAACCAATTTACGAACGGTTCACTGACAAAATATTGACCCTCAAATATCGCCATACAAAAATATTGTGACATAAATATCGATATAAAAAATATCGTCATGCTATACTTATCATGTAAAGTTACAAAAATATCGAAAAAATATATCATTGTCACTAATATCGTCTAGATATTTTTTTTAATATATATAAATTTAAATTGTAAACATTAAATATATTAAATAATAACAGTAATATAATAAAAATAAAATATATATAATGATTCTTTTTAAATGTAACAATTATAATCATTTTGAAAAAGTAAAACACATACATATCTATATATTATCTACTGGCGGTCACCAGTAGATAGTTATAGTTAGGACCGAGTTTCCATAGGAAATCTTAAAATTCTATTTTGAATAACTTTGGCGCCGATTGACGAATCTTCACGAAATTTTCAAAACTAATGGGGCGCTGCGCTCAGCTCCTACCCTGAAAGTCTCGGGGTGATTCGTCAAGCGGGGGCTGAGAAAAAAGGGGGGTCCCAAAACGCGTTTTTCCCATGCATTTTCCCATAGGACCTTTAGTCGAAGGTACAGCCCGAACGGCTGAACAGAATTACTTGAAATTTGGCAAAGAGGTAGTCCTCAGGTCAGGCATGTGCCTTTTGCATATATGGTGTCAATCTGTTCAGTAGTTCCTGAGAAAATTGCAGTTAAAAGTACATAAATATCTATAAGCGCGCACGGTGCGCGCATGGTGCGCGCACCATAACGTGCACGAGCGTAATTCTGATGGATGTATGACGTTACAACGCACACTTTTACCACGCATGCACTTACAACGCATTTTTTACAACGCATAATCCATTACAACGCATGACATTACAACGCATGACACTACAACGCATTTTTTAAAAATACCTTTACAACGCATTACCATTACAACGCATACTACCTTTACAACGCATACCATTACAACGCATAATATTAAATTACATTTAAGGTAAGTATTAGATAGTATAGGGGTAAAAATTACTATTCTAACTCCAGGGGGTGCAACAGTAGGGTAAGTGTTGGATAGTATAGGGGTAAAAATTACTATTCTAACTCCAGGGGGTGCAACAGTAGGGTAAGTGTTGGATAGTATAGGGGTAAAAATTACTATTCTAACTCCAGGGGGTGCAACAGTAGGGTAAGTGTTGGATAGTATAGGGGTAAAAATTACTATTCCAACTCCAGGGGGTGCATCAGTAGGGTAAGTGTTGGATAGTATAGGGGTAAAAAATACTATTCTAACTCCAGGGGGTGCATCAGTAGGGTAAGTGTTGGATAGTATAGGGGTAAAAATTACTATTCTAACTCCAGGGGGTGCATCAGTAGGGTAAGTGTTGGATAGTATAGGGGTAAAAATTACTATTCTAACTCCAGGGGGTGCATCAGTAGGGTAAGTGTTGGATAGTATAGGGGTAAAAATTACTATTCTAACTCCAGGGGGTGCATCAGTAGGGTAAGTGTTGGATAGTATAGGGGTAAAAATTACTATTCTAACTCCAGGGGGTGCATCAGTAGGGTAAGTGTTGGATAGTATAGGGGTAAAAATTACTATTCTAACTCCAGGGGGTGCATCAGTAGGGTAAGTGTTGGATAGTATAGTGTAATATTATGCGTTGTAATGGTATGCGTTGTAATGGTAGTATGCGTTGTAATGGAATGCGTTGTAAAGGTAGTTTTTAAAAATGCGTTGTAGTGTCATGCGTTGTAATGTCATGCGTTGTAATGGATTATGCGTTGTAAAAAATGCGTTGTAATGGTAGCGCGTTGTAAAAGTTGCGTTGTAAAGGTTGTTCCCCAATTCTGATTGGTGGTTACATGTCAGTCAACATTCGAATTGGTCGAAATCTGGAAGTGTCGGCCGCCATTTTGTGTGTTTTGTGTGTGACAGTGAAAAAGAAAGGTGGAGATCATGAAAAGGGGGCAGGGTAGAGAGTTCCTGACCCCCTAGCTTTTGTCAGGGGGTCCCTGAAGGACCCCGAAGGGTGAAAAAAACATTTATTTTTTTTTCAATAAATCGCGGGGTGCGCGCACGGTGAAACACCTAAAAAAAACAAACATTTTAAACGAGCCATTCCATATTACAGGATACAGTCAATCTATAACTATATACATAGGTAGCTTATTGTAAAATAAATATATAAAAAATATAATAAAACATACATAACTTAGCATTTAAAAAACCTTACGAATTCACTTAAAAAACCATAGGTTTCACACACGTTATAGTTAGGAATTAGCATTTAAAAAACCTTGCAAATTCACTTAAAAAACCATAGGTTTCACACATGTTATAGTTAGCTGCACATTTCACTCGTAAAAAACCATTGAAATTCCCCCGTTATAGTTAGTTCAGATAACTATAACTCGCGCGACCGCCACTCTATCACAAGGATGATGTCATCAGTGATGTCATGAGTGATGCCACTGACCATGTCATGAGTGATGTAAAATGTGACGTCATGACTCATGAGCAGTGGATTGCGGGCGCGCGAGTTATAGTTATCTGAACTAACTATAACGGGGGAATTTCAATGGTTTTTTACGAGTGAAATGTCCAGCTAACTATAACATGTGTGAAACCTATGGTTTTTTAAGTGACTATATATATTGACATATATCTAATTAAAAATATTAAACTAATAATTTTAATTTATGTTCTAATTTTATATTCCTTAATTGTAATAATATATATATTCACTGAAAAAACCATAGGTTTCAGGGGTGTTATAGTTAGCTGGACTTTTCACTCGTACAAAACCATTGAAATTCCCCCGTTATAGTTAGTTCAGCTAACTATAACTCGCGCGCCCGCAATGCACTGCTGATGACGTCACATATTACATCACTCATGACATGGTCAGTGACATCACTCATGACATCACTGATGACATCTCAAATGACATCACTGAAGACATCACTGATGACATCATCCAGTGAATGTGTGTTTTTCTGAAAATTAAATATGTTTTATATATGTATATCTCAAGGTCGATGGAAGAATAAATGGGTATATAAGTGTCTAAATGGATGATTTGTTTTTGAAAAATTGATTGTGTAACTGACTGATTAAGTGTATCATAGTGAATACATGGCTTAGTGAGTAATGTTTAAATATGTAAATATCTGTATCAGTCTCTCACTTTGTGTATAAGTGGCTGCATGGGTTGGTGAGTAGCTACATGGGTGTCTATATAGGTTATTAGTTGGTTTTTTGAGTATCAGTCTGAGTGTCTGCATGGTTCGGTGGGGGGTATTACGTAGTGCATAGGTGCATGAATGAGTGACTCACTGTTTGTATGTGTTGAACACAGCATGTGTGCAGGACTGTATGGGTGGATGAGTGTGTGTATGGGTGTGTTAGTGAGTGAATGACTGTCTCAATAGTGTCTTTATGAGTAACTACATATGTTTTAAACTACTATATGTGACTATTGGTGTATATAAGTGAGTATATGTGAGAGTGAGAGATTGAAAGAGTTCCTGTATGAATAAGTATGTGTTTCTATAAGTGATTGTTTAAAAGACTAAGTATGTGTAAGTTTCCGTAGAAGTAAGTGTGGTGGTGTGTGTATAACTGTATATGCACGTAAATGTATGTTTGATTTTTTATTAGCATGAGTGACTATGTGTGTGAGTAACTCTATGGATGAGTGGCATTGTGTAACAGGATGTATAGGTGTATGAGTACATATGATGAGTGAGTACATGTATGAGTGACTGTATAGGACTGTTGGTGAATGAGTGGATGTGTATGTGGATCTTAGAATTACTGAAGAGGTTGTTGTAACTGGTATTGGTATGTCCATTGTTTTGAAAATTTTAGTCTCTATTTTTGAATGTGTGTATCAAAGGTTATATTAGGGTGAGAGGAGGTCTGCCACTCTATCACAAGGATGATGTCATCAGTGATGTCATCAGTGATGTCATTTGAGATGTCATGAGTGATGTCATGAGTGATGTCACTGACCATGTCATGAGTGATGTAATATGTGACGTCATCAGCAGTGCATTGCGGGCGCGCGAGTTATAGTTAGCTGAACTAACTATAACGGGGGAATTTCAATGGTTTTGTACGAGTGAAAAGTCCAGCTTACTATAACACCCCTGAAACCTATGTTTTTTTCAGTGAATTTCTGAGGTTTTTTAAATGCTAATTCCTAACTATAATGTGCATGAAACCTATGGTTTTTTCTGTGAATTTCAAAGGTTTTTTAAATGCTAATTTCTAACTATGCCTACAGAAATAGGACATGTGAAGAAAGAAGAAAAAATGCACAGAAAGAAAAAAAAGAAGTGCAGAAAGAAGCAACAGAAGTCCTCAAAGACGAAGAAAAGTGCAGGAAGAAGGATAACGTGCAGAAAGAACAAAAAGAAGAGCAGAAAGAAGCCTTGTTGCAAAATCATCCTGTACCCTCAACTTTTTCAGACGAATACTGGTGGTAACTGAGTCTGACTAACCAGTCCTAGAGTCGGTGCTATGTTAAAAGACACTTAGAATACAGTGAAAACACCAACATACACTAGGGTACATTATGCGTTGGGGTGCCCCTGTGATTAGCATGACCTCCTCTGTAAGCCCCTAGTATATAATAGGGCAGGGGGATTAAAACTACCTCTTAAAACAGGCCACAGGGCGTTTTTGCACACGTTAACTCAGGCCCCGTCACCTCCCTTCACCACTGTGTAAACACGCCCTGTGTCCGTTTTTAGTTGGGAGATTAAGTTCATTTGAATCCTGAGGGTCCCTAGGGTCCAACTAGCCCACTAGGTACCTCCAGTAAGTGCCACAGAGCTGCGTTGCAGAGAGGTGTAAAAAGTGGCTTGGCCTGGACCACCTCTCTGCAATGCAGCTCAGTGGCGCTTACTGGAAGCACTTGGTGGGCTAGTTAGCCCCCAGGGGCCCTCAGTATTGAAGGGAAATTATATCCCCAATTTAAAACGTGCCATAGTGCGTGTTTGCACACGTCACCTCAGGCCCCGTCCCCTCCCTTCACCACTGTGTAAACGCGCCCTGTGGCTGTTCTAAATTGAGAGATTAAGTCCCCTTGAATCCTAAGGGTCCCTAGGGTCAAACTAGACCACTAGGTACCTCCAGTAAGCGCCACAGAGCTGCGTTGCAGAGAGGTGTAAAAAGGGGCTTGGCCTCAGAACACCTGTCTGCAGCGCAGCTCTCTGGTGCATACTGGAGATGCCTGTTGGGCTAGTTGGGCCTCAGGGACCCTCAGTATTGAAGAGGAATTAATTCCCCAACTTACAACTCGCCAGGGGGCGCGTTTGCAGAGTGCTGCAAGGAGGGGGCATGGCCTCCGGCACGATGCCAGTCTTTTATTTATTTTAATTTTTTAAGAAGGGGGGCTGTGTGGTTCCCCTTCTTATTCTAATTTATTGGCCCTGATGACCCCATCCCCCAGGGCCTGTCTCCTAATTATATTTTTTTGACCCCAATCCCCAGGGCCGGCCACTGTTTTTTATTATTTTTAAAAAATATATATTTATAGACACACCTAGGACATGCTGGACAAACCGTACGTACCTATCACCATGACGATTTGCGTGATATTCATTAAAAGGCGACTATGCATACAATGAATCCACGTGGAATGTATTTACACCACTAGTGAAGCTCTGACATGTCTGATGCCCTACCGTGCCTAATCCCGGTAGACACCCTTGTCGTTTATTTATACAAACATGGGTAGCTATTGACGGGCACATTTAATACACATGCACACCAAGCCATTCAAAGGGGATTCGCCAAAAATTTGACCAAAACTTTGCAAGAAACCCCCCTCACGGTTAATAAAACACACATCCACTGCCGGATGTGTAATACTTTTTATTTTACTCTCTGGAAAGGGGACGAACATCATTTGAGAGTCACAGCGCGCTCCTGGCAGAGCCCAATGCTGTGTTACACCCACCATGGCCTGCCGAGTGCCACACACCGCTGTGTTGTATTCCACTAGCTAGTGCATATGCTATGACACTCTCTAGCCCATGTGCACTGTAACACCACCCCGTGAATATGTCATGCCACATGTGTCTTCGCACGGGTTATATTGCCCCATCTAACGTGCCTTCCTCGATGCCTATGTTATAACACACAGTGCTATGCCATACATATTACAATCTGGGATCCATATCTTTGTCACAGTGCATATGCAACGTTACACTCCCCAGCACATATTTCATATTACAACTTTAGAGACAAGTTAGGTTACACAACACTGCCCTGTGCATATTACACTCCAAGGCGCATATCGCATAGCAGGCGCTAGTGCCTGTGCTATCTCGCGCTCTCCAATGAATCTGTCATTGCGCACAATGTATTGCATATTATATTTCACGCCCGGTTCATCTTATATCACACTTTTTGGTGCATAGTTTATACCATACACTATATCTAGTTTTCATTTTCAATCGTGCTCTCAGAACTATGTTCTATATAACACTGTGTTCACCTACACTTTTCACGGGCATTACATTTTGCGATAGGGGGTGGAGGGTCAGGGGGTGTTTCTGCCAAGTGAGCCCGGAGTCACAGTCACAAACGTCCTCTTCTTCCTGAATAAAAGTGAGATTATGCTGCATACTTGTTCACATTTTAAGTAGTTTGCACAGACACACGTTTTAAAAACAATAAAGTTCCTCATACCCGCCTTCTCTGAACAGTTAGCTTGGTGCCCCATCCCCCTCCTCCCTATCCTCTGTTGTGTGAATCCATGGACTAGCCTCCTCCCTCCTGCCATGCATGGTCTGATGTGCTGCCACTGCCCTCTATTTAGTATGATGTACCAGTCCACTCCTCCTGCCCTCCATTGCCCAATTCTATGCCCCATCATTGACCTCCTGCTTAAACTCTGTGCATAGCTTGCTGCCCCTATTCTCCTTCCCCCTGCCCTCCGATGTCTTTGTGCATGCCCCTGCTCCATCCTTTTTGCCCACCATGTTCCATGGACCTGCCACTCCTATCTACTCTGAGTGTTCTGTTGAGCTGCCCCTCCCCTCCCACCTGCTTAGCATTGTCAGATGACTGTAACCTGTCCCTGCCACCTCCACGTGCCTGTCCACATGCCATGCCCCTATCCTCTTCCTCCTGTCCTACATGGTCCATTGTACTGCCACACCCTTCTGCCCTCCCTGGTCTGTTGTGCTGCAACTGCTCCTCCTGCCTGCCCCGTGCGGTCTGTTGTGAGGCCCCTTCCCCTGAACTTTCTTGTCTGTGCACAGGTCCTGACCCTCCCTTCCATCCTCCATCGTCCTTTGTGCATGCCCTTGCACCCTCCTTCTTGCCCATCATAGCCATTGTGCTGCCACTAACCCTCCCACTTGCCATGCATGGTCTTCTGTGCTGCCATGGCCCCTCCCACCTTCCCTGTGTGGTCAGTTAGCTGCCCCTGACCCCCTCCCACCTTCCCTCCATGGTCTGTGTGTATGCCATCACAGTCTCACTGTTGCTCTTCATGGTGTTTCTTGCTTCTAGTGCCCATCCTGCCTGACCTCCATGGCTATCCTGCTGCTCCTGCCCTGCCCCCTTGCCCCCAGCCCTCTGTTTACATGTGCAGACCCCTACTCCCTCCCTCCTGGCTTGTCTGTTCCATTGTAATGCCCCTGATCCGTCCCTCCTGCCCTTTATGGTCTGTTATGCTGCAGCTTTCTCTCCTGTCTGTCCATTATGGTCAGCTAGCTACCATTGCCTCTTGCCCCTCAGTTCTCTGTTGTCCATGTGCATGGTCCTGTCCTCTCCCTATTGCTTTCTATGGATTGTTGTGCTGCACTCCTTTCCCGCATGCCCTGTGTGGTGTATTGTGCTGCTGCAAACCCTGATGCCTGCCCTGCAGGGTCAGTTTGGTGCACCTCTCCATGTCCCTCCTGTCCTCTGTTATCCAAGTCCATGTCCCTACCCCATTTCCTTCCATGATCCAATGTACCATACTTGCGAACATTTTGAACTTGGTAAGAGGGAGATTTTGAAAAAAAACTGGGGTATTGATTTTCCCCTTTGAGTTACATTGAAAAAGAGGAGATTGTAGACAGGAGACAGATCAAATAAAGCCCATTTAAGCTTAAAAACATTGGACGTTTCCTGGCTGAATCGGGTCTGTTGGCATGTATGGTTGTACTACCATTGCCTCTTCCTTCTGCCCACAATGGTCTATTACATTGCCACAGCCTCTCTTGCAAGTCCTGTTTTGTTTTATTTGTTGCCCCTGCCCCCCTTTCCACTGCCCTCCATAGTCTGTTGTGCTTCCACCGCCCTTCCTGCCTGCTCAGTGTGGTTAAATTGTTGCCTTTGCACCCTCCTACCTGCCTTCAATTTTCAGAGTCCGTGCCCCTGGCCTCTGCCTCTCAACAGTATCCTAATGAACAACTAGATTGCTAACATTCTATATTTATTACAAAAGTGTGGAACGCCTGATGTCATCTTGATGTAATCAAAACTGTAATACCTAGAGCATTTCCTTTAGAAATTACATATATGAGAGGGTCTTATTGGCATCAAAATTATGGTTAGTGCTCTAAAAGACTAAAATAAGGACATATTTTCTGAGTTTTCAAATAGCGACAAAGCACTTTTAAATTATTTGTTATCTTTATGTTTTTTTATCCAGTTGACCACTTGATTAAATGTTGCACTTAGGGGAGAGGATGTGGTGTTACATCCAGAACTGCAGACTTTGCAACTGGGGAACCAGGTTGGAGTTTCTGCTTCAGCTCGACATTCTGTGATTCTGGTCAAATCACTTAGTCTCCCCATGTCTACAACCAAAATGAATTTGTTCTTGTGTGATGTAACCAATGCTCATGTAAAACACTCCAATACCTGACAAGTCTGCACTATATAACACTGCAAAAACACAAAATAATAAGTGTTTTGCACACTTCTGTCATTGGGCTATATTTGGGCTACATCTGGGTGATTTTGGGCTACATTTGGGCTCTTTTGTCTCCGGTGGCCATCTTGGGAGATTTATTTGTTATGAAGTTTCCTAATTTCCTCATGTACTGCAGTCTCCTCAGTAGGAAATGCTTTCAGTTTTTTACTTTGATTCCATCATGAAGGTATTCAGATATGTCACACATTTGCCATAAATTCTGAATGTTAGCACTCTAGTTGCTCATTAGATCACTGTAGTAAAAATACTGTTCACCATGGAAGTCTGCTCCTGGTATTAAAAGTGCATGTTTCAGTCTGCATGTCAGAATTTTTTAATGAAATAGAAGAGGATTTGAGAATTCACTCAAAATGTGCCCTCATTTTCTTTCTTCAGCATTAATCATAATTTCTATGGCAAAATGAACCCCCTCATTGTGTTCCTTTTTAAATTAAATGTTTTAAGTGTTACCGGTTTATGCCAATCAAGATGGCTTCAGGTGTGCCATACTTTTGTCATAATGAAGACAGTAAGCGCTCTAGTTGTTTTTAAGAACACTCTGGGACATTCTGTCATTGGGCTATACTTGGGCTACATCTGGGTGATATTTGGGCTACATTTGGCCTCTTTTGTCTCTGGTGGCCATTTTGGGAGACTTATTTGTTATGAAGTTTCCTAAAAAAGGATTTGAGAAGTCACTCAAAATGTGCCCTAATTTTTCTTTCTGCAGCACTAATCATACTTTTTATGGAAAAATGAACCCCCTTATTTTGTTCATTTTTAAATTAAATGTTTTAAGAGTTACCACTTTAATCCAAGCAAGATGGCTTCAGGTGTGCCATACGTTTATCATAAGTAGGACTGTTAGCGCTCTAGTAGTTCTTTGGAACACTCTGGGAAGCTGCAGTAGAACACAAAGGAATCAACTGACAGTCTCTGCCCTTGTTGGATGTACATGTTTTACTGGGAATGTCAGACTTCATTCTCACATGACTTAGAAAGATAATGTGAATTTACTGAAAATAAGCTCTCAGTTTAGCTTATAGATCACCTTCCAAACCTCTGTGGGAAAAGCATGAGAAAATATTTTTCTCTCAATCATGATATCCCAGCAGAAGGCTTTTTCACATGGTGAAATCACCTTAGAACATACCACAATTCCTAAAATGAGTATGGTACCATCAACAAATGATTTATAATGTAACTAAAGTCTTAAAACCTTCTATTAACTGCAATGCTTTTTAATGAGGTGCTATCATGTATATTGGTCCCAAGATGGCTGCCAACACTTCTTGGATGAAGTGTTGACAGCCAATCAGATCTCAGGATGAGATGTGGGGTTAGGCTCCGCCCACATATATATGTGATTTTACTTTTGATTTTCTCAGGAACTACTGAACAGATTGACACCTGCAAAAGGCACTTCCCTGACCTGAGGACTACCTCTTTGCCAAATTTCAAGTAATTCTGTTCAGCCGTTCAGGCTGTACCTTGGACTAAAGGTCCCTATGGAAAATTGCATGGGGAAAACGTGTTTTGGGACCCCCCTTTTTTCTCAGCCCGCGCATGACGAATCGTCCCGAGACTTTCAGGGTAGGATCGGAGCGGAGCGCCCCACCTATTTTGAAAATTTTGCGAGGATTCGTCAACGGGCGCCAAAGTTATTCCAAATAGAATGTTGCGGATTTCCTATGGAAACACGGTCCTAACTATAACTATCTACTGGCGACCGCCAGTAGATAATATATATATATATATATATATATATATATATATATATATATATAGAGAGAGAGAGAGAGAGAGAGATAGAGATATATAGATACATATATCAAATAACATTTTTGTAAACTATTTAAATTACAAATAAAAAATTACAATTTACTAAAAATAAATTAAATATTAAAACATTAATAATTGTCAATATTACAATTGTAAATAAACAAAAACATAATAATATATATATAAACAATGTAAAGTAAACTTTAACATTTTACAATTAGTTACTATACTATACCCACTACAATTTATACAACAATAGGCAAAGTGTTGGACTCAGGAAGGGTAAAATTTACTAGTCCCTCTCCACACAGTGCAACAGTAGGGAAAGAGTTTGATTGCACAGGGGTAAAATTTACTATTTACACGTCAGTCAGTGCAACAGTAGGGATAGTGTTTGATTTTGGGGTTGGGGGGAAGGGGGCGTTAAATGTACTGTTCCCACTCCAGTCAGTGCAACAGTAGGGAAAGTGCTGGATTGAGGAGGGATAAAATGCACTATTCCCAATACAGACAGTATTACTTTAGAAACAGACTAATTAACTTGAACAAAACAAAATAATTTCAAAAACAAAAACATACTAAATAAAAATCTAAATATGTAAATACAAAAAAATCTAAATATTAAAATTCATTTTGCAATATATTTATTGTAATGTTTAATACATATCAAATTACTACAAATATTATATTATTAAAATACAAAACTATATTCACCAATAAATGCAATGTAATTTACATTTAAAAAGCACAACACAATTAAAACACAACATAATAAATAAAATAATTATAAAATAATTATAAAACATTAATTAACTATATTTAAATGTTATATTACTTAACATTCTATCCTATATTTCTACAAAGTACACAACACATATCTAAAATTAATTCTTTAAATGATATTATTACACGTAACATAACTAAATATGTATTAAAATATTTAACTATCACTAAAAGAATTATATTTAATTACCTCCTCAACATTTATCCATACAAAACAAACAACCCACACCTAATATATTAATTTAAAAAATATGATTTGCATCATTTTCATAATTAACTGTCAATTAAACTATTATTATTAATAATTACCTATAAAAAATTAATTATATTTAATTAACTTTCCACTCTTTATTCAAACAAATGCCGCAACTCACACTTCATATATAACAAAAAGAATATCTTAATTACATATTTTACATAATTATTTATAATTTAAATAATTGTTATACATTAACATTATTAATTATTATAATTAATTTCCTACACAACATTTACCCATACAAAAACAACAACACACACCGGCGTCGGCAGTCCCGTGGCATTCGAACCGCCCGAGTCATCCTCGAACTGCCAGACTTGTAATCGGGCCCATAATGTTAGACTGGGAACGTGAAATTGGAGTGAGCTGAGGAGGATCTCAAGAGACAGAATATAAAGAGACCAGGACAAAGGGGATCTATCCCAATGTCTAACCTGGCCCCAACTATCCCACACCTAGATACCCTGACTGAACACCTTCAGAGGAGAGGCTGAGTCAATCAATCAATCAGTGATTTGTAAAGCACGGCAAATCACCCATGAGGGTTTCAAGGTGCTGGTGTTGCTGCTCACTTCATTCGAACAGCCAGGTCTTGAGTCCTTTCCGGAACTGCTGGAGTGATGGAGTGGCCCTGAGGTGCCAGGGAAGGTAATTCCAAGCTTTGGCCGGCAGCTGTGAGAAGGAGCATACGCCGCTGTTTCTTTGGCAGACCCGATGGTTGTCTGCGAGGAAGAGGGAAGCGGATCGCAAGTGCCTGGTTGGTTTGTATAAGGTCAAAAGTTTGTTGATGTAAGCTGGTCATTCATTGAGCAGGGCTTTGTATGATTAGAGATGAGATGGGATAGGTGTGACAGAGGGTGGGGTTTTGAAGGAAATTCTGGAGTAGGAGGAAGAGAAAAGGGGGAGGGAGAAGAGAAAGTAGAATAAAGGAGAGAGGGCTGTCAGCAGGCACCCCGGATGCTCACTAACCTTATAAGCCGGATACAGCAGGAGCGATCCACGACGCTAGAGTCCACTCTCCCCAAGAACGGTGCTACTGATGAGGACTCTTAGAAACCCTCGATAAGCAACACCACCCCAGGGGAAAAAGGAGGGGGGAAGGATAACAGGGGACGGGCTGCGGTGACTACACGGAACTTGCTCTCAGGGCACCCACTCCTGTAGAGAGAGAGAAGGACAGGTTGAGTCACCGGTTCCCATACCTCAGGGAATAACACCAGTACAGCAGAGTCGATATTCCCAGCACACACACACACAGACGGTTGTCCGTGTCGCCCAATCAGTCTCACCCCGAGCTAGGTACTCACGGCTCAGCAGGTATTGGCGAGGAGGTGGAGGGAGTCTGTTCCGGTCGTAGATACCAAGGGAAGGGAGGCGGGGCCGCTCTCCGAGCCTTTCAAACGGCTCCAAGCGCAGTAACAACACACGGAAGGAGCTTACTGGTGAAGCGTAGTCCGGGCGCTCTCCGAGCCTTTCAAACGGCTCCAAGCGGAGGAGGGAGAAGGGTCTTGGGGGGAGATAGGAAGCTTCTGAGGTGGAGAGAGACGTAAGTCAGGTCTCTAGTCACGGCGGGGTCCACTGGTATAGCGCGCTTCTGTGAAGCCAGAGAGGAAGCGCTGGTCTGGTAGAGCGCACTCGAGCGCTAAGCACTTCTGTGCCGGAATCAGCGGGGTAAGGTCAGGTCCGGGCTCTAGAAGCAGGGAAGCTCTGGCGGTTGGAACCGCGAGGTTCGTACCTCGCCAAACGCCAGGTGGAACTTGATTGTCAAGCCCCCGGCCTTCCGTGTACGAGGCTTTTGTACTGCCTCCGGAAGTACGCTCGCGCGTTCGCTAGGGCCGATGGGTATTGTAGTTTCATACCCATCGGCTCCCTGGCGCCGCGCGGAGCGTCACGGTCTTGGCTCAATGTCGACGCCTGACAGGGCTCACAGGCGCATGCCTCCACTTATAAGGGTGAAGCGATCAGCCAGACGGATGGAGGGAAGAAGGCTACATAGCACACAGTTTACACAATGCAGGCAGTAAAGATTAATCCACAGATGGGCACATAGCCAGCACTATTTTTATACATCACATTATTTAAACAGATATATATATATTTACATTATTAAATACTTGTGAAAGGCCAAGAAAAGACGGAGACCAGATATCGAGTTTGTGTTACGAGGTTCTTTATTTTTGTCCTCAGTCCCCTTTTGTGGATTTTCTCTTTCTAGGTGTAGAAAAGAAGTTAATATCACTCTTTTCTTCAGTCTTCTCTTGCCCCCATCCTCCATCTCCTGGGTACCCTCAGGAAACATAAACAGGTAGGTGGGTATTAGCAAAAGTTCTCTTCACCAGTCACCACTTGTGATAGTGATATGTTCCAAGTTCGTGCTCTCTATTTTCCTTTATTCCCTCTCATTTGGTGCACCATGGGCGTTTGAGTGAGAGGTGGGAGAAAAGTGCTTAGGATATTTCCTGATCCCACAGGGCATCTACTTAAGAGGCTCTGGTTCTTCCCAATAGTGCTTTATCAAGTAGGGGCCCAAGAACCCATAAGAAGAGACCCGCCCGCCTTAACCATTCACTTGTGGACAGTACTTGCCGTGGGCCATGACTCCCCACGGGAGTCACGGGAGCCGCGTCCATTGTGCCTTCCCTCAGGGTCTTTTGCCTTTGGCAGGTACTCCGGTCCTCTCCTTCGGTCCTGGTTCCATGTAGCTTGTGCAGAGTATCCATGCAGGTGATGCAGCTGATGGTATCTTTGAATATGATGGCAACTCTACCTCCGGGCTTGTGCCGACGGTCTTGTCTGGTGATCTTGTAGCCCGCAGTGATGGCTGCAACAGGTCTGGTGTAGAGGTTGGGTTGGGCTTAGCCACGTTTCCGTGAGGAAGGGCAAGTCTGAAGCGTGATCATGCAGTAGGTCACATATGTCCGTGGTGGTGGTGAGCGAGTGGGTGTTGAGGAGCATGCATGGGAGTGTGGAGTGTTAGTGTGTTGTGTTTGGTCTGTGTACGTATGACTGAGTGTCTGGTCTGTGTGAGTGTGAATGAGTAGAGTGCCGGGTGCGGTTGGTGCGGGAGTGGTAGGTGTAGAGTGTAGGAGAGTGCATGAGAACTTTCAGGAGGTGCATGTGAACACTCCTACTGTGTTGGGAGGTGCGGTGTGGCAGCAGTGCAGCAAGTGGTAGCTGTGGTTAAGAGAACAGAGAAGCCAGGCAGGGTAGAAGTGAGTAGGAGGAGAACTATGATTTCTCGTGCTGGGCACGGTCCGGCGCAGATGGGCTTACCTTTTGATGTGCGTTTGGCTCGCCAGTGGCACGTCCACACTGCAGCCTTTATCAAGTAGGAGCCGAGAGGAGAAAGGAGCTTAGGGTGCCATGGGCAGACAACACTTCCTGTGCAGATAGATGCGAAATCCAGTGATGTTACTCCTGTGCAGATGGATGGTAGTAAATGAAGACCTCTTGCTTGGCTTTTTCTTTTAAAGAGAGCTTTGGGGGGAAACTAGAGATGTCACTTCCTGTGCAGATGGATGATGGGAAATCTGGTGATATCACTTCCTGTGCAGATGGATGATGGGATGATCCTGTGCAGATGTTTCATTGTGGCTTTGGTACTGGAACTACACAAAGATTGTGATGAATATATTCCTTACTTTTTTAGTTTCTCATAATGGCTAGAAGTGGCAGCAGGCACAAACTAAATCTTGCATGCCAGGCAGTTAACTCTGAGTGGACTGTTTGGTTTATGTTAACCACCCTCTCTACCTACCTTGCTAAGTATGAAAAAAGATACTTACCAGTAACTAGCTCCCCTGCACTTGTAACTATCATAGATTCACATGCATGAAACATTTTCTGTTGTTTAGCTGAGAGTTCTACTGGGAATAGCATTATAAAAGAATTTACTCTTAGGGGCCGATTCCGATCTGGGTCGGAAGGGCACCGAACGAGACCCGGCCGGAAAAACTACGAGCCGTATGCATGTTTTCCGGCCGACTCGTACAGCTGTACGAGCGAGCAAGTACGATGCAAGCTACATGAAATTCACCGACCGAGTCGTTTCTGGGTCCGAACCGCTCCGTACTGCAATGGATGCGATATACGACCGAGCCAGTACGATGCACGCGTCGGACAGCCTGTGTGAGCGGGAGTGTCCGGCTCGCAAATTGTCCGGGTGGTTGCCTTTGGGGGTCTGCGTCGGACCCCCTGTCACCCGCAGCCCTACGACTCGGACACAAGGGGAGACACATGGGCATGTATGGTGCAGATGGCACCGACGCATACCCACTGTAGGGGGCGCACTTTTCCGCAATGTACCCATTCAGTCAATGGGAGCCCATGTACGCGTCGTACGACCGGCTCCCATTGACTTCTATGGGAGTCCGACCGAACCGAGTCTGGCAGCATACGGCCGCATCGTACTCGCTCGGTCGGACTGCAGGACTCCGGCTCGGTCGGAAAACACTCCGGATCCGGCTCGGTCGGAGTGCTTTCCGACCCGGATCGGAATCGGCCCCTTAAAAGAGTACCAGCAAAGTTACCTAATTAGCACAATCACCATATTAGAAAAGATTCAAACTTCAGCCAGGTGAGAGTACACTGAACTTCACTTGCCACAGACGCTTACATTCTTCAGATTTCTATAGCTTTAGCGTGAAAGAATAGCAATAACTGAAAGCTCTGAATGGAGAGGAGGGATGGTTGCATGTGAATCTATGAAAGACACCAACATTGGAGAACTATAGTTACAAGTAAGTAATTTATTTCTTCCCCAGAACTGTATCTTCAAATGTTTGGATCAGAAAGGCAGGTATTTGATACAGTATTCAAACATATGCAATGCATAACATATTATACAAACATATTTTCAATCAATTCTAGGAAGAAGAGGCTCACTTTAATGAAAAAGATGTTGTAAAGTGGTCGACCATCAGCTGAGTTTCAGGTACAATCAGTATACAATCAATCAATCAATCAGAGATTGGTGAGGCGTGCTACTCACTCGTGACTGTCTCAAGGCGCTGAGGGAGGGGGGGGGGCAGCTCCGATGCATCCGAAGAGCCAGGTCTTGAGGCTCTTCCTGAAGGTGTGCAGAGTGGGGGAACATCTGATGTTGAGCAGGAGTTTGTTCCGGGTCTTTGCTGTGATGTAGGAGTAGGGTCTCTCGTCCGTTCTGGCTCTGCGTATGTGTGGGGTTTCTGCGAGGTCGGCGGAGCAGAGGTTTCTCTTGGGTGTGTGGAAGGAGACTCTTTGTTGAGGTATTGGGGTCCGGTGTTGTGGAGGGATTTGTAGGCATGAGTGAGTAGTTTGAAGGTTACTCTCTTCTCAACGGGGAGCCAGTGGAGGTTTTGTACGTGCTGGGTGATGTGTCCCTGTTATGGAATGCTGAGGATGAGCCTGGCAGCAGTGTTCTGGATGGTCTGGAGGTTCCGGAGCAGGGATGTGTTGATTCCGGCATAGAGGGCATTTCCGTAGTCCACGCTGCTAGTTATGAGTGCATGGGTGATGGTCTTTCTGGATTCAGGGGGGATCCACTTGAAAGTCTTGCGAAGGATGCGGAGGGTGTTGTAGCACGAGGAGACGGCGTTGATCTGTCGGGTCATGGTGAGGGAGGAGTCGAGTATGATGCCGAGGTTCTGGACGTAGTCTGTGGGAGTAGGGGGGCTGCCGAGGACAGAGGGCCACCAGGTGTTGTACCATGCTGAGGGGGTGGGTCCGAGGATGAGGCCTTCAGTCTTCTCCAAGTTGAGCTCCAGACAGCTGCTACTCATCCAGGATGCAATGTCTTTCATTCCTTCCTGGAAGCTGAGTCTGGTGATGTCGGGTTGCTTCGTGAGGGAGACGATGAGCTGGGTGTCGTCGGCGTAGCATACTATGCTGAGTCCATGCTGTCTGACGATGGCGGCGAGGGGGGCCATGTAGATGTTGAAGAACGTGGGGCTGAGCGATGATCCTTGGGGTACTCCGCAGTTGATCTCTGTGGGTTCAGAGAGGAAAGGCGGGAGTCTGATTCTTTGGGTTCGGCTGGTGAGGAAAGCACGTATCCAGTCGAGGGAAGTTCCCTGTATGCAGGCGTTGTGGAGTCTGGTGGTGAGAGTGAGGTGGAAGATGGTGTCGAAAGCTACCGAGAGGTCGAGTAAGATGAGGGCTGCGGTGTGGAACTGGTCAAGGAGAGTGCGATGTTGTCTGTGGCGGTGAGGAGGGCGGTCTTAGAGGCCGTGGTTGCTGAGTAATCCAGATTGGGAAGAGTCAAGGATGGCATTGGCTTCGATGAAGGTCGTGAGCTGGCTGTTGACGATCTTCTCGGTGACTTTAGCCGCGAAGGGGAGGAGAGAAATGGGTCTGAAGTTTTAGAGGTCTGTAGGGTCCGCGGAGGGCTTCTTGAGAAGGGGCTTGCTTTCTGAGCGTTTCCAGTCATCGGGGAATGTGCCGGATTCTAAGGTGGCGTTGATGCTGTGTCATAGTTCGGGTGCTATGGTGGCAGAGGCTCTGTGGAAGATGTGTGGCAGGCAGGGGTCGGTGGGGGCTCCTGAGTGAATGCTTTTCATGGTCATGGCGGTGTCTTCGGTGGTGACCGGGTTCCAGACAGAGATGGGAGGCTGGCTAGAGTTGGTGAGGGTGGGCGTGGTTTTGGCGTCAGGTATCTGTTCGCTGAAGTTGTCGTAGAGGGACTTGAGCTTGAAATGGAAGTAGGGTCCGAGTTTGTCGCAGAGGTCCTGGGAAGGTGTGACGTCCGAGGCTTCACATGTGGGTTTGGTGAATTCCTGAATGATGCTGAAGAGTTCCTTCGAGTTGCTGGAGTTGGCGAGGATTTTGTCCTGGATGAAGCGTTGGCGGATCTGATGCGTTGGTGGTATTCTGTCATGGCGTACATGGTAAGTTTTTGTGAAACTGTGCCACTGTCTCCACGAGCTGCCCTGCAAAAGTGCAAAGGTTTAAGAAATATAATTCTGCATAAAGTGCTGCTGTAGCTGAGTCACCTGATACTCTAGATCACGAGGGACAACCAGCTTTCAGATTACAGAAAATAATAGCTGCAGAAGTTGATCTCGCTATCCCTTGCTTTGAGAGCGACACCCTCTTTGTGGTTGGCCATCGTCTTCAAAGAGCTGCTCAGATTGCCAGAATGTAGATTTCCAAAAATCTTCGTATGTACAGGGAGTACAGCCCCCATTTGGAACTCATGGTGGGATCTTTGATTGAACATTTTGAGTGTAACTGGCTCATTTTAGGTGAATGTTAGCAGGAACCTTGGGTACAAACATTGGATTGATACATTACAGGACACTGTCTTTATGTAATCGTAAGAAAGGCACATTTATTATTGGTGCCTGGATCTTGCTGGCTCATCTAGCAGAAGTGAGAGACAGTAGTAGGGCTGCCTTTCATGAAACAAATTAATGTCTGCCCAATGGAGAGGCTCAAATGGATCCTTCCTTAACTGGCCAGATAGAGTGTTCAGAACCTATAGCAGAGAAGGCAATTTGATGGTTGCAAACTCCCTGAAAAGACTCTTAAGAAACTCAACAACTGCTCTTCTTGACAGAAGAGATGATGTGTTGGGTGATCTCCTGAACCCAAAATAGCTATCAGGTGTATTGTAAAGGAGGCATATTTGATGCCTGATCCAGCTATATGCAAGAGGTAAGATAGAATTTGATGCAGGTGCACTGGAATTGGATACAGAGGCCTGGCACCAGAGACAGAATCATGTCCATTTGGCCTGATAAATTTTAATAGTGGAAGAGACCATGTCGTGGATCAGAATATCTTGGCAATCCTGGGGAATGTTTAACTGTGCAAACCTCAGGAGTTGAGAAGTTATGCCTGCAAGTTCAGGGACGCTGGGTCATGATGTAGAATGTGACCATTATCTCTTGGAGGGAGATTTGTATGTTTCCCTAGAGGAATGGCTGGAAATTCTGAGAGCGGAAGGAGATTTGTGAACCTGCATTGGAGAACCAAAGCCGGGACAATGAGAATCAACCGTCATGGTTGTCACTGGCTTTCCAAAGAACCCTTAGGATGAGAGTAGGAGAATGAAAGGCATAAACCAAGATCTTGCACAATGAGAATGAAAATACATCTCCCATACTCCCATATGCCATTGCCTGCTCGTGAAGTACCAGCATTTTTTGTTCAATTGTGTAATAATCCGGCTGGTGCTGGGTGACCCCCATCAGCAAAAGATCTCACTGCCCAATCTTGGTTCAATTCTCATTTGTGGAAAATGCTTTCTGCCCTGCTGAAAAAGTCCTCCCATGTGTTCATGATTCATGGACATTTATGTGTGGGTCTTTCTCCTGGGCAATACAATGATCCTTTGCTTCCAGCAAAGGCACCATAATACTCCAACGATGCATTTGATATCATTATGAAGTTAGACACTTATGGTAGAAAGGGCATACCCTTTGTAAGATGTAGCTGTTCAAACCATCAAGTCAAAAGAGCTTTGATTTTGGTTCAAACGTAGATCGAATCATTGAAGTATCTACTCAGCGGACGACAATGGGCATCCACTTCCTTTGTAGAGGCCACATCCACAACCTGCAAAAAGGTACCAGTAGAATACAAGTTGATGTCATGGCCAGGAATTACATGAATAGTTGTTGTCTCCAACTTTTAGATCTGCCAGACAAGGGACTGAAGACGCACAATCTTCTCCTCTGGCAAATAGGCGTTATCAGCCCTGATGTTGAGGAGAACCCCTAGAGATTGAGTTAATATTGTGCACTGAGGCTGACACTTGGTCAGGTTGAAGGCTACACCCATATTTCTGAATAGTTCTGTACATTCTTCTGTGTATGTATTTGCTTCTCAAAAGTACCTTCTCTTGATCAGCCAGCTATCGGAAAACAGAAATATTTTATATACATGAAAATGGTAGAATGCTGCCACTGATGCTATGTACTTTGTGACTATCCATGGCACTGGCTTCAGCCCAAAGAAAACAACCTTGAATGGATAATAGCACCCAGATACCTCAAATCTTAGAATTTGCGATGTTTGGAATGAATGGGTATGCGTAAGCAGGCATTGTGTAAATCTAGGAAAGACATAAACTCCCCTTTTAGCAATTGCAACATTTCTTACAAAGTTACAGTTCTCAACAATTGGTTCTCTTTTGTATTTATTGAGCTGCTGAAAGTCCAGAATGGGATGCCACACTTCTGATTTTTTTCCCATTAGGAAGAACCTTGAATAGGACCACTTTTGTTGCTGGGGTTGTGCAACGGTTTCCGGGCCCCCTTGTGAAGCAGTCACCATATCTCTACCAGCAAGACTTCCAAATGATGATGATGAGTTATCCTCCACAGTGTTTGAATAAACGTGCTTCCAGGAAGATCTACAGTTCAATTGACTCGCTTCCAGGAAGATCTACAGTTCAATTAACTCGCTTCCAGGAAGAATTACAAGGTTTTGCACTATGTATCCGTCTTAATGGTTGCATCTCCTCCGATTATCCAGCTAAACAAATATATATCCATGGAAATCAGTGTTGCCCGATAGACTATGTTTTCATACTTGCTCAGTTTTTTTTATCAAAGTTGGAATTTTCAAGTCCTGCATATGGAAGGAAGTGATCACCATCCTCCAAGTCTAGCTAGCAACAGGGGGGCGTGGCCTACAGCCTAAGATGGCGGTCGCATAAGCGACGAGCTCTAGGTCGGGCCTTTTTCATCCGGTAACAAATCCTGACCCCGTGGCGGCAGTGGGGCTGGAGCAACGGAGATCCGAACTGGAATACGGCGTGACCGTACTGGCGGAGTTTGGCAGACCAGAGGGGTGCTGTTTTCTACCCCAAGGCGGTGAGACGGGCCGACTGCGCTCAGGGCCTGCCAGCTGACTGAGGACTCCACCGGATGTCCTGACGTGGTGCTGCCTGTCGTGCATCCGCGTGAGGCTGACCCGGCTACTCGGGGCCCAGGCTTGGGTCTAAACACTTCAACCATGCGTTGCAGCGAGATCAGCGGTAAGGTGCACGACTCCTTCCGTCTCTCCCTCTTTCCACCCCACCCCCGCGGCGGGGCGGCAGGTTATTGGCAGCGAGTGTTTGGGGGCTGTGGGGGTCGGCGCTTCTAGCCCTCCGGACTGAGCGGATTGATCTTCCCCCGCTTTCCTCACCTAGCGGGGCTGGGGAGCTACCCGGTGCCGCTGCAGGCCCCTTAAGAGACTGCATATTGCTGCCACCAGGCCTGAATTGACGACGTCGGCCACTAGACAGGCTGGATCCGTGGGTGCGAGATAATGAGCCCCTAACGCACAGAATCACAGGACTGCCTGGCCTGGTTGGGAGTGACTCCCTAGGCCTCCTACGCTGGGACGGGTGCTGGTGTATTGGACCAGAGCTGTGAGTATAACGCGGCGCTGGTGGATGAGTAGGGTTTTCCCACCCCTTCCTCCCCGGAGAGGGAAGCTACATCGCGACCTGGTGCCCACAGAGGGAGAGACGGCGAAGGTAGCACGGGGCCTGAGACCACGCAGGAACTATTGCCTCGGTGGGGGAGGGGCCTGCGGACGCCCCGAGCTTCTCTAGGAACGGACAACCGGCCGGGGGCTACGACCTGGGCACGGAATCACATGAGGTACTGCGTCCCTTGTGGCACTAGTGGGTCCTAGTGTGGTTGCTACAGACAGTGATGCCAGGGATCCCCCCTGTGCCACTAGTGGTGGCTGTGCGCAGTGAACGCCGCCCAGCTGTCAGCGGGGTCAGTCCAGACTGGCGTGCGCAATGGGCAGAGGAAAGCTTGAGCCATCTCAAGGTCGAGTAAGAGGGGATCCCAATCGCCCCGGTCGGAGTCCTCCTCTGGCAGATCCCCGAAGATGGCGGCGGACCACACACCCGCCCCAGCAGGAGATAAGTTGGACATGATCCTGCAAGAAATTACTGACTCCAGCACTAGAGACTCAACTGGGCACAATATCTGTAGATCTGAACTTACTTAAGGATGACCACCGAAAGTTGTTCGATAAGGTGAAAAACACTGAACACCAGCTGAGCACTATGGGGCCTCAAGTCGCTGATCACAATAGGCACTTGAAGGAGATGCAACAACAGATCGATGCCTTCCACGCCCCGGGCTGATGATGCGGAAGGGCGGGCGAGGCGCAACAACCTCAGAATAGTGGGCATGCCCGATGGAACGGAAGGACCCAATCCCACGACCTACATCGAGGAATGGCTGCGAACCGTGGTGGTGCCCACGGGTCTCTCGCCACACTTTACTGTAGAGCGGGCTCACCGGGTCCCTGCGCGGCGCCCCGTACCAGGAGCAAATCCACGTCCAATGCTAGCCCGTATTTTGAATTATAGGGACCAGGACAGATTGCTGCAGGTGGCGAGGGAACAGGCCCCACTCCGGATGGTGAACGGGAGGATTTCTATATTCCCAGATTACACCCTGGCAGTCCAGCGAAAACGCTTTTCTTTCATGGAGGTCAAGGCAAGAGTCCGTGCAACGGGCTTAAAATTTACGGTACTTTTTCCCGGCCAAGCTCAAGATTAATCACGACCGACGGGCATTGTTCTTTGACAACCCTGAGAGCGCATAGGAATGGCCGGACCGACACCTCGCAGATATCCTGCCAGCACAGAGGCTAGATCCGACACAGCCGAAAACACAGCGGCCCCCCCGCCGGCTCAAGAAGGGTATGGTTACACAGAGTGGGGGAACTCCTCCCCCGCCACGCCAACAGGAGATGGAGGGCAGGCGGGAGGCCCTCCGGACAGCCGAGACACTTAGAGTCCCACGGCCGGAGATTAGCTCTAGCCCTTCTGAGATGGCCAACTCTGACTCTGACTCTGGGGGGAGTATGGCCTTATCCCCGTCAACATCTACTCACCTTAGTCAAGACCCATTAGGCTGACTATAGTGGTCCCCCCCCTCTTTTTGGAAGATTGTAAAGCACCACACTATGAGCTCATGTTCGCCCGTTTCCGTGATTTTCTAATCAATATCGTTTACGCCACTCTCCACTGGTCTTTAATGCATACTGTGTTAGTTATGCTACTGTTGACATGTGAGGGTCATGGGGAAATGTTGATTAATATAATGGCCCAGTCCGACTTGGGCTTGTATCTTTCCCATTGCTCAGGTAACTTGTGTGTTCCGCACGTGGCCTCCCCCACATAATGTTGTTCCTGTTTTGCACAGTTTGGTCGCACGAGATTCCATCGTTGGACCCAGTATTGAGGGTTGTTTACATTGGGGTTATGGTTGCTGCTTATTCCGATTGCGTGTTCTGGGGGCTGGGGAGGTGGGGTGGGGGTGGGCTTGTGGGGGTCTGGTGGTTTTACAATTGCGAATGTCGGTTGAGAAATTGTATATTGTCATATCCTGGAGTGTTCGGGGGATGGGTCGGCCCAAAAGCGACATAGAATAGTGGCCCAGTTACATTGTCACAGGGCCCAAATTGTATGTCTTCAGGAGATGCATGTTTTACAATTTGAGGCATGTAAACTACAGAGGAGATGGCGTGGCCAATTTTACGCTACGGAATACTCCGCCTTTTCTAGAGGGGCTGCAATATGGATACGGCGGGAATCCCATTTGCTCATAGTGAATCCCGAATAGATGACCAAGGCAGGTATGTTCTGATACGTGGGTCTCTGGATGGTAGGCAGGTGGCGTTAGGCTCTGTCTATGCCCCTAAGCTAGATCAGGAGGCCTATCTCTCCAGGTTAAAACAGGCACTCTCAGACTGGGTACAATACCTGTGGTTATTAGGGGAGGACTTCAATGCGGTGTTCGATATCCACTGGGACCGCTCTCACCCCACTTTGTCGAACACCAACACCGTACATCAAGCTGCCGCACTGATGAGGTGGGAACGGGGATGGAACCTTGTGGACGTCTGGAGATCCCAACACACAAATATGCGGGAATATTCTTTCTACTCACACCCACATAACCTACATACCCGATTAGACCATTTCCTTTGTACTGCGGATCTGTCCCCGGCCATACATCACAGTACGTTCCTTGGGAAAACCATCTCAGACCATAATCCAATAGAAATGTCGCTACAGGTCCCCACGCCTATCCCAACATGGTGGCTGCAGTCTGCGGCTTCAGAAGATCAGGTGTTTCGGGCTAAATTGGCCGACACTATTAATACGTACTTTGCTGACAACGAGGGCACGGCTTCCACCAGATCGATTGAGTGGGAAGCGTTCAAAATCACAATACGGGGGTTGCTATGGGAGGGGTGGTAGGAATTAGGAGGGAAGTGACCAGAGACTTGACAGATTTGGAGGACAGACTGCAGACATTGGAGGTGGCGGCTCAGGGAAATATAGCAGGGGTAGAGCAATTGCAGGAGGCACGGATAAGGTACGCCGAGCTACTAGAGTGACTCCGGACGGTAGACTTTCATGCGTACACGTTGCATACTCATGCTGAGGCAGATAGGGCGGGCACGCTGCTGGCGCGACTGATTGCTCCCCTACGGACTCTTACACCCACCTTAGCAGTGTACGATGCTCGCGGCGCGTTACTAACCACCCAGAGTGACATTAACAGGACTTTCCACGACCATTACACTACTCTATATAGCGCATACCCATCAGATAGGTCTGAGGAGAAGGTGCAATTCCTGGCGAGCGTGGACCTTCCCAAGGTCACGGATGCATCTGCCGAATTGATGGCAGCATTGACAACCATAGCAGAGATCCGGGTTGCAATAAAAGCACTGGTGCGTAATAAGACCCCGGGCTCGGATGGCCTACCTGTGGAATTTTACTCCACCTTTGTAGACGTATTGGCCCCAAAGTTATTACAATTATATGTCACCTCCCTTTAGGAGGGTACGCTGCCTCCCACTACTAAGGAAGCAATCGTCACATCTCTGTTGAAGCTGGATAAAGCTCCCACCGACTTGACATTGTGTCGACCATTGTCGATACTTAATACGGAATATAAAAGCCTGAGTAAACTATTGGCATCCAGATTACTCCCCCTGCTGCCCAAACTAATACACACAGATCAGTGTGGCTTTATACCTAAGCGTAGTACTTCCCTCAACATTCGGCGATTGCACGCCTTGATGCATGCAGTGACAGAGGCATTGCCGTTGGCTGGATGCCTGTCCCTAGATATATGGCAAGCGTTTGATACCTTAAGCTGGCCCTAAATGCTTGCCGTGTTAGAGAAATTTGGTATACCCCCCGAATATTGCAAGTGGATTCAGCTGCTTTACACAGACCCTACGGCTCGTGCCAAATCGGGATTGATCATATCGCCTGCATATCGTATTTATAGGGGGGCTCGTCAGGGTTGCCCCCTATCGCCCCTGTTGTTTGTGTTGGCATTGGAGCCAATGGTGCAGAGGTCTCTGGGCTGCGCCTTATCGCCGCCAAATCGGTAGCATATTTCTTCTCTGTCATGTAGAGGGGACCCACCTACAATTTGCTCAAGGGCAGTTCATAGTAGAACCCGCAACATTTAAATATCTGGGGATACAAATGTATAGGTCCTCCGCTGACACTATTGATGGGAAAGTGGTGCGGACTATCAACTCGCTCCGGTCGCAAGTAGACTTCTGGAACACCCCGCCATTGTCCATGGCAGGCTGGTTAGCAGTGTCCAAAATGGTCTTGCTACCATTTTGTAAATATTCCTGTGATCTTGCCGGCCTGGATTTTTAGATCACTAAACACATTGCTCACGTCCTTGCTATGGGGACAAGGGAGGCACAGACTAGTATTATCCAAGATGCAGCTACCAAACATGGCAGGCGGCATGGGGGCGCCTGATTTTAAAACTTACTGTATTGTGGGGTAGTTGCAGTGGCTGGCCTATTGGCTGGCAGGCCATAATTTGTTCTAAATTGGTTACACCCCGGCGCACTTATGGAGTGGGAAGCTACAGGCACTGCTATGCCCCGGAGCTGACAGGATGCGTGACCCTCCCTTCCTATTGTTCATTGCCATCGACTACTGGAAGCAGGCACAGAAATCTGCTAAAACCCTAAACCCATATGCCCCGAATATCTCCCTCTGCGGTCTACCTACCCGACGTGGTGTGTTGTCGGCTGGCCAAGTACGGGACTGGATACAGGCGGGCTCAGCCACAGTTGAAGATCTTTTCCTCGACGGTGCGCTGATGTCACATGATGAATTTGCCCGCACTAGAGCGGTACCCGAGACTCTGTTCCTCACGCATGCATCGGTTGTACAACATGTCCGGAAATATTGGTTGGTGGCACAGACGGAACCCCCTACATTTCAATTGTTGCGGTCACTGCACATCATGGGCCATGGACGCCACCTGGTACGCTGGCTATACCGTGGACTACGTGAACACCTGCTTGTGCCACTGTTGCCGCTCCGTCATAAGTGGGACTTGGCACTAGCAAGGGAACTGGAGTATAGGGAGTGGGATGCTGCCCTAGAACATCATCGTCGGGTGTCCCGTAATTTTCGGCCGATATCCATACAATTACCAATACTACACAGGGCTTATCTTACGCCGCAGGCTATCCATAGGATGTACCCCTGCTGATTTTACTCATATGATATGGTCATGTCCTATCCTGAGGAGGTTTTGGTCTGAAGTTACCAGTGGGTTATCTGCACTGACGGAACGCACCGGATGGGATGCCATGGAAGTGTGTTTATTGGGTCTCCTCCCACTCCCGAAGAAAGCAAAACTGCTGCGTCGTTTTGCAGGATTGGCTTTGATGCTCGCTAAACGACTAATAACACAGCGGTGGAAATCTTGCAGGGCACCACAAGAGGGCAACTGGAGAGAAGAGGTCATTAGATGGGCAGTAGCGGAGGGGGAGGCGCTAGCTTGTGAGGAATATAGGGGATTGAGGAAAAAACCAATAGCGCTAGATTGGGCTCACGTGTTAGAGCAATTTAAAGCAGTGACAGGAGACGATGTGGATGCAGCCCTAGATCCATCGGTTGAGTTGGCCGCGTCTGCCTAATTCTGGTATGGGCAGCAACCCGAACATGATGGGGGATTGCACTTGTGACCGGGCCCTCCCTCGCTCTCTTATCCCCCCCCAACTATCCAGCCACCTTACTGGGTGCCGGTCGCCCCACCCCCACATCCCTCTCCTACCGCCCCCGCCCCCCGCACAGGGACACACTGGATCAACATTACTTTGGTGAACCCTCGAGACCCAGTCCCGGCATCATAAATAGGAATATAGCAGCCGAGTTTATTGTTAACAGTTTGTAGGGAGGGATAGTTGTGGGTGGGATAACAAGGGCAGGTATGAATGGGTAGCAGAGATGTGAGTAATTTTGATTTGAATGCAGTATAGTAGTTTAATCCGGAACCATAAACGGCCCACTCATTGTCAGATCACTTGTATGCTGTTATACAAATATCGACATGATTAGCTGGATGTATAAGCAACTGGACGACGTATATAACACTAAAAATGTAACTACATATTGTATTATGATGCATAATTGAAGATACTAATAAAATTGTGTTAAAAAAAAAAGTCTAGCTAGAAACAAAGGGGCTCTGTTTGTAAGAGAAAAGATTCTCCTTTTACAATTAGATTTAACTAAACGTCCGACCACTAGGATTTCAGGTAGGCGTAAATTATTGCTGGTCAATTTTCAGCAGCAAGCAAATCTAATACAGGGAGACAAAGTGCCAGCTGATTTTATAAGCTGGCACAATCACATAATTAGACAGGTAATCCAATGCCTAAAGGTAGAACTAAATAGGCCAAGCAAAAGAAAAGGAACTGAAGGTTAGAATATGGAAGCAACATACTTCAATCAATCAATCAATCATGGAATTTATATCGCGCACTACTCACCCGGAAGGGTCTCAAGGCGCTAGGGGGAGGGGGTCTGCTACTGCTCGAACAGCCAGGTCTTGAGCTGTTTCCTGAAGGCGAGGTGGTCCTGGGTTAGCCGCAGGCGGACGGGCAGGGAGTTCCATGTCTTAGCCGCCAGGAAGGAGAAGGATCTTCCTCCGGCGGTGGCTCTCTGGATGCGAGGGACGACGGTGAGGGCGAGGTTCGCGGATCGTAGCAGGCGGGTGGGCGTGTAGAAGGTCAGGCGGTCGTTGAGGTACTTTGGGCCTAGGTTGTAGAGGGATTTGTGTGCGTGGGTGAGGAGTCTGAACGTGATCCTCTTGTTGACAGGGAGCCAGTGCAGGTCTCTCAGGTGGCTCGAGATGTGGCTGCGACGGGGGATGTCCAGGATGAGTCGGGCGGAGGCGTTCTGGATACGCTGAAGTCTTTTCTGTAGCTTGGCTGTTGTACCGGCGTAGAGGGTGTTTCCGTAGTCTAGTCTGCTGGTGACGAGGGCCTGGGTGACAGTCTTCCTGGTCTCGGTCGGGATCCATCGGAAGATCTTGCGGAGCATGCGGAGGTTGTGGAAGCAGGATGAGGAGACGGCGTTGACTTGTCTAGTCATCGAAAGGGAGGAGTCCAGGATGACGCCCAAGTTGCGTGCGTGGTACGTTGGCTTGGGTGCGGTGCCTAGGGCCGGGGGCCACCAGGAGTCGTCCCATGCGGAGGGCGACGGTCCCAGGATGAGGACTTCTGTCTTGTCCGTGTTCAACTTCAGGCGGCTGATGTTCATCCACTCGGCGACGTCTTTCATCCCTTCGTGTAGGTTGGCTTTGGCGGTGTCGGGGTCTCTGGTGAGGGAGAGAATCAGCTGGGTGTCATCGGCGTAGGAAATGATGTTGAGGTTGTGTTGGCGTGCGATGGCAGCGAGGGGTTTCATGTAGATGTTGAAGAGAGTAGGGCTGAGCGACGATCCTTGCGGGACGCCGCAGATGACTTTGGTGGCCTCAGATCGGAACGGGGGGAGGCGTACTCTCTGTGTTCTGCCGGAAAGGTATGAGATGATCCATTCCAGAGCCTTCCCCTGGATGCCGGTGTCGTTGAGGCGTTGGACTAGGATGCGGTGGCAGACAGTGTCAAATGCTGCGGAGAGGTCAAGGAGGATGAGTGCCGCTGTTTCACCGTTGTCGAGCAGGGCTCGGATGTCATCGGTGGCTGCGATGAGGGCGGTCTCGGTGCTGTGGTTGGCTCTGAATCCGGACTGCGATGGGTCGAGGGATCCGTTCGTCTCGAGGAAGGCGGCCAGTTGCTTGTTGACGATCTTCTCGATGACTTTGGCAGGGAAGGGAAGGAGCGAGATGGGGCGGAAGTTCTTGAGGTCGGTCGGGTCCGCTGTTGGTTTCTTCAGTAGTGCGCTGAGCTCGGCGTGCTTCCCGCTCTCCGGGAAGGTGGCTGTGTTGAAGGAGGTGTTGATGATGTCTCGGAGGTGGGGGGCGATGGTAGAGGCGGCCTTGTTGAAGACATGGTGGGGGCATGGGTCGGTCGGAGATCCGGAGTGGATGGTGTTCATCATGCGTGTCGTTTCTTCGGGGGTCACTTCGGTCCATGTCTGGAGGATGGCGGCGGGGTGTGTAGGTTCGGTCGATGGGTGCGGGGGTGGAACGCCGAAGCTGTTGTGGATGTCGGCGATCTTGCGGTGGAAGTACGAGGCGAGGGAGTCGCAGAGGTCCTGCGAGGGAGTGATGTCGTTGTTGCCGGTGCTGGGGTTGGAGAACTCCTTGACGATGTTGAAGAGCTCCTTGCTGTCATGGGCGTTCTTGTCCAGTCGTTCCTTCAGAGATTTCTTCTTGGTGGTGCGGATGAGCTGGTGATGTCTGCGGGTGGCGAGTTTGAGGGCGGTCATGTTGTCGGTGGTCTTGTCGAGGAGCCAGGCCTTCTCGAGGGTGCGGCAGGCCTTCTTGGAGTCCTTGAGTTCGTTGGTGAACCAGGGGGCCTTCTTGCTTCTGGGCCTGGTGAGTGGGTTCTTCAGTGGGGCGAGGTCGTCGGCACAGGAGGTCAGCCATTGCGTGAGGTCGAGGGCTGCTGTGTTAGGGTCCGTTGTCCTGATAGGTGGGTTCTGGCTGAGGGAGGTGGTGAGCTGGTCGACGGTGATCTTGCTCCAGTTTCTGTGGGGAACCTGCTTCGGGTGGTGGTGGACCGTGTTCTTTTTGAAGCTGAAGTGGACGCAGCTGTGGTCAGTCCAGTGGAGTCCGGTGCAGTGGCTGAAGGTGACGTGCTTGCTGGATGAGAAGAGAGGGTTGAGCGTGTGGCTGGCGTAGTGGGTGGGGGAGTAGACCAGTTGCTTGAGTCCGAGGTTGGCGAGGTTGTCCAGCAGGGCGGTGGTGTTGCGATCGTTGTTGTTTTCCAGGTGGAAGTTGAGGTCCCCGAGGAGGATGTAGTCGGCGGAGGGGAGGGCGTGAGGGCTGATGAAGTCTGTGATGTCTTCGCTGAACTGTGCGCGTGGTCCCGGGGGTCTGTAGATGAGGGTGCCTCTGAGGGTAGTCTTGGGGTCGGTGTGGATCTGGAAGTGCAGGTATTCAGCGGCGTTGAATGCGTCGATGCAGTCAGTCGAGATGCGAATGGTGCTTTTGTGAACGATGGCGATGCCCCCTCCGGTCTGGTTGATGCGATCCTTCCTGATGATCTTGTAGCCGTCTAGGATGGCTATGGCGATGTCGGGGGCTGAGGAGGCGTTCATCCAGGTTTCCGTGAGGAAGGCGACGTCTGGAGATGCGGTGTCGAGGAGGTTCCAGAGTTCCACAGTGTGTCTGTGGACGGAGCGGGTGTTGACCAGGATGCATTTGAGGTGGTTGCTGTTGTCCGTCTTGGTGGGCGTAGTGCCTGTTCGGAGGCAGGAGAAGTTGCAGGATCGGCAGACGAAGGGTCCATGGGTGCGTCGCGGGGACGCTCGGTAGCATCCAGGTGCTCGGGCGGTGTTGAGTGCGATGAGCGTGGCGAAGTCGTAGGTCCTGCGGGGGGGCTAGCGGGCGCGGGGACCAGGGGGTCTGGCGCTGGGCGCGGTCCAGGCGCTGACGGGCGCAGACGGGCTTACCTTTGGCGCACCTTCGGTGCTCAATTGGCGCTCCCGCTGCGCGCGTCCGCTGGGCGGTCGCTGAGGGGGCGTCATAAGTAGGAGCCGGGAGGGAGGGTCAGCCGGGAGGCGGGAGGACCAATGGGAGAGGAGGGGAGGCGGAGCTACGGGTCAGCGGCGGCGGGAAAGCGGCGGGAAGCACGGAGGTGACCGGGGCAGCGGGGCCGGTGAGGAGCGGGGGCAGAGGCAGCAGGCTGCGGGCAGAAGGCGAACCTGAGGAAGATGCGGAGGGCAGCGGCGTAGAAGAGGTGAGCGGAGGTCTTCAGCAATCAGGGAGCGGCCAGGCAGCAGGTAAGTCAGCAGGCAGGCAGGCGAGCGGCAGAGCAGCGTGGAGGGAGCGACCGCCTGCGAGGGCACAGGGGGTCACCCTTGAAATTAAAGAGAAATATTAAGACAAAGTATGACTGTAAGACAGAAGTCCTCCTTCACTCCATGAATAGAGACTCTAAAGTGTTATTAAATCACAAGAAAAAAATCATCTTATGATAAACACTGGAAAAGTATGATCAATGTGATAGCATCAAAAAACATTGAAAAATGTTGGCAACTTCTGCAGTATGGAACGGGTAAGCAGCTAGGAAAGATGCGGTGTTTGGTACGGGAAGAAACTTACCTCAAGAAAATATATTGTAATTGCTATGCTGACAAGCCATGTAAAAACTCTTTTCTCATAGAAAATCATAGTTTTTATTTGCAACCAGAAAGGAAACCATAATTTCACTAAAACTAACAAGAGCTGCCAGGCCGGACAACTCGCCGGCCATTATATCTAAAACTAATATTGACCGGTGGGCTAGGATGTATTACTTTGTGTTCCAGAGAATATTAAAAAACACTAATCTTTCCTGAAAGCTGGAAAGCTGATTTTTTGGTGGGCGATATGGTTGATAACTGATACTTTATGAGGTGTACCCTCTGCCTCTGGTCTGAGACCTGCTCTTCCCTAGCAGCTCCGCTGTGCCTTGCCTCGTTCGCCGCTGATCACTGCCTCCTCCTGCCTGGTGTTCGAGACCGCTCCTGCTGAGACCTTCGAGCGAGCTCTTGCCGGTCAGTGCCCCCTGTTGTGTCCTGCACCATTGCCAGCCATCCTAGCGTGCCCCGCTGCTGCTGCCCCTGCTGCCCCTCCCCCCTGCTGACACCCGTTCCCGCCTCCCAGCTGCTTGTCCCTCCCCCCTCCCCTACTTAATGGCTGCCGCTGCGCAGTCGCACCACTGGCGTGCCGAAGGCGCGCCAAAGGCAAGGCCGTCTGCACCTGTCCGTGACCCAACCGCGACCAGCACCAGGAGCCCTTTATCTCGAACCATCCACCGCTACAGCACAACCGCCGTCCACGCACTCAGCCCTGGTAGACACAAAAACTGCCAACAGTCCATGCCAAACACGACCCACGGCCAGTTCTCCTGCCTCCACTGCCACCAGACCTTCACCACCACCCCGGCCACCAACACCGCCGACGCAACACCAGCGACACCCTAAGATGCATCCTCCTCATCGTGCGCTTCGCGTACAAACACGCCGTAGAGATATGGAACCTACTTGACTCTCTCTCGCCTGACATTACCTTCTTCATGGAGACCTGGACCAACGCATCCTCCGCCCCGACATCAACACCGCCATCTGGGACGGTTAAAAGATCCAGAGGAAGGGCCGCCCCAACCACCCGGGAGTGGGCCTCGCCATCGCCCATAAAAACACCCTCTGCCTCACGACCTCCAGCGAAACCTTCCCCTCCACCGAACACCTGCACTTCCAGATCCAGACCACCTCCATCTCCACACTCTGCTGAACCCTTGTCTACAGACCACCCCAGCCCCCGGACCCCCTTCATCGCCACCATCACCTACCTCATCGCACCCCACGCCATCGCCTCAATGAACTACATACTCATCGGAGACCTGATCTTCCACCTCGACAACCCCAGCAACCCCAACTCAACCAACCTTCGTGACAACCTCGCCAACATCGGACTCAAACAACTCGTCACCACACGGACCCACAGGGCAGGACACACCCTCTACCCCATCTTCGCTGCTGGAAACAGCATTCACTTCTGCCACACAACGCAACCCCCATGGAGCGACCACCACTGCGTACACTTCACTATCGACAAACCCAAGGCACCCAAACAAGCCCTAAGCCCGCCACGAAAGAACTAGAGCAAGGTCACTGACGAGCAACTCAACTCCACCCTCACCCGTGACAACCACACCTTTGCATCCGACACCAACATTGCAGCCAGAGAACTCCACACTTGGATCTCCAAATGCGCAGACGAGCTCGCCTGCTACATAACCCCGACAAACAACGCCCCAGGAAAGCCGCCTAGTTCACCACCGATCTCCAAGAAGCCAGACACACCTGCAGACGCCTGGAGAAAAACTGGAGAAGCACAAAGACACCTGAAAACAACGCCACCTGCAAGGACGCCATGACGGACTACCGCAACCGAATCAGAACCACCAAGAGGACGTTCATCCACAACAAAATCGTCGCCAACTTCATCAACTCCAAGGAACTCTTCAGTGTCATTCAGGAATTCCACCAACCCCCGCAGCGAAGCCACAGATATCACCCCGTCCCAAGACCTCTGCGACAAGCTTGGAACCTACTTCCACCTCAAGATCAAAAACCTCTACGACAACTTTGTCGACCATCCACCAGACGCCACAGCCGGCCCGCCCCCCAGACACATCAGCCAGCCCTCCATCTCCACCTGGATGCCGATCATGGCCGAAGACACCGCCTCGACCATGAAAGGCATCCACTCAGGCTGTCCCACGGACCCCTGCCCTCCACACATCAACCACAGACCTGCCACCGCCATCGCACCCGAAGTACATCACACCATTAACACCACCTTCGAAACAGGCACCTTCCCAGATAACTGAAAACGCGCAGAAGTCAGGCCCCTGCTCAAGAGGCCCACAGCCGACCCCACCGACCTCAAGAACTAACGGCCTATCTCGCTCCTCCCCTTTGCGGCCAAAGTCGTAGAGAAAGCAGTCAACAGGGAACTGACATGATTCATCGAAGACAACGCCATCCTCGACCCCTCCCAATCCAAATTCCGTAGCAACCACAGCACTGAGACTGCCCTACTTGCTGCCACAGACGACATGCGCACCCTCCTGGACCAAGGCCATTCCGCAGCCCTTATCCTACTCGGCCTATCAGCAGCCTTCAACACCGTCTCCCACCGCACACTCGTCGCCAGACTACACGACGCCGGCATACAAGAAACAGCCCTAGACTGGATCCGATCATTCCTCACCGAAAGAAGCCAAAGAATCACACTGCCACCCTTCCTCTCCGATCCCAAAAGAATCACCTGCGGAGTCCCACAGGGGTCATCTGCTGAGCCCGACACTCTTCAACATCTACATGGCCCCCCTCGCCGGCATCGTCTGACAACACGGCCTTAACATCGTATCCTACGCTGACGACACCCAGCTCATCCTCTCCCTCACCAAATACTCCACCACCGCCAGACTCAACTTCCAGAAAGGAATGCTGGACGTCGCAGTCTGGATGACCAACAGCTGCCTAAAGCTCAACGCCGAGAAGACAGAAGTACTCGTACTCGGAACCACCCCTTCAGCATGGGACAACACCTGGTGGCCAACCGCCCTCGGAAGCCCACGACCCCCTCAGACCATGCCAAAAACCTTGGCATCGTACTTGACTCATCCCTCACCATGAAACGACAGGTCAACGCCATAACCTCCAGCTGCTTCAACACCCTCCGCGTCCTCCGCAAGACTTTCAAGTGGATCCCCCCTGAGTCAAGGAAGATGGTCACCCACACACTCATCACCAGCAGACTAGACTACGGAAACACACTCTATGCCGACATAAACAAGTCCCTACTCAGCAAACTCCAGATGATACAGAACACCGCCACCAGACTCCTCCTCGCCATCCCTGGCATGAACACATCAGCCACCACTTACAAAGACTCCACTGGCTCCCCGTGGAGAAAAGAGTCACTTTCAAAATCCTCACCCATGTCTACAAAGGCCTACACAACACCGGACCCAAACACCTCAACGACAGAATCAACTTCCATGTCCCCAAAAGAAACCTCCGATCTTCCAACCTCACACTGGCCAAAACCCCACGCATCCACAGAGCCAGAGCAGGCAGAAGATCCTTCTCTCACATTGCGGCCAAGACCTGGAACGAGCTCACGGCCGACATCAAATGCGCCCCCTCCCTGAACACCTTCAGGAAGACTGTCAAGACCTGGCTCTTTGGCTAAACAGATCTGTGCCCCCCCAGCGCCTTGAGACCCTCACGGGTGAGTAGCACGCTTACAATCTCCCCCTGATTGATTGATTGCCTCTTGCTCCACAAAGAGGTTGCAGTCGATATTGTAGCCCCCCCCTTTAAAACATGCCATATGTATGTCAGATTTGATGGCTTGCATGGCTTTGTTTAGATGCCTTCCAAAGAGTTGGTTGCCATTGAATGGCATGTCTAAAATTCTGTGAGGAACTTCAGGTCTCAATTAAGTAGAGCATAGCCACTTCTGTTCACAGTACAGAACCTACCATTTGTATGGAGCCAGTAACAGCCACATCTTACGCCCAATCTACCAAGGCCATAAAAGCTTTCTCACCCTGAATGGTTGATGGTTCTTTCTTCTTCCCTTCCAGTAGCAGATGAGTGTATGAAGCTATGTCTGCCCACATTGTGTGACAGTACCTGCCAACACCGGCCATGGAATTTTTTGTCTTTAATGATGTTTCTGGCAAGGTAGATACCCTTTCCCCAAAATTGTCCATCTTTTGACCCTCCTGGTTTCAGGAACAGCGCTTTGCAGCTTGCATCATGACCAAATCCGCCTTATGATGTCCAATGGGCCATGCTGTACGGAGTTGTCCGGGGGTCTGTACTAAATTTAAATAAGGTGTGGGCTATGGAACTTCTCTATCAGGAGTATGAAATGGAAACCTGTTATAATATTCTTGCATTGTTTGATTGAGATCATTACTAAGGTGTAGTCTGGACCTCAATAACGAGCGTGTTCAAAACCCAGTACAATTTCTCCTGCTCATATAATTTGATCCCAGCTTCTTCCTGCTGACCTTAATGGTTGTCATCATTTTCATCACTGTCCTCTTGACATTTCATGTGAAGCTGAATAGGGAAAATGAAAATCAAAAAGAGCCCTTTATCCTGGGATTCACCATCTATGTAGGAGCTCCACAGGCTGCTGAGAAGGTGCCTTGCTAGAGGATATGTCTTAAGGCAGCAAAGACGTCTTGGCTAGGACCATTGGAAATGAGACAGCCTTCCTCTAATGTGGGTGAATGTCGTTGGCCACAGACAGTCTACAGCTAGAGGTGTTGATGGGCCCATCCTCTGTATCTTCCCTGTAAATGAAGTGGAGACAGCTGGCACCACTATTGAAGGATTCTTTTTGATTTCTTTGTTTTGAATTGTACCTCGGTGGATGACTTTGATGGTCTATCCAGCTTTGTCAGATGTTTCCTAGGCCTTACAAGGGGGTTCTTCTGGAATAGCTGTTTCAAATGATGATTCGCGAGCCTATTGTTACCCCTGACATTGTCTTTTCTTTGCTTTGTTTTTACCTTCCTTTGATGCGCCTGGTACAGGCTCCTCATCTCATAAGGTCTACTCACTGGACTTCTTTTCCTGCAGCCACATGAGAAGACCTTCCCTGTCATTCAGGGTTTTCAATGAAAACCTGTGGCAGAAATTGCAGTCTCTTGGTTTACGCTTGGCGTAAATGCAGTAAATGCAGTCTTAATGTGGATCATCAAAAAAAGTATTTTATTGCCCACATGAGGTGCATGCCCCAAATAGTGCTTTCCCCGGTGATTCAGCCATTGTAACAGAAAAATATTTTCTTGTAGGTAGAACTCCAGAGTGTAATTGAAAATGATGCCTGAACAGGTCACATCTAAGCCAAACCCCTGTAAAATAAGGTGATAGAAAAGTCTCCAAGCAGAGCTCTGAAAGGGAAGCCTCTGGATAAGAGGAGTTCAATGCATTTTCACCTCAATGGAAGGGGTTTGGGGGTTTTCTAATGAGGTGATTGTGCTACTAAATGACTTAGGGCCTGATATAGATCTCGGCAGACGGGTTACTCCATCAGAATGGTGACAGCTATCCCGCCCACCGAAATATAAATCACATTCTATGGGATTTATATTTCGGCGGATGGGCTGTCACCATTGTGACGGAGTAACCCGTCTGCCGAAATCTAAATCAGGCCCTTAGTGTGTACTGTTGTCAATGCAAACTCTTTGATACTGCTAAAGGTCACCATGGAGCTCTCAGCTCAACGATGGGTAATGGTTAAAGCATGTGAATCTATGAAAAATCAAATGCTGGCGAATGTTGTGTAGCAGTATTATTGTAAATATTGAGGCTGCTAAATTATTAAATAAATAAATAAGAATGTTGGTATTCCTTTGTTGGTTAAATATAAACCTAAATAACCAACAAAAACGGGGGGAAAGGAAGGAACAGAGGTTCACGAAATGCCTTTCAAATTGCATCATTGACATAAGCACAAGGTAAAGTGAACCTATACTGCCTTGAAGTAGCTTGCTAGACCACTTAAGGTACTGTTTTATAAAGATATAGAACTATGGGTAGGCGTAACTCCCGTAATTCCGTGTAGCGTAATTACATGGAATACCTAAGAACTCCGCAAGTTTACACTTGAAATATGCAAGAAGAGTAATTCTGCATTTAGCGCTATTTCTTAGCGCAAGAATGCCCGCTCGAGTCCAAAATGGAGGAGAGGATATTATTTGCGCTAAGAAACACAGCGGTAAATGCAACTGAACACCAATAGCAAGCAGTTGCTCGCGATCGCTAAATATGCCCTTGGGGTAGGATTTATTCTCAACTTACTACCGACATTTAATGCTATTTTCTTAGCACAAAATTCACCCTTGCGTCTAAAATGTACGGGTGGATGTATTTTGAGCTAAGAAACAGAGCTAAATGTGCTCTCATGGTAGGATCCCCCCTGACCCCCAAATTGCTCTTAAATATGTGCCATGGAGTATTTTGGAATTACCAAAATTCCTCTGATTACTTAGGCATATCCTGCCTGACCTTCATGGGAGCCTCACCCTCTATTTGTGGCATGCTTTATCATTGTTTTCCCTCCTCATCACGAGAGACATTATTTCTTCAAACCGGCTCCAATGAAAAGGGAGCTTTTTCTGAACATTTTTCAGCTCAAGAGTAGGAGGATTTGCTTCAGTGAGATGAGTGGTATCCAGAGGTAAGAATTAAAATTGCCTGAAGATCAATCTATCAATTCTTTATTCAGGTAGCCGCAGCATAGTCAAAGAAGCATTCACAAAGCCAATAAGTGTCACCTATGTGAGAGTTATTTGCTTTGGCAATGTGTTTAGCCATGTTGTGTACCAGTGAGGCTGCTGGTCAGCATGGGTACAAGTTAGCGGTGTAGAGTGGACTGGGGTAGAGTGGACTGGGGTAGAGTGGACAGGGTAGAGTGGACTGGGGTAGAGTGGACGGGGTATATTGGAGTGGGGTAGACCGGGGTAGAGTACAGTGGGGTAGAATGGGGTACAGTGGACTGGGGTAGACTGGGATACATTGGAGTGGAGTAGATTGGGTAGAGTGGAGTAGATTAGAGTGGGGTAAACTTGAGTGAGATAGATTGGGGTAGACTGAGATAGAGTGGAGTGGGGTAGATTGGGGTACAGTGGGGCAGATTGCCGTTGAGTGGAGTGGGGAAGACTGGGGTAGATTGGAGTGAAGGAGACTGTGGTAGAGTGGAGTGGGGTAGAATGGAGTGGGGTTGAGTGGGGTAGATTGGAGTGGGGTAGATTTGAATCGGATAGATTGGCATAGAGTGATCTGGGGTAGACTGGTGTAGTGGGTAGACTGGGGTAGGGCAGATTGGGGTAGAGTGGAGCAGGGCAGAGTGGGTATCTTGGGGTGGACTGGAGAGGGGTAGAATGGAGTAGATTGAGGTGGGGTAGAATGGGGTAGAGTGGGCTAGATTGTAGTGGAGTGGAGTGGGGTAGAGTGGGGTAGATTGGAGTGGGATAGATTGTTGTGGAGTGGGGTAGATTAGAGTGGGTAGACTGAGGTGGAGTGGAGTGGAGTAGATGAGCGTGGGGTAGAATGGGTTAGGGTAGGTTGAGGTAGAATGGAGTGGGATAGATTGGGGTAGAGTAGTGTTGGGTATATTGAGGTAGTGTAGACTGGAGTAGAGTGGAGTGGTATAGTTTAAAGTTGGACTAGATTGTAGTGGGATACACTGGGGTAGAGTGAAGTGGAGTAGATTCGGTAGAGTGGAGTATATTGGACTGGGGACACTAGTAGAGTGGGGTAGACTGTAGCAGAGTGGGGTAGATTGTGGCAGAGTGGGATAGATTGGGGTGCAGTGGAGTAGATTGGGGTACGTTGGAGGGGGATAGAGTGGAGTGGGGTACAGTGGGGTAGTGGTGTAGATTGGGGTGGGGTAGATTGGAGTAGAGTGGAGAGTGGGTAGTGTGAGGTAGATTGGGGTGGGCAGATTGTTGTGGAGTAGAGTAGATTGGGGTAGAATAGGGTAGTGGTGTGGATTGGGTTAGGGGGTACATTGGAGAAGGGTAAATTCGTAGTGGGGTAGATTGGGGTAGATTGTTGTGGAGGAGAGTGGGGTAAATTGTAGTGGAGTAGATTGGGGTAGACTGGAGTGGGGTGGAGTGGAAACATGTGGAATGGTGTAAAATTATGAAGCCTGGCATTGAATTATGTGGTGTGGCATGGAGAGGGATTATCTAGCATGGAATTATGTGACTTTGAATTGTGTGAAATTGAATTTTGTTGTGCTGAGTGGAATGGAATGGAATTATCTTGTGTGGATTGGAATTCTGTGATGTGTAGTGGAAATATGTGGAGTGGAAAAAACATGGTATGGAGTGGAATTATGTTGCCTGTCTGGGAATTATGTGGCATGGAATTGTGCTGGGTGGCGTGGAATTGTGTAGAGTTGAATTATTTGACATGTAGTGGAATTATGTGGTGTGGAATTAGGTGTCATGGCTTGGAATTATGTGGCGCTGAGTGGAATTGTTTGGTGTGGAGTGGAACTGTGTGGTGCAGAGTGGAATTTTGTGGAGTAGAGTGGATTTATGCATGGTGGAGCTGAAATATGTGGCATGAAATGAAGTGGAATTATGTGGCGTGGAATCACCTGCCGTGGAGTTGAATTATGTGGCGTGGTGTGGAATTATTTGACGTGGAATTGAGTGGAGTGGCATGCAATCTTGTGGTGTAGAATTGTGAGATGTGGAATTGTGTGATCTGCAGCGAGAATGTGACATGTGTAGTGGAATTGTGTGGTGTGGTATTGTGTGGAGTGAATTTGTGGGGGCTAAAATTGTGGGGCATGGAATTGCGGTGCATGAAATTGTGTGGCATAGAATTGTGTGGCGTAGAATTGTGTGACGGGAAGTGGAATTTTTTAGCGTGGAATTGTGACACGTGGCATGTAGTGGAATTGTGTGATGTGGTGCGCAATTGTGTGGAGTGAAATGTGTGGAGGGGAATTGTAGGGCATGTAATAGTGTGGCATTGAATTGTGTGACATGGAATTGTGTGGCATGGAATGGTGTGGAGTGGAATTGTGAGCAGATCGAACAACAGAAAACAAAGCACACAAGGATGGCTTTGGAAACACTGGGTAAGCAAGATAAGGAAAGCAAAGCTGAAGGCAATATATATAAGCAGTCCAATTAAACAGCACATGGTGAAAAGAAGAATGTATGTTTATAAGGAAAATGTGTTTGTGGAAACCTGAGCAGACTAGTGTCATGAACAAAGGACGTTTGAAGCTTTTAATAGTGACTGGAGGAAATATCTGAAATTAATGTGCCCATGATGGAATGTGGCTTCAACATCCTGGAAACACAGCCAGTGACAAGTGTTGTGTGAAATATGCTTAAATATGTTAAGTAAATGAAAGAAGTTGTGAGTTTAAATAAAGGTATCCTGGCTATTACAAATGAGAAGAGAGGAATATAAAAAAATTCTATGCTTTCTAAACATGTGCATTGTAAATATCCACAAAAGTGCATTGTTTTAAAAAAATGGTAACATGTTGCGTTTTAAGTCAGCGGGCTGTACAAGTACGTTTCTTACAATCAGGATTATAGTTTGAGAAATTAATCACAAGGCCATTTGAAAAGGTGCGTGCTAATGTTTAAAGTAAATAAAGGGAGGGGTGGGGTGGAGGGACAGAGAACAAAACATGAAAAAGTAGTGGGTGGGAAGGGGAGAAGAAATAGTACCTGAATAATAGTGCGAGTGGTGGATGTTCTCGAATTAAAACTAATTTATCTGTGCTAGGTCAATACTCCACACAAAGAAAAGGAAATGACGACTGGCGCGTGCTGGACAACTACGAAGCACTAACAAAGAGTGTCAATAAACTCAACGATTGGTGTGCAATGAGTGGGTTGCAAGCCCCTTGTTACACAATAGTCTTGAAAGGACTAGTCCTGGGTGGAGTTCGCGGAATTCCATGCCATGCTACATGGAGTCCCGCAAGCGGCAGAGTGCATTAGGTCACACCATTCGAGCTGATTTTCTATCCCCGGGTTTTTGTCCTGCGTTGGAAAATCAGCGCGAATGGCACCATGCGCAGCACAAGAGGGCAATGCTTCTTTCTGCCACTCGAGTGGATGTTCTACACGAGCACCACCTTCCTCAACGCGAACGGAAGGTTTCTCAACATGATCGATAGCGACCATCCGCGACCGGCTGCGTTGAGGTGGTCTAGCATTGGATCTTCCTTGCTCGTTCTTACCAACTTAACGTTGGCGAGCGATGAAAAAACTTTTTTTGTAACTCTGCGTGCTCCATGGAGTGTGGAAAACACCACAAACTCCGCGAATGGAGCGGATTTCACCACCCAGGCCTAGAACGGACAGCACATGTGCTGTCCAGCTTAGACCTTTATAGGATATGGGACGCACGGAATAGATAATTAAACTGTCTGTCACCTGGTCAACATGCTTCACCCAAATCTAAGAATTCTGATGGGTTAGTGGCCTTCTTCATGACTTAAGCATACCCTACATCTGCCCCTACCATCTAGAGTTAAATCCTAAGTGTATGCAGTGTTGAGATGAAGGAGTAATATTAAAAGAATACTTGCAGGTGGACGATTAAAATTTGATACCATTTATTATGACACTATGATAGAAATGTCTTATGACATGAATATAGAAATGTCCTCTGACATAAACATCATGTCCTAAATTGTGTTTACAAAAATACTGTCACACTGGTTGTAGCTTTTCTATTATTCCATTCAATAGGGTGGCATTTTTATAAGCAATATTTAGGACTCTTATCAGAGGCAATATTTTCACAGCGATACCCTGGTACAACACCACTAGGAACACAAGTAGCAGTTTTGTTGCAAAGATCAAGCATACATTTATTGATAAATATGGCTGTGGTAATGAGACATGGTAACAATGAAATTACCTCCTGTTGCCTACGATATTCAGAGCTGAATTACACAGAGAGTTGCTCTGAATTAAGGTAGCACTGAATGTTAGTACTACTTGAAAGTAGGTGGTAATTTTATTGGTTACACTCAGATACATAGTTACGTGCCATACAGCACCCTACAAGCAAATAAAATGCTTCCTGTTGCAGTATTCATTTAGCATAGGCATGTGTGTGAGACAGAGGCTTTGAAACTCAAACGAAATTGAGTTGGGTTAGTCCTAGTGTCCCCTACGACCCATAAAAAAATGGGGTAATTATTTTATGCCATAAATGGTTGAAATGTTCTGTTCTATCTCAAGAAACTGATTCAAAAGGTAGATGGTTATTAGTTAAGTTAATCATTAATAATATATCTCTGACAGTATTTAACGTTTATGGTCCGACTCAACCGGATTACTCTTTCTGGCCTAACATTACCAAAAAGTGTATTCAATCTAACAATTAATTTTTTATCCAAGGAGGTGATGGTAACCAAGTTATTGACCCTTTCACAGACTGCCAATCCCAAATTCGTTTCATCCCTCATAAGACTCATTAACAATTCCAAAGCACATTATCTCAGACACATCTTGTAGATGCCTGGAGACTCTGTAACCGTGATGTAACAGAATTTTCTTGTTTCTCTCCTCCACATGGCACCCTTACACAATTAGGTTACATTTCCATTTCTAAAGCCTTGACACAGAACCTTATTTCCTCTTCAATTGAACCCATTGTCCTCTCTGATCATGCCCCGGTTGTTGCTGATTTCAATTTGCTCTACTCACATCCCAAGTCCTCTAGATGGAAGTTTCAAAATTCTCTTTTGCAGGATTCAGTTTTTTCTTCCTCTTTCGTTCACTTTGTGAGGGATTTTTCTCCCCAAATGCAGCTCTGGGTGCTTCCCCTTCGTTGATTTGGCATAGTTTTAAAGCTACTGCCCCTGGCTTAAATATAGACTTCATTTCCAGAAAAACAGAAACACTTACTCAGCATAAAATTCCACTAGCTTATCTCAAACTCCTAGAAAAACAATTTTACACCTCCTCATCTGATTCTGCCTTACAGGAGCTTGTTCGTGCGAAGCTCAATTTAACAAAATAACTACGGATAATGTCTCATCTATCCTCCTTAATACTAGCACTCGACACTATGGTGGATGACATAAAGTTGGCAAAATTTTGGCTATATATCTGAAGTCTCAGAAGGAACGTGTTTTGGTAGAGTGCATCCATTCCTAGGATGAAAAGCTTCTTTTTAAAGATCAGGACATTTTAGATTAATTTATGAAATTCTAAAAAAAACTCTATAAACTCCAGAATCCCCTTCACTTGTCTCTCTCATTGACACCTAATGTAATTGCGTCCCACCCCCTTCTCATGCAGGCCTAGACTTTGCATCTCTAGATTCAGGGAAGAGGTGTGGCGCAGCGGCCAGGGCGACTGACTCCAGAATCTGGGAATCACGGTTCGATCAGCGGCAGATTAGCCCAGCACCATGTGACTCTGGGCAATAGCTTGCTTAATCTTCCCAACGGCCCCCAGCGCCTAGAGACACTTACGGGTGATTGTTTGCGCTTTACAAATGTGGATTATTATTATTAGATTCTGATTTGTCGACCCTGGAGTTATTTCAACCTCTAAGTCTTCTTAAAGAAGATAAAACTCTAGGCCCAGATGGATTTACGGTAGAATTTTATTCACACTTTTCAAATCTACTCCTTCCAAAGCTCCTAAAGCTCTTTCAATACTTTTATACTACTGGTAAGGCAGAGGGCACCTTGTTGGAAGCTACAATATGCCTAATTCATAATGATGGTCCTGATCCCCAAACATTGTAAGAATTATCGTCCTATATCCAGTTCTTTAAATGGGAAAAAAATAAGTGCAGGTACTCATTAAAATGAGCTAGATGTGTAGTGAGGGAGCGGGGCTAGGGGCGGGGCTAAAGGCAAGACATGATGATACTTCATGACTTCTATATTAGTTGCAGCACATACCAAAACACATGAGAAATGTGTTTATATAAACAAAGCAAGTTAACTCATTACACAAAATGAAAGAGAAATGCTATAATATGTTAACATTTCCTTTTTTTTGCAATAGATGCACCTTCTTAATGCCATACTGTTAATTGATGTTGTTTGGCACAAAACCATATATTTTTCAGCACGTGAGTAGGAAGAAACTGAAAATACCCCCACTTCGACCCAAAGCTCTTATGGTACAAAGCAAATGAAGCAAATCATCAAGACCCTCTCCAGAAGATATCTCTTGTCTCTTCCATCGATCTATTCATTCATCGTTTCACCTACCATTTACCTGCTGATGTCCACCATTTAACCTTTACATTCTATTGTCTATTTAGTCTTTCATCCATCATTACATTTTTCACCATTCCGTCTGTCCACCCTTCGTATACAAACCTATCCATCCATCCAACTCAAAACCTATCCATTCATCCTTTCACTCATCCATCTCTTTATCCACCCTTTCGCTCATTCATCAATCCTTTCGCTCATCTATCCATCAACCCTTTCATTTCTTTATTCCATCCACCATTCTTGGGAGTTTTCGAAAGTGCTTGCTGCAGAAGGGAAGGAGTTAAGAACTGAAAACGTTTCAGCTATAAAACCCGTGCATTTATCAGTGACTTTATGAGTAATTCATAACATTGGGCCAATGTCTCATTATTTCTATGTGCGTGTAAAGCCTTTTTTGCAGCTTACACGAATGTCTATGTCATACTTAGAATCTTCGCAAATGTTCAGGAAATGTTGTCTCAATATTTAATGCAATCAAAATTGTTCTGCATAAGAACCGTTTCTCTACTAAATCTGGTTGAGGCACCTCTGGCACTTATTTAACATTTACACTATCAATACAGTAATGCTGGGAGGAACGATTAACATAAGACACCTCTTCCCCTCGCCGCAGTGTACCCAGTGCAGCTCACAGATGCCATGTCACACAAGGCGAGAGCAACGTTGATACCTCAGTTTGTCCTACGACAAGTAAGTTTTGCCATACCAACTTATCAGCAGACGGATAAATGCGTATCAGCATTTTCACAAAAAGAATTCTTATTAAATTATATAATTTTTTCCAAAATGGTTAAAGCTGCTCCTGACCTTTGAGCTGCACTTGCTTTACTCTGTAAGTACAATGCAATCCAAGTGATCTATAGAAATGGCTCACAGTTGTTCTTCTACAATAAATGTAAAACCACTGAGAATTAACTACGGGAAAAAACAAGCTCTGTTGTAGGACCTTACAAGAGAATATCATCATTTCCTTGGCATAGTTAATTCTCAATTACATTCATCTGATAGCCTCATGTGAAACACGCATGTTCACTCACACCCACATACACAAACAGGGGCACGTGCATACACACTTTTTGTAAAACTGTGATGTTTTAAGAAAAATGTTGGTGGAAAAATATGCTAACTATATGTGGTGTTGTTGAAATGTATACGAGGTTAGAGTACCTTCAAGTGAAGGCTGTGCTTTCGGTAATATACAGTGCAGAGGTATGGTTTCCGTCTGCTTACATGAAACTTCTAAGAATATACAGCAAGATTTGGAAAATATTTTTGGGCCTGAGGTAGGGAGCACCATCCAATGTGGTTTGTCGCAAATTGTAACTCTCTCCGCGGCTGCTATCGTACTACAAACTACATTTTCTAATGATTATAAAACGTTCATTGACTTATCAGGTTCTCCATGAAAGTTGTGACTCGTTGTATCATGCTCTTTTTTACTACTCCCTCGGCAATCTCTGTCATCTGACACTTGTTTGCACAAATGCACAGGATAGTGTAACTGTGTTTGACAGCACAGGGCCTGAACGGACCCTGCTCCGTCAAACACAGCGTGATGGTGAGCACCCGGCAATTATTCAAATGAGCCCTGCTGAATAGCTCAGCTGGGGCTCAGATCGGGGATACAGAAGTGGCGCCTTGGCTGTCAGAGACACCTTCAACTCCAGCTCACCAGCACTCACAGCCAAAAAGCCTACCTTTTCATGAGTACCGGTACTCTCCTCAGCAGAAGAGAAGTGCCGGTACTCAGAGTGATAAATCTAAGAAGTGCCGGTACTCAGTACCAGTGAGTACCGGCCCATTTAAAGCACTGCCTATATCCCTAGTAAATGTTGATTATAAACATTTTGCCAAATTGCTTGCTGCACGTCTACCAAATCGAATTGGTCTAGAGCAGCGTGGTTTTGTTAAAAGCAGACTAACTTCTGATAATTCCCAATTAATATTTAATGTTTTGAATAAGGCCCCAACTCTTTCTTATTCTTTGCTGCAGTCTCCAATGATGCGGAGAAAGCTTTCAATAGGGTAAATTGGTCCTTTTTATTTAAAGCTCTTCATCGGTGTGGTTTTGGCCCTAAATTTATTTCTCTGATTTCTTTGCTTTATTCTATTCCTAAAGCTTCTGTCATAGTTAACGGTCTTAACTCTCAATTCTTTACTCTGCAACGTGGTGTACGTCAAGGTTGCCCATATTCCTCTTCTATTTATTTTATCACTTGAACGCTTTTAATCTCATTTCCGCCAGAATACCTCTATTTCTGGATTTATATATGGTGATCAACATTTGAAGTTATCTGCATATGCAGACGATATTTTACACTTTATTTCTCATTATGAAACCTATATTCCTCCTCTTTTGCAAGAAATCTCATATTTTTCTCTAGTTTCAGGTTATAAGATTAATTCTGACAAGACAGGAAACTTTCCGGATTTTTGACTTTTTTCTCCAGGCCTTCTGTCTTAGATTGGCTTCTAAATGGTTTTGTACTGACTCCTCCCCTTTTATACCTTTATGGGTCAATGTTTAACGGTCCTTACTTGCACCTTTTTCTATAAACAAAGTTCTTGCCTTTTCTACAAAGTCAATGTCACTTCTCTTCTGCTGTTCAAACATACATGCTCCTTTATTAAGACCTCATTCTCAATTAAAAATCATCTCTAGGGATACATTCCTGCAATCTCCTCTCTGGAACAATCATCTCATTACCATCAATAATAGATCTCTCTATTAGAAATCCTGGAGACTTAGGGGAATTGTTTGGGTTCAGGACATGTTTGATGGTTTGTCTCCTTGTTATTTTCCTCAATTTGAGGACACCTTTAAATGTCCTCGCTCGTTTTGGCACAAATTCTCAATCCTTATGAGTATAATCCTAGATGTTTTTTATTCTCTTCCTTCAAATGAACTTATGCCTACAGGGGATCCACTTCTCAGAATATTAGCGGTGCTTCCGAAAGCATCCCTGGTTTATAAATATCTTCTTATCCCAAATTCTGACCATCATAAATCTAAAGTGGAACTTGCCTGGGAGACGGATTTGGGCTGTGTTTAGGCTGTGTTTGGAGCATCGATTTCTGCGACAAGATATGGGGTAGGTCATTGAAGATCTCTAGATCTGCCTCCACCACTCAATCCATGTTTTTTCTATACCATTGGTTATATTTTACTCCCCTATACATAGATAACTTTACACACACTGATAACAAGGCTTGTTGGTCCTGTGATTTTTCCTTGAATGATTTGATGCACCTCTTGTTTTCCTGTCCTGCTGTATCTTCCTTTTGGAAGAATATTTGTCTTGTATCTCAGTTATTTTTAATATGCACATCCCCTTGTCAAATATTATTCTTTTGCGGGAAGTTTATCAGAGTCGTTGGGATTACCTTTACATGAAAAAGATGTATTTGACTTAATGTTGGCTTTACCCTTTCAGCAAATTTCACTAAACTGGAAATGTTCAACTAAACTTTCAGTGAAGTCCTGGTGGAACAATGTTTCTCACTATCACAGACTGGATATTGCTTTTGCCTCCTCTTTCAAACCATTTGTAAATAGGGATTTATTTGGTCACCATTAACTAATTATTTAAATAAGATTCCAACAATTTGTGTATTATGCAAACGCTCTGAACATTTTCAACCTCTATTAACTGCTATTGTCTTCGCTTTCTCCTCTACATAATTTTTTCACTTTTGAATTGTTGTTTAGATATTCAAATTATTTATTTTTTCTTTAAGTAATTTTATTATTGTTAGACGATCTTCAGTTGTAGATTTGCATTTTGTTCCCTCTTCCCCCCCCCTCCCTTCTTCCCTATGATATTGTCAAAATGAAAATTGCTTTCTTCTACTTTTTTGCCTATTTTTCCCTTTTTATTATCTCACAATTATGTGAATTGTATGGCCTATCTCTCTGCAGTAGTTATTGACTCAATAAAGGTTATTAAAAATCAAAAAACGTACAGTGGGATTTCTTAACAAAACCTTTTTGCATGTCTTAGGCGCACAATCACTAGACTTACATTAGGTTTTATTGAGGGGAAGCCCGGTGTGTCTCACACATTACCTGGGGATAGTAAGCACAACGTGGTGCGATGAAAGGCCGATGGCAGGGCCCTTCCTTCTTTAGCCCCTTGCGATGCACGGAAAGCCAGGCAAGCTGACAGTGCGTGGGCTGGTCATCTGTGACTGTTACTCAGCAATGTCTGTTTGGGTGGCAATCAATCAAGGATTTATAAAGCACGGCAAATCAATTGTGAGGGTCTCAAGGCTCTGGAGTAGCTGACTGCCTCTAAGTGATTTGTTCATTTCACAGCCAGGTCTTGAGTTCTTTCCTGAATTGCTGGAGCGATGAGGTGGTCCTGATGTGCAGGGGAAAGTCGTTCCAAGCTTTCGCCGCCAGGTGTGAGAAGGAACGTCCTCCGTTGTTGCTTCGGAGGATCCGGGGGACAACTGTGAAGAACAGGGAGGCGGATCGTAGGCGTCTGGTCGGTTGGTGGAAGTTCACGCATTTGTGGATGCATGCTGGTCCTTCTTTGTGCAGAGCTTTGTCTGCGTGGTTCAACATCTTGAACCGTGTATCTTTTTGTGCTCTGCGCCTTTGTTTCTGTGTTTGTCACTTCTTGCTCGTTTGATGAATGGCTCTGTGTACTGACTACTCCTTGCTTATGGAACATAAATCATTTTGCGTGTGTGCCCCTGCTTATGGTGGGTTTGTGTGTCTGCTTATGCCGATGCTTGCGCTTGATCTGTGTGCACTGGTGTACTCGTTTGTGTATGTCTGTGAGTGTGTGCCTGCATGCGTGTGTATATTCATGTGTGCATGCATGTATGCATGCTCATGTGTGTGTTGTGGCTTGTACTGTTTGCCTTTGATCAATGACGTGCTTCAGTAATGTGTGGTGGTGCTGTTGTTTGCATGCCCATGCTTGTCTTGCCCCGGGTTGAGCTTGCCTGCCTGGGTGCCTTTTGTGTGTGTGTTGTGTCTCTGTCCATCTCCTCCTGAGCTCGATGCTGCTGTGAGCTGAGATTCGATGCCACATTCATAACCTTCTCCTGCTCTCCCCCCCTGAGCACCTGGTCAAATAAAGAGCCTGGCGTGCCTGCAGGCTGCCACAAGTAAGATATCCTTGAAACGTCCAGCTCAGCCCTGCCAAGCCCCGGCTCAATAACGCTGCCGCCTGCCCTGCTGCTGGGCTCTCCTCGTCTCTTTTGAAACTGTAAATGAAAATAAAGTACAAAGCAGTGAAGCGAGATAAAGGACACCTGGGCGCCGCTTATCTCGCTCTGAGCTCAGGTTCCTCCCCACTTGTCCGGAGGACAGACAGCCGGCTGGCACAGATGCTTTAATGACGTGACGATGCCTGCGCCCCCGTGCCAGCCAGGCCTGGAGGGGCAGGCACCAGCCGCCTTGCGCCTTGGTCACGAGGGAGCCAGGCTCATTTGCATCACGCTAGCGTGAGTGACGTTCCAGGCGCTTTCTGGGCTCCGAACAAATCCAGCCTGTTCGACGTGGGAGCGCATGTAGCACGGAAAACGACTTCTTTTCGCAAGCAAATCACTCCCCTTTAATTGTGTTCTGTGCATTGTGACTGCAGTGCAGGTGGAAGGTTCGAGATTGGCAACGCTGGCAGCGGAGATGCCCTGTCCACCCACACGGCAGTTACAGCATGACAAGCAGCAGGGCGGGCAGGCCCACCATGATGTGCCACCTCCATGCACTGAGGGGTCTTTTCCTTGGGTACTCAAGGGGGGCTTTGTTCGGACTCGGAGTGAATTCACTCCTGACGACACGGGACTAAGCTACGGGTTCATACTTCATAGCCGCCAAGGTTTCAGATTGCTTATGTGTGGCATTTTCAAAATTTCAGTGTAATTATGAGTGACATTCAATGACTATGAGTGGCACATTCACGCAAGCAAAATCAAGCAATGAAGAAGCGCAAAACATATAAATAAAAGGGATTACACCCATTTGGGCAACGATAAACTCAAAGATCCTAAAACTGCTGTAAAGTGCAAGAAATGGAAGGGCGCTGACCTAGTAACACGCAGTAACTCACAGATAATCCTCATAAAATACAGTTTTGTGAAGGTGTGGTCCATGTTCTTTCTTTCCGTCCTTTTCCCCTTTTCCCCTTTTCCTTGCTTTTCCCTCCTTCCCGTTGTCTCATTTCCCTCTCTAGTACTCTTTCTCTTCCTCTTTCTTCACTCAAAAGGTAATAGTGGTCAAACGGGTTAGCCACGAGTCATCATTTGGGATCAAAGAGTGCATGATGTTGGTTCCAGGCGTTTGGACAGAAATTTTATCAAACTTCCTCTGTATGCTAATAGCACCAGGAGGCCTTATTGATCCAGAGCCCCTGTCCAGGCATCCCTGGAGGGCCGAAGAGCGCCAGAAGCTGCCATCGACCCTGGGTGACTTTAGCGCCCCGCTCGGGACAGATGCACAGCTGTCCACGTGCAGCTATTAATGTAGAATTGCTCTAATTACTGCCAGACACAGTGATCAGGAAGGGGCAGCTAGACCTGCTCGAGCAATTTACTGTAAAACCCGTCTCTGTAGCCTCCAGGCCGAAGCTCTGCGCTAAGGAAGCACTTTCCTGGCTCCAATTATTCATTGTACTACCCTCTTTCTGCAGTCTTGGCCACGGTGCCCTGCACCACTTAAAGTACAGGTAGGTCAGTTGCCCTCGCCGCCTGCACCCTGCGACCTCTGGGGTGTGGAAGCTGCCGCCCCCATAGCATACGCTCTAATTAAGTTTTGGAAAGTACGGGTGATGGCGATTGTGCATTTAAACTTGTAGCGCAGCGAATAAAACAAAATGCACAACCATTCAAAGTGCCCCCAAACAGCTGCCGCTTTGGGTTAATATCAGCGAAATCGTCATCCTGTGCCCAAGACCCAACAAGGCCTGCAGGAAGCCAAAACAAACTAAAGCAGCACACACTGACCTGCACAGCTACCAGCCCCTCCGAACTATACGGCCCGGGTGGCAGCGCTGCAACGAAAAAGGAAGCTGCCGCCCACCGCCCCGATGTCAGGGGCCAATCAAGACACTACATTGTCGCTGCTACGTTTGTTTACCATGCACAGCGCTGATGTGCCATGTGGTATGCTTGAGGGTGAGGCCGGGCAGGAGATGGGCGCTGGGAGGAGACGTTAGTTGGTGCGTGCCCACCGGCAAGGGCAGGACAGCCAGGCCACGCTGGGGTTCTTTCATTGCTGCATCCTTCCAGATGGGCATCTGAAGCAAGATGTCATTTGCACAACCTCAGATAGCTTCAAATGATTGCATGAGTATAACTAAAGGTTGGTGGTCGAACATTACGAGATGTTTGGGAATAAAGGAAAAATACAGATTCTAAATAGCCGTTTCCTGTTGCCTGCATGTGTGACTGGTCAATAAGATGAATTTAGGTCATTACACTGACAATGAAGATAAACTAAGTGAGGTATCATCAGTGAATATCATGCCCTCATCCTCTGAAAATTACATGCCTGTGGTATCAGCTGATGCTCACATTTATTTATTTATTTAGAAACTTGTATAGCGCACAGCTACCCCCAACGGGGGTGTCCCGGCGCTACGGACGGTTAGCAGTTGTAAATATCACTGAGCGGCTAAGGTTTGGTAAACAGCCCGGTTTTTAAATTGCGTCAAAATAACCATAAACACATAAAGTTACCGTAAATCAGTAAGCTAACAGCACTGCAAAGTTTGGCCACCTCTGAGTCATTGTCGTTGAGAGTACACATGCCTTTCAATTGAGGTGATATGAGAAAGTTTATTAGTTGGGGTGGAAGGAAGTCCACCACAAGCATATAATGTCACTATTCTGGTTATGTCCAGTAAAGATTTCAGTGAGCTCAATCCTTCTTAGCTACGGCACAGAGCCGATAGACTTAAATTAAGAAAATGTGTAAGGCATTTAGTATTAGCAAAACACTTAAAACTCCCACTTCAATTTATAGAAACAGTGAATACCTTAATAAACAAAATGACACTAAAATAACAAAAATCTAATAAGAGAAACCGGAGATATGAATTTGTAAAATTTTAAACAAAAAGCTCCTGTGCCCAACCTAGAGGGGTGGCCAGGGAATTGGGTAATCCTCTCCTTTGTGGTCACTCAAATGGGTTTGGGGTGCAGCTCCTCTCCCAATTGTATTGGTGCCTGGCTGACTGGGGGTACAAAGGATGGGGCAGGCTCAGGTGTTAACTATATCTGCCAGTGACAGGGTAAGCCTCTTTGAAGTTAATTATGCTCCTGGCTGTAGCCTAGATGGTCAGCCTGTCAGAACAGAACACTTCTCCACATCCAAGGCCATTATCTCTGCTCTGAGAGCAAGTTCACACCTCATCAAAGGGGTTATTCTGCTCCAGCGTGACAGTTGGAATCTCATGCAAATGGACTTCTAGGGGCTTTAGGTAGGCAAAAGTTTACATTTTAAAAATACCTTGTGTCAAATATTTTGTACAAATCAGACTTTACCAATGAATTGGGCTTGTAATAGATACGTTTTATAAGTCCAAGAAAGAACTTTGTAGCTGTTTTCCTGAGCAGAGATAACATTATTATATGTAATATGATATCTCACTGCTTTCCTGTGGAACAGCTAACTCTGCTACAGTGAAAATAGCTTTTAGGACCTTGTCACTGTAAGGACATACTTAACATCAAGCTTTTACATATCCTACTTTTAAATACCATGCTCCCTGCCTTTATGGGCACTAAGGTCTACTTAGTGGTGGCTTATTACATTCAAGAGGGATTAGGCCCAGTCTGACAGGTGGAAATTGCAGGTTTTAAAACTGATCAGACAGGCTACAGTGGTAGGTCTGCAGTCAGTTTAGTTTCAGTTTCAGTTTAATTATGTCTTTATTTCGATTATCAAAAATCATAAAAGACAACATGCATCAGCAAATCATACAAACTGACACAATACCACATTATCTGGTATTCGCAAAACAGATAAAACAGTTAAAATAACCAGAGAACAAAATTAAAAAGAATAAATGGTGCATATGGTATAACATTGTATCAAATTGTCAGAAAAATACTGGTCATATATCAAATAAATAGCTACAAAAACTCAGAAGGAGCAAGAATCATAAGAGACAATAGACAAATATAAACATAATACATAAAAATTACTAAAACTGCAATAGATTATTAGTAATAGCTACAGCTAAAGAGTCTAGGTCATTATATATATGGCCGTGTTAAACAAACCCTCAACTTGTTTGCTCGAATAGCCCACTGCCAACTCAGGAATTTGGCCACTGCTATAACAATAGGATCCTCGGTGTTGGTTTTCAGAATCCTTAGAGCCTCCATAGCTACTCTGATGCCCATAATCTTACAAATAGGTTTCAACCATTTGTGCCTAGGTGACCTATAGGCGGGGCATACAAAGAAAATGTGGGCTAATGATTCAATCTTGGTTGGACAAAAGGGACATTTGTCGTCCGTAGGGGGATTCCAACTACTAGTGAACACTCTGATGGGAAGAGAACCCACCCTAAACTGATGATACAGCTTCCTATCGGTAGGTCTAGTAATGATGTTCCAGTAAGTTTCTAGTTTTGGCTCATATTTATGTTCATAGAAAACCCGAGTCAAAGAGCAGCATTGGTGGTGTGTAAGTTGCTGTAATCTAACCAAGCTCCAATAAGCTGCTTTCAAATCCTTTTTCGTAGGAAAGACAGCAGCTACTGGATCCTCTCACAGTTTACTCAGCCCCATACTGGTCAGTGTTTGTTTTAAGTTCCTTATCCAAGGGATTTTATTTGTACAACCCAGCGGCCTAACTTCAGAGAAAGCTTGAGCATATGGAGTAAGCTCCGGAGTGGTCCAGAGCCTTCTCCAGAATGCTACCGGTCTAAACCGTGCCTGATCTGCAATGTTATTACAGCCCAAATCCAAATATAAAGGCCGCAGTGGAGTGGACTGCGGAAGACCAATCAGAGCTCTCAAAATTTATTTTGGGCAACTGCCAAAGATGTTAAATCATTAAAACCCATAATTCAACCCCATACAACAGGGATGAACCTATTTTAAGGTTATATATCTTTAGAGCAGGGGCTAAGGGCTTGGTCTTGGAAAGCCTATGCTCTTTTAACAATGCCCCTGCAAGTTGGGAATGCTTAAGTGTCAGCAGGTCAATCTGAGATTTCCAGCTGAGTTTCCTACCCAATGTTAGCCCTAGATAGGTGAAAGTGTCAGTCTGCTCCAAGGGAACGTTATTCATATATACCCTCCCCCTCACGTCCTTTGACCTATGGAACACCATGAACTTCGTTTTGTCCACATTTACCACTAGGTCATGCTCGCGACAAAATACCCCGAAACTCTCCAGGGCTACCTGCAAGCCTTTCTGGGTCCTGGAAAGTAGCAGGGTATCATCCGCGAACATGAGCAGCGGCATCTTCATTCCTGCCAGCATTGGGGCGTCAGTGGGCTGGGATGTGAAGTATTGTACCACCCTATTAATAAAGAGTGAAAACAGGGTTGGGGCCAGTACACATCCTTGTCAGACCCCCTTGGTTACCGCAAACCTTTCGGTAACAATGCCCTGCTTCCCCCATCGAACCTGTGCACAATTTGTTTCATGCAATTTAACCAGGATACTCAATAATTCAGGGGGCATCCCCAGGGCCTGAAGGTACGTAGAACTAGATCGAACGCGGTCTTGAGATCTACAAAGGCCGCGTAAATCCTGCCACCTCCAATAGCGACTACCTTCCAATAAACAAGAATTAACCTGAACACCTGGTCAATGGTGCTTATATGGGGGGGGAACCCTGCCTGTAGGGGGGTCAAAATGTCCATCTCGCCTATCCAGGCCTGGATTCTAACTAAAACCAACCTTGCAACTATTTTTTGGATCGAATCGATAAGGCTTATTGGCCTGTAGTTGCCTGGTTGGGAACGGTCACCCTTCTTGTGTTTAGGTAAAATTTTGGCACCGGACCAGGTTTCAGGAATAGGTGCACCGCTAGCTACTGCGTTTGCAAGGTATTTTATATAGGGGACCCAATTCACTTGGTCCGATACAAACAGGTCAGCCGGAATGCAATCTAGACCAGGGGCCCGGCCTCGTGGAATTGATCTTAGGACATTTTCCACTTCGAGGCAGGTAAAGGATGCGCTAATATCAGAAACGGGTAGGTAAAAGATAGGGTGTAGGAGAGTAGGGTCTGCTTTCTATGTTCACCCCCACTTTTTGCTTTTGCTTTACTGGTTTTAGACTTAGATGTGGCTGTGGGCCTGCTAATCAGACCCACAGCCCTGCTGTTCTCTCTCTAAATTAATACTATGTACTTTAGGTCCATAACCCATTTGGATAGGATCACCTTATTGGCCCCTGTACAGTGTACCCTAGGTACCCAGGGCATAGGTGTACCCTAGGCCTACCAGGGGCTGCAGCATGTATTATGCCACCCCTGGCCTGGCCTTCCATTTTGACACAACTGGCTGATCACTCAGCTGGGGCAAGGTCGTGTAATCACCCCTTGCTTAGGTGTAGTATTCCTATACCTAACTTACATATAGACACATGTGTACCTATTAGTCACTCCTATGGCAGGCCTTGACAATCCTGGAGGCAGAGTGCTTGGTAACATGTGAGATGGTGCTCTAGCATGAGCTGAGCCTGTCTGCAGCTTTCGGAACCTTGTCCTTATAGCTGTTCTATGATATAGCCTACCATATACTCTTAAAGTGCCTTATAATCTTAGACGGTTATGGTAACTATGGTTTGGCTTTATCAAAACATGTCGTGTAAGGTGTCTAACACTGTGGAATAATACCCCCATGCCATTTCTGGACATGAGAATATTATTCCCCCCTTCTAGAGGGAAAGACATGTTAAAATCATACTTCAACTGTTAGCCTCTGACCAAAGCCTCAGCATCACAAAATGGATGCTGCTGTCACGACACAAGTCTGACCTCCTGCAGCTGGGAGTGATCCCAGCCAGGGAGGCCTGGACAATAGGTTTCCTGCTTGGGGAGGTGCTAGCACCTCCCCAGACAGCCTTTAGTGTATTGGGGCAGGGTGGGCTGAAAGGAATGAGACATGCCTGGGGCACACAAGGTGTTCCTTGCATAGTCCAGTTCAAACCGGCGCTAGGGCACTCCAGCCCCAGCTCTGGCGCGAAACTGGACAAAGGGAAGTGGGTGTAACCACCCCCTCCCAGGTCCCACCCATAAGGCGTGACCTAGCAGGTATCCCAGCCCCCCAGATTAGTATAAGAGTGGGAGTTGGGCCTCAAGACTTTAGATTATCCTGAACCTGCAAAACTGAACAGAAACTCTGGACCTTCGACATTCGACGAAAGAAGAAGACTGAAGAATCTCCCTTGTAGCCAAGGAGTGGCTACCCTGTGCAAACAGGCACCATCAAGAGACTACCCTTTGCTTTGCCCACGTTCTACGAGGAACTGACTGCAGAGCCCAACCAGAGCCTTGACTTCCAGACTTCTCCGACCCTCATCCACATCTGCAGCAGAGCTGAGAGTAGTGGAGGCGACGAGCGACGTGGGACCGGCTACCTGGAAAAAGTGGCTAGTAACTTACAGCGCAGCTTCTGAGGTACCCTCGAAGTTGTGCACCGGGGATTGAGAAGCCCCAACCCCAAGCACCATCTGCACCGAAGATCAGCCCCCCACACTCCACGAGTCCTGCGTGGGGCCCTTCAGCATTTTCCTGCTTGCCGCGTCTGTCCGGTTGCTTGCCCGCTGGCTAGTGGCCTCTGTGACGACGCACCCTGAAATCTTCTGCGCTGGTTTGGCTCCTCCAGACTGGCTCCCGCTTCTCTGCAAAGAAGAAGCACCCCAGACCTTCCTGGTCTGCACCAGAAGCAAGTCCTTCGTTCTTCGTGGGTTCCGCTTGCCAAGGCTTGGTGAGTCCTAGTCCGACTTCGACGCCGCCGACAGCAAGAGCCTTCGTGGGACTGCTCGCCTCCTGGTCCTGGTTGTCCTCGACGCTTCCTGGTCCTCCTGGCTGCAGCGACAAGCTTCACCTTCACCTGCAACTCTTCACGACATCGCCTGGTTCCTTCCTGGTTCCACGTGGTCACTGGCTAGTGACCTTGACTCTGTCCCTTCTGCTTGCAGGTTTCTTCTCTTCTTGATCCCAGCCTTGGGATCCACCGGACACTCTTCACTGAGTGCCTGTCAGCATCTTTCTTCAGGCATCCATAGGAGTCGACGACGAAAACGACGCATCTTCACCCCTATGCACCCGCAGCCTGTGGGCTAGGTAACTTGGGTACTCCGGTGCTCATCAGGATAGTGACTATCCTAGTGTCTAGTTTTCAAGTCTCAACTTCCTAGCTACTCCGGAAGTGTCCTAAATCTACTGTTTCCTAAACTGTACTATTGCTATTGACTTTTACGCATTACGCGTGAGTGTTTCCACTCTGCACACGAATCCCGTGGGCCTCCCACTTCCTAACTAACGCTAGTGTAGTGTAGCCCCAGCGATTCCCTAGGCCTAGGCCTATTCTATTTCCGTGACAGTGGTTCTTATACCACTTACTTAGTATATGGTTTGCGTGGCCCCTAGGGCCTAACTGTATTACTTACCTGTGTGACTTACTGTATGCATTAATAAGACTGTGTTGTACTTACCTCTAATCTCATAAAGAGTGCTGAGGGTTTGCTTAGAATAAATACACTTTATTTTATATATATATCTGTTGTGGTGTCCTTTCATTTGGTATTCAAGGGATTATATATGGTATCACAGCTGGCTTCACATGCCATTCAGAGTTTAGCCTAAGACTGCTCTTGTCCATGCTACCACTAGGATAGCTGGTCTATAAGGTTGACTTTACAACCAATCACCATAAGGGTATTTGGACTGATATAAGGTGTACACTATAACTAGTGACATCATACATCAGGCCAACTTCTCACATTGGTGAGCAGCGGTTGGGATCTGAGCTTGCTGTTGTAATACCATTGTAATCTTGAGATACTAAACTGAAAGATCACACAGATATTGTCTAGGTACATATAACATAGATTATTATACTTAAGTCCTACTGGACTTTGTAGTTGTAGGTTGAAGGGAGTAACACACCCTGACTACAACTACTAGAGAGGTTTAGTAGATACAACTAGTGTAGGTAGGTGCACACACCACACCCTCACTAGATCATGTCTCTGAGAGTAGATCAAGTAGATGCTCTCTCAGGAGGATCAGGTCTGCAAAAGATCCCCTCTAGATATGATACCTTAACATTCCAGGAAATGAGACACTTGTGTACCTCCAGAGGAATAAAACAGGGTGCAAACCCTACCCTCCTTCAGTTAAGACAACTCCTAGAGGAGTATGATGCTCATAGGGCATCTCAGGCAGGTGCCCTAGGCACAGAGGAGGGTCTACCCACCACAGAGGAGTCAGATGGGGCTTCAGATAGGGAGGTAGACAGCCAGAGCCAAGTAAGGAGACTTAGCCAGGCTAACCTAAGTTTACATGGGAGTTTGCATGGGGTCCCCCCATACAGACCCCCAAGTAGGCTTTCACAGAGAAGCAGGAGGGACAGATCCCCTTCAAGGGAATCCATCCACTCCCATGTCTCTAGCATCTCTAATGCTTCCTCTCACAGGGGAATGACTTCACCTGAGAGAAAGGAGCATGCAGCCAGAATGAGGGAGGCTAATCTGAGGATTCAGAGGGAAGAACTTGCCCTTGCCAAAGAGAAGCTTGCTCTGGCTAGAGAGCAAAAGTTAAGTGGGTTAGAACCCACTGGTGGCAGCAACATTCCTAGAGATAGAGACAGGCACTATGACAATAGAAACCTGAGCAAGATTGTCCCTCCCTACAAGTGTGGGGATGACATCCACAAATGGATAACTGCTTTGGAGAGAGCTTGCAAAGTACAGCAGGTACCCCAAAGTCAGTGGGCAGCTATCTTGTGGCTCTCCTTCTCTGAGAAAGGAAGAGACAAGCTCCTCACAGTTAGTGATGAGGATGCAGATAATTACACTGTCCTGAAGAGTGCTCTGATTGATGGGTTTGGCCTAACCACTGAACAATACAGGTTGTTGTTCAGGGATACCCAGAAGACACAGACTCAGGACTGGACTGACTTTGTAGATTGTGCCACTAAGGCTCTGGAAGGCTGGCTAATGGGAAGTAAGGTTAAGGACTATACAGGATTGTATAATTTGATCATGAGAGAGCAAATACTTAACAACTGTCAAAACCAGCTATTGCATCAACACCTGATTGATTCTGATCTGACTTCTCCCCAAGAATTGGGAAAGAAGGCAGATAGATGGGTCAGGACTAGAGTTAAACAGAAAAACCAGAACCAGGGCGGTGATCAGAAAAAGGCAGACCAGAAGGGTAATGAGCAGAAACAAAAAGACCAGAAGTCTTCACCAGGCCCCCAAAAGGCTCAGGGGGAGGGTGGTTCCAAAAAGGATAAGAAGAAAGATGGCCAAAAGAAACCATGGTGCAACTATTGTAAGTCCAACTCACATTGGTTTAGTGAGTGCACCAAAAAGGATAAGCCCCCAGCCACCATTGCCCCTAAGGCAACTGTACCCCCTAGTTCAGCTGTAAGTGGTGGTTCCCAGCAAAAGGGTGTAGTAGGGTTAACCCTGGGAACTGAGGAGGATTCTGGCCTAGTCAGAGTACCTACTCAGGCTGTTCTGATCTGTGATGGGGACTTAGCTTTGTCCTCTACTGTAGGCCCCAGTAACCTGGGCAAGTACAGACAGACACCTTTTATCAACCAAAGAATGGCTCAGGCCTACAGGGACACTGGAGCTAGTGTCACAATGGTGACACCTGCTTTTGTGGACCCTGGACAGATCATACTAGGTGAGAATTACCTAGTGACCAACGCTAGCAATGCCACTACCTCCCATAGTGTGGCTATTGTTAACTTCTCCTGGGGAGGGGTAACTGGCCTCAAGAAAGTTGTTGTTAGTTCAGACCTTCCTGTAGAGTGTTTACTGGGCAATGATCTTGAAACTTCAGTTTGGTCTGAAGTGGAGTATAGGACCCATGCAGAAATGCTGGGGATAGATGCACATGTCCTTGCTGTGACCAGGTCACAGGCCAAAAAGTGCAACACTGAACAAGTGCTGGATACTGAGACTATGGACCAGTCACAACCCAAGAGAAAGAGCAGTAGGGTTAAGGCTGTGCCTTCCCCCCTGCCTCAGGTGGTGGATCAGCCCTCCCAGGAGGATGATTCTGAGAGCCCTGAAGGAACTGTCCTAGAAGAACTTGAACCTGATCAGGTTGAGTTTCTTGGGACAGGGGGACCTTCCAGGGCAGATCGGAGGCAGGCTCAATTAGACTGCCCCTCTCTTGAACCCCTCAGACAGCTGGCTGCTGCTGAGGCTGCAGGGAATGCTCAAGGTACCCATAGAGTGTATTGGGATGAAGGGCTACTGTACTCAGAGGCTAGAGACCCCAAGCCTGGTGCATCCAGGAGGTTGGTCATACCACTGAAGTTCAGAGGCTTCCTTCTAACCTTGGCCCATGATATTCCCCTTGCAGGACATTTAGGCCAGAACAAGACTTGGGACAGGCTTGTCCCTCACTTTCACTGGCCCCATATGTCAGAAGATACTAAGGAGTTTTGTCGCTCCTGTGTCACCTGCCAAGCCAGTGGCAAATCAGGTGGCACCACAAAGGCCCCCCTCATACCACTACCTGTGGTGGGGGTCCCCTTTGAAAGAGTGGGCATAGATATTGTAGGACCAATGGACCCACCAACAGCATCTGGGCACAGATTCATACTGGTGATAGTGGACCATGCCACCAGGTACCCAGAAGCAATTCCCCTGAGGACCACAACAGCTCCTGTTGTGGCAAGGGCCCTGCTTGGAGTATTCTCCAGAGTGGGCTTTCCAAAGGAGGTCATTTCTGACAGAGGTACCAACTTTATGTCAGGAGACTTGACTGCAATGTGGAAGGAGTGTGGTGTCAACTATAAGTTCACCACACCCTATCACCCACAGTGCAATGGGCTTGTTGAGAGATTCAACAAGACCCTAAAGGGAATGATAAAAGGATTACCAGACAAGCTTAGGCGAAGATGGGACATCATTTTACCCTGCCTTCTGTTTGCTTACAGAGAGGTCCCACAAAAGGGGGTTGGCTACAGCCCTTTTGAGCTTTTGTTTGGGCACCCTGTAAGAGGACCCCTGTGTTTGGTAAAGGAAGGATGGGAGAGACCTCTCAGACAACCCAAACTAGACATAGTGGATTATGTACTTGGTCTCCGCTCCAGGATGGCAGAGTATATGAAGAAGGCTTCTAAAAACCTTGAGGCAAGCCAAGAACTCCAAAAAGCTTGGCATGACCAAAAGGCTGTACTGACTGTTTACCAGCCAGGACAGAAAGTGTGGGTGTTGGAGCCAGTGGCCCCAGCAGCACTCCAAGACAAATGGTCTGGACCCCACACTATTGTTGAGAAAAAGGGAGAAGTCACCTACTTGGTGGACCTTGGGACTCCCAGAAGCCCCCACAGGGTGCTTCATGTCAACAGATTGAAGGCATATGTTGACAGGGCAGACATGGGGCTACTCATGGCTACAGATGAGGGGCAGGAGGAAGAGAGTGACCCTCTCCCAGACCTGTTGACTCAGAACCCTGATGATGGCTCAGTTGATGGTGTGGTCTTTTCTGACAGCCTCACTGTCCATCAGCAACAGGACTGCAGACAAGTTCTGCAAGCCTACAGACATATGTTCTCTCTGACCCCAAGTCAGACAAACTGGTGCACCCATGAGGTGGACACTGGTGACAGTCTGCCTGTGAAGAGTAAAATCTACAGGCAACCTGACCATGTCAGGGACTGCATAAAAGTTGAGGTACAAAAGATGTTGGAGCTGGGAGTCATTGAACCTTCAGAGAGCCCTTGGGCTAGTCCTGTAGTCCTTGTGCCAAAACCTCACACCCAAGATGGTAAGAGAGAGATGAGGTTTTGCGTGGATTACAGAGGTCTCAATGCTGTCACTAGGACAGATGCCCACCCAATACCTAGGGCAGATGAGCTCATTGACAGACTGGCAGCTGCTAAGTTTTTGAGCACATTTGACCTAACAGCAGGCTACTGGCAAATCAGACTAGCTGAGAGTGCAAAGGCCAAAACTGCTTTCTCGACCCCAGGAGGACATTATCAATTTGTGGTAATGCCCTTTGGTTTGAAGAATGCACCTGCCACTTTCCAAAGGCTGGTGAATCAAGTCCTTACTGGGTTGGATGATTATTGTGCAGCTTATCTTGATGATATTGCTGTCTTTAGCTCCACCTGGGAGGATCACCTGGTCCACCTGAGGAATGTTTTAGAGGCCCTGCAAAAGGCAGGCCTCACTATCAAGGCCACTAAGTGCCAGATAGGGCAGAGCAAGGTTGTATACCTGGGCCACCTAGTTGGTGGGGGTCAGGTTCAACCACTGGAGAGCAAGATCCAGACCATAAAGGACTGGGCTCCTCCAACTACCCAGACTCAGGTCAGAGCTTTCTTGGGCCTGACTGGGTACTACAGAAAGTTTGTTAAGAACTATGGGTCCATAGTGACACCACTTAATGACTTGACCTCCAAGAAGATGCCAAAGAAAGTTCAGTGGACAGTAAGCTGTCAAAAAGCATTTGATGACCTGAAGCAGGCCATGTGCAGTGCACCTATTCTGAAAAGTCCAGACTACTCCAAAGAGTTCATTGTCCAGACAGATGCTTCTGAGTTAGGTGTGGGAGCTGTTCTTTCACAACTGAATGTAGATGGTCAAGACCAGCCCATTGCTTTTATAAGTAGAAGGCTGACCCCTAGAGAGAAACGTTGGTCAGCTATTGAGAGGGAGGCCTTTGCTGTGGTTTGGGCCCTGAAGAAGCTGAGGCCATACTTGTTTGGCACTCACTTCAAGATTCAGACAGACCATAAGCCCCTCTTGTGGCTAAATCAGATGAAGGGTGAAAATCCCAAACTTCTTAGGTGGTCCATTTCCCTACAGGGGATGGACTTCACAGTGGAACATAGACCTGGGACTGACCATGCCAATGCAGATGGACTCTCCAGATATTTCCACTTAGAACATGAAGACTCAACTGGTCAAGGTTAGTTTAATGTCCCTAAGTTTGGGGGGGGGGGGGGGTTGTGTAGGAGAGTAGGGTCTGCTTTCTATGTTCACCCCCACTTTTTGCTTTTGCTTTACTGGTTTTAGACTTAGATGTGGCTGTGGGCCTGCTAATCAGACCCACAGCCCTGCTGTTCTCTCTCTAAATTAATACTATGTACTTTAGGTGCATAACCCATTTGGATAGGATCACCTTATTGGCCCCTGTACAGTGTACCCTAGGTACCCAGGGCATAGGTGTACCCTAGGCCTACCAGGGGCTGCAGCATGTATTATGCCACCCCTGGCCTGGCCTTCCATTTTGACACAACTGGCTGATCACTCAGCTGGGGCAAGGTCGTGTAATCACCCCTTGCTTAGGTGTAGTATTCCTATACTTAACTTACATATAGACACATGTGTACCTATTAGTCACTCCTATGGCAGGCCTTGACAATCCTGGAGGCAGAGTGCTTGGTAACATGTGAGATGGTGCTCTAGCATGAGCTGAGCCTGTCTGCAGCTTTCGGAACCTTGTCCTTATAGCTGTTCTATGATATAGCCTACCATATACTCTTAAAGTGCCTTATAATCTTAGACGGTTATGGTAACTATGGTTTGGCTTTATCAAAACATGTCGTGTAAGGTGTCTAACACTGTGGAATAATACCCCCATGCCATTTCTGGACATGAGAATATTATTCCCCCCTTCTAGAGGGAAAGACATGTTAAAATCATACTTCAACTGTTAGCCTCTGACCAAAGCCTCAGCATCACAAAATGGATGCTGCTGCCACGACACAAGTCTGACCTCCTGCAGCTGGGAGTGATCCCAGCCAGGGAGGCCTGGACAATAGGTTTCCTGCTTGGGGAGGTGCTAGCACCTCCCCAGACAGCCTTTAGTGTATTGGGGCAGGGTGGGCTGAAAGGAATGAGACATGCCTGGGGCACACAAGGTGTTCCTTGCATAGTCCAGTTCAAACCGGCGCTGGGGCACTCCAGCCCCAGCTCTGGTGCGAAACTGGACAAAGGGAAGTGGGTGTAACCATCCCTTCCCAGGTCCCACCCATAAGGCGTGACCTAGCAGGTATCCCATCCCCCCAGATTAGTATAAGAGTGGGAGTTGGGCCTCAAGACTTTAGATTATCCTGAACCTGCAAAACTGAACAGAAACTCTGGACCTTCGACATTCGACGAAAGAAGAAGACTGAAGAATCTCCCTTGTAGCCAAGGAGTGGCTACCCTGTGCAAACAGGCACCATCAAGAGACTACCCTTTGCTTTGCCCACGTTCTACGAGGAACCGACTGCAGAGCCCGACCAGAGCCTTGACTTCCAGACTTCTCCGACCCTCATCCACATCTGCAGCAGAGCTGAGATCCGTGGAGGCGACGAGCGACGTGGGACCGCCTACCTGGAAAAAGTGGCTAGTAACTTACAGCGCAGCTTCTGAGGTACCCTTGAAGTTGTGCACCGGGGATTGAGAAGCCCCAACCCCAAGCACCATCTGCACCGAAGATCAGCCCCCCACACTCCACGAGTCCTGCGTGGGTCCCTTCAGCATTTTCCTGCTTGCCGCGTCTGTCCGGTTGCTTGCCCGCTGGCTAGTGGCCTCTGTGACGCACCCTGAAATCTTCTGCGCTGGTTTGGCTCCTCCAGACTGGCTCCCGCTTCTCTGCAAAGAAGAAGCACCCCAGACCTTCCTGGTCTGCACCAGAAGCAAGTCCTTCGTTCTTCGTGGGTTCCGCTTGCCAAGGCTTGGTGAGTCCTAGTCCGACTTCGACGCCGCCGACAGCAAGAGCCTTCGTGGGACAGCTCGCCTCCTGGTCCTGGTCGTCCTCGACGCTTCCTGGTCCTCCTGGCTGCAGCAACAAGCTTCACCTTCACCAGCAACTCTTCACGACATCGCCTGGTTCCTTCCTGGTTCCACGTGGTCACTGGCTAGTGACCTTGACTCTGTCCCTTCTGCTTGCAGGTTTCTTCTCTTCTTGATCCCAGCCTTGGGATCCACTGGACACTCTTCACTGACTGCCTGTCAGCATCTTTCTTCAGGCATCCATAGGAGTCGACGACGAAAACGACGCATCTTCACCCCTATGCACCCGCAGCCTGTGGGCTAGGTAACTTGGGTACTCCGGTGCTCATCAGGATAGTGACTATCCTAGTGTCTAGTTTTCAAGTCTCAACTTCCTAGCTACTCCGGAAGTGTCCTAAATCTACCGTTTCCTAAACTGTACTATTGCTATTGACTTTTACGCATTACGCGTGAGTGTTTCCACTCTGCACACGAATCCCGTGGGCCTCCCACTTCCTAACTAACGCTAGTGTAGTGTAGCCCCAGCGATTCCCTAGGCCTAGGCCTATTCTATTTCCGTGACAGTGGTTCTTATACCACTTACTTAGTATATGGTTTGCGTGGCCCCTAGGGCCTAACTGTATTACTTACCTGTGTGACTTACTGTATGCATTAATAAGACTGTGTTGTACTTACCTCTAATCTCATAAAGAGTGCTGAGGGTTTGCTTAGAATAAATACACTTTATTTTATATATATATCTGTTGTGGTGTCCTTTCATTTGGTATTCAAGGGATTATATATGGTATCACAGCTGGCTTCACATGCCATTCAGAGTTTAGCCTAAGACTGCTCTTGTCCATGCTACCACTAGGATAGCTGGTCTATAAGGTTGACTTTACAACCAATCACCATAAGGGTATTTGGACTGATATAAGGTGTACACTATAACTAGTGACATCATACATCAGGCCAACTTCTCACATAGGGTCACTATAATTAGTAGCTGAAAACTGTGCATCAAAGTGGGACACCCACACCTCCGGGGCGACATGGTTTATGGGTACTTGGGATATAACTCCACTGCCCCATTTGACAAGTTGCCAGAAGTGGGTCATATTTTGCTCTTTGCTTGCTACAAGCAGGTCAAGCCATCGGGACTCATCCCAGTCCTTCTTCACTTGCAATTGGGCTGCCTATACCTAGTTCTAGCTTTTTTTATATCCCCCGTTACATGTGATCTAACAGCCCTAGCCAGTGACTTATAAGCCTCTCTACAGGTTTTATTATACCAGGAGTCTACCCTTATAGATGGAACTTATAGTGGTAGGTCGGCAGTCATATTTTGCACCATAGCTCTAGTGGTAGCACAATGTGTGCTGCAGTCCACTATTGACATTTAACTTACAGGCCCCACATACACTTTGTACCATATATTAGGGACTTACAGGTAAGTTAAATAATCATATACTAGGGACTTACAGGTAAGTTAAATATGCCAATTAGGAGTGTATTCAATTTTGACACATTATAGAGTTCACAGCACATGCACTGGACAATGGTTAGCAGTGTCTCAGTGTGTAGAGTCCAAAAACCTTCAATGCACATCTAGCAGGGGGGGAGGTTTGACCACACAAAAAGGGCATTTTCCTACAGGTGACACAAACAAATGGGGTTTTAGATGGTGCTGATGGCTCAGAGACTTTGATGTTCGCACAGGAGCTATAGGCTTCAAGTACAGAAATGAATGCTATGCCTCCTTATGCATTGCGTTTGGCCTGAACTCATCACGTTTGAAGACTATGAAAATCTTTCATATGATTGTGCGAAACAACTGCTGATGGCGTACTTTCTTTCAAAACATAATGTTGATTATAATACAACCTTTTCCTCTCCACAAGGCAGAAACAAGATGAGATCATTGATGTTTTATGACGAGATTAAACGATGGAGTGCAGCACTGTAACTTCAACAGTTACAACACCAAAGAGGTGCTGCTGAGATCACACATCATTGCTGGCTGTGAATCTGATGTTTTCAGACAGACATTGTTGCAAAAACCAAGAAAGCTAGCAGATACTCTTTACTTGGCAAAGACGTCACACACTATCTAATATCAATGATAAATTATGGGAGAACATAAAATCATGCAAGAAGTTGACGTCGCTGTGCAAGGTTGGGGACACACTGTTACTGGCAAGCAATGGCAAATACTCCTGTTTTAGGTGTGGGTTTTGTCTCTCACACTCAGGCACCCAGTAGCACAGAATACGTGACACAACTGTGGCAAGAAGGATCACTTTCAATCAGTATGTTAAAGGGAGGAGGAGAAACGACTAGACACACAAGATAACATGAATTCTAATGACAAAGCAGCTGTGAGAGGGTGATTAAAATACACATCTCATACTTGTCACTGAGTAAGGGAGGTAGCTACATGACTGGGATCTTTCATGTCATCTGATTTCTCACCCTCAGACACTGAACAATCTCAAAAAATGAAGGTGTTCTCAACCAGGAGTGACAGAGTCAAAGAGACTGAACAAGACCTGAAGGAAGTTGTCAGAGACGTGGGCATAGGTGGAACGTCCATTCCATCCCTTATGGATACAGCAGTCACCATCAATGTGATGACAGATACTGACTTTGCAACACTTGTTGTGCGAATATATGTTTCACAATAACCACTCAAATGTTTAGGCGTCTTTAGCCCACACATCAAACTTAGTGATCAATCCCTGCAGTCCGAGGTATACGTTGTTAAAGCCACTGAAGGCACTGGATGCCTGTTGAGTTTCAGATCCGCAGTCAAGGATGGCCTTCTCAAGGTTTTATGTTGCATTGCTCAATGGGTCCTAGGGTACAAGCCCAAGTACCTTGAAGAACTTTTTCCAAAGCTGTTTGATGACATAGGCAAGCTGAAAGATCCAGGAGGCCATTGCAATAATCAATGCGTTAGAGTATTAAAGCCACCGCCACAGATTTTCTTGCTGGCAGAGGGAGAAACGTAAACATTTTTTTTAGAGTTTTTATTAAGCTAAAACACATGCCCGCAACCGCTTTAGAATGCGGTAGGAATGAGAGCGAATTATCAAATTGTACTCCCAGATTCCTAGCAACCTTCACTACCTCCGGTGGTGGAATTGCTCCATCAGGCCACCATTTGGATGGCTGGAAAAGGACGTCAGCCCCTATCGGGAGAATCTACGTTTTATCCGTGTTGCATTTTAGATGATTGTTCATCATCCATTGAAGAACCGCGGTCAAACAGAGTTTGAAGTTTATTTCAGCCTCCACGGAATCATTCTGTATGGAGAGAATAATTTGAGTGTCATCTGCATATGACATAACCTCTATCCCAAATGATCTAATCAAAGCGATAAGACGGGCCATATACACATTAAATAACAACGGACTTAAAGAGGATCCCTGTGGGACTCCTGCCGTAATGGAGCGTTCTGGGGACAGGAACGCACCTAAATTGACTGCCTGTCTCCGATTGGGAAGAAAAGATTTGATCCACTTTAGTACCATACCAGAAATGCCGCTGCACTCGAGACGTTTCAAAAGGATGTCATGAGAAATAGTGTTGAATGCAGCCGACAAGTCTAAAAGAATCAAAACCGCTTTCTTGCCCCTATCGGCAATCATTTTAAGGGAGTCAGAAATTTCAAGGAAGGCCGACTCCGTAGAATGTTTAGGCCGTAATCCGTATTGAAGCGGGTGAAGGATTTGTTGATCTTCCAGAAATTTAGTTAGCTCTTTATGGACAAAAGTCTCCGTTATTTTGCCCAACAGAGGGAGAAGCGAAATTGGACGGAAATTTTTAAGAACGGCCGAGTCAATATTTTGTTTTTTTTTCAAAGGTTTAACCAGCGCAAGCTTCCACTCAGCTGGAACATTACCAGTCCTGAGAGAGGAATTGACTATATGGTTCACGATGGGATTCACTACCTCCAGCATTTTATGAAGAATCGACGGAGGGCAGGCATCCAGCAACGAGCCTGACTTGCACCTTTCAATAGCCATAAGTGTCCTATCAAATGGGACAGGTTCAAAGGTGGAAATAGAGACCGAGCTTTCCACCAAGAAAGAGTCGGAGACAAAATCAAGATTACACACTGGAAAATCTCTTTGAATTTTATGGATTTTCTCCTCAAAATACAGGGAGATACTATCACACAGTGTCTGTGAAGGCGGAAGTTCCCTCTGTTCCGCCCTGGGTTTTGTGAAAGACTTCACGATCAGAAAAATCTTTTGTGATCATCCTTAGCTGTGTTTATTTTATTAGTGAAAAATTCTTTTTTTGTCAGTTTAATCTGGAGAAAATAAACTTTCCTACTTTCTTTAAACACTGCTTTTTGTTCCTCGTTATATCCCTTTCTCCACTGTCGTTCAAGTTGCTTGCAATGCAAACGTGCTTGGGCCAGTTGGGGCGTGAACCAAGGGGTATTTAAGGTCTTAGGTTTTTTTGGCTTATTCCCCTTCTCCAAAGGAAAAAGAGTCATGCAAACGTTGGATAGCCAGGACTGAAATAGACGAAAATCTGTCTCTGTATTGCCTGTCAACGCCGGTGTGAGAGCTTTAGCCACAGTTGATAAATTAGCCTTTTTTGCAATCTGTGCCCATGAAGGCTCCTGGTGAGGTTCTTTAAGAGATTTCACCGCATGACCCTTCAGGGGAATCATAATCCTGAGGGGGATAAAGGAGTGATCGGACCAGAATAGAGGAGAAGGGGTATCTGCAGAGAGCCAAGGCAGGTTAGAACAAACCCCATCAAGAGTATGACCTGCCAGGTGGGTAGGTCCCTTCACTATTTGTTGGAGTGAGAATAAATCTAAGACTTGGAGGAAGTTACCTGTGCCAGGCTCAGAATTGCCCTCTAGGTGAAGATTAAAATCACCCAAGAGCGTGAAGTTAGCATATTTAAGAAGAAGATAGCTCAAAGAATCGCTAAGTGAGTCAATAAACTTAGTGCTTTGACCAGGAGGCCGATAAATAAGGGCACCTGAAAAACATGAAGTAGCATTTAGGGAAAGGCAAAAACCTAGGCTTTCTGCTTCTATAATCGTATCAAGTTAAAAAAAAGTACAGGCAAGAGAATTGCGTAAAATAATAGCCAACCCTCCACCCCTACCTACCAATCGATCCTTCCTATATATCAGGTAGCCAGGTGGGACAGAGTCCGCGACATCCGGACTGCTCCAATCTTTTAACCAGGTCTCTGTAACAAATAGTAGGTCAAGTTGATATTCCAATATGAGATCTCTAATATCTTGGCTGTGTTTGCCCATAGATCGCACATTAATTAAACCTCCTTTAAGCTGGCACCCATCCCTGGCCTTAAAAAGCCCAGAATTAAATTTCTGGTTGATAATCCCAGTAGATAACTCAAAGGGAAGATCGAGCCTGCATTTATAACAAGAACAGACTCCAGAGATTAAATCCGGGGAAATAGGGTGTTGGCAGGTGGTTTTTGCGCTTAAATTTTTAAGGTCCTCAGCAAGATACCTTATCCAAGTAGATTGGGCATCATAACCCATCCTTGTCCCGTCCTTGGCACGGACGGGCGCAGGTAGGCTTGCCTTTGGCGCGCCAACGGCGCGCCCGCTGCGCGCATCCACTGCGCGCGTCCGGCCCAGCATGGGTTTAAATAGCTGGCTGGCGTGTGAAGCTCCGTTCCCCGCCCTTTCCTGGAGGGCCAACCAACAAAGATTCAGATTGGTTGCAATCTGAAGGGTGTGTCCGCTTCCCTCCAATCGAATGGCAGCAAAGCCGGCGTTGGACCGGGAAAGCGGAGACAGAACACAAACAAGAACACAGAAGAGGATTTCAGATTCTTATTATCAAGGTGTGCAAAAACGCTATGAAAAGATTATGCTTTCTACAAAATAAGGGCAACAATCCTTATCCAACAATGTGCAAAGTCGCTGGTTTAAAATTGCATTGTTAATTCACAAATCGTTCCCCCCTTAAAAACAAAAGCGAACACTGCTCAAAGTTTAAAAGTCGAGATGAGGAGTTTACTCACCGTGCATAACGCTGCGCGTCCGGCCCAGCATGGGTTTAAATAGCTGGCCGGCGCATGAAGCTCCGTTCCCTGCCCTTTCCTGGAGGGCCAACCAACAAAGATTCAGATTGGCTGCAATCTGAAGGGTGTGTCCGCTTCCCTCCAATCGAACGGCAGCAAAGCCGGCGTTGGACTGGGGAAGCGGAGACAGAACACAAACAAGAACACAGAAGAGGATTTCAGATTGTTATTATCAAGGTGTGCAAAAACGCTATGAAAAGATTATGCTTTCTACAAAATAAGGGCAACAATCCTTTCCCAAGAATGTGCAAAATCGCTGGTTTAAAATTGCATTGTTAATTCACAAATCGTTCCCCCCTTAAAAACAAAAGTGAACACTGCCCAAAGTTTAAAAGTCGAGATGAGGAGTTTCCTCACCGTGCATAACGCTGCGCGTCCGGCCCAGCATGGGTTTAAACAGCTGGCCGGCGCGTGAAGCTCCGTTCCCCGCCCTTTCCTGGAGGGCCAACCAACAAATATTCAGATTGGCTGCAATCTGAAGGGTGTGTCCGCTTCCCTCCAATCGAATGGCAGCAAAACCGGCGTTGGACCGGGGAAGCGGAGACAGAACTCAAACAAGAACACAGAAGAGGATTTCAGATTCTTATTATCAAGGTGTGCAAAAACGCTATGAAAAGATTATGCGTACTACAAAATAAGGGCACCAATCCTTTCCCAAGAATGTGCAAAATCGCTGGTTTAAAATTGCATTGTTAATTCACAAATCGTTCCCCCCTTAAAAACAATAGCGAACACTGCTCAAAGTTTAAAAGTCGAGATGAGGAGTTTCTTCACCGTGCACCGCGCATTGGAGGCGATGTGTGTGTAGGTAACGTGTTGGGAGCCAGCCGTGGTGGCGGGTGCTTCCTGCTGTGTGGTCTGTGCAAGGGCTGGGGTCTCCTCTGTGTGGCTTGGCTGCCCTGCTCATAGAGGTGGGTTGCCTAAAATGTCTATGGGCTGTTGTAGTGTGTCGGTGCCGATGGTGGGGTGGTCCTCTCTAGCATCACTGATGGGTAGTTTGGTCTGCTCTGCTGGAGGTGTTCTTTGTCCTCTGCAATGTGAAGAGGAAATGAATGTTGACATGTATGTTGGTGCATTGTCCTTGTTTACATGCAGACTGTATGACTATGTACATGTGACTGTTTGGGAGGTGCTGGACTTTGATGCGGGACAGTTGACATTTGAACTACATGATGGATGTGGGTTTGTACGCATACATTTCCTTCTCACAGGTTCCTGCTCTGTTAGATGTGGTTGGCCTGTTTCAGCGAATGAGTGCAGCCAGTTGTGTCCTCTGTTCTGCAGTGTCGGTGTTGCACTTTGTGCCACATTGTCGTCAATCTGGATGTGCTGTTATTGCTATGTGTGTGTGCTGCTGTGTGCCACGGGGATGAGGGGCATGTTCCAGGGTCATTATGGGTGTGCAGTGTGCTACACATCATTGTGCATGTGTGCCATTGTGGCCATCTCCCCCGTGCCCCCAGTCACTGGTCGTTACTCACCCTGTTGATGTTGTGTCAGGTCCTCTCGGGCTGTGTCCTGACTCCCGCCTCCTTGCAGCGTCTCCACACTGATGACTGTGGCCTCAGTTTCCTCCAGCTCCTCCTGTGGCGCAGGACTCCCACCTCCTGTAGCCGTTGCTGCCTTCCTGTTGGCAGCGGATTTGTGCTTGGTTTGGCTTTTCACATCATGCCAGGGCCTCTTGTCATCCTCCATTGACCTCTTCTACACTCTAACTGCATTCACGGTGGTCTAATTGTGTGTCAGTTGATGGTAGTGTTCTGTCACCTCCGTGACATTGATCTGCTTTTCCTGCGGACTGCACCCCGTCTTCCTTTCACCCTTCTCCTTCTCCAACCCCGTTGTTCCTTGCTGGTGGCTTGTGGGGCTTGTGGGGTTTGTGTTGGCCTCTGCACTCGGTCTGGGTGCATCCATGGTTTATCTCCCTTTTATTTCCGTGACTTTTATGGTGCATTTTCCCACATGACGCATGGGAATTGCAGGCCTGTGGCTGGTTTTTGCTGGTTTTAGTGTCGCGATTGGCATCATCGCAACTTTTTTGGCGTTGTTGTTTCGCGTTTTTGCGGCGACGCGTTGACTTTATCGCCGACATTTGACACGTTATCATGGGTCTATCGCATGGTGCCGCAGTGTTGAGAATTCCACGTTGACAAGGTGTTATTTTCCCGCGATAGACTGCGATGTGAGTAGTTGCGTTAAGCTACTTTTGCGTCAGTTATCACACGTTCTTGAGAATATCCCCCAAGATGTATAACCACTTTTGTCACTCACTGTAGTTGATACCACTACAAACAAGCATAGGTCTCGCCTTTGGGACCTTATAAGTGTTTAGCCATACAACGGTTGATGTTGTTGTACTAAGAATATTGTGGTCCATAACTAAATACTTATAAGGTCCCAAAAGCGAGACCTATTGGCTATGCCAATGCTTGTTTTTTTCCTCTTCCCAAGTGTGCTGCATTATGCAGCACACATAGAAAGAGGGGGAACACCTTGTAGGATTGTTTTTGTGCAGGGAGTTTCCCCTTCCTGCAAAAAAAATCCTGCCTGCAACAGAGGTGCAAGTGTTCCTACATTGGGGCTAAGTTGCCAAAACGGCACCATCTCATGCAGAAAGGACAGGAATGCACTGTGTTGCTTAAATACGGTGCATTCTTGCCCTTTCACTTTGGCATAGGGCAGCACAGCAAGGTGTCTTATCCTATGCCAAAATGCCATAAATGAGATCCTAAGTTGTGTGTCCTTATAGTTTGGTCGCAATTTAGTAACTATCAATACCTCATCAGGGTGAATATATGTAGGTAAGTATAGATGTATTGTTCTAAACTCCATACTGGCTTACTTCGAGGATACAGTGCTAGTCGATATTGTGGCGCTATATTTTTGTAGGGCGACAATATAGTGACCATCCAACAAGCCTGCCATCCTTGTACTGTCTGTGTGATTGCAGCCTTTGCTTCTCTTCTGTGTCCCACGGCTTCAATGTAGAGGAGTGTTTTCAATGCATTTCTTCAGGTTAGCACCTATGAGTGTTGGTCATCCTGCAGTGCATGGTGGGACGGGGTGCTCACGATATTAAGAGAAAAGGGGGAAATGATGGGCACTGACGGCAGAGCTGAAAGTGAAGAGGAGAACCAGACCCACACGCTCTGAGAACTGGGCTGCTGCAATGTTGACATGGACTCTAATGTGAATTACTCTATTAATATTCCATAGTGCTGCATTGATCAGCCCTACAGTGCACCATTGCATGATTAAAAGTGTTTGATATTTAGATAAGGAGACTTAAAAAACACGGGGACACTATAGGACCAATGTAATTGAAGACACTCAAAGTCAGCAAGAAAACCTACTGAATTGGCTGCAAAGTTCCATTTCCTTTATAGAAAAATAATGTAATAGTTCATATCTTCGACCTATTTTTTTTGCAAGAAAGATATGTTCATTTGGGCTCTTGCCTATTAACAAACATCCTGAGCAGTATCGAGCAGTCTTTCTTCTTTTGAGACTAGCTGCGATAGCTGGCTTTAAGGGACACCAAGGGTGCACTTTGAACCTATTATTGCCTATAGAATCGCCGATCCCTTTGGAGATAACAATATGTTACATACATTTCGCTGGCAGGACGATTGTAAGGAACCTCCTTTATCTCTCAATGCCTCAAGTTCCTGCCCTCGTGCTCTCCGCCCCTTGCTTCTGCCTCAAAGAATCCCCGCGCGTCCTCATCCGCGCGGTGGTTGTCTTCCTATAATGATCTCCTTGCTTTAGATGACAGCCCGTCAGCTGAGGCTGATAGCGCGAGATGCATTGTTCAAGGTAACATTGATTGAAGGGAACAAGGGAAGCTGCCGTGATAACCCGCCAGAATGATGGGAATCAGTGGAGTTATCGAGCGCCGGATGCGCATCTGCCTATCAGCAAATAATTACCAAGCGAAACCGATGTGGCGAGGATTCAGGTTGAGGAGAACACGAGTGAGGCTCCCCTTGACTTTATGGAAGGATTCAGAAGTTCTCCCATGCACTGTATAGCTCAAAAGCAGATATAACAAGACATGCAAAAAGGAAATAAAAGAAGACGCGCGGCTGCGAGACGTGCTGTGTGGTGGGGGAGGGGCGGAGCGAGGCGCTTGGGAGAGCAAGCGAGAGGAAAGCCAGATGGCGCCTGATCGCGCGCTGAAAGCTGGCTGCTGCGCGCATGCCCGCACATGTAACCGCAAGCGCTAGGCCACAAGCAAAAGCATGTGGTAGCATTTTCTGAAGCCCACTTACTAAAAGTCTCGCCAGAGCAGCGCATGTGCTGGCTCAGGCGAGACCTAAAAAATGGTGTCTCATCGGCAGCTGAAATCTTTGAAGAAGAATTTAGAAAAGTGATCAGTAGTGTCCAAAACTGCTTCAAATATAGTGATGACATACTGGTGTATGGGAACTGTCAAGAAGAATGTGATGCTACCATTCTTAAAATCAGCCTGGCGTTGGAAGATGCAAATCTGACACTTAATTCACCCTTCAATTCTACTGTCCTAAATCTTTTGGAGATATTTTCTAGGCTGACAGCATGAAGACAGATCCCAATAAGGTCACTGCTTTCACATCAATACCATCCTCAAATAACGTGTGTACAGTTCGCTCCTTTCTGGGGCTTGCTAGTTACTGTTCTAGGTGCCTACCTAAATTTGCGTCAATACAGTGAATCTCAGGCTTTAAAAGGGGTCTTCTTTCAGGTGGTCTTCACAGTATCAGCAGGCATTTCAAGACATCAAAGACAAAATAGTAGCAGCCTATAACCTTATGCACTATGATGCTTCATTACCCATCACACTAATGGTTGCTGCTAGCCCCATGGGTCTTGGAGCTATGCTAGCTCAGAGAGACACTGACCCTGAAGCCCCAAGGCATGTAACGGCGTTGCCAGTCGAAGTCTTATTAAGCCATGGTCATCTTTTTCTGTATGGAAAATCGTTCACAGTTATGACTGACTACAAAGCTCTGTTGTCAGTTGGCAACTTGAATGCCAAAATGCCTTTGCACATTGAGAGGTGGGGTTTACATCTGTAGAACTTTCAATTTAAAATAATTCACAGACCTGGAAAGGACAAGAATCCTGTAAAGTTTATATCTCGTTTTCCTGCTGAAAGTTCAGCACCTGCTCTTCTATAGCTGAGGGTTGGCTGGGATAAGCCATTCGACAGTAACGTCCATGTGCTCTAAAGCATCGAGGGTGAATACAAGCATCTATGGGGCACTAGGTGTGCAGTGAAGGCTCTGATTGAGTCTCAGAGATTAAATGAACTAGAGATGATCCACAAATCTTGTCCACAGAGTAAATTGAAAAAATCTACAGACATTCAAAAATGTAAAGAAAGAACTGATTTGCCATCCAAAAGGATTTCTCTTGCGAGCAAACAACTGCCCATAGACCGGTCACTGCAAAGTCACGCTATAGATCTTGCATATGGAGCACATTGGGAGGTGGTGGCCCCAAAATGACTTCACAGGCAGAAGGTGCGGTTTCCATACCTAGATTGACGTGTTGAAAAGGAAGTCAATACTTGCCATGTATGCCAGGCGCTGAGCAAAAATGGAGCTCCAGCACCTCTGTCGATGCCCAAACCCGCAATGCAAGTATGAAGAGAAATGTCCTACCCACAGGTCAGCATCTCCTGGTGGCCTTCGACGAATGCTCCATGTTTCCTAAATTAATGGCGGTATCCAGCTCTTCGTAGGATGCCACTACTCTGACGTTGAAAAAGGCTTTTTTGTCATTTGGCATTCCAGCCATTGTAAAATCAGACAGTGATGAAAGGAATACAAAGATTTTGCAAGGAAATTAAGCATCGGAAAATCACACCCCTGTGGTCGCAGGCCAGTGAGGTGGTCGAACTATTTATGGTCACTTTAATAAAGATGTGCAAGTAACTAAACCTTCTCACCAGTCGCTATCTGAAGTCTTGCGCCTTATACCATGGTATTAAAGAGACCCAAGTTCATAACAAAAGACCCTCATTCCTCTAGTGCTAGTCTCAAAATTGTCTGTTTTTCTTCTGTCTCCTGCTCCTTTTGAAAGTTACTCAGCAGTGTATTAACTGTATCTCAGGACCTAATACACGCAAGGACAAGAACAATGAAAATGTGTTGCTACGCTGCCTATTTGGGTAGTAAAAACATTCATAATTTAAAGGCAACTGGCCCACCGCTGCTTTAGGCACAAGTGCCACTTCTCCTGCTGCACTTGTCATAAACTACACTAAGTCACTTGAATGTCGCTAGCCTTCTCTGTCCTTGATGCCCCTTTGACTTATATGCCTACATTTGGGTACAGATAAGAAGAGGAATTGGAAAAAGAAATCATGGCAATTTAGTTTCCGCATTAACAACTATTGGCGGTGGAGTGGTGGCATGGGTGATACTATCTGTCTAGGCACGCTCCTTCTCTCACATAGAATCTCACAGACTGTCTTCTGAGGCCCTCATTATGAGTGGTAACTCCAGTTCAAGTCGCCATTATAATTAATCAGGTGTCTCCAGGCCCGGAAGTTCATGGTCTGCAAATTTCAGTAATCCTGGGCCTGAAAACGCCAGCCCTGATAGTTCTACACACCAGGCCCACTTTTACCGGCTGCGGATGAACACCTGGTGAAATAGCTGCAGGGATCAGGGCAAAGGCTGAGGGCAGGAACAAAGCCTGGTCCCCACCGACCCCTTCAGTACAACAAGTAGAGACTATGTAGCTGTCCACCATTGAAGCCACCCCTTCCCTGGAAACCCTATCCCTCATCACCCAATGCAGGATAGTCTGGGCCAATGGCAGCGCCTAGAGCTGAGAGGAACCTAAAACCCCGCCCCATATGGAGCACAACACAGGTAGAGTAGTCAAGGCTAACAACCCATCCGACCTCAGGCTTAGCCAACCCTAACCAGGCTACCTGAGAGTCCCCTCACCACGACACCCACTAGCCGGCCTGCTGACATCTCCACAGATTTGTGTCAGGAATCAAGGAAATGCACTTGGAAAAAGACCTGCTACTCATGAGTCCATGTGGTTATTCCCCATTATGGAGACAACACCTGTAATCTGAGATTCAGGCTTTCTAGTAACCCTGCACCAAAATATGCAGTGCTTGTAAGGACCTGAGTGCCATCCACTTGTGAATTCTTTGTAACCCTCCTTTCTCGCTATTTCCTTTCATGCACCCTCTTACCTCTTTATCATTTTCATTCTCTTGCTCTGTCTGTATATTTTTTATTATTTCTCCCATTTTCTTCTCACACCTCTTGTATCACTATAATTCTCTTTCTCTACATTTAATTGGCTCCAGTTTATATCTTCCCATTACTTTATACTTTTACTCTTCTCTTTTTCCCATTAGCTGTCCCTCTCCATCTCACTTTCTCCCTTTGTCTACCACTAAACATCTGTCTTCCACCTTTTCTGCCTAATTTTTCTTCTCTACAATCCATTTCTAACAACTTTCTCCTCTCTAGTTTTTTCTCCTCGTGCATTGCTTCTTCTCAATGGTCATCACTATATTTCCTTGACAGATCCCTCTTTGTGGCTCCTCTCTCCTCATCTTCTCTTTCGCACACTTATCACTGTGAGACAATGGCCCTGATTTAGATCTCGGCAGACGGGTTACTCCATCGCAACGGTGACGGATTTCCTGTCCGCTGAAATATAAATCCCATTAGATCTTAATCAGGCCCTATATACTTCTGATTCAGTACAGATTGTTTTTCACTCATCCCCATGTTAAATGCTTGCACTTTCTTTTCCTCGTACAAAGCAATGGTACTTTTCATGCAGGTGTGCAAGCCACCTAGATTTTCAGAAGTGGTGCTCGTGTATGATGCAGAAAGAGGCAGAATGCTTGCATTGGCTCTTCTGATTGGTCTTCATGTGTCCTAGACTCCTGGTGTAATTTAGTAATTTAAGTAGGTGGGTTATCTTAAGACAATTAGGTACCACCACAGAAACCTGAAAGCTTATGCCAGTCCGTGTCAGGCAGGCCTGCATCTTGCTTCTTCTGACATTACACTAGGCTCTGATTCTTGTCTGCATACTCCCGACTCCTCTTCATCTTGTCTCACCTCTTTCTCCTTCCTTCTTTACTTGTGCGTGAATCAGTATGTGTAAAACCCACGGTGTGTGTATCTGTGAAAGAGATAGGGAGACAACTGCATGCTGCAGTTTGAGAAAATGCATGACATGTGAACGAGTATGTGTTGATGTAAGTAAACCCTTGTATGACAGTATTAGTAAGGAAGTCACAGTGTGAGTGAGGGTATGTGTGAATGTGATAAGTGTGTGCCTGACAGTATATGTGTAGATGTGTCCGGCACATCTGAGAGAAAGTGGGAGGAAGAGCATGTAAAGGAGAGAGTGAAAGACCTGTTATGAGGTAGGTGGGAACTGGCACTGGAACTGATCCCTCCTAGCAACCTCTATTAACCACAATGAACCTTCTGAACCTTGACCCGTGTGAGTGGCCCAATGGGCTTAAACATTCTTCCGGTTACACAATGTCAAAAACTGCCAAGGTAGGTAGATAAAGTTTGTTGTATTTATCATCATTTTACAATAAATACGACAACATCTGAAATAAACATTAAAATAAACACACATAACATCCAGTCTTTTGGTACACATTATAGCTGTCTATCATTAAACGTAAATACCCTGGGCCCGATTCACAGAACTAACTTAAGACAAAATCCTAAACTTACTACCCTTTTGGTATTCACAGAAGGCACTTACTCATTTTGGTATTCACAGAAGGAACTTACTCATTTCGGTATTCACAGAAGTTAGGAGTCCTAACTTTAGGACTCCTAAATGCCTTCTGTGAATACCGAAAGTCTTAAAATTAGTATTTTTCGCAGTTTAGTAGTAGTATAGTTAGGACTCCTAACTTTAGGACTCCTAAATGCCTTCTGTGAATACCGAAAGTCTTAAAATTAGTTTTTTTCTCAATTTAGTAGTAGTGTGGTAAATATTTCATTACCGGTACTATTTTTTATGCGGTAAAGTCTAGTAAGAATAACTCAGTAAATATAAGAGGCAGAATCCGTGGTATTAGAGGTTCTAAAAGGCTTTATTCCTTTACAAAGGAAATACAATTCGAATTGCAGGCTTCAAATTCCATCACCACGAAAGTTCAGGAAGGAAGGGCATACATTATTGACAGATAATCAGTTTTATAGGAAATGCATTACAGTGAAACAGATGCAGGAGGCGTAACAGCTGATAATACAGATAAAATATGCATACGTAACTAAAAAGGCGGACATATAGGCGTAACTTAGATAACGTCATTATACATGATGTCACAAGTGGGTGGATCCATAAGAGAATCCTGCAATGTCAGCAGAAATATTTGGCAGAGATGCGCGCGCAGCCGCATGACGTGTGATTGACGTGCAACTAGAGGGTGAAGGGGACTTGACATTTAGCTCTACATGTGGAGACAGAAGTCTGGGGGGTCATGTCAACCTAATCCCAAATCATATCTAATATCCTATGTTTAAAGAACTGTGTTATCCAAAAGGAAAGGTCTCTAGGATAGAATCTATTCTATACTGACTGTTAGTGCGTGTACAAGCGTCTAAGTGTCTACATGAGATGCGAGGGGGTAGGAATATTCCATGGTAACGGGGGCTATGAATTACTTGCATGAGGACAGCGAGGCCTGGCCCTTTGCACGGTAGCTGGAGGAATGTTTACCTAAACTACTAGACAGGAATGCATCGGATGAGGAGCGGAGCAGATAATCTTGAAGGTGAAATACAGTTTTTGGCAGGCAACAGGCTGGATCAGGCACCGTTAGCCGCGCAGGGAGTAGGACAAAGTTCATGGATACAGATGCAGGCTCAGACTGGAGCTTTCAGAGGCAGAAGGCAGGAAAAGGCTTGATGACAGAATTCTGGGCCTACTCGCCTGAATCTGTAAAATGTGGAAAGTGAACCACATAAAGTCGGTGGCCTTTCATACTTAGGAATGGAATATCTGACCCATTCATGGCGGATCTGAAAGAGGACATGTTGACGGTGGACGCACATATATTTGCGTCTTCAAAACTGGAACTGGAGGGAACATACATGTACTTATAGCATGCACATGGAGCCGTTGGGGTCTAAGATAGGGGACATAACTGATCACAAAATTCATATTTCCTCATTCCCTCCTTGTCCCCTACGGACCCTCAGGAGATATCGATCTTCATCAATCCATCGATCTGTTCATATAGCATCATTTGTTCTTCTTTCTTCTTCCGGGATCTTGAACGAAAACTTGGATGTGGGATACACGATGTGGCACACAGACCACAAATCGCTGGCCCACATTGTAGACATAAGCAGCAACTGAATAGTATGAGAAAGCCAATACCTAGGAAGGATAGGATTCTCCATCCCCAGGCTGACAACACGCTCCAAAACCAACCGGACCAAGTCCAGGTGCCTGGACTCTGGTGTATCTGGCTCACAATCTTATGAAGGCGAGTTATGGCTTTATATACTGACGGCGAATTTTCTGGTATGAAAACACAGCAACTTGATCCGATGACCCTACAAGCTCCGCCCCTATCGGCCAGGATGACGTCAAGGACAAGACGATTTTGAAGCACAACAATCCGCATAGCAGACTGCTCTTCTGTTAAAATGCCTAAGGCGGAAGTAGTCTCGTTCACTACTGCTTCAAGGGTTCTGGTTAATCTACGTATCAGCTTACTATTAGTGACTGTACCTATATAGGGAAAGAAACCTTTATTGAAATCTGTGTATTGCTCCCATGCCGTTTCAGTGTAATCGACAATTGGGAGATCTCTCTGCTGTCTATTGTGTACTAAATGGGTATTTCTATGATAATCAGGAGGAGCTAGGAAAACAGGTGGCAGAAGGAATGCTATGTAACAGGTACCATCCCAATCTAGAGGTAGACATATATATGCGGTCTGACCACATATGAAGTAGGAATAACGGGAAGCTCTAAATGTAGACTTGCCTTGATCACTGAATTTTATTACAGTGGTGCATTTACTATGGCCCATGTGTATGGAACCATTCTTTCTTACACATAATTCCCCTTTTACTGGGAATACTGACATGGCGGGCAAGATTGGTGTAACTTCAGATTCAACGTTCAGGATCATGAGGTTAAGTGTAAAATTACCTAATCCATATACTTCATTTTCTAGATCAGTTCCTGTTCTTTTGGGAAGTCCCTCCTTGTTAGGGTAGCAGACTTTAAGCAAAACTAGGTTCAGGTTTCCCCATACCCAGTTGTCTTGATAAACTGCGGAATTTGAATCTAGGGAATTAATCAAACTAAACCATGCTCCACAGGAGCCATTGTGTGTGAACGGATATGGAAAGAGGGGCAAAACTCCCTTATAGTTCTGATAGGGAGGGAGTCGGCCACATATCCAACAATTTGTAGCATTGCTGGTCTGATGGGAATGATGTAACATACTAATGAATGTGTTGTTGCGCAGCGCAAATCTATAGGACAACTCATGCGGAGGTAATTCGCTAAAAGAATGTTCTGCAGTTACATTGTAAGCACGCTTAAAAATAGGGTAATACATGTGCAATAGTATACTGGAAATGATGATCAGAAGACTTAGAAAAAACAAAATTAATAATGTTACTGTGCAGTGACTACGAAGTGATTTACAATACGCATGCTTTTTAAGCTGCATCTGTTGATTTCTTTCTCTATTCCGGTCTAGAGGATACATGTCAGAGACAAATTCAACCGATTCACCTTGGAGAGGACTTAAACAATCAAATTGTCTGACTTGCTAGACCTTAATTTTAGTTTATAAAGTTCCGTTTTTGACTGCTCAACCAAGGGGAGCTTAGAGTCTGTCTGTGAGGGAATGCAGGGTTGAGTATTCACACTGGATGGTAGTCCATAAAATTTCTTGATATGACTCGAGTGCAACCACCCTTTACGTCCCTCGATCTTCACGGCTGTCCTTGTGGTTAGTAGAACAAGCTTTGGCGATTTCCACCTAGGCTCCAGTTGGGTCTTCCGGTCGAAATTCCGGACCAGAACCAGGTCGCCTGGAATCACGTCATGGGGCTTCACCTCAGTATTATCGGGAAAAGCTGCAGCTACCTGTGAACGACAAGATTGTAGTGCAGACATCAAGGAAGCCAGGTAATCTGTCAGCATATTACAGTCAACATCAGTGATTTTGCGAGGTATAGGCGTCCCCCACATATTTGGTGGTCTACCGAAGATCACCTCGTACGGGGATAGCCCTGTTCGAGAATGTGCTACCATTCTCATGTAAAAGAGCGCAACTGGTAAGGTTACTATCCAATCGACACCTTTTTCTCTACATATTTTGGACAATCTAATTTTCAGAGTTTGATTATGGCGTTCCACGAGACCTGCTGCCTCGGGATGTCGGACACAGTGGAATTTCCATTGGTAGCCTAACAAAAGGGAAACGTGTTTCATTAGTTCGGATGAGAATGGCTGGCCGTTATCTGAGTAGACAACACGTGGTAAACCATACCGTGGGAAGAATTCTCGAACTAACTGTTTGGCAGTAGTCGGGGCAGTGTAATCTGAAACCGGGTAGGCTTCTGTCCAACGAGAAAGAGCACAGACAACTACGAGAACATATTTGAATCCTCGACATCGTTCCATCTGGATATAATCCATCTGGAGGACTTCAAAAGCATGATCGGGAGATTGAAATCCACCCTGCTCTACGGGGATGCTTTTACCTGGATTAAACTGACAACATATCATACAGGTACGAACTTTTTGTTTAGCTGCGGCTCGTAAATGTTTGTTGAACCAGATGTGTTGAATGCTGTCTAGCATAGCTTTTTCTCCTAGGTGCGCTGGACTATGTATTGTGTTAATGATGACTTGAACCATGGAGTCAGGAAGAAACCATATAGATTTCTTCTGGTGTAGCATGTGTCTGTATGTCAATTACATCAAGGGCGGGATCCTTAACTGTCATGCAATGTGTTGGTGTCGGAACTATTGTCTTTGTCGTGTCAGTTGTGTGAGTCTGATTCTGAGCAGTCTGTTTAGCTGTTCTGTCAGCTAGGTCATTACCCTGAGAAATGATATCGGTAACTTTTGTATGGGCTTTGCATTTCATAATCGATATTGCAGTAGGTAGATGAATCGCGTCTAATAGGGCTTGAATGAGGGGTCCGTGTTGGATGTGGGCACCGTGAGAAGTTAAATAACCTCTCTCTCGCCACAGTACACCGAAGTCATGGACGACTCCGAATGCATAACGTGAATCTGTGTATATGTTGACTTTCTTATTTTTGGCTTGAATACAGGCTTGTGTCAGGGCGATGAGCTCTGCTGCTTGAGCTGACAAAGTGTTAATACAATTTGTTTCAATGACTTCAGTGTCTGTTGTAACTGCGTAAGCAGCCACTAACTCTCCTGTACTTGTTCTCATACATGAACCATCTACATACGATGTCAGGTCTGGATCTGATAAAGGGATGTCTGTCAAGTCTTGTCTGGGTTTCGTCGTGATAGTAATGACTTCAACACAATCATGTGCCAAGGGATCTGTTCCGCCTACTGGTAACAGTGTGGCAGGATTTAACGTATTACAACGTCTGATTTCTATGTGTGGCTGAAACAATGTCAATTCGTAACCAGTGAGTCTCGCTATAGTCAAGTGTTGTGTTTGTGTGCGGTTCAAGAGAACCTCTACTGCGTGTGGTACTTGTACTGTCAATTGGTGTCCTAACACTATGGCATCGCTTTGTCTGATTGCTAAAGCTGTTGCTGCCACCGATTTCAGGCACGCAGGAAGAGCCTGAGCTACTGGATCTAATGTACTAGAAAAATAAGCACATGGTTTGTGTGATCCTGCTTGTTCCTGAGTGAGTACTGACAAGGCAGTACCGTCGCGTTCTGTAACAAAGAGTGTAAACTGTTTACTGTAACATGGTGTTGCTAAAACAGGTGCTTGGCATAAAGCTTTCTTTAAGCTTTCAAAGGCATGTGTATGTTCTGGAGTCCAAGGGAGGACAGTCGATGTGGCTGCCTCCTGCGTTGTCAACTGGATGAGTGGTTTTGCTAGAAATGCATATTGAGGGATCCACTGCCTACAGTATGAAGTGAGACCTATAAAAGCCCGCACCTCCTTTTGTGTCTTGGGTGGTGGCATGTTAGCTATTAACTGGATGCGGTCGGGTGTAAGCTGTCTTCCCTCCTTGGACAGCGAGTGCCCAAGGTAAACAACTCGCTGGACACAGAATTGCAGCTTAGAAGGGGACACCTTGTGCCCTTTGTCGGCCAGAAATTTCAAAACCGTCAGTGACGCTGTTTCACATTCAGGTTCGCTTCAGGCGGTGATCAGCAGATCATCGACATATTGAAGCAAGGCAGTGTTAACTGGCATGTGGATACTGTCAAGTTCTCGTTTCAGTGCTTGGCTATAGATGCTGGGGCTTTCTGTAAATCCTTGAGGTGCGCGTGTGAATTTAAAACTTCGTCCATTTAAACTGAATCCAAACAGATATTGACTTTCCGGATCTATTGGGACACTAAAGAAAGCATTCTTGAGATCAATTACAGTAAAGAACGTTGCTTCTGAGTCAATAGCTGTTAGTAATGAAGAGATATCTGGGACCACAGGGTATTGTGGTACAATACATTTATTTAATTCGCGCAGATCAATAACTAATCGATATACTGGTGGTGCTTTTGGATCCGTTCTTTTAAGAATCGGAATTATCGGGGAATTGCACACATTGGAGTCGGTTTCAACAACCACTCCTTGTGCAATGAGCTCGTCAATGATTTGCAGCAAAGCCACAACAGCATCTGGTGGTAACTTGTATTGTCGCATTCGTGGTAGTACTACTCCTGTTTTTAGTGTGACACGATATGGTGTAATGTTCATGCAACCAACATCAGTGGGGCCTTGTGCCCATAAATGTGTAGGTAAATTCTGCAGCCGGTGATCCATGTCTCTGGACACGTAGTGACCTTTAAAGTCACGTAGAAATAGTCGTACTCCTTCCGGAGAACAACATATTATAGCTCCTAGAGCTTTCAATGTTTTTATACCTAACAAGTTTTCTGGACATGATTTAGTAAGCAATAAATCTGTAGTACGTGTCAATGGACCAACCGTGAGTGGAAGAGGTTGTGTTACTTCATTAATTATAGGTTTTCCTGAGAATCCAAGGGAAATATTTTGTGAGCCTGAGAGGGGTGCCCCTGGAACTTCACTGCGTCGTATAGTTGTTCTGCTTGCCCCTGTATCAAGTAAAAACTTTCTGTCTTCCCCTAATAGTTCACTATGTACATAAGGTCCCTCTTGGTCTACAGGAACCTCAATAAGGGGTAAGCCAACTTCCCTCTCTAGGCTATTTCATGTGTATCGCTGATAATCGGGATAATCTGCTTGTGCATACTGATACATCTGTTGTGTTGTTGCTTGTGTTGCAGCAATAGGCTGCGCTTGTGGTGGTGCTACGGTCTGTTGTGGAGCTGCCTGTTGCGGAGCTAGTTGTTGCGGAGCTGACCTAGGTTGTGCATGCTGAGGGGTTTGTTGTTGATTCTGATCCTGTCTAGGTGGACGTGGTCTTTCCTGGGTTCTACCTGTGGCAATATTATGTTTCAGGACTGGACAGTCGTGTATATAATGACCTTGTTGTTTACAATAGTTGCATGTCCCTTTCGTAGGACCTGCGGAATCACCCTTTTGATGACCATCAGCTGGAACTGACTGAGCAACAAGCATTTTCATTTTCGTATCTTTCATACGTCTTTGTTCATGTTCTTGTTCTTCTCTAATTCTATTGTGGTGATATTGTAACATCTGTAACATCTGTGACGGGGTATTACCTTGCCAGGTACTCTCAAATTTCAATACTCTATTCTTGACTTGTGGTAGGGAATTTTCAACTAATTTTGTCACAAACAGATGTGGATATGACTCGCTACTTGCTTTTATGCCACTATTAATACCAAAACATTTTTCAAATCGTGAATAGAAATCACTAGTGTCTTCATCTTGCTTTTGTTTACAGGCTGAGATTGCACCCCAGTCTTCCTTTTTCGTAGTTAATAAACGTGGCAGTACCTGCACTAGTAATCCTGGTAGTGCTGTAGTCTTTTCCCCAAGCCCTGCTCCTGCAGCTCGGGCCCTTTCTTCGTTTTCTAATGCTGTCCAATCTATCTTTTGGTCTCCCACCTCCCATTCCTTTTCTTTGAGTTTCTCGTAAACACCGGCGGGTAATAGGACTTTTAATATTTTCATAATGTCGGGGTAGGTATACTCTCCCATGAGTAACATGTCTTTTATCTCACGGTGGAAACCTGCTGGATCCTTGTCATGGCTGGGTACTACTTTCTTCATTTCTAATAATTCGATTTTAGTTATAGGCGTGTACACAAACACGCGTGTAAAGTTATTACCTTCACCTCTGATTGGGTGTACTTCGCGTAACGGATTCTGTCTATCTATGTGATACATTTTTCTTCCCATAATGGGAACCGGAACGTGTTCTGGGCATACGAAAGTTATATACTGGTTTCGAAATTCTAGAATTTCTGTAATTAAATCAGTACCTGACCCTCTCCATTTGTTCGTGAGTAGTTCTGTCAATATGTCAGGTAAGGGTCCTGGATCGGAGTGTTGGCTTTTATATAATATAAGGAGATGTTGGATCATGTATATACTAGCTAGACGCTGTTCGTATGGGGCAAGATTCAGAAACGTGTGTGCTAATGCATCATCATTGTATTCGCTGGGACTATCAGCCCATTGTACTGCTGACCTGGCTAATTCTTGTTCGTCCATGGAATCGAGCATATGGTACCCCCTTCGATCTCGGAGTAATTTATCAGCGGCTTGGAATAGGTGTTCAGGGGATCTTGTATTTAACATAGGGGGTTGAAAATGTCTATTATATTCTGGACGTATCGGACGTATCGGATCATTAAAGCCTCTAGTATTATTATGGGGTCTTCCTCTACCTACGTAAGCTATCGTTTCTAATTGTTCTGATTCTTGCTCCTCCTCTTCCTCTGATTCAATTCTGTCTGCTTCTCGTCTTTCTTTATGTATTCGTTCTACTTCCTTGCGGATCTTTCGATACATGGCGATTATACACGCCTGTTTATCATGTTTCTCTTCTGATATGTTCTGACCCCATTTGGCAAGTTTTTGCATGGTATCATGATCTGCCCCAGGCCTGTCTTGGTTCCTAATCACGCAATTTATGAAAAAGTGTAGTAGTTGTCTTTGTACATCCACTTTCTGGTATTCCATAGCTTCGTTAATACTTTCTGGACCTCGCCCTGTTTGGACAAAGCGATATATATTGTCTAGGTGTTCAACCATTCCTGGTATCGTCATTAAATACAATGTAGCTCGTCGTATACGTAGTGATGATATGAGCAATTTGTCCTGTTTACCTGGCACTGGATCGTATCTACAATCCATAAGCTGTTCTTTAAACATGTCGGATGTCGCTAGTTGGGGTGTACGTTGGAGTGCTAAATCTCTAAGGGTCTGTTTATTTCGCGGCGGTGTGGCAAACATGTCTGTCGTACCTCCTGTAGTACCATCTGAGGTGCTGGGCAAGAAAGGATTAGTTGGACGTAAGATAGAAATTGTAGATGCGGGAAAAACTGTAGAAACGGTCGGACCTGTGGGAATGGGCGTAGGAGTCTGTTGTTGCGGGGATACAGACGGATGCTCTTGGTGTTGAACACCATCGGCAAGTGGTGTGCGTGGTATGGTATTAGCATACTCGGGAGCTACGTCATCTAAATAGGAGGAAAGGAAAACGTCCTTTGCTGTTTTGGGATGTGTTTTGGGATGTGCTTTTATCGGGAGCAATGGAGGAGTTAAGTCTTTTGGTATTTCCGGGGTAGCCTTAGGTAACCCTTCGGCCAGAAGAGGATACATACCGTTCATAAGAGTGTTTCTTTGTCTGTCTACTTGTTCTGATTTTACTCGGGTACCTTCCTCAATTAATAGATTTTCTCGGGTTTTATTTGAATTCTCTCTACCTTTCTCTTCCTGTCTGAGCGCTTTTTCTGTACGTCTATATGATTCTTTACGCCATAATTCAATGGCATCTTTCTGTGACTGTCTGGCTTTCTTTTTCCATAATTCTTCTTCTACTCTCATGATGCTATCTGCATCCCAGGTCCCCGCTGCGGGCCATCTCTGATTTTCTGGCAAATCCTTGGTGTAGTCCACCCATAAATCAAGAAATAATACGGCATCTAGGCCATGCTTATGATACATAAAGTACCCTGGAGTGTCCCTAGGTGGGATGGGAACAGCTTCTTCGAGTACCCCTTTTCTAGTTTTGATCTGTCTTAATTTCGAAAAGAGCGGCATTTTTAGACCTTATTACTAGAACACACTTTATACAATAAACACAATAATGAACAGTCATTCACACCACAATGTATAGAACGTATTAAAACATTTAACACTTAACAGTTTAACGAGCGATGATAACTAATAGAAAACTAGTTACTGACATAATACTGACACTAGATAATACTTATTTATATTCAAGACATACTAGATATACTGCTAAACAGTACAGATACACTGCTGAAACAGTGCAGACCGGATTTGTGTACCCAAACCCGTCTTGACCGGCACAGACTATGTGCACGTTAAATGCCTCCCCGGTAATGGTACTCACCGGGTAGCTCGGAACGGAAGGCCTCGGAACGGAACTGAAACTGGACCGGACTGGACTCGACTCGACTGGACTCGGAACTTCGGAACCTGGTGGGCCTCTGTATACCTCGGATCTTGCTCTCTCAGCTAGGCTCTGGTCGGGATACTTCGCACTTCTCACCGCCTCGTCTGGGTGTTGATCGCAGCCTCAGTCGCCCCCGCTTGGCCGGAGGGAGATACAGGAAATCCTGCAGGTACGCGTTTTTGTCCGTTCAGCTGTGGCAGGAGACCGGGCCTGCAACGCACCTCCGGCGCGTGAGATGAGAAAGTGTCCCTGTTCGGGCGCCAATTTATGTGGTAAATATTTCATTACCGGTACTATTTTTTATGCGGTAAAGTCTAGTAAGAATAACTCAGTAAATATAAGAGGCAGAATCCGTGGTATTAGAGGTTCTAAAAGGCTTTATTCCTTTACAAAGGAAATACAATTCGAATTGCAGGCTTCAAATTCCATCACCACGAAAGTTCAGGAAGGAAGGGCATACATTATTGACAGATAATCAGTTTTATAGGAAATGCATTACAGTGAAACAGATGCAGGAGGCGTAACAGCTGATAATACAGATAAAATATGCATACGTAACTAAAAAGGCGGACATATAGGCGTAACTTAGATAACGTCATTATACATGATGTCACAAGTGGGTGGATCCATAAGAGAATCCTGCAATGTCAGCAGAAATATTTGGCAGAGATGCGCGCGCAGCCGCATGACGTGTGATTGACGTGCAACTAGAGGGTGAAGGGGACTTGACATTTAGCTCTACATGTGGAGACAGAAGTCTGGGGGGTCATGTCAACCTAATCCCAAATCATATCTAATATCCTATGTTTAAAGAACTGTGTTATCCAAAAGGAAAGGTCTCTAGGATAGAATCTATTCTATACTGACTGTTAGTGCGTGTACAAGCGTCTAAGTGTCTACATGAGATGCGAGGGGGTAGGAATATTCCATGGTAACGGGGGCTATGAATTACTTGCATGAGGACAGCGAGGCCTGGCCCTTTGCACGGTAGCTGGAGGAATGTTTACCTAAACTACTAGACAGGAATGCATCGGATGAGGAGCGGAGCAGATAATCTTGAAGGTGAAATACAGTTTTTGGCAGGCAACAGGCTGGATCAGGCACCGTTAGCCGCGCAGGGAGTAGGACAAAGTTCATGGATACAGATGCAGGCTCAGACTGGAGCTTTCAGAGGCAGAAGGCAGGAAAAGGCTTGATGACAGAATTCTGGGCCTACTCGCCTGAATCTGTAAAATGTGGAAAGTGAACCACATAAAGTCGGTGGCCTTTCATACTTAGGAATGGAATATCTGACCCATTCATGGCGGATCTGAAAGAGGACATGTTGACGGTGGACGCACATATATTTGCGTCTTCAAAACTGGAACTGGAGGGAACATACATGTACTTATAGTATGCACATGGAGCCGTTGGGGTCTACGATAGGGGACATAACTGATCACAAAATTCATATTTCCTCAGTAGTAAAGTTAGGACTCCTAACTTTAGGACTCCTAAATGCCTTCTGTGAATACTGAAAGCCTTAAAATTAGGATTTTTCTCAGTTTAGTGGTAGTAAAGTTAGGAGCCCTAACTTTAGGACTCCTAAACTGAGAAAAATTCTAATTTTAAGACTTTCGGTATTCACAGAAGGCATTTAGGAGTCCTAAAGTTAGGACTCCTAACTTCTGTGAATACCGAAGTGAGTAAGTGTCTTCTGTGAATACCAAAATGAGTAAGTGCCTTCTGTGAATACCAAAAAGGTGAATCGGGCCCAATATTTTTAAAAGGAGTGGATCGGTAAGTTAAGACAGGTTAAAACCCAGGATCCTATAAGCAGGGTCTAATAATGTCATTAAGAGAGTAATAAAGGAGAGGAGGAGCCTAGCGCGCAACCAAGATGGCCGCGTAGGTGCGAGGCTCCCGAGGACCTCCGCGACCTCCTGCATAAATCCTGACCATATCCTGTCCTAGACGAGGGGACTGTGTTCGTGAGACCGAGCTGAGGTGCCACCCGTTCTCCGTTTCTAAATCGGACCTCGGACACCGGCGGGAGCATCGATTGAGGTTTGCGGCCTTCTCCACGCCGGCCCCCCGGATTGGAGTTGTGGGGCGATCCGGAGATAAAGTGAACAACAGCGGCGGGCGAGGCTGGGCGATTCGCGTACCCCGCACTTTCACTTTCGCTTTCGCGCCCTCCTTGCTGCCAAGCGAGGTAGGGTCGAGAGGCGGCGTGCGGTGGTGTGGCTTCACCGGGGTGCCCTGCCGGCCCGCCAGCTGTGATCCGCCCTTCGGAGCTGTGGTCGCCCTCCCCCGGAGCCCGTGAACTGGTCTGTCAGCCCCTTTCAAGGAGATTGGCACGATTTGGGGACTGGAGCCATGTCCACGAAACAAGATGGCGACCGGGCAAAGGTTAAATCGACCCGCCGTGGCGCAGCCCCTCAGTCTAACAGCATGGACCGCTACACCCTCCAGAAGGGATCTCCAGAGGCGCCGCGTAGGTCCCCTGTTGGCCCGACTGATGCTCCTGCTTTGCCCGCGGATCTGACCCTCCGGGACGTCATGGGCGCCATCGCCGAGATGAAGGCCTCAGTGGACCAGCGCTTTGACACTCTGGCGCAAAAGATTGACTCGGTCCTCGTGGATGTGGGCCTGGTGAGGGCCGATCTGTCCAAGACGAATGACCGGGTCGACTCTTTGGCCCACACCACCTCGGGCCTCACAACGGACGTGGCGGCCCTCCAAAAGGAGGTGCGCCGACTGAGCCAGGCGAGCGCCCTGATGGATCGTCGACTGGAAGATTCCGAAGGTCGGGCCCGGAGGAACAATGTTCGCATTGTCGGGGTGCCGGAGGGACGTGAGGAGGAGGCGGCGGATCTGTTTGTGGAGGACCTGATCCTCACCCGTCTCCAGCCCCGGGGGCTGAGTAAACTCTTCGCAGTGGAACGCGCCCACAGGGTCCCCGGAGGGAGACCTAAGATCGGAGCCCCTCCGAGGCCTCTCATTGCCCGGATCTTCAATTTTCGGGACAGAGACGCTATCCTGCAGACTTCTAGGCAACAAGGACCGGTCAGACTCGACAATATGGACGTAAACTTCTATCCTGATTTTACTCCGGCGGTACAGAAGCAGAGACTGAGTTTTCTCGGAGTCAAACGTCGCCTACGGGACCTGAACCTCAAGTACGCGATGCTTTTTCCAGCGAAGTTGAGGGTAGAGGTGGATGGCCGCACGCACTTTTTTGATCGTCCCGAGGCGGCCGGGGACTGGTTGGACACTTTGCCCGGGGATCGGGGCCGGGGGGGTGGGGGGGGCGCGGTTGGTGGGGAGGGCTTGCCGGATCAGGACTGAGGGACTAATAGTAGGCCTTGCTCTGGACAACATTATTGTCATCATTGACTGATTGTGTAGGTTCCCCTCCCGTGGAGGTCGTACGGGGTCTCTTGGGGGCTTTCCCTCCTCCTCTGGGGGACTAGTTAGTGTTTTCATCTATGGGGCGACAGGCACACTGCACTTTGGGGGGGCTGTTTGGGCTCATGCAGGGGTGCAGGGAGGGGGGAGTTCTGTTGGGACGGGTGGGTTGGGGCAGGGTGTTGTTTGTTTTTACCGCAAGGCAAACCCTTTACTGTATTGGTGTTTTTGAGGTGCTCTCGGGGGGACGAATGATGGCTTCCATATGTGATGGGGGTAGGGACTTGACTTTGTTGTCTTGGAACGTTAATGGACTGGGGGATAGGATTAAGCGAGGTGTGGTCCTGCAGTATCTGAAACGAATTTCGCCAGATGTGGTCTTTCTGCAGGAGACACACCTTATTGGTAATTCCTTTTGTGCCATGAACCGGCGTGGCTATCGTTTGGTGGCCCACTCGGGCTTCACGTCTGGCTCGCGGGGGGTGGGCATCATGGTTAAGAACTCGCTCCCGCTGGAAATAGATGAGGTGCGCCATGATGAGAGGGGACGCTACACTGCCTTGGTGGGGAGAATGGAGGGCAAAGTGGTTGTCTTTGTTTCAGTGTATGTCCCACCGGGGCTACAGTCTACCACTTTTGCGGACCTGGGGCGCCTCCTCCTTGACCTTCCGGGGGGGCTTCTGGTGGTTGGGGGGGATTTCAATGCTGTGGTTTCTGGGACAATGGATCGTCACCCCCCTAGGGACCTCCCCCGGGCGCAGGCGTGGCTGTCCGGCCTCTTAGATGCATTGGGACTGGTGGACTGCTGGCGCTTAAAACATCCCACGCAGCTGCAATACACCTTCCATTCGGGTGCCCATGGTAGCCTCTCGCGGCTTGATCATATCCTTGTCCCTGCGGCCTATGCTGGGAGGGTGGGAGAGGTGCGCCATCTGGCGCGGGGTATTTCAGATCACTCCCCGCTCCTGTTGCACTTTGGTGTCCTCCCGAGGGGGGAGGGCAGGGTAGCTCCAATCAATGCCTGGTACCTGCGCGACCCCACTATTCGTGCTGACCTGATTAAATCCTTGCAGCGGTATTTCGAGGAGAATGTGGGGTCTGTCCCTTCGGCTATCTCCCTTTGGGAGGCCTTCAAGACAGTTATTAGGGGGGAGGCCCTCTCCTTCATATCCCATGCCCGGAGGCGCGAGCAGGAGGAGGTGACCCGAGTGGAGGCCGAAATTACTGAACTAGAGGGTGATTTGGGGAGTGGGGTCACGGATGCTGCACTGCATGTTCTACACCTTAAGCAAGCGGCCTATAGGGCCCTCGTCACGGAGGCAGCCAGGGGCCTCAGTAGAGAGCAACAGGGGCGACTGTATGATGTGGGTGATAAGGCTGGTAAATTGATTGCGTGGTTGGATAAAAAGGAGAGAGCGAGTCGTGTGGTTCCGCTGATTGAGAGGATGGATGGTGTACGTGTCACCGAGCCAGAAGACATTGTTTCTTGCTTCGCGGATTATTTCCGCGAGGTGTATTCCCCGGTCTCTCCCTGCTCGGAGGCAGATTCCCATGCCCTGCTTCGAGATATCGCGCTGCCCGCCCTTTCGGTGGAGGACAGGGAGTCGTTGGATGCTGCTCCGACCTCGGACGAAATTGCCCTCGCCATACGCTCGGTCGCATCTGGCAAGGCCATGGGCCCGAACGGCATCCCTATTGAGTTGTATAAGCTGCGACCGGACGTACTGGCACCCCACCTCCGCGCGATGTTCCTGGCGGCCCACTCGCGGGGCTCCCTCCCGCCGGACCAACGTCTGGCTACAATCGTGGTGATTCACAAGGAGGGGAAACCCCGAGACCGGGTTAACTCCTATCGGCCTATCTCGCTCTTGAATGCGGAGCCCAAAATCCTTGCCAAGGTGCTTGCCAACCGGCTGGTCGGCGTGGTGGGCGATTTGGTCCACCAAGACCAGTCTGGCTTTATCCCCCATCGCAACACGGCCCTCAATCTGCGGCGCTTGCACGGGGTGCTCGCGCGTGTTCCGTTTGTGCGGGAGCCGGCCATCTTGGCGTCCTTAGACGCCACCATGGCGTTTGACACGCTCGAATGGCCATACATTTGGGCGATGCTGGCGAAATTTGGATTTGGACCGGGATTCATCAGCTGGGTCAAATTGTTGTACTCGGGCCCGTTAGCGCAGGTGGTAGTGAATGGGCGAGTCTCGGCCCAGTTCGCGCTGGGACGGGGCACGCGACAGGGTTGCCCCTTGTCGCCGCTCCTGTTTGCATTGGCCTTGGAACCCCTGGCGGAGTGGCTGCGGTGGCACCCTTCCATCCGTGGTCTCCGTTGGACCCCCGAGTATGAGGACCGCGTGTCCCTCTACGCTGACGATATCCTTTTGTACCTAGCCTCCCCGCGCAAATCACTGATTGTCCTGGTTGATGTCCTGCGCTCCTTTGGCCGTAACTCAGGCCTTGTCATCAACTGGGCTAAATCATGTGTCTATGTGCTTTCCGGGGAGGCTCCCGTCCTCCCGCGGGGATGTCCGATCCAGATTGCCTCGCAGGGGTTTCGGTACCTGGGTGTCTATATCACGCTGGACCCGGAGGCCCGCTACGAGCGAAACTTGCTTCCCCCCCTCCAGCGCTTGAAGGAGGACGTCGCGCGCTGGCGGCGCCTGCCGCTTTCGCCGCTCGGCCGGGCGGCATTGTTTAAGATGATGTCGTTGCCGCGCTTCCTGTACGCTCTCCAGAACACTATGGACCTAGTCCCGGCGCGCTACTTCCGTGAGGTGGAGAGTCTACAGCGCCGCCTGTTCTGGGACGGGAGGCCGCGTATAGCCCTGGCGAAGTTGACGCTCCCGTGGTATGACGGGGGGATTGCCCTCCCAGACATTAAGCGGTATTACTGGGCCTCCCAGCTAGCTGCAATTAATCACGGCCTCTATGGGCCCGCCTTGAACCCGGCATTTGAAATGGACAAGATGCTCCTGCCCGGTGGCGACTACAATCGAGCACTCTACTCTGGCGCGCCGGATCCCCGCTTGACGGGGCCCACGCGTGTCATGGTGCGGGTGTGGCACGCGGCCAATGCAGCTATGGGGTGGAAGGACCGTTTGACCCGGGCGTCGCCATTGTATGCGCCTCAGCGGTTGGGCTCCCTGTGGACCTCGAAGGGCTTCGAGAAGTGGGACACGATTGGCATCAGTAAAGTGGGGGACCTCTGGACGAGAGGGGGATTTAAAACATTCGAGACGCTGCAGACGGAGTTTCAGCTGCAGGGCAGTGAATACTTTCGGTACTTGCAGGTCCGTCATGCGCTGGGCTCCGTCTTCCCAGACGTCGCCTCCATCCCGGAGTCTTCCCCCCTGGAGGATAGAGTGCTGGATGGCCACGTTCCGGATAGCATGATCTCCCTCATTTACAAAAAACTGATTAATGACCGCTCGGGCCTGCTGACCGGCCTCCGGGAGGCCTGGGTGGCCGACGGGCTGGAGTTGGACGACGAGGACTGGATTTCCGCGGTGGCCTCTCCGAAGGAGGTGGCCATACCGGCTCGCCTTCGCTTCGTCCAGCTTAAGATACTCCACCGGGTTTACATGACGGGGCCAAGGCTTCTGCGTATGGGTTATGCTGAGGATGGGTTGTGCAAGCGTGGGTGTGGTGCTTTGGCGACTTTTTTTCATATTTTGTGGGAATGCCCGAAGGTGGAGCGATTCTGGCGTGGTGTGCATGAGGTCCTGCGTCTGGTTACGCATGTCGCACTGTTGCCTGAAGCGAGGAGATGCTTGCTGAATGTGTGGGAACCAACTGATTACTCGGTTCCGCAGACGCGATGGGTGACTCTGGGATATATGATAGCTAAGCGTGACATCGCCCAACTGTGGGGATCCCAGCGGCCCCCGGCGGTGTCGGCCTGGAAAGAACATATGGATTGGTGCATGTACCGAGAAAAGGTGGTGTATGTGGCGAGGGGCAAGCCTGGGGCGTGGGTGAAAATATGGGGCCCCTGGAACGCCTACCGCGGGGGTATCTGCGAGCCACCACTGCTGCCTGCTGCCTCACCGGCTCCGTCCCCCTAGTGGACCCCCTCCCCCAGCCTCGGGCACAGAGTTCCCCCAGTCCTGGACTTGTTTCCCTTCCCCCTCTTCAGATTCCTTTGGATGGTCGGGGTCCCTCATTTGAGGAGCACGTGTGGTTACCTTCGATTGCGGGTTGCCTTGCGGGTGTGGTTTTTCTATGTTGTTGTGTGTGTATAAAACGAAACCGTATTGTGGGCTTAAAGTCAGGTGGCCCACGTCGCTGATGCCTCCTGATTTACTTCCTTGCAACGCCAAGTGCCCTTTTGTAAGTTTGTCAGTTGCTCCTGTTACTCTAGCGGCCGGCCGGAAGGTTGTAGGCCCATACTTGTATATACTTGAGATTGCAATAAACGGTTTCAAAAAAAAAAAAAAGAGAGTAATAAAGGATGGAGGTTGATTGTCAAAACAATAGTTGATGGCTTGTGTATTTGCCTCATTAACATTTTTTCGAAGATATTGTCTTCGTAGACACAATAGATTAGAGCAGATGCTAATGATATGTTCTATAGGCTTTTGAAACCACATAAACGACATGAACCATCAAGCTTTACATGTAGGTTCCAAGACCCTTCAAAATGATGCAGGGTGTAGGACCGGGGGTCACCAGGCCCTAAGGGAGTAGCGTGACTCAAGCAGGTAGGCATCCAAGGGCACGCAATAATTGACACCACACAGTAGCTTGAATAAAACCAATCAGTTTTATCTAGATCAACCTTAGATTAGCAGTTCGTTATGAATAGATTAGCAGTTCATTTCAACATCAAAACCTGGCCTTGAATTAAACGTGCGACACCTGGTGATCCTGGGGAGCGTCAAACACAGCCTTTAAACACAGCGCCACACATAGCAAATTAATAGCGCTTCAACTAGGGCATTTTAACATAGCGCTTCAAATGGGAAATCGATAGCACTTCGGATATGGCCCTCAAGCATAGCGTTGTACTCAGTGAATCAATAGCGCTTTAAAGTATGGCAGTTCAACATAGCGCTTTAAGGAATGGCAGTTCAACATAGCGCTTTAAAGTATGGCAGTTCAAGTCCCTTAGGCACCTGTTTAGCCCTTCACCGGGCGCGAGCCAAGAAGGTCATAGGCCGGTTCAATTCCCCACTCCGGGGGTCTGAGGGGATTAAGCGGCTCCTCAATGGATTTCCCCGGGGGAGGGGCGTGCTCCGGGCCTCGGGGCCTCCCGCCCTCCTCCCCGGGAATTACCTCAGTCTTCGGCCTCACACGAGGCCCTTGCGCCGGGTTCTCCGTTCGGAGGGGATCCCTCTTCCTCACGAGCCTCCCAGAGGGGACCGAGCGGCGGGATCTCCGGCCTCGCTGCGATGTCCGGGTCGAGGGCCTCCCCGGCAGCGGTGGACCGGCAAGGTGGTTGGGGGTTAAGGCGCGGGGCTCCCGGCCGGGCAAGACGTGGCCGGGGAGCTCTGCGGCGATTAGCGACGGCACCGAGGGAACTCCTTCAGGCTTTAGAGGCCTGCGTCCGCAGCCGCCAATGGCAGTGTGGCCTGCGGGGGCGCGGCCCAGTTGTCGAATCGCACAGCGGCGGGGGCGGCATCGCGCAGTCCGCCCCCGTCACGTGATGGTGGAGGGCAGCTTCACAGCCTACCAAGGCCTTCCCCGGATTCCGGCGGCGTTCCTCACGCTGCGACGACAGCGGCGGGGCCCCGGGCTTCTCCGCGGGCCCCGGCGACAACGGGGGGCAATCTTTCCGGCCCTGGGCCATAGCGGTGAGCAATTCCTAGTGGTGACCCCGACGGGGGTGGCAAAAATTAAGGGGGTGACCTGCAGCTCGGGGAAAAGCGATTTGCTCAGTGCCCAGCGCCCCCTTTCTCTCGCAGGGATGTCCCAGTTCAGGACAGGCAGGTTGGGACACGGCAGGCCCCACGCCAGTGGCAGAACGAACTAGGAAGGGGGCCCAGGTGACGTCAGAGAGCGCAGGGATGGCACAGCGCAAGTACCTGGTTGATCCCCCAGCAGTTCTGTGACAAATTCTTGCGGTAAGTTCTTGTGGTAAGTTCTTGTCGTAAGGTCTTGGCGCTGGTTGGATCTGGCGCCCTTAGTGGGTTTGTTCCTTGGGGGGGGGATAGGTTGAGTTGGTGACTAGATAGCTTCCTAGTCAGGCTTGGTAGGTTGCCCCTGGGTTCCCCTCCCGCTGGGCCAGATCAGTGGGCTAGTTCAGGATCCCTCACTCACTTAAAAGGCAGCACCTAAGCCCTGTCACTTTCAGAGGCATAGGTCCCTGACTAGGCCCTACCACCTAAAACTCCTGCGGAGGTTCCCCCAGGTCATCGTCGCCCCAACTGACTAAAGTTTTTTTCCCTCCTTTCCTTAAGTAGCCCTAGGTCAGGTGACCACCCTCTAAGGCGGCAAAAGTAAAACCCCACCCTTCTTCTAGAAGGTTCCAGCAAGTTCCAGGAGCTTCCCCACTCTAACTATAGGACAAAAAGGAGGGCTGGTGTCGCAACATTGTTGTAGGGTCCCAGCCAGCTCCTGGCAACTAGGGTGCTACTAAAAAGGCCACTCCGCAGTAGCAGGGGCCTGTGGCAGCCATCTTGGGGGAAGAGAGCACCTGCACGTTAACACTGATTAGCAGTGAAAAGGCGCACGTAGACCTAAGGCCAACGAAAAAGAGGGTGGAAAAAATGAGGCAAGGGAAAAAATACAGGGAAGACCACCCTAGGGCTGACTGATCTAACACGCGTCCCCCCCAGCCGAAAGAGGGGAGAGCTACCCGACCTCTAGGGAGTTCTCATCGCTAAGGCGGAAAAACCGGGAGAGACCGTCAGCATTGGCGTGGTCAACTCTGGGCTGATGTTCCACCCGAATGTCCATCCCCTGTAGGGAAATGGACCACTTTAGTAACTTGGGGTTTTCGCCTCTCATCTGCATGAGCCAGCGAAGGGGGCGGTGGTCCGTCTGAATCAGGAAGTGAGAGCCAAAGAGGTATGGCCTCAACTTCTTCAGAGCCCAGACCACCGCGAAGGCTTCTCGCTCGATGGTGCTCCATCGTTATTCCAGACGGAGGAGTCTTCTGGAGATGAAGGCCACAGGTTGGTCTTGGCCTTCGGTGTTGAGTTGCGAGAGCACCGCACCTATGCCATGCTCTGAGGCGTCTGTCTGTACAATGAATTCTTTTGCGAAGTCCAGTGTCGCAAGCACCGGAGCAGTACACATAGCATGTTTCAGAGTTTTGAATGCCTCCTGGCAAGCAGCCGTCCAGATCACTTTACGTGGCTGCTTCTTGGACGTCAATTCTGTCAAGGGGGTTACGATGGTACCATATCCCTTGACAAACCTGCGATAATACCCAGTGAGGCCGAGGAAAGCTCGGACCGCAGTTTGGGTCTTGGGGGGCTCCCAGGCCAGAATAGTTTCAATCTTGGCCTGGAGGGGTTGCACCTTACCCCCACCCACCAGGTGTCCCAGGTAAACGACAGATCCCTGTCCAATCTGGCACTTGCTTGCCTTGATAGTTAGACCAGCACGTTGCGAGCCTGCAGTACCTCCTGGAGGTGCTGCAGATGGTCCTCCCAGGTGCTACTGAAGACAGCTATATCATCCAGATATGCCGCTGAAAAGGACTCCAGGCCAGATAGCACCTGGTTCACCAACCGCTGGAAGGTGGCCGGAGCATTCTTGAGCCCGAAGGGCATCACTCTGAATTGGAAGTGACCCTCGGGGGTGGAGAACGCTGTTTTCTCCCTCGCTCCATCGGCCATGGCAATTTGCCAGTACCCTGACGTCAAATCAATGGTGCTGAGGTACCGGGCTGCTCCCAGCCGGTCCACCAGCTCGTCTGCTCGTGGGATCGGGTGAGCATCTGTCTTCGTGACAGAGTTCAATCCCATGTAGTCCACACAGAACCGCAGTTCTGGTGTGGTGCCCGGTGGGGCCGCTTTCGGCACCAACACCACCGGACTAGCCCACGGGCTGCTGGAAGGTTCGATCACCCCCAGCTCCAACATTTTCGCGACTTCACTCTGGATGCTGTTCTTCACTCGGTCAGATAACCGGTAAGACTTGTTCTTTACCGGTGGGCTGTCTCCTGTGTCCACATCATGGGTACACAGATGAGTGATTCCAGGCGTGAGGGAGAACAACGAGGCGTACTGCCCCAACACCTGGCGGCAGTCCCTCTGTTGCTCTGGGGTCAAGGATGGGGAGAGGATCACGCCCTCCACCGATCCATCCTTCTCCTGGGCCGCTAGAAGGTCAGGAAGAGCCTCACTCTCTTCCTCTTCGCTCCCATCCGTCACCATGAGGAGAGCAAGCTCAGATCGCTCATGGTGCGGCTTCAGGCGGTTGACGTGGAGCACCCGATGGGGCTGACGGGGGGTCTTCAAGTCAACGACATATGTAGTCTTGCCTCGTCGCTCCACAATTTCGTACGGACCAGTCCACCGGTCCTGGAGGGCACTAAGCTCCCCAGGCTCCATGACCCACACCTTCTGTCCAGTGTCCAACTCTGCCGTCCGAGCATTGCGGTCATACCACTCCTTCATGACGGCTTGGCTAGCCTCCATATTCTCTGAGGCTGCCTTCCACAGCTTGGCCATCTGGCTGTGGAATGCCAGCATATAGCTGACGATCTTACGGGGAAGCTTCTGCGAAGTCTTCTCCCACGCCTCCTTCACTAGGCTGAGGGGCCCCCTAACGGGATGGCCATAGAGCAGCTCAAAAGGGCCGAACCCGACTCCCTTCTGCGGCACCTCACGGTAGGAGAACAGCAGGCAAGGGAGGAGGACGTCCCACTTCTGCCTCAAGTCCTCTGGCAGGCTCCGGATCATCCCCTTTAAAGTTTTGTTGAAGCGCTCTACGAGCCCGTTAGTCTGGGGGTGGTAAGGAGTGGAGAACCGATAGGTCACTCCACACTCCTTCCACATGGCCTGCATGTAGGCCGACATGAAATTCGTGCCTCTGTCTGACACCACGACATTGGGGAATCCCAATCGGGTAAAAATCCCCAACAGGGCCCGCGCCACCACCGGTGCAGTGATGGTCCTCAGAGGAATAGCCTCCGGGTACCGCGTGGCGTGGTCCACTAATACCAGAATGAACCGGTGTCCCGCTGAGGTCGGAGGGTCCAATGGCCCAACAATGTCGATTCCGACCCGCTCAAAAGGGGTCCCAACAACCGGGAGCGTTTCCAAAGGGATCTTCAGTTTAGTCCCAGTCTTGCCACTCGCCTGGCAAGACTTACAGGTCTTACAATAGGTGTCAGAGGCAACTCTCATCCTGGGCCAATACAAATGTGGGACCAACCGCGCAAAGGTTTTGTCCTGGCCCAGGTGTCCGGCTAAGGGTATTTCGTGTGCCAACTCCAACAGGAAGGCCCGGTAGCATTGGGGGACCACTAAGGCCCTCGAAGATCCATGCACCGGAACCTTAGGCTCACTGTACAGGAGGTCATCCTCCCAATATACGTGATAACCGCCAGTCTCCTGATTGGCCGCTTTGGCTTCGGCCTGCCGCCGCATGCCATCAAGCGTGGGGCACTCCCTTTGCGCCTGACAAAATTCCTCCCGGTTAGGCCCTCCTTCCACATGCCAGTCGGCAAGGGTCGGCAAGTCCCCCACAGGAACGACATCCATCTCCGCGGACTCCGGGGGTACCTCCGCAGGCTCCCCATCCATCACACGGGCGTGTCCTCCACCACTTCCTCCTCTCCAAAGTCGGCGTTGGGTTGGGCCATTATCCCAGGCTCCAACCCGGGTCGAGTTCCATGCCGGGCAGCCATGGACCGCGTGACTACGCAAGTCCATCCTGGTAACCCCAGCATCTCAGTATGGGCTCGAAATTCCACATCTTTCCAGTCGGTGTGCTCCAGATCGTTCCCCAGTAAGCACCCCACAGGCAAGGCAGGGCTCACCGCAACTCTCAGTAGGCCTTTGACTCCTCCCCACTCAAAGGGAACTTGAGCCACTGGATAGTGACTCACACTGCCGTCAGCCAACACGGCTGGATGGAACTCATCAGGGACTACCTGCTCTGGGGACACCAGCCGCCTCACTACGGTGGTCATGCTGGCACCTGTGTCCCTCAGAGCCTCCACCTCCTCCCCGTTAACTCTCACCCTCTGCTGGTATTTAGCAGTATTCGGGGGTAGGGACACAACTGGGACCATCTCTCTATCCCCGAGTGAAACCAGGGTCAGGCCTGTCCTCTCCCCTTCCCTATCTAGGGGCAGCTCCACCCCAAGCGCTACACTAGCCACCCCGGGGCTCTTCCCGCCCGTTGGGGCTGGGGGTCTCTTGCAACACTTAGGATCGCCCTTGTAGTGTCCAATCTCCCCACATTCATAGCACCGCACAATCCTTGGCTGCTGACTCTTGTCAGGGTAGGTGGGCTTTGGGGAATTGGACTGAGGTGGGGTCCCTACTCCTTTCCCAAACTGTCTGGTTTGTGGGCCTCGCGAGAACTCCACCCTTTTATCTCCCCCCTCTTTCTTCTGGGGGAAACCCTGTCCGCCTTTCGAGCCATCACCCCCGGGGCCCTTGTGAGACACCCGGGTGCTCACCCAAATGTCCGCCTCTTCCGCAAGCTCACGGGGATCAGTTAACTTGCGGTCCACCAGATGTTGGCGCAGCTCCGGAAAGCACTTATCCAAGAGGTGCTCTCTCAAAAACAGATTATACAACCCTTCGTAATCCTGCACCTCGCTGCCACGCACCCAACCATCTAGCGCCTTACGGGCATAATCAAAAAAATCCACCCAATTCTGTGTGGACAGCTTATGGCTGCCACGGAACTTCTGCCGATACCTTTCAGGGTTGAGGCCACATTTCTTAAGTACGCCTCTTTCATGGGGGCATACCTGACTTGATCCGCCTTGGCTAAGTACAAAAGGGTGTCCCTGACATTGGGAGGTATGTAGCGATACAGGCCACCCCCCCAGTTGCTCTCAGGTACCCCATGGGCTGTCAAGGCCACCTCGTACGCCTCCAGCCACTTGGCAATGTCATCCCCCACCGTGTAACTGGCAATTACATCCTTTGGCCAATAGAATTTTGGCTCCTGTTGAGCCTATGGTACGCTGCCATCATTTTCCTTACTGGACGCATTCAACTGTAGAGCTCGCAGCTCCAATTCTTTCAGCTAGCTTCTTTTCTTCCATTGCTAATCTTTTATTTTCCCTTTCTTGTTCTAACTTGGCAAGCTCCCACTTCAACTGCCTCTCCTCCCTCCTGTCCTCATACTCTTCTGGAGACGCGCTCCTCCTAGACCCTGTCCTACTGCTTGCCCCGGAACGCCTCCCTGGTGGCACATTTTCAGACACATCAACATTGAGCAGGTCTAGCTCCTCCTGCGCGCTCTCCTCCTGAGGTGCACCGCACATAGCAAAGTAATCTGTCCCCCATCCCTTCTCCCCTCTGGGTGGGCCTCTACCCATGCCCTCAAGGCTGTACGGAGTTCCGGTCCTTTGGCTCTCCGCACCCCAGGCACCCCCATCCCCTGCCCGAATTCTCTCAGCTGCCTTACTGTATACCCCTCAAGGTCGGCTAACTGGAACTCCATTGTGACAGGTGGGGACCTAGACATCAAGGAAAAATACTAGGATGCAGGTACAGTGTTAGGCTAACCAGGATTCTACACACTCAGTCTCACTGGAGGGTGCTGTATAGTCACAGGTCCTTATCCCACCGCTGGCCACCAATGTAGGACCGGGGGTCACCAGGCCCTAAGGGGGTAGCGTGACTCAAGTAGGTAGGCATCCAAGGGCTTACATGTAAAGTGACCATACAGCACACACATCCACTGAGACAGGTAACGCACGCAATAATTGACACCACACAGTACCTTGAATAAAACCAATCAGTTTTATCTAGATCAACCTTTAGATTAGCAGTTCGTTATGAATAGATTAGCAGTTCATTTCAACATCAAAACCTGGCCTTGAATTAAAGGTGCGACACCTGGTGATCCTGGGGAGCGTCAAACACAGCCTTTAAACACATAGCAAAGTAATCGTGCTTCAAATATAGCATTTCAACATAGCGCTGCACATAGCAAATTAATAGCGCTTCAACTAGGGCATTTTAACATAGCGCTTCAAATGGGAAATCGATAGCACTTCGGATATGGCCCTCAAGCATAGCGTTGTACTCAGTGAATCAATAGCGCTTTAAAGTATGGCAGTTCAACATAGCGCTTTAAAGTATGGCAGTTCAACATAGAGCTTTAAAGTATGGTAGTTCAACATAATGGCAGTTCAAGTCCCTTAGGCACCTGTTTAGCCCTTCACCGGGCGCGAGCCAAGAAGGTCATAGGCCGGTTCAATTCCCCACTCCAGGGGGTCTGAGGGGATTAAGCGGCTCCTCAATGGATTTCCCCGGGGGAGGGGCGTGCTCCGGGCCTCGGGGCCTCTTGCCCTCCTCCCCGGGAATTACCTGAGTCTTCGGCCTCGCACGAGGCCCTTGCGCCGGGTTCTCCGTTGGGAGGGGATCCCTCTTCCTCACGAGCCTCCCGGCGGGGACCTCACGGCGGGATCTCCGGCCTCCCGGCGATGTCCGGGTCGAGGGCCTCCCACGCAGCGGTGGACCGGCAAGGTGGTTGGGGGTTAAGGCGTGGGGCTCCCGGCCGGGCGATTAGCGACGGCTCCAAGGGAACTCCTTCAGGCTTTAGAGGCCCGCGTCCTCAGCCGCAGCCGCCAATGGCAGTGCGGCCTGCGGGGGCGCGGCCCAGTTGTCGAATCGCACAGCGGCGGGGGCGGCGTCGCGCAGTCCGCCCCCGTCACGTGATGGTGGAGGGCAGCTTCTCGGCCTACCAAGGCCTTCCCCGGATTCCGGCGGCGTTCCTCACGCTGCGACGGCAGCGGCGGGGCCCCGGGCTTCTCCGCGGGCGCCGGCGACAACGGGGGGCAATCTTTCCGGCCCTGGGCCGTAGCGGTGAGCAATTCCTTGTGGTGACCCCGACGGGGGTGGCTAAAATTAAGGGGGTGACCTGCAGCTCGGGGAAAAGCGATTCGCTCAGCGCCCAGCGCCCCCTTTCTCTCGCAGGGATGTCCCAGTTCAGGACAGGCAGGTTGGGACACGGCAGGCCCCACGCCAGTGGCACAACGAACTAGGAAGGGGGCCCAGGTGACGTCAGAGAGCGCAGGGATGGCACAGCGCAGGTACCTGGTTGATCCCCCAGCAGTTCTGTGACAAATTCTTGCGGTAAGTTTTTGTGGTAAGTTCTTGTGGTAAGGTCTTAGCGCTGGTTGGATCTGGCGCCCTTAGTGGGTTTGTTCCTTGGGGGGGGATAGGTTGCGTTGGTGACTAGATAGCTTCCTACTCAGGCTGGGTAGGTTGCCCCTGGGTTCCCCTCCCGCTGGGCCAGATCAGTGGGCTACTTCAGGATCCCTCACTCACTTAAAAGGCAGCACCTAAGCCCTGTCACTTTCAGAGGCATAGGTCCCTGACTAGGCCCTACCGCCTAAAACTCCTGCGGAGGTTCCCCCAGGTCGTTGTTGCCCCAACTGACTAAAAAAATGTTCCCTCCTTTCCTTAAGTAGCCCTAGGTCAGGTGACCACCCTCTAAGGCGGCAAAAGTAAAACCCCACTCTTCTTCTAGAAGGTTCCAGCAAGTTCCAGGAGCTTCCCCACTCTAACTATAGGACAAAAAGGCGGGCTGGTGTCGCAACATTGTTGTAGGGTCCCAGCCAGCTCGTGGCAACTAGGGTGCTACTAAAAAGGCCACTCCGCAGTAGCAGGGGCCTGTGGCAGCCATCTTGGGGGAAGAGAGCACCTGCACCTTAACACTGATTAGCAGTGAAAAGGCGCACGGAGACCTAAGGCCAACGAAAAAAGAGGGTGGAAAAAAATGAGGCAAGGGCAAAAATACAGGGAAGACCACCCTAGGGCTGACAGGTCTAACACAGAGAAATATAGAAGAGCCTGAATCTTAAATATGTCTTTTCCTTTGTTGCCTCAAGATTAAAATCAAGGTGAGGTTGTCTTTGAACTAAGTAAACATTTTGTGTAAAGAGAAGGTATGTCTTCCTCTTGATAGTTCTGCTTAAAATTATATTTTACTACGTTTTTCCGAAGGCGTGGTAGGGTTGAAAGAGAAGTCAGGTTTGATTATGTTGCTTAATCACCACATCAATGCTGTCAAAGTTAAGATATATAAAAAATATTGTATTTATTGCCTTGCAGGTCCTTATAAATGATCATTTTTAGGGATAAAGCGCTTACCTCAATACATTCACACATAATATTATTGGGGAATTATGGAAGCTAGCCAATGGGCTCGGATTTAATTCTAACCTAAATTTGCTATGAGGAGTGGCTACTCTTCGATTAAGGAGTCGTTTGATATGGAATATATATGTTTTTTCCAGTTTGTTTAGTGGAGTGCAGTTAAGAACTGGTGAGGCATAATGTAGTACTAAAATATGTTTTGTCGTTTGTGCTGAAATAGACTGGGTAATTGCCCTCCTTCCTAAAGCTCGGCAAACCTGCCAATAGCTTTCCTGATTGTTATTGGTTTCTGTTTCCTGCAATATATGTGTTCTAACCTGGAAAGTTTAGTATCAACGGTGATCCCCAAGTATACGTGTCTGTCAAGTTGCTCTCTTGTTGCCTCCCTAAGTTGCTCTTATACCTTCTAATACCTTAATTATTGTATGTAAACGTATGATCATTAAAATGGATGACGTGATCAAATTACCCTTAATGTTAAACATCCTACTTATGATACGTAATGTATGATTACTAAAATTGACAACTCATATATATTATGATACCATTTATGTTTGCATTATACCCCAACACTGTAAATATGGCACATACGGTGTTATCTACATACCAATGTCGTTTTTTCTCACTCTATGCTCACTGTACATACTACACGGCCTTACACTTATGTCATACAGCCCTGAGGCAGCCTCAGGCCGAATGGCCATGTAAAAGGGGCGAAACACGTGTTGGCTGTAACTTTTTCTCACCCAAGAGAAAGTCTCAACATAACTGTATAAAACACGCTTACAAAAAGACGAAACTGCCTTCTGGAATTTGTTTACGCAAAAGAGATAATTAATTACCAAGTTCTGCCCTGACACCCCTTTGTATCTCTCTTATCGCCAGTGGGACGGGGGTTCTCCCATGTTAAGGTCAAACACCGCACTTAGATTCAACTCAATAATACGGTTACCAAGGGATTGGGACTTTTTCCCCCTTTTTCCTCTAAGTTGCTCTATTGTTGCCTCCCCAAGTTGCTCTCTTGTTGCCTCCCCAAGTTGCTCTCTTGTTGCCTCCACAAGTTGCTCTCTTGTTGCCTCCCCAAGTTGCTCTATTGTTGCCTCCCCAAGTTGCTCTTTTGTTGCCTCCCCAAGTTGCTCTCTTGTTGCCTCCCCAAGTTGCTCTCTTGTTGCCTCCCCAAATTGCTCTCTTGTTGCCTCCCCAAGTTGCTCTATTGTTGCCTCCCCAAGTTGCTCTCTTGTTGCCTCCCCAAATTGCTCTCTTGTTGCCTCCACAAGTTGCTCTCTTGTTGCATCCACAAGTTGCTCTATTGTTGCCTCCCCAAATTGCTCTCTTGTTGCCTCCACAGGTTGCTCTCTTGTTGCCTCCCCAAGTTGCTCTATTGTTGCCTCCCCAAGTGGCTCTCTAGTTGCCTCCCCAAGTTGCTCTCTTGTTGCCTCCCCAAGTGGCTCTCTAGTTGCCTCCCCAAGTTGCTCTATTGCTCCCTCCCTAAAAGTCCAGTTTATTGTTTTGGCTTTCTTTCCAAATGTAATCACTTTAGTTTTTGAATAGTAACTTGAAGTTTATTTTCCAGATTATAGGTATTTATGCAACAGATGCTTCAGGCCTTTTGGTGTTGGTGAAAAAATCCCGTCATCTGCATAGGCCAAGTGGGTAATACGCTGATTGTTGAGCTCTGGCGGCAAAGCCCTCCAAACAAATTGGCAGATCATAAATGTACAAAGAGAACGGTAGAGGTGCCAAAACCCATCCCTGATTTAGGCCATTTAAAGTTGATATTTTTGTTGTTAGAGTGTTAGATGTTAATTTGATTCTGGCACACGTATCTTTATGTAGCTCTAATATAAAATGCAACAGGGATTGGTCAATACCCGGGTTATCAACTTTTGCCAAAGCCGTTCTAGGTTGATTTTATCGCAAGCAGGAAAGCAGCAAGCAATACAATAGGCATAAAGGGGAGAACTCGTATTAATAGCCTTTTTGGCAAGCATGGTTAATGCCACAATATTATCTAAGGTGGAACAGCCTTCATAAAAGCCAGTTTGAGTGAACAGTATTAGCTGGTTATCATTTACCCAGAATGTTAAGAGACCAAGCATGTAGTTGGCAAATAGTTTCCCTTCAATATCTAAATAACTCTACAAGCTGATAATTTTGGAGATCAGACTTTTGACCTTTTTTGTAACTCGGGTACATAATTTCGCCTTTCCATGACTCAGCTTTTAATCCCTCTGAAAGTACATTTGAAGGAAGATCATGTAATAAGGTGCTCGTCAAGCGAGGATCCGCTCTGAGACCCTCTACTGGCAGACCGTTTGTGCCGCCACTCTTGAGGATCATGGTGTTTTAATCTGGGCAAGGTGGGTATGTAGCATGAGTCTAATGTATTAATACAGGATACCCAGGTGTCATTAGAAATAAAACAATCATTGGCGGTTCTGTAGGAGCCTCTCCCCTGGCTGATCACTCTCCTTTTATCGCCACCACCAATTCTGTCTGAGCTTCTTCCTGCATTCTCTTAACTGCATCCTTTATCCTTGCCCTCCTTTTTAATTTAGCTGATTAAATCAGCGACTTACATTCAACTAAATACATTTTTTTTCAAGAAATATCTCAATTCTTTTTGATCAAGTTTTTTTGCATTGATAATTGTGGACTTTGTTTGTTTCCTTAAGAGAATGGTATTACTGCTCTTGATGGGACAGGCTGTATCAGGTGACAAATGACATAAGACTAATATTAGTAATTTTTCCCAAACTGAGATCCAGTCCTTTTTGGTGAGTAGGGGGGACATGCCGTCTCCCCTGTTTGCGATGGATTGTTGATGGTATGTTGTTGTTTAAGCATTAAAGGCTGGAGTCCACTTAAGTTGTTTACAATTTATTACAGTAAATAAATCAATGTTTATAAATGAAAACGTAAAACAAAAAATGCTTTAACCTAAAGTGATATCAATTGAGGGTTGTAATCACTTTCCTGCCGCGGCTGGTTTTCAAAGTTTTCGCATATGTTGAATTTTGTGTAGAGAACAAATGTATTGTGCTTACAGATGACTGGAACGTTCTCTTAGCTGGTTGGTTGGTCTTAAATCTTCAATTTCCGGAACGCTACCTGAGATCTGTTAAAAGGTCAAATGCGTACATACTTATTTCTGCACATAGTCTCTTTTAGGGGTTTTTGTTGACAATATTAGAGGTGGTTGAATATAAAACAAATAGATGAGGTGAATCATCTGATTGGTCACTTCTATTAATAGGAAATAGACATTGATTGGAATCTCCTGCCAATAAAATCAAACACTGAGTATGAGACTCAAGGAAATGTTCCAATTGGTCCAAGATATATAGGTGCTTTGCCTTAAATCTAAATAGAGTAGGCGGAAAGTATGTGTTTATAATCATAGCTTTTTGCGAATAACAATCCTCTAAGGAAACTATCAGAATACATTTTGATTTTAGTTCGGCCATCAAAGATTTCATTGGTAATTTGCTGCTTATTAAGGTTATAAGGCCCCCAGCCCCCACTCGGTTGGCCTAAGGATGTTTTGTGGCAAATACATCCACTAGTTAATGCTGATTGTGGTTTTGAATTAATCATCTGAATAGGTTGTGTTATGGGCAGGGGCGGAGCTAGTCAATATTGTTAGGGGGGGGGGGTAAGTCTGAAATTTCCCAACAAGCTATGAGGTGTACCCAACTAAAAACAAAAACGCAGGCTGTGGCCACAGGACATTGTTAATGGACAGGATTAGGGGTTTTAGTTTGCAGTTATTTGGAACAGTAAGGCCATTCAGCGTCAGCCTCAGTGAGATAGTTTGGACCATGTTGTCCACTCTAGTCCCATTTCTCCTCACAGGTATGTCCTTCACACTAAAAGGTGCAGCTGGGCATTAACAGTGCAAGTTTCCATTCCTCATGGAACAGGTACAGCATGGGCAGAGAAGTACAAGCTTTCCGTCTTCAGGGCACAGGTGCATCGTAGTAACAGCAGGGCAAGCTTCTCTCTCTGACACTACAACAGCAGTACAAGCTTCCTGCTGTCACAGACAAGAACAGGTAAAACTCAGAAAATATTAGGGAAGCCTCATTTTTCTCTCTAATAACAGGTACACCACAGCCCACAGCAAACACCCTTGCCTATTTGTTCTCTTTATTTCAGAATGGGTAGAATTGGTAAGTGCAGGGATGGCTGAGCAAGTAAAACGTTTGTGTATGGGTGGTTGTGATTAAACACCTGTTATTTCAGCTCCAAGGGGGAACATTCGTTTACAAATGCATGTGTTGTGTGTGGAGGGGGGAATGGCTGTACTGATACATGAGTAAATGGATGGAGGAGTGGATGATGGTCTCGTTTGGAGGACAGTTGGATGAGTGGGAGGCTGAATGTATATTTTGATGAATGCTGATGGATTGATTGGTATTTGTGTGAGGTTGTCTTATGGTTAGTTTGTGTGCATGGGTGGATTCAAGATCACTTTGTGTAAATGTGTTTGTGGATGCTTGTGGTGTGTGTATAGATGTGTGTATGCATGAAAGGGTCTGCGTGTGTCCAGATGGATACATATGTGGATGGAAATGTGTAAATTACCTTGATGCTGCTGCATTTGGAGCTGGTTCCTTCGGGCACATGATGAACCGTAAAACCAGGCTAGTGACTTCGAAGGGAATGTACATTTATCTGCAGGGCAACAAGGCACAAGAAATCTCTGTGATGGGGTAGCACTGTTACCGAATCGCATCAAGAATCCTAATACTGCATAGTTACTAGGAGTTGTCTTATGTGCATGTTGGAGTCATACCACTATAAGTTAAAATTCTACAATGACAAGCATGAAACCTATGACAGAAAGAATAGCAGCGAGACATCTCAGAATGATGTACAACATGGTGACATGCAGAACAATTTAATTACCTTTGGTAATGCCTTTTTTGGTAGAGACAGGATCTAGTCGCAGATTCCTTATCTTTGAATTCTCCCCAAGTGCCCGATTGGATCCGGAAAACATTTTCAGCAGTACCTCTGCAGGTAGGTAGAGGATCAATCAATCAATCAAGAAATTTGTATAGCGTGCTACTCACCCAGAGGGTCTCAAGGCGCTTGGGGGGGGGGAGGGGTCCGCTACTGCTCGAACAGCCATGTCTTGAGTTGCTTCCTGAAGGAGAGGTGGTCTTGGGTACGACGGAGGTGGATGGGGAGGGAGTTCCAAGTCTTGGCTGCCAGGTAGGAGAAGGATCTTCCTCCCATGGTGGCTCTTTGAATGCGTGGAACCGCGGCGAGGGCGTGACTGGTCGATCGCAGTTGGCGGGTGGGAGTGTAGAAGGTCAGGCGGTTGTTGAGGTACCTGGGGCCCAGGTCGTGGATGGCCTTGTGTGCGTGGGTGAGGAGACGGAAAGTGATTCTCTTGCTGATGGGGAGCCAGTGCAGGTCTCTCAGGTGTCCGGAGATGTGGCTGTGTCGGGGGATGTCCAGGATAAGTCGTGCGGAGGCGTTCTGGATGCGTTGGAGTCTTTTCTGCAGTTTGGCTGTGGTTCCGGTGTAGAGAGTGTTACTGTAGTCCAGTCGGCTGGTGATGAGTGCTTGGGTGACCGTCTTCCTGGTTTCGGTGGGGATCCATCGGAAGATCTTTCGGAGCATGCGTAGGATGTTGAAACACGATGATGAGACGGCGTTGACTTGTCTGGTCATCGAGAGGGAGGAGTCCAGGATGAAGCCCAGGTTGCGTGCATGGTCCATTGGTTTGGGTGCGCTGCCTAGGGCCGGGGGCCACCAGGAGTCGTCCCAGGCAGAGGGTGATGATCCAAGGATGAGGACTTCCGTCTTGTCTGAGTTCAGTTTCAGGTGGCTGTTCTTCATCCACTCGGCCACTTCTTTCATCCCTTCATGTAGGTTGGTTCTGGCGGTCGCAGGGTCGTTGGTGAGGGAGAGGATCAGCTGGGTGTCGTCGGCGTAGGAGATGATGTTGAGGTTGTGTTGGCGTTCGATGGCTGCGAGGGGGCTCATGTAGACGTTGAAGAGGGTGGGGCTGAGTGATGATCCTTGTGGTACGCCGCAGATGACTTCGGTGGCCTCGTATCTGAACGGGGGGAGGCGGACTCTCTGGGTTCTTCCGGCGAGGAACGAGATGATCCACTCCAGTGCCTTCTCTTGGATACCGACATTGCTGAGGCGTTGTACTAGGGTGCGGTGGCAGACAGTATCGAACGCTGCGGAGAGGTCCAGGAGGATGAGGGCCGCTGTTTCCCCGTTGTCGAGCAGGGTTCGGATGTCGTCAGTGGCTGCGATGAGGGCGGTCTCGGTGCTGTGGTTGGCTCGGAATCCGGACTGTGAGTGGTCGAGGGATCCGTTCGTCTCGAGGAAGGCGGCAAGCTGTCTGTTGACGGTCTTCTCGATGACTTTGGCAGGAAACGGAAGGAGCGAGATGGGGCGGTAGTTCTTGAGGTCGGTGGGGTCTGCTGAAGGTTTCTTCAACAGGGCGCTGAGTTCGGCATGCTTCCAGCTTTCCGGGAAGGTGGCGGTGTTGAAGGAGCAGTTGATGATGTCCCGGAGATGGGGTGCGATGACGGAGTCGGCCTTGTTGAAGACGTGGTGGGGGCATGGGTCGGTTGGCGATCTGGAGTGGATGGTGTTCATCGTGCGGATGGTGTCTTCGGTGCTGACCGGGGTCCAGGCGCGGAGGGTGATGGTGGGGGACGTTGGTTCTGTGGTAGGGTGCATGGACTGTTCGCCGAAGCTGTTGTGTATGTCTGCGATCTTGCTGTGGAAGAACGAGGCGAGTGAGTCGCAGAGGTCTTGTGAGGGAGTGATGTCGTTGTTTCCGGCGCTGGGGTTGGAGAGCTCTTTGATGATGCTGAAGAGTTCCTTGCTGTTGTGTGCGTTGTTGTCTAGTCGATCCTTGAATGCTGACTTCTTGGTGGTGTGGATCAGCTGGTGGTGTTTGCGGGTGGCGTGCTTGAGGGCGGTCATGTTGTCTGTGGTCGGGTTTTTTCGCCAAGCTTTCTCGAGGGTGCGGCAGTTCTTCTTGGAGTTCTTGAGGTCGTCGTTGAACCAGGAGGCATTCTTGCTTCCGGGCCTGCTGGGATGGTTTTTCAGGGGTGCGAGGTCGTCAGCGTAGTTGGTGATCCACTGTGTGAGTTTGTTGGCTGCTTGGTTGGAGTCCGTTGATCTGGCGGGAGGGTTCTGGTTCAGTGATGTGGTGAGCTGGTCGGTGGTGATCTTGTTCCAGCTCCTGCGGGGAACCTGTTGCGGGAGGTGGTGGGTCGTGGTCTTTCTGAAGCTGAAGTGGACGCAGCTGTGGTCTGTCCAGTGGAGTCCGGTGGAGTGGCTGAAGGAGATGTACTTGCTGGAGGAGAAGATTGGGTCGAGCGTGTGTCCGGCGTAGTGGGTGGGGGTGTTCACCAGTTGCTTGAGTCCGAGGTTGGCGAGGTTGTCCAGCAGGGTGGTGGTGTTGTTGTCATAGTTGTTCTCCAGGTGGAAGTTGAGGTCCCCTAGGAGAATGTAGTCGGCGGAGGGGAGGGCGTGTGGACTGATGAAGTCTGCGATGTCTTCGCTGAATTGTGTGCGGGGTCCTGGGGGTCTGTAGATGAGGGTGCCTCTGAGTGTGGTCTTGGGGTCGGTGTGTATCTGGAAGTGAAGGTGTTCGGCGGCTGTGAGGATGTCGTTGGAGCTGGTCGTGATGCGGATGGTGTTCTTGTGGACGATGGCGATGCCTCCTCCTGTCTGGTTGACGCGGTCCCTTCGGGTGATCTTGTATCCGTCCGGGATGGCTATGGCGATGTCGGGCACTGAGGAGGCGTTCATCCAGGTTTCCGTGAGGAAGGCGACGTCCGGAGATGTGGTGTCGAGCAGGTTCCATAGTTCCACGGCGTGTCTGTGGACGGAGCGGGTGTTGAGCAGGATGCACTTCAGGTGGTTGCTGTTGGTGCTCGGCTTGGCGGGTGCGGGTGCAGTGCAGGTTCGGATGCAGGAGAACTTGCAGGGTTGGCAGGTGAAGGGTCCGTGGGTGCGTCCTGGGGTGGCTCGGTGGCAGCCGTGGAGTCGGCCGGTGTTGAGTGCGCTGAGGGTGGCGGCGTCGTACGTCCGGCGGGTGGGCTGGCGTCTGCGGGGGCCAGGGGGTCTGGCGCTGGGCGCGGTCCAGGCGCGGACGGGCGTAGACGGGCTTGCCTTTGGCGTGTCTTCGGCGCACCATTGGCGCACCCGCTGCTCGTGAACGCTGCGCGCACGTGCTGACTCTGCCATAAATGGAGAGTGGGGGGGGCAGAGCGAGGGAGGAGCAGCTGGGAGGCGGGAGCGGGGTGGCGAGTGGGGAGGGGAGCGGTGATGCAGGAGGGAACGGGGGTGGGGCCATGGGGGAGCAGCGGCAGGGAGCGGGGTGGGTCAGCGGTAGAAAACGGCGGTGGGGCACAGGAACGATCAGGAGCACAATGATGCAAACGATCACAAAACAAATGCAGGATCACTAAACAATACTGAGGTCAGGGGGCAGGGGGCAGGGGGCAGAAACAATACGGCGCAACACTGGGAGCGAGGACAGGGGCACAGGGGTACAACAGTTGACGATGCAAATGAAAGGAAAACAGTTACAAGCACAATACTGGTACAACAGTAGACGATGTAAATGAGCAGTGAACAATTACAGGGGCAGATACAAACTTGGCGGCGGCAGCGGCTGCGGCAAGCGGATCCTGGGCACACTCGGGGTGGGCCACGCGGCGGGATGAGCGACCGGCTCTGACCAGGTCAGGTCAGGTCACAGCTCCCCGCCTCGCGGACACCACCTTTTGTGTTCAGTGGGAGGGAGGAGCAGCTGGGAGGCGGGAGCGGGGTGGCGAGTGGGGAGGGGAGCGGTGATGCAGGAGGGAACGGGGGTGGGGCCACGGGGGAGCAGCGGCAGGGAGCGGGGTGGGTCAGCGGTAGAAAACGGCGGTGGGGCACAGGAACGATCAGGGGCACAACGATGCAAACGATCACAAAACAAATGCAGGATCACAAAACAATACTGAGTTCAGGGGGCAGGGGGCAGAAACAATACGGCGCAACACTGGGAGCGAGGACAGGGGCACAGGGGTACAACAGTTGACGATGCAAGTGAAAGGAAAACAGTTACAGGCACAATACTGGTACAACAGTAGACGATGTAAATGAGCAGTGAACAAATACAGGGGCAGATATAAACTTGGCGGCGGCGGCGGCGGCAAGCGGATCCCGGGCACACTCGGGGTGGGCCACGCGGCGGGAGGGGCGACCGGCTCTGACCAGGTCAGGTCAGGTCATGTGACTCCGTAGTGATGTCGACCATCTGATGTGATGTCGACGGAGTCCATATACAGCCTCTCCTGACGCGCTAACGTCAGTTTTTTCAGTGACTACATTTTGAGCCAAAAACACTCCTAGGCCTGGGCGTAGTTCGCGAAGTAGCACTTCGCGAAGCTACGCAAAGTGAAGTTCGCACTACGCGAGCTACGCGTAGCACTTTGCGAACTGCGTAGTACCTTGTTCGCACTGTGCCAGATGTCGTTTTCAATGATTGCACAGTGCGGACAAGCAACCGGCACTGTGCAATCATTGAAAATGGCATCTTGCACAGTGCGAGCTGTAGTTTTCTGCTGCTCGAGTAGATTTTTACTCGAGCTTCAGCTTTCTCAACGCGAACTGGTAGTTTCTCATCGCGAGCGGTCGCGAGCATACGCGACCACTCGCAATGAGAAACCTGACCTCCTCGCGTTGGGAATCTCGCCAGGAGGTTTATTTTCCATGCTCGCGATCGCCAACTTGAAGTTGCTGATCGCGAACAAGGAAAAAGTCTCGCCGGGATGTCATTTTGCTTGCTCGCGGTCGCCAACTTGACGTTGAGGACCGCGAGCAAGCAAAAAATGACCGCAGCACTACGCAACACTACGCTACGCGTGTTCGCACTGTGCTACGTGCAGTTCGCGTAGTGCGAAGTAGCGCGAACTTCGCAAACTACGCGAGCGTAGCGTAGTGCTTCGCCCAGGCTTAACACGGAGCCACTTACAGAAACTGACCATGGAAACAGTGCCAATAAAGAGAATTTGTTTTTATTTTATTTATTTATTTTTGTGTTTTACAGAGCGCGAACTTGACCTGTTAGGGTATCAGAGCGCTTTGCAGGATTAGCAAGTTGTATACAAAAGACTTAGGAGGGGGGTGGGAACATTCGAGATAGAAAAAAACGGGTATATACATTTTACAAGAACGAGAGGTCCCAAATCCCAGGGTGGGATGCCCGCCCGGGGGTGCCTGGTGGATAGCATCCGGATCGTCCAAGGTGTGGCAGTAAAAGGATGTAGGGAAAGGTAGCTGAGGTGATTGCAATGCAAGAGGTAGGAGAGGAATTTGCCCATTAGGAAGGTTTCGGCCTCCTTTTTAAAGCGTGCCAGCAACGGAATTATTCTAATGGTGGGCGGGAGTGAGTTCCATATTCTTGGTGCGGCCCCAGAGAATGCCCGATTGTACGTTTTATTTTTTATTTTGCAGGCGTGGTGGCTGGAGCAGGAGGTCTCTGGCGGATCAGGAGTTTCTGGATCCTCCAGGTACCACAAGTTTCTGGGTGAGAAATGCAGGGGACCTGGTGTATAGGGCGTTGTGAGTGATACATGCCAGTTTAAATTGGATTCTGGCCTCAAGAGGAAGCCAGTTCAGAGCTTTCAGGTGTGGTGAGATGTGGTTGAATTTCTTTGAGCATGTTAGGAGTCTGGCGGCAGCATTGAGGCAGGCTTTTAATGGGGCCAGGTAGATCTTGGGTAGACCAGAGAGGGTAGAGCATCCATATTCCAGGCTAGAGATGACTAATGTCTGGACTGCCATTTTTAGGTCGGGTGTATCGAGGAAAGGTTTCAGTTTTCTTAGATAGCTCAGGTGAAATCTGGCTGTTTTGGCCATCAAGTTGATGTGGTCACACATATTCAAGCTGCAGTCTAGGGTTATTCCAAGTGATTTGGCAGAGTCCACTATGGTCGATGGGCTGTTTAAAGCTGTGATCGCCTTGACCCATTCCTCAATGTCAGTGTTGGTTTTGGGTGGGGAGATTAGAAGAAATTCAGGGGGGGAGTTTTGCGTTAAGTTTGAGCTGGTTAGAGGTGAGCCATTTGGACAGTCAGCTTCAAGGCCTCATTCAAGGAAAAGATCTCCTCAGGAGAAGAGATTTTGATGTAGATCTGGGTGTCATCGGCATACATGTGGTAGGAGATATTGGCAGTGCGTAGTACTTCTGCTAGCGGTTCGAGGTAAAGATTGAAGAGGGTAGTGGACAGGGTTGATCCTTGGGGGACTCCAACCGTGATCGGAGAGGGAGCGGATAAGTTGCCGTTGATTAGGACTCTCTGTGAGCGGTTCTGGAATAAGGACCTAAACCATTTGAGAACGGGTCCATCCAGTCCCATCCTGAGTTTGAGGCATTCAAGGAGTTTTTCGTGGTTGACCGTATCGAAAGCCGCGTATAGAACGAGGAGGATTAGGAGACAGGTTTTGCCTTGGTCAAGGGCTTGGAGGGCATCGTCGACGATGTGGAGAAGGGTGGTTTCAGTGCTGTGCCCAGGCCTGAACCCGGATTGGAAGTCGTCTAGTAGGTAGAAGTTGGTGATGTGTTGGCTCAACTGCTGTTGCACACATTTCTCCAGAACTTTAGCTAGGAGTGGAATATTAGATATAGGTCTAAAGTTGTCAGGGGAAGCAGGATTCAGAGTAAGTTTTTTTAAGATGAATATCTCTCTCTCTGTCAATACAGACTTATCTGCAAGGAGAAGTATCCCAATAACAAACAGGAGTAATATCCCAACATCAAGCAGGATATTGTAGGTAGCAATAAATCAGTTCGCAGAACGGGTAGGATGAGAGGGCCAGTAAGGAATCTGTGGCTAGATCCGGTCTCTACCAGCTAAGGTGTTACTGAAGGTAAGTAACTTGATCATCTGATGGAGACATCTAGCCACAGATTCCTTACCTTAGAATTAGATACCAAAGCAAAATCATCCCTGGAGGAGTGCCTGCAAACTGATTAGATCAAAATCCCTGAGTAGAACTAGCCGGTGTCTAGCTAGACCATAAGTCGGCAGAAGAGACTGGCCATTCTAGGGCAGGAAGGCGAGCAAGAAAATGCTCTGCAGCCCAAAAACTGTGGTAGGAACGACAGGTAATAAAAGCAGAAGATAAAAAAAAGAATGAGCTGTACTCCTGGCAGAGGAAGAGAAATATGTCCGAAGACAACATTTCACCTAAACCTAAAAACGAGTGCACAGACATGACAGCGAGGAAGGGAAACCAGGACAGAAGGCAACGCTAGTGAGCCAGAGCTCCTATCCGTAGGAAAACATTATCATAGTCAAACTGTTTCATAGAAACAGAAAGAAGGGAAACCAGAACCCATGCACAAGGGAGAGCTTAGAGCAATACTCAAACAAGGAGACTGCAACCACAACAGCTGAAGAAACTACCAGAGACAGAACCTCTGGAAGCACCTATAAGAAACTCTCAAGGGGAAGAAAAAAAGAGAACACTGGTAATTGTAAAAGGAGAACAAAGGAGATATATATATATATATATATACATATATATATATATATATATATATATATATATATATATATATATATATATATATATATATATATGTGTGTGTGTGTGAGCAAGGACCCAATATGAACCCAATATGAAACAATAATGTCCCAGACAACAAGAGTACTAGGTCGAAATGAGCCTCGCAACTGGAAATGAAAAGGGAAAGTGTGAGGAGCATCACACACAGAAGGAAAAGAAAGTCTGTTGACAAGGGAAAACAAAGCCAACTGACTGGTGCTGCTGCAACAGACCCAGAGGATTATCTCGTGAAGGAAGACTGCAGGTTGAAAAACCTCGCTAGACAGAATGCAAGACCTGCATCCGTGTTCATGAAATGCTAACACTGGGAAGAGTAAAATAGGAATGTCTCTGAAACATCCAATTGTAAGTGAATGAGACAGAGGAGGACCTGGCTGGGGAAGATAGAGAGGGTTTTTTTTATACACTGAAGCGGAGTGAGAAGTATATGGTAAGGATATACCCTTGGCTTCCATATTATACTACACAATAAACACAAGGAGAGGGGAGACCCAGTTATTTCCTCACTTCCTGTTTTTTGCCGTTGAGCCAGCGAGAGACGACATTTTGTTTTGTTCGGGCGCTCTCTAGTCTTCTGGCTACCGGACCTACAAAAATGCACGCTGCGCGTTTGCAGGTGCTTAGGGGGCTGATATAACTTTGCTTGCACATTATATTCTCTTCGCTGCCACAACCTTGCTGCTACGTGATATTAATTCTATTGTGTGTGTGTCGATTTTTAATTTGTTTTTATTCTTATTGCTGGTTTGCACATTCGTAGAACATTCCCTGAACTTTTTTTAATATTTACCTGTACTTCGCTGTACTTCGCTGATCTGGGGTTCCTTTCTTCTTGTTTTTTGCCGGTGAGCCAGCGAGAGATGCCATTTTGTTTTGTTCGGGCGCTCTCTAGTCTTCTGGCTACCAGACCTACAAAAATGTACACTGCGCGTTCACGCAGCGGATGAGCGCAGCGGGCACGCCACTGGCGTGCCTAAGGCAAGCCCGTCTGCGCCCGTCAGCGTCCCGACGGCGGCCGGGGCCAGTTATGCTGTCTCTCAGTCCATTGCTGTGCCGGCTCGGCGATGCTTCTCCAGTGAGTCTCTAAAACTGTTAAGGGTAGCTATTTGCAATCATCGTGTCTATCCTAATCTGTTGGGGAAGCAAGATTTTGTTTGTTCGGTATGTGGGTTTCGACTCTGTCTTGACTCGAATTCCATTAGTATGTCTTCTAGGGTGCCTATGATTTCAGCGGCTCTGATAAACGCTCGCTCACTGAAGAAACATCATTCTGATGTGTTTGAGCTGCTGTTTGATAACTCTTTGGATCTTTTGTTTATCTCGGAGATTTGGTTGGATAGCTCCTCTGATCCAATTGTCTCACTGGCTACTCCTGGGGGTTATAAAATATGTAGATTGGACCGCCCGTTGGGGAGGGAGGGTGGGGTGGCTATTATTTTTAAAGAAAAGTGGGAGCTTTGCAAGTGTGATTTTAGTGCCTGGGGCGGGTGCGAAGCCCTTGATTTTAGCATTCGCTTCTCGGCTCATTTCACTCTGGGGGCTCTCTGATTTATCGTCCCCCTAGCCCTGCGAAGTCCTTTCTTCAGGCCTGTGATGAGGCAGTGACCGCCCAGGCTCTGCGCTTTTCTCATTGTCTGATACTTGGCGATTTTAATATACATCTGGATTAGAGGGATTCCAAGGATTCATTAGAGTTCCTTGATACTCTTCAACTAGCTCACTTTTTTTCTCCATGGGTCACTCGAGCGACCCATCAAGGGGGCCATATTCTTGATCCCATCTTTGCTAATTTTTCCATCAAAGCCAATGACCCCCTTCCAGTTTCTTGGTCGGACCATTTTTTGACCTTCTTTTTCTGGGAGGTGGCCTTACCTAGTTCAATGGCCTCTGTCTCCCGTAAGCCACCATTTAAAAGAATTGAGCCCGCCAAATTTGCTATGGCTTTATCGGCGGGTAGGCCGCTTCTCCCTCAGGATTTGGATGGGAGCCTCTTAGCTTTCTCTGATTGGATTCAGGATACCATGACTACTATTGCTATCCCCACTTCGACGAGCAGAGTTGAAACTTTTGAAGCATGATTGTAAAAAATTGGAAAGTTTTTGGTTCCTCAGTAAGTACTGCTTGGTGGCTAAGGGTATGCTTAGGCAGAGCCAGAAAATCTATTATAATGCTATCTCACAAGCTAAAAAAGATTACTATGCTGTTCGTATCGACCAGGCGCATAATAACTCAAAGGAGATCTTTGCTATTGTACAGAGCTTTATGTTACCTACAGCTCAGATAAGCTCCCGGCCAGCGACGGATGCCTGGTGTGATATGTTATCTAATTATTTTTGGGATAAAATTCGAGGGATTCAAGATAGTTTCATACTGCCTCCATCCAATCCTCCGCCATCCATTTCCGATTCTATCTCCCCTAGTCACTCTCTGGCTAATTTTTCCCAGGTCGACTTGTCTTGTACTTTGAGGATTTTGAAGGGACTGAAATCTGGTTCACCTGTTGACCCCTGCCCTGCAAGACTATTGGCGTCAGTGGCGGAGGTTGTCAACTTTGAGGTGAACAGTATTATTAATTGTTCCTTGCTGGATGCTTGTGTCCCTAGTGCTTAGAAGCAGGCAAAAATTCTTCCCCTATTGAAAAAACCTGCCCTCAATCCCTTGATTCCTGGGAATTATAGGACCATTTCTCCTCATCCTAGCCTTGCTAAGGTTTGTGAGAAGATAGTGAACAGACAACTGACTGAGTTTGTGGAGAGAGATAGGAGATCTTGCATCCAGCTCAGTCGGGTTTTCGTTCCTCTTACAGTACTGAAGGGGCGTTGGTAGAAGTGACTGAGGCGATTCGAGAATGCCTTGATGCCAGCGGGCTCGACCTGTCGGCTGCATTTGATACGGTTCCCCATTCTTTATTGCTTGACCGACTTGCGGAGATTGGCGTCTCTGGATCAGCCTGGGGTTGGATTAAGTCCTTTTTGGAGGGCCGGGTTCAGCAAGTCTGGCTTCCTCCAGCTGCATCTTCACCTCGGTTGGTCTCCACGGGGTGCCACAGGGATCATCCCTTAGCCCCCTTTTGTTTAACATCTATCTTACTCCTCTAGTCACATTGGCGGATGATTTGGGGGCTAAGGTGATTGTATTCAAGTGGCTTGCGAATGCCCAAATAAAATGCAATGAAGATAAGTCAGAGATACTTTTGTACGGTAATTTCTCCCCTGGTTTTAGAGATACGATTTGGCCATCTGAGTCCCCGCCCCCATCGTCCAGCAGCTGCGTGGCTAAGAACCTCGGATTGTGGTTTGAAGATAATCTCTCTTTTGCAACTCAAGTAAAGAGACTTGCGGGATGCTGTTTTGGCCTCCTTAGAGTCCTGAGAAGTTTCTACCACTCCTTCGTCAGGTGGTGAAAGAGTCAGTGGTCTGTGCGCTCATTCTCTCCCGCCTGGACTATGCCAATGCGCTGTATGTGGGGATCCCGGCATATTCCCTTAATAAACTTCAAGTGGTGCAGAATGCGGCTGCTTGCCTTCTGGGAGAGATTCCCTTAAGGAATAGCGTGCGAGGTTATTTACGCTCTCTCCACTCGCTTCCTATGAGGGTTCGGGTGAAGTTTAAATCTCTCACTATTGCCCACCGTGCTCTTCACGGTCTGGGGCCACTCTATTTGCAGAAACGGTTCTCCTTTTATGTCCCTAGGAGGCTACTGCGTTCCTCCGCTCTTAGGTTGGCAAAGGTTCCTCGCTTCTACCGGCACCGACTAGGTGGTGGTTCCCTCACCGTTCTGGCGGCTCAGGCTTGGAATGCCCTACCGCTGGCGCTTTGCAGTGTGGAAGATCCGGTGGCTTTAAAAAAAACATTTAAAACGTATCTTTTTGTCTGAGTTCTGGTTATGCTTTCAGTCTTTCTATGCTCGCGCCGGAACACTCCTTGGAGTAGCTGTGCGCGTTAGAAGACTAATTAACATAACATAACATTTGTGACAGTGTCAGGCAGACACAGACACTGTCACAAATACCTGCATATATATCACTGTATATAAAGAAAAGCTACTCCACAGCTTCCAAATGGAAGTGAAGACACAACCAATCAATCAATCAAGACATTTATATAGCACACTACTCACCCGTAGGGTCTCAAGGCGCTGGGGGGTGGGAGGGGGGGTGCCGCTACTGCTCGAACAGCCAGGTTTTCAGCTTCTTCCTGAAGGAGAGGTGGTCTTGGGTCAGGCGCAGGTCGGTCGGGAGGGAGTTCCAGGTCTTGGCGGCCAGGTAGGAGAAGGACCTTCCTCCTGTCATCGCTCTTCGGATGCGGGGGACGGCGGCGAGGGCGTGGTTGGCTGATCGGAGGTGGCGTTTGGGAGCGTAGAAGTTGATTCGGTTGTTGAGGTAGCTCGGGCCTTGGTCGTGTAGGGCTTTGTGTGCGTGGGTGAGGAGGCGGAAGGTGATTCTTTTGTTGACGGGGAGCCAATGCAGGTCTCTCAGATGTCCGGAGATGTGGCTGGTTCGTGGGATGTCGAGGATGAGTCTGGCTGAGGCGTTCTGGATCCGCTGGAGTCTCTTCTGGAGCTTGGCGGTGGTACCGGCGTAGAGGACGTTGCCGTAGTCCAGTCGACTGGTGACGAGGGCCTGGGTGACGGTCTTCCTGGTCTCGGTGGGGATCCACCAGAAGATCTTCCGTAGCATGCGTAGGATGTTGAAGCATGCCGAGGAGACGTTGTTGACTTGCCTGGTCATGGAGAGGGAGGAGTCCAGGATGAAGCCCAGGTTGCGTGCGTGGTCTGTCGGTTCGGGTGCGGTGCCCAGGGCGGGAGGCCACCAGGAGTCGTCCCAGGCGGAGGGTGAAGAGCCCAGGATGAGGACCTCCGTCTTGTCTGAGTTCAGTTTCAGGCGGCTGGTCGTCATCCACTCGGCTACCTCTTTCATCCCTTCGTGCAGGTTGGCTCTGGCGGCGGCGGGGTCGTTGGTCAGGGAGAGGATCAGCTGGGTGTCGTCGGCGTAGGAGATTATGCTGAGGTTGTGTTGGCGTGCGATGGCCGCGAGGGGGCTCATGTAGACGTTGAAGAGGGTGGGGCTCAGCGAGGATCCTTGAGGGACGCCGCAGATGACTTTGGTGGCCTCTGACTTGTACGGTGGTAGGCGAACTCTCTGCGTTCTTCCGTCGAGGAAGGAGATGATCCATTCCAGAGCCTTCTCCTGGATTCCGACGTTGCTGAGGCGCTGTACTAGGGTGCGGTGGCAGACAGTGTCGAATGCCGCGGAGAGGTCTAGGAGGATGAGGGCCGCTGTTTCTCCGTTGTCCATCAGGGCTCGGATGTCATCGGTGGCGGCGATGAGGGCGGTCTCGGTGCTGTGGTTGGCTCGGAAGCCAGACTGTGTGGGGTCGAGGGATCCATTTGTCTCAAGGAAGGCGGCCAGCTGCATGTTGACGGTCTTCTCGATGACTTTGGCTGGAAACGGGAGGAGCGAGATGGGGCGGTAATTCTTGAGTTCGGTGGGGTCCGCTGTGGGTTTCTTGAGTAGAGCGCTGAGTTTGGCGTGCTTCCAGCTCTCAGGGAAGGTGGCGGTGTCGAAGGATGTGTTGATGATGTCTCGCAGGTGGGGTGCGATGACAGCGTCGGCCTTGTTGAAGACGTGGTGAGGGCAGGGGTCGGTCGGGGATCCGGAGTGGATGGAGTTCATCGTGCGGATGGTGTCTTCGGTGTTGATCGGAGTCCAGGCGTGGAGGGTGGTGGTGGGGGGTGGTTGTTCGGTCGTGGTGTGCGTTGGTTGGTTGTTGAAGCTGTTGTGTATGTCCGCGATCTTGTTGTGGAAGTATGAGGCGAGGGAGTCGCAGAGGTCTTGCGATGGGGTGATGTCGTTGTTTCCTGCGCTGGGGTTGGATAGCTCTTTCACGATGTTGAAGAGTTCCTTGCAGTTGTGTGCGTTGTTGTCCAGCCGGTCCTTGAATGCAGTTTTCTTGGCGGCGCTTCTGGTGGTGCTTCCGGGTGGCAAGCTTGAAGGTGGTCATGTTGTCCGGTGTTGGTTCCCTTCTCCAGACTTTCTCGAGGGCTCGGCAGTTCTTCTTGGAGCTCTTGAGTTCGTCGGTGAACCATGGGGCTTTCTTGCTGCCGGGTCTGCTGGGCGGGGTCCTCAGCGGGGCGAGCTCGTCCGCGCAGTTGCTGATCCACTTCGTGAGGTTGTCGGCGGCCTGGCTGGGGTTCACTGAGCTGGCAGGAGGGTGCTGGCTCAGGGTGGTGGCGAGCTGGTCGGCTGTGATCTTGTTCCAGCTTCTGCGGGCAGCCTGTTGTTGGTGGTGGTGGGTCGTCGTTCTTTTGAAGGTGAAGTGGACGCAGCTGTGGTCCGTCCATTGGAGCTCTGTGGCGTGGCTGCAGTCGATGTCTGTGCTGGATGAGAAGACTGCGTCGAGCGTGTGTCCGGCGAGGTGGGTGGGGGTGGACACCAGCTGCTTGAGTCCAAGATTGGCGAGGTTGTCGAGCAGGGTGCTGGTGTTGCGGTCGTTGTTGTTCTCCAGGTGGAAGTTGAGGTCCCCCAGGAGGATGTAGTCAGTGGAGGGGAGGGCATGCGGGCTGACGAAGTCGGCGATGTCCTCGCTGAATTGGGTGCGTGGTCCTGGAGGTCGGTAGATCAGGGTGCCTCTGAGGGTGGTCTTCGGGTCGGTGTGGATCTGGAAATGCAGGTGTTCGGCGGTGGTCAGGGTGTTGTCGGTGCTGGTCGTGAGGCGGATGGTGTTCCTGTGGATGATGGCGATGCCTCCTCCCATCTGGTTGGCGGTGCGATCCCTCCGGGTGATCTTGTAGCCCTCTGGGATGGCGATGGCGATGTCGGGAGCTGAAGAGGCGTTCATCCAGGTCTCCGTGAGGAAGGCAACGTCTGGAGCTGTGGTGTCGAGGAGGTTCCAGAGTTCGATGGCGTGTCTGTGGACGGAGCGGGTGTTGAGCAGGATGCACTTGAGGTGGGTGCTGCTGGTGTTCGACTTGGCGGGTGCTGGTGCGAGGCAGGTCCGGGTGCAGGTGAACTTGCAGGTGAGGCAGCTGAAGGGTCCGTGGGTGCGTCTCGGGGTGGCTTGGTGGCATCCCGGGGTTCGGCCGGTGTTGAGTGCGCTGAGGTTGGCGGCGGTGTACGTCAGGCGGGTCGGTCGGGATCCTCGTGGGCCCGGGGTCCTGGCGCTGGGCGCGGTCCAGACGCGGACGGGCGCAGACGGGCTTACCTTTGGCGCGCCTTCGGCGCACAATCGGCGCGCCCACTGTGCGTGACCGCTGCGCGTTCGCACGGTCGCCATATATGGCGAAGTGCGCGGGTGGGCGGAGCAGCTGGGAGGCGGGAGCGGGGAGGGTACAGAAAGAAAAAGGGGCGGGGTCAGCGGTGGAGGCGGGAAGCGGGGAGCGGGGAGGGATGCGACGGGGCGGCTGAAAGTACTGGCAAAACAGGCAGGAATGGGGGGACAAAAGTACAAGATAACAGCAAAATCAAATCACAAACACAATACAGTCAGAGGCAGTGGCACAGGGCAAGAAGCGAGCAGAGACCACGCCGCTCGAAGTCAGGGGGCGTGGTCACGCGGCGGAGCCGGGGCAGCGAAGCAGAGGCTGGGAGGCACACGCAGCAGCTGGTGGCCGTGCGGCGCGGGGGTGTCCTAGAACTAGGTCACACTCACCTGCGTCGCACGGTCGCCATATATGGCCAAGTGCGCGGGTGGGCGGAGCAGCTGGGAGGCGGGAGCGGGGAGGGTACAGAAAGAAAAAGGGGCGGGGTCAGCGGTGGAGGCGGGAAGCGGGGAGCGGGGAGGGATGCGACGGGGCGGCTGAAAGTACTGGCAAAACAGGCAGGAATGGGGGGACAAAAGTACAAGATAACAGCAAAATCAAATCACAAACACAATACAGTCAGACAACAAGAGGAAGGAGCTCTCAAGAAGAGAGAGTATGAAATCAAAGGACTGGTACAACTAACCCTGAAGGGGCTAGACACATAAGTATGTTCTATGTAGAAAAAAGAGAAAAACACAAAGAAAAAAGAGGTCGAAAAGAGGAAACAAGTTCCTGGTGAAAAAGCATTTGCAACGCAATAGGTCTAGCATTACTGATAGTTTGAGGTATTGGCGTTGCAAATAATAATGCAACGCCAATAGCTCATACTTTCAGTAATGCGAGACCTAATGCATTGCAAATGCTTGCGTAGTGGGCCAGGAACCAGCATTGTATGTCTCAGTGCAGTCGCGCAAGCTGCTCCTAGAGGTCCCTAGTGAGCAAGGCACCAGCACTGCATGTCTATGTGCAGTACCGCAAACTGCTCCTAGAGGTCCCTAGTCAGCAAGGCACCAGCAGTGCTTCTCTAGGTGCAGCACCGCAAGCTGCTCCTAGAGGTCCCTAGTGAGCATCATAAACGTTTGGTCACATAGGGTATTGCACCCTGCAGAAGATATGATAAATCCACCCTTCCCATAATGCATTGCATGCAAGACAGTACCAAGAGTACATTCAAATAGCTATGTCCATATATACAATTAGTAGCTTTGAAATGTGACAAAATAATTATTATATTAATTCTGGTTTAGGTTGTGCTCTATGTGGAGCTGATGAAGGGAAATTTATAGAAGTCTAATATAAATGTGAGATGTGCTAGCGAGTAACGTAACCACTGCCAACCTAGTTTAGGATCAAATGAGTGTCCTGACTGAAGGCCTTTAAGAAAATAGTGCCTTGAGACTGTAATTAAAACCTAGAGCGTAACAACACATGTAACAGGGGGTATCCTAATGGGAGGTTACAAGAGGAGACAAGGCGGTACTAAGGAGGGACTACTAAGCCTAATGCCCAATGAAAAGCCACCATTTACAAAAGACAGGGACAGGAGCTAATTAAAATGATGGGGGGAAAGTGGGCGGAACTTTATGCCCATATCCTGAATACAGCATGTCTCGAAGAGACAGCGCAAGCACTGCCCAGGCGAGACTTAAAAAAGGGAACCAAGGGCCAAAGACCCTCACTAAAAGAGTTAAACAACAGCCACCCCACAGAACAAGGAGTATATGGTGAGAGCTGAAGAATAAGGAGATAGGCAGGTAGAGGCCATGGGCGATAGCTGACCTTGAAGAGCGGTGTGGTAACAAGAAGGGAAAAGGTAGGTACCTAAGGAGAAAAGATGGATATCGGTCTACAAAGATGAAGCAGCCAAAAGTGATCAAGGGTGTCGGTACAAGAGAGCAAGCCTTTGAAATTATGGACAAACAGGGGGGGTCAGAGCAACTGCCAGAATTTGAAAAGACACCAGCAGAAAAAGGGAGATAAATACGTTGTTCCATGTTCACGTATGAAATTATATATATATTGTGTATGTGAGCAAGGCCATGCTTGGCCAAAACGCATTATGGTGGACAAGTTGCAAAAATAAAACTTTTCAGCACAAAGAAACAGAGTCTGTACCCGACTGTGATTGATCTGAGTGGGCTGCCAGCAATAAATAAATATATATATATTACTGTAGAGTGGATCTGTTGAGTCTCAGGGTAATAAAGAAAAATTCCATATGGAACTATACAAATGGAGGCGACAGAGCCTTATTTCCAAAAATGAATTTGACTTTCTAAAGATTGACTATCAAGTTACCCCAATTCTATACCTAATTCCGAAGGTCCACAAGAATGCAGACAACCCACCAGGCCGTCCAATAATCTCTGCTATCGGTGGGTTGTTTGAGAATACATCAAGGTACATAGACCATTTCCTTCAAGAATATGTAGTTCAGCTGCCCTCATACATCAAGGACACAGGAGACTTTATGAGAAAGATATGCAATGTGTCTTGGGAAGAGCATTTTCTCCTTATTAGCCTAGATGTCTCTGCTCTTTACACAAGCATAAGGCACGTAGCTGGTATAAAAGCATTGAAACATTTTCTAGGAAAGAGACCGTTACATTTACACCAGCATACTCTGATGCTTCTAAAAATGGCAGAGTGGTGCCTTGATAATAACTTGTATGTGTATGACCAATGTACATATAAACAAATATAAGGGACAGCCATGGGTACCTGCTTAGCCCGAGCTATGCGAATCTGCATATGGGCTGGTTGGAGGAGCAGGTACTCAAGGTAAAACATATCAAGGAATGGTCTGAAATTAACTAGATATATAGATGACCTATTTATCTTGTGGAGAGGCTCCCCTGAGTCAGCTAAAACATTCTCACGTGAAATCAATGATAACGGTCTAAATCTGACTTTCACATGTAACATTAGCGAACAAGAGGTACATTTTCTTGATCTGGTTGTGTATGTTGAAGATGGAAAACTTCAGACTAAAACCTATAGGAAGCCTACATCAGGCAACTCTATTCTCCACGTCAGCAGCTTCCACCCCACCAGACTTAAACATAGCATCCCTTACGCGGAATGCTTACGCATGAAGCACAACTGCAGCAATGATACAGTCCTGAGCGAGGTGCAGACAGACCTATTCTGAAGAATGAGAACCAGGGGTTATGGTCAGGAGGTGTTGAAGTCAGCTGAGGAAAAAACGAGACCCAAAACTAGAGAGGAGAAACTATTTTGGGAGAGTAAGAGTGTAAGGAAGAGGAAGAATTTCACACAGGAAGGCCCAGTATGACTGATCACAGGATATTCCGCATATTATGCCAGAGTAAGAAATATCCTGTATAAAAATTGAAAGATTCTGAAAGGAGACCCGGTAATAGGTCGAGACATACCATGTGCCCCACTTATATCCTTCAGGATGGCTAAATCAATGAGGAGAGAACTGGTGCAAATTATGCCCCATATGAGAGGAGGATTAGACTGGCTTAAAGCCAAGAAGGGGTTTTTCAGATGTACTAAGTGCAAAGCATGTAGACACGGTCGTAACACCACTACCGTCCAGTCACCCCTCAGATCGAATCCCATTGAGATCAGAGGCACATACAACTGCAAAAGTGACTTTGCAGTATATGTGTTGGAATGTACCTGCCAAAAAAGATATGTGGGTAGCACAATTCACAAAGTCCATGTACAAATCTTACAGCACCTTAGGGCTATCGCCAATGATGATCAGAGTTACCCAGTGGCCAGGCACATCTACCAATGCCATGGGGCAATGCGGATAAACTAGCCTATTTCGTAATTGATTCTGTCCCCAAGAGTCCCAGAGGAGGCAACAGACAACTTCAGTTACGAAGATTAGAGTCTAGATACATACTCATGTTAAATACTAAGATACCCCAGGGACTGAACTCTGATGAGGAATTAACTGTATATCTTTACTGATTGCATCACTCTCCCGTTGTCAGGATGCTAGGCACAGAGAAGTCAGATTTTTTATCTTTACAATTTTTCTTTTTCACATGTTTTTAGTTTTGAAGATTTATAGTACACATGTTTTAGGTTGCAGGGTGGTTTCGTTAAAAGTTTTGCAAGAAAGTATCATATGTTATTAATGCATAAACAAGCTATCTAAGTATAGTTTTGGTGACAAGGTGAACAATGATTTAAGGAGTATGTGAGACAGGTATTTTTGCCCACTGGGGCTGAATCCACGCCAGTACTATGACAACAGTGATTAGAAAGCAAGAGAAGTGCGATAACTTACTTGAGGTAGTACGTTATTGCTTAAGACTTAAGCAACCGGTAATCTACTGATGTAATTAGACAACTCACATATGCATATGTATATTCATATTTTGTCACATGCAGATAGTGTGCTTACAATCTAGCAATGAAGTCTGGTCTATTCTTGGTTTAGTTACATAGACACTTGTCTAACACTCTTTTTTGCATTTTCAGCGCCAAATTTACTAGATTGTGTAGTGTCACCCTGTATGAGATTTAGCAAGACTGAATTTAAGTCTTCTAATTTATTGTTTTCCTTTTCTTACAAAATCAAATTCACTTTTATGTCTATATTTTTTTTGAAGAAGTGTACTCTTCTATGTTCATGAGGTCACTGAGTTGCCATGAGGATTGTCAGTGTGAAAAGCATTTAATGGCCAATGACAATGGCGGCCGTTATGTGATCAAGGCGCTTGACCGTCAAACGCGTCAAGGTCTCTCTGAGAAATAACTTTGGTGTTCAAAGCCCACGGTGTCAGCGCCTGCTTGTGTGGAAGGAAACAGGATTGGAGATTATATATATATGTGTGTGTATATATATATATATATTCACTGAAAAAAACATAGGTTTCAGGGACGTTATAGATTGAAATTAGCATTTAAAAAACCTTAGAAATTCACTGAAAAAACCACAGGTTTTAGGGACGTTATAGTTAGTTGGATATTTCACTCGTACAAAACCAGAGAAATTCAGCTGTTATAGTTAGTTCAGCTAACTATAACTCGCGCCCCCGCAATGCACTGCTGATGACGTCACATATTACATCATTCATGACATGGTCAGTGACATGACTGATGACATCACTGATGACATCTCAAATGACATCACTGATGACATCATCCACGTGGTAATCTGATGCATAGACACACCATACCAGTTAGTACATACCCACTCACTAATTCAGTGATCAGAGGCCACGCCCCTTTTTACACCTCTCTGCAACGCAACTGTGTGGCGCCTACTGGAGGTACCTAGTGGGCTAGTTGGCCCCCAGGGACCCTCAGGATTCAAGGGGACATAATCCCCTAACTCAAAACACGCCACAGGACGTGTTTGCAAACATGTCACATCAGGCCCCATCCCCTCCCTTCACCACTGTGCAAACACGCCCCGTGGCGTGTTTTAAGTTGGGGGATTCCTGGGGGTCCCTGGGGTCCAACTAGCCCACCAGGTACCTCCAGTAAGCGCCACAGAGCTGCGTTGCAGAGAGGTGTAAAAAGGGGCTTGGCCTCGGACCACCTCTCTGCAAGGCAGCCCTGTGGCCTTACTGGAGGTACCTGGTGGGCTAGTTGGCACCCAGGGACCCACAGGGTTGGAGGGGAATTAATTGTTGTGTTGCTGGGAGGGGGCGGGGCCTCCGGCGCGATGCCTGCTTTTTTTTTTTATTTATTTTTTTTAGAAGGGGGGCTGTGTGGCCCCCCTTCCTTTCCTATTTTTTGGGCCCTGGGAACCCCATCCCCCAGGGCCTGACCCCTATTTTGTTAACTAAAAAAAAAACCAGAAGGGCCCCGGGGACCCTCTCCCCCGGGGCATGGCCAGTATTTTTTTTTTTATATATATTTGGAGGGGGGCCACATGGCCCCCTCCTCAGGCCATTGATAGCCCCGGGGACCCCATACCCCGGCGCCGGCCTTTCCTTTTTTATTATTATTATTATTTTTTTATTAAAGGGGAGGTGGGGCCACGTGGCCCCCCTCCCGAGCCACTTCTGGCCCCAGGGACCCCATCCCCCGGGGCCTGGCCACTTCGATGGGGACCGTGGGGGGAGCCCCAATTCCCCCACGGTCCCGCCGGCTCCCCACCTTCTGCAGGGAGCCGGCATTGCTTTTCCACACGGTGAGCTGCTAACATGCAGCGCCCCTTGTGGAAAAGCAATTCTGCTTTGGCTTTTGGAAGAGAGAGCAGGTTTCCCTGCTCTCGCTTCCAAAAGCCAAAGCAGTGTTTGCTAAGACAGGGCTCTCGCCCTGTCATAGCAAACAGCAGTGTCCCGGGGTTGGCACCCTGGGACACTGCAGGTGCCGGCCCTGGGGGGTGGCGGTCCCCAGGGCCATCAAGGACTCCAGGAGGGGGGCCGCGCGGCCCCCCTCCCAACGTGTGTGAAGCCCCGGGGAGGTGGTGGTCCCCGGGGCGTGTGTGGAGACTCGAGCCCCCCCACACAGGTTTATTTCTTTTTTTAAACCAGTCCCCAGGGCAGCGGGGGGTTCTACCGAGTCACAAGATGGCTGCCAACACTTCCTGGTTTGGAGTTTTGGCAGCCAATTAGAATGAAGCTTGTGGTCGGGAGGGTTCGCGAACCCACCGCTGCCCTAGATATTGATATTTGTTCTTTTTCTAATTTCTCAGGAAGTACTAAACGGATTTACACCAGCAAGGGCTACCATTTTGCCAAATTTGGTGTAATTCCGTTCAGCAGTTCGGGCTGTAGCTTTGTCTAAAGTTTCCTACGGAAAATTACATGGGGAAAATGCGTTTTGGGACCCCCTTTTTTCTCAACCCCCGCTTGACGAATCACCCCGAAACTTAGTAGACAGGAGTTGACCAGAGCGCCCCACTAGTATTAAAAATTTCACAAAGATTCGTCAACCAGCGCCAAAGTTATTGGGAAAACAAAAAACGCTTTCCTATGGAAACTAGGTCCTAACTATAACTACCTACTGGCGACCGCCAGTAGGTATTATATATATGATATCAATAAAAACAGCCGACTACTCCGTGGGAAATTTTGCCAAAGAAAGATTCTTTATTCCAGAGTGACAACCTAGTCTATATATATATATACATATATATATATATATATATATATATAAGTATGAAGTCCAGATTCTCTCTTACTGAAGAAAGAGTGTGACACAGCTCCGGGGGAATACACAACAGATTTATTGATTTTCCGCGCTGGCAATAGATGTCCCTGAAACGTTGGGCAGACGCGTTTCAGCCATAGGTTTGCCTCCTCAGTGCCTGTCTCTGCTGCCTTCTCGCTGATCCCAGGGGTCCGTTGTGGCGATGTTTAAATCTGTGGCCACTCCTGATCATGTGACCACTTGCCCCTCCTTCGCCCCACAGGTGTAAGGCATCTCGCGCTCTCCTTCAGTACCGTTGCATGCTGGGCACTGAAGTCCTCCGTTAGAGCCCATACAGTGAAAGGACTGCTAAAACACCAGGTGGTGCCTCCAAACGTGTTTGGTCGGTGCTTCCTCGCCACTGCAGCCGGATTTGAAGGTAAGTCTGTTCTTTGTCCCCCTTATTATATATATATATATATTCACTGAAAAAAACATAGGTTTCACACACGTTATAGTTACGAATTAGTATTTAAAAAACCTTGCAAATTCACTTAAAAAACCATAGGTTTCACACATGTTATAGTTAGCTGGACATTTCACTCGTAAAAAACCAATGAAATTCCCCCGTTATAGTTACTGCAGGCAACTATAACTCACGCGACCGCAATCCTCTGCTGATGACGTCAGATAATATATATATATATATATATATATATATATATATATATATATATATGTATATATTACCTACTGGTAGTCGTCAGTAGGTAGTTATAGTTTGGGACATAGGAAAAGCGTTTTTTGATTTGGCGTAACTTGACGAATCTTCGCAATATTTTCAAAACTAATGGGGCGGTCAGGTCAGATGCTGTGTTGAACGTTTTTGGAGTGATTCGTCAAGTGAGGGCCAAAAAACGGGGTGGGGCAAAATGCTTTTTCCTCATGTTAATTTCCATAGGAATCTTTACACACGACTACAGGCCGGACTGCAGAACGGAATTACACCAAATTTGGCAAAAAAGTAGCTCTTGGTTCAGAATGCACTCTTTTTGTTAAATGGTGTAAATCTGTTCATAACATAAAGATTTCTCAGATACACAATTGTGGCCGCGGTGGATCCGCGAACCCTCCCGATCTCGTGTCTGCAATCTGATTGGCTGCCAACACTTCAAACTAGGAAGTGTTGGCAGCCATCTTGTGATTCGGTTGAAGCGAGTCACAAGAAAAAAGGTCAAAAAACAAGAAATGGGGTAAGGGTAGAAACCCCCTAACCCCCTAGGCCTGCTCAGGAAGTCCCACAGGGACCACCAGGGCCAAAAAAAAAGAATTTATTTTTTACATGACTCTTGTTGAATCCGGCTGATATTTTTACTTTTAAACATGGCTCCTGTACTTCATTTTCTTTAAACCCCCAGATGGGCCAGGTCCCGGCAGCAATCAAAAATAATGATGCAGGGGCCGTCCGGGCTCCCACAGCCCCGGAGACAGCCACCTCCCCGGGGCTTATACATCCAATGCAGAGTGGCTACAAGGCCCCCCCACAGCCCCGGGGACTTCCACCTCCCTGGGTCTAATTATCTTAAATGCGGTGGACCACGCAGCCCCCACGGCCCCAGGGACCGCCACCAGGGCCGGCTTTAGTGCTGGTGGCACCCGGTGTGACACTCATTTTTGGTGCCCCCCTCCCATAACTTCCTCCTCGGATTCTCTCATTACACCCTGAGTAAAAGTGCCCCTCATCGCTTTAGTCATAAGTTATTGCTAAACAAAGCGCACCCCCTGAGGTCAGCGTCCCCCGTACACAAGTCAGCACCCAGTGCGGCTGCACAGGTCGCACTGACCGCCACCTCCCTGGGGATAAATTCAAAATATGCATAAGGGGGCTCCAGCTCCTCCACACATCACCAGGTACCACCACCTCCCCAGGGCTTCAATATTGTTGGAGGGGGGCCGCGCATCCCCGCTCGTGGAGCTGTAAATTGCCCTGGGGACCACCATACACCAGGGCTGGCACCAGCAATGTACTGGGGTGCCCACCTGCAGATTGGGTCCCCAGGGCCCAAAAGGGTAAAAATTTCAAAGCAAAAATCAGAAGCCGGCAACTCACCGGAGGCCACGCCCCTTTTCTCCACTACTCTGCAAACACGCCTTCTGGCATGGTCTTGGTTGGAGGATGAAGTCCCCTTCGCTGCTGAGGGTCCTTAGGGGCCAACTAGCCCACCTGTTAACTCCAGTAAGCACCACACAGTGGGATTGCCGAGAGGTGGTCAGAGGTCACGCCCCTTTTTCCACCACTCGACAAATTCACCTCTCGGCACACTGCTGGTAGGGTGAGGAGGTCCCCTTGCCTTCAGTAAAGTAAAGTAGAATTCATCCCCAAAGCAGCAGTGCACCAGGAGGCATGTTTGCAGAGTGGTGGAGAAAAGGACAGTGGCCTCTGACCACCTCTCAGCAATCCAGCTGTGTTAGGTTTACTGGAGGTAATAGTAGGGCTAGTTGGCCCCCAGGGACCCTCGAGAGGCAAGGGCACTTCATCCCCCAACCAAGAGTGCACCAGGAGGTGCGTTTGCAGAGTGATGGAGAAAAGGGGCATTGCCTGAAACCACCTTTCAGCAATCGCACTGTGTGGGGCTTATTGGAGGTAACAAGTAGGCTAGTTGGCCCCTGAGGAACCCCAGCGCCAAGAGGTGCGTTTGCAGACTGGCGGACAAAAAGGGCATGGCCTGGTATCAGAACTCAGCAATCCTGCTGTGTGGGACTTACTGGCGCTAACAGGAGGGGTAGATGGCCTACAAGGATGTCCTTAGTTTCAACTACCTCTCTTGTTACCTCCAGTAAGTCTCACATAGTGGGATTGCTAAGAGGTCTTCGGAGGACACACCCCCTTTATCCACTACTCTGCAAATGCGCCTCCTGGCACACTATTAGTTGAGGCATGAAGTCCACTATACTCCAGAGGGACCTTGAGGGCCAAGAAGTACTCATGGTACATCCTGTAAGCCCTACACAGCAGAATTCCTGAGAGCTGGTCAGAGGCCCAGCCCCCTTTCTCCACCACTCTGCAAACGTGACTGCTAGTTAAAAAAACCTTAGAAATTCACAAAAAAACTAAAGGTTACAGCAGTGATACTCAAAGTACGGCCCGGAGAGTGCTTGCGGCCCTCTTGCCCTTTACATGCAGCCCCCGGTAAACAACAGCATGAACTGCTGATCAGTTGCTAAGCACTAATATTTAGGAAATAATTTTAAATAAACGGGCAAGCATTTGTTAACCTGCAAATGAATGCTTGCCCATTTATTAAACATGTTTTTTGACCTTCTTAGACAATCCCTGACTTGCCCAGATCCCCTACCACTACCCTGCTGGCATCAGTGCGGGTCTCGGTAACACTACAGATCGTACTTTGTGGCCCCTGGGCCAATGTTTGTGAATTACGGGTTACAGGGACGTTATAGTTAGGAATTAGCATTTAAAAAAACTTAGAATTTCATCGAAAAAAACACAGATTTCAGGGACGTTATAGTTAGATATTAGCATTTAAAAAACCTTAGAAATTCTCTGAGAAAACCACAGGTTACAGGAACATTAGTTAGGCTGACATTTCACTTTTACAAAACGCGTGAAATTCAGTCATTATAGTTATCTGATCTAACTATAAGTAAGGTTTCCTGTTTTCCGTTTTAACTGATTTTTACAGATAAATTCAGACAGAAAGCAATGTTTTTCTAGTCTGTATTTTTTTTAAATGTGGATAAACACGGAAATTAGGTGCTTTTTGAGTGATTCTAAATACACTTTTCCATGACTGCCAGGCCAATAACTGTGTGGATTGAGAGGTAAGGGGGTTAAAAAAAAAAAGGAATTTTAGTAAAGAGGCAGTAAATATACACAAGGCGGATACCAAAATGAGCATATTGTCAATCAATCAATCAATCATAGCATTTGCAAAGCGCACTACATTCCCGTGAGGGTCTCAAGGCGCTAAAAAAAACCTTGTCATATAGGTGCATTGATTTATCTTCTACGGGTGTTCATATCACTGAAACCTGGCAGGCATTCAAGCATGACTAAATGCGGAAATTTACCAATTTCAGCTTTATTTGTTTCACAAAACCCATAATAAATATGGATAAATACAGATGAAGTTGACAAAAAATAAATATGGGTAAATACGGACAGAAATAGTAAAAAAATAAATATCATAAAACCGGGAGCCCTAACTATAACTTGCGCCCCGCAAAGCACTACTGACATGTCACATATTACATCACTCATTGCATTGTCAGCGACATCACTGATGACATCTCAAATGACATCACTAATGACATCATCCACATAATCTCTGATGCACCTACTCAAACCCTAATATAACCTTTCGTACACCCACTCCTAAATTCAGTCGACCATTCCCGAAACCATAGATACACCAATACCAGTTAGTACATACCCACTCACTGATTCATAGGTCTACACACACATCCACTCACTCACCCATACAGCCACTCATACACACAGTCACTCGCCAATACAGCCACTGATATATGCACTCATACACCCATACAGACACTCACACACCGCCACTCACCCAGTTACTCACACACCTAGTGAGACACCCAAAGAGTCAATCACACTGACATTTACTCACCTATACATTTATACACACACCACCTCACTTATTCATACAGATACTAGCACATACTTACTCTTTTATACAATCACTGACGCAAGCACACACTCATCCATACAGCCACTCCCACAATCAGTCACCTATATACTCCAACACTCACATGTACTGCCTTTCACATATGCAGTTACTCACCCATTTACCACTGAGACACCCATTCACTCACTGACACAGACATACACACACTTACTCACCCATACAGCCCCTCACAGACGTACTCATGAACCCAAACACCCAGTGATTCACCCACTCACACATCTATGCAGGGAGTCACACACACCTTCACCCACCCACACAGACACTCTAGCACCCCTATTGGTACTCAGACAACCAATGAATAACCCATGTAGACACTCATGTAGCTATTCACCAACCCATGTAGCCACTTACACACCAACTGACAGACTGATACAGACATTCACACAGATTAGTCACTCACCCTGAGACACGTATAATCACTCACTTATACAGTCAGTCACGCACCCACTGAATCATCCATACAGACACTCATACACCCATTTGTTCTTGAATACACCATGGCGTATATATAACATTCTTAAACTTTTTAGAAACATTCACAGTCACTGGACGATGTCATCGATGATGTCATTTGAGATGTCATCAGTGATGTCACTGACCATGTCATGAGTGATGTAATATGTGATGTCATCAGTAGTGCATTACAAGGGTGAGAGTTATAGTTAGCTCAGCTAACTATAACAGCTGAATTTCACAGGTTTGGTACAAGTGAAATGTCAGCATAACTATAACGTCCCTGATACCTGTGTTTTTCCCCGTGAATGAAAAAATAATATATATATATATATATATATATATATATATATATGTAAACAATCCTCGGATTGATATTCACCAAAGAAATCGAGCCCAGATTCGTCAGCATGGTTGCAAGTTATTTATTTGTTAAATGGAAAAATCGCCCAACACGTTTCGGAGCAGCCACTCCTTTCTCATGGGTCATTTGTTGTTTGTTATTCAAAAGTATATATAGAAAGTTTCCACCTCACATATTAAAACATAGACATAGGACTACTACACCACATCTAGGAGTACAGCAACATTGGCAGCCATTTTGGAGTGGTGACTATTACCTTTACATGATTGGGCTGATATACATTGACTTTTTAAATGATTGGACCAATGTACATAACAATTTATAATGTCACATATATCATAGGTACAAAATTACTGAACCATTTTATACGACAATATAATTAAAACATGATTTTAGTTAAAATCATTATTTTACAGTTCCGCCCAAGAGGGGTTACATTCCGTAGTCGGTCCATGTTTCTGTCAATCCTTTCAGTATCAGTGTACCCAATTTTTCATAGTCTTTACTCCATAAATATGATGCATAATTCACAATTCTGCCCCAGTGGGCTATTTACGTTTCATTACTCTTGCAATTCTTTAATTGCCACTTACTGTTGATGGGTGAGATTGAAACTCTTGTTCATTTTACTTTTACTGAGTTTTTTCAATTCATCCTTGACCCCTTTCTCAAATATTTCGATAGCATCACAGTGTATTTGTGGTATAAATATGGATTTAGGTTTAAAACCGCTACCACTGCTGCGGTCTAAAATCAACTGCTCCTCAGCCGCAATATCTTGTGGGTTAGTATTGCAATCATCACCATCCCCCAGTTCTCGCATCGTTTGCAAAATTTATAAATCTGCAATTGTTAAATTAGAATTGCCATTAAATGAAGAACATTGCAAGCTTTTCTTATGTTCATACCATTTCCTAAGTTTCAACCTTCTCGTGAAATCGAACAGGTCTATTCTGCCTTCAGTGTAATCAAATTTCTTAGAGGGACAGAATGTTAAACCAGGGGATAACACATTAATCTGATAAGTGGAAAGTAAAATATCAGATCAATTTACCACTGTATGTTGGTCCATTACTTGCTGGCCGATTTTCCTCGTGTTGTCATCCCCAGAAAGGCGTCCATTTTCCCTTGCTTTTTTGTGTCTTGACTTTTTCTTCCTCTGGCGCCTCGACCATGACCTTTGTTCTCCTGGGGTCCAGGACTTCCTTGTCCTTGACGTGCTATGCCCATTAGGTCGAACTCCTTTAAAATTTTGGATTTTACCCCAGTTTGTTGTTTCTGTCCCACATCTGTATCTACTGTGGCAACACTAGCAGTTTCTCCATTGGGAGTTCCTGTCATTACACTGGCTGGCTCAGGTACATCCACAGTTACAGCTGGCTTTGGTTTCGCCATATTTTCCACATTCTTCTGGCTAGTTTCCCTCAGGTGATCAAATCGTCTACCGAACATGAAGATTTGTCCTAGTTCGTAATCCTGTTGATCCCTGTGGAATTTAAATTGTTTAAGCTTAATCTCCTCTTCAGCTTTCTCCAATCTGAGATTTAGCTTTTTTATTTCCACCTCAAATTCACTTTCTGTGTATTTTTCTTTCAGTAGAGAAGACAACTTTTTGATTTCAATTGCTAATCTTTGTGTTTCTTTAGTGGCATATTTAATTAGTAGCCTTAGCATCACTGTGGAACATGCGTGGTTATTGAGAGCCCACTACTCTATCAATTCGGGGTCCGGGTCATTGAAAGTCGGCGTTATGAATATCCTTAAGCCTCTTGGGACCATTTCCGTATCGACGTACTTCTGGAGGACTGTTGCCTCCCACCATTTGACTTGCTCAAACTTAGCTGCCTTCCACAGCTTGTCCCAAAGAACTTTCTTGTTTTGGGATTCGTTTTCGATATTCTCCATCCGTCCATCCACAGCTGCTGCACTGTTAGCCTTGGGAATAAATAGCAGCTCCGCTGCTTGTCTCCGTGTAGCTTCACTGTTTGCCGATATATATATGTGTGTAGATAAATCCAATTCAATGTATGCGCCCCTCCTCGGTAAGGCCAAAAAGAAGGGCGCAAACTCCACTTTTTACGCATTTTTTTTATTATTCTTCACCACACCTCACAGTCATAATGCTTTTCGGTCACAAAGTGACCTTGATCACATACTGACAATGCTTTGCGGCCACCAACCCCTTATGTGACGTAATTCCCTAGACATAACAAACAGACTGTATTTTGCAACGTTGCTACATACGAGCTCATTGTATTTCACTCCCCGTGGGGACATTTCTGCTTCACTATGCAATTCATAGGTATTTACAAAAAATACATGCACCATGTTGAGTATCAATAAATAAATAAATACATATATAAACATCCACAACATTTTTGAATTAATTAAAATTGTTCAACCATTTCTATGTTCCTAAAACCTCTGCAGAAATAATCATCCATTTGATATACATTTCGGATTGATGTATGCCTGCATGAATGAGGTAAAAAATCTTCTACAGTAAGCTCCTATGATGTATATTCATTTTAAAAAAAATACATAAACATTGTGCGCATTAGTATCCCAAAAACTATAAAATTGGAAATTCTGATAAAAACTCAAGCATTTAACAGCAATATAAGGTGCAAAACTAGCCTGGAAAATGAAGTACTATTGTGCTTTCGACTTACTAAAGTGCAAGTTACTATAAAAGTGCTTAAGTGCTACATAGTGCAAAACTAAGTGTCACACTAAGGAAAATCTTTTTGTTATTTTTATAAAATCAAATTTTTCTATTTTTTAAAACTATTTTTTTTATTTTTTATAAATTAGGTTAAAATACTAGGTGGAATGCTCTGGAGACAAATGACACCTTAACTATAAACACTAAGATTGTAAACATTTTATAGTGTGGTGCTACAAGATATCTTTATTCTTATTTCTAAAGGTGTGCCTGGTTACTAATATGATGAGAAGTACCAAGGCTTAGTCACTTGGTCCATATCATTAGATTATATCATAGTGGGATTGGAGGCTCTCTATCCCTTTATTCTAACATATTGAGGAGTTTTTAAACGAAGTTATGTAGATCTGGCATTGCAGGAGTGTGAGTTATAGTTAGCTCAGCTAACTATAACAGCTGAATTTCACAGGTACAAGTGAAATGTCAGCCTAACTATAACGTACCTGAAACCTGTGTTTTTCCCGTGAATGACATCCAGACCAGAATATCAACAGCAGCCTGTCTAAGCAGTGCAAGACATACTGATAGGACACAAGATACTGTAGGAAGGGGACTATGCTACACGTCCCAAAACTATGGTTGGAAAAGGAGAGTGTCAGGAAATACTGATTAACGCTATAATAAAGGGCAGGAAAACTCCATAAAACGAAGGGAGCTCATAAAAATGATTACTTCCATGAACCCTCTAAAGAAGAAATACCCTATACGGTCAGGGACGGAAACCCACTCTGGGCCACGAAACATACAATTACTCGGAGAGCGGTAACTACAATCCGTGTTTGATGGTTCAGAAGAAAAAATTACAGCTGCCTAAGGCAGGAACACCTCACCGGTGCTACCTGAAAGTTGAATGGTTAAAATGAAACGGAAGCCAGAAGCCTGCCATGGCTCAATGGAGAGAAAGAAAAGCGTCCCCCGACTAACTACGCACATATAGAGCTAGGATAACACAGTCACGGCTCTTCGCATCTCCTTGAGACCCAACAGTGCTCCAGGATAAGGTGAAGACTCAAAGAGTATCAAGAGAATTGTAATATTCTCGCATCTGGGTCAGAGTCACTCCGGCTCTAGGAAAGGTAGGGAGGTGCGGGATAGACTTGTGCACCAACTCTTCAACGGAAGATCGGGAACAGGCTTTATGAGGCAAAGTGGGGGATGGGGTGCTGTGACTTTGACCACCTGCATCGTGACTTAACGCACGACATCGATGGAGAGTGAAGTCCCTGGGAACAGCTTCTGGAGCGGGCCCATGGGCAGTCGGTTGAGCGTGAAGGAGACCAAGGATAACAGGAAGCCTTGGCAGACTGCAACATCTGCGTCGCGAAGAGCTTCATTCGACGTTCCCTCAGCCCCTTATGGCTAAGTTGGCGACAGGAGTTCGCACCACTCGGAGTCATGGTGCTCCCAGAAGTACCACATACAAATAGAATGAGGGTCCGTGGCAGACATTTGTCGAACACAGGACCCACAAGGCTTGAACCCAGAAGACATGAGAGATTGTTTAAAAGTACACTGTTCTATTTGCACCACTCAGAGTCATGGTGCTCCCAGAAGCACCACATACAAATAGAATGAGGGTCCGTGGCAGACATTTGTCGAACACAGGACCCACAAGGCTTGAACCCAGAAGACATGAGAGATTGTTTAAAAGTACACTGTTCTATTTGACGAAAACGTCGAAGTAGGCCTAAAAATGGCCTGAGGAACTGCTTACTGGATCTGCAGGGAAAGCAGGGAAAAGAAGAAAGTGACGTCAGCGCATCGGGGCTATATATAGACTCCGTTGATGTCACACAAGAGTGTTCTCTATTTGTGGTGCTCTGTGGTCAAGTCGTCCCTTGCCCGAGAGTGTTCTCTAACTCTGATGCTCTGTGGTCAAGTCGGCTGTTGCCCTAGAGTGTTCTCTAACTCGGGTGCTCTCCGGTCAAGTCATCTGTTGCCCAAGAGTGTTCTCTAACTCAGGTGCTCTCTGGTCAAGTCGTCTGTTGCCCGAGAGTGTTCTCTAACTTGGGTGCTCTCTTGTCAAGTAGCCCCTTGCCCAGTAATGTTCTCTAACTCAGGTGCTCTCTGGTCAAGTCGTCTCTTGCCCGAGAGTGTTCTTTAACACGGGTGGTCTCTGATCAAGTCGTCCCTTGCCTGAGAGAATTCTCTAACTCTGGTGCTCTCTGGTCAAGTCGTCTCTTGCCCAAGAGTATTCTAACTCGGGCGCTCTCTGGTCAAGTCGTCTCTTGCCCGAGAGTATTCTCTAACACTGGTACTCTCTGGTCAAGTTGTCTCCTGCCCGAGAGCATTCTCTAACTCTGGTACTCTCTGGTAAAGTCGTCTCTTGCCCAAGAGTATTCTCTAACTTTCTCTAACTCGGGTGCTCCTTGGTCAACTCATCTCTAGCCCAAGAGTATTCCCTAACTAACTCTGGAGCTCTCTGGTCAACACATCTCTTTCCCAAGTGTATTCTCTAACTCTGGTGCTCTCTGGTAAACTAATCTCTTGCCCAAGAGTATTCTCTAACTCTGGGGCTCTCTGGACAACTAATCGTGTGCCCAGGAGTATTCTCTAACTAACTCTGGTGCTCTCTGGTCAACTCATCTCTTGCCCAACAGTATTCTCTAACTAACTCTGATGCTTTCTGGTCAACTCATCTCTTGCCCAAGAGTATTATCTAACTCAGGGGCTTTCTGGTCAACTCATCTCTTGCCCAACAGTATTCTTTAACTAACTCAGATGCTCTCTGGTCAACTCATCTCTTTCCCAAGAGTATTCTCTAACTCTGGTGCTCTCTGGACAACTCATCTATTGCCCAACAGTATTCTCTTACTAACACTTGTGCTCTCTGGTCAACTCATCTCTTGCCCAAGAGTATTCTCTATCTAATTCTGGTGCTCTCTGGTCAACTCATCTCTTGCCCGAGGGTAATCTCTTACGCTGGTAGTCTCTAACTCGGGTGCTCTCAGATCAAGTCGTCTCTTGCCCAAGAGTATTCTAACTCGGGTGCTCCCTGGTCAAGTTGTCTCTTGCCTGAGAGTATTCTCTAACTCTGGTGCTCTCTGGTCACGTTGTCTCTTGCCCGAGAGTATTCTCTAACTCTGGTACTCTCTGGTCAAGTCGTCTCTTGCCCAAGAGTATTCTCTAACTCTGGTGCTCCCTGGTCAACTCATCTCTAGCCCAAGAGTATTCTCTAACTAACTCTGGTGCTCTCTGGTCAACTCATCTCTTTCCCAAAAGTATTCTCTATCTCTGGTCAACTAATCTCTTGCCCAAGAGTATTTTCTAACTCTGGTGCTCTCTGGTCAACTAATCCTGTGCCGAAGAGAATTCTCTAACTAACTCTGATGCTCTCTGGTCAACTCATCTCTTGCCCAGGGTAAACCCTAACTCTGGTGCTCTCTGGTCAACTCATCTCTAGCCCAAGAGTATTCTCTAACTGTTCCAAATCCTGACCAAATCTAGCCTTGGCTCCAATGTCCTCTTCCACTACAGGCCGTTCTCCAATCTGCCTTGGATGAATGTCTCCAACCAATCAACAGACAACACCTACTGGCGGAATGCCAGTCCGTTTGCCATGCCTGTTAGAACACTGAAACCGCAATTCAAACAAGTGCAGGATGATAGTCACTGCATATTGGATGAGGCGGACTCTACTTGTACCCCTTGACCTGCCACTGGCCTTCGATATAGTCGATCACAATAGGCTAATGCTAAACTGGACAGTGGCATGGAGTTCCAAGCATTGAGGTATTCTTATTTATTTATTTAAGAGTTTTATATGGCGCTGGCCAGACCCAAAGGTATCAGAGCGCTTGACAACATTTATCGTGATGCAATCGAACACAAAGTATTTCAATACACGACATTGACTCGTGACGAATCATGTTTAGGGTGGGGGGACAAGGGAGCGAGTTAAAAGGCAGGTGATATAAAAGTCTTCTTATCGAAGTGATTATATACTGTGCTGGGCAAGATTTCTCGATAAGCGGCTGCTATCCATTCGGATGAGTTTGGTTGAGGAAGAGGTCTTTGAGATGGCTTTTGAAGTTTATGAAGGAGGGGTTAGTCCTGATATAGACTGGGATGGAGTTTCAAATTTTAGGTGCATTTCCAGAGAAGGAGCATGATAAGGTTTTTTGTTTGCGAGTTTTCGGGGGAATGAGAAGTCGAGTGTTGGTAGTCCTGAGATTCCTTGTCTGGCCGGCCTTATTGAGTTTGGAAGCCAGATAGGCAGGTTTACCAGTATACAGAGCTTAGTGTGTGGGACAAGCAGTTCTGATGTTGGAACACATTTTGATTGGGGGCCAATTTAGCTCTCTTAGAGAGGGAGAGATGTGGTCGAATTTCTTTACTCCAGTGACCATCCTGGCAGCTGCATTTAGAGTTGATCTGAGGGGAGCTAAGTGAGATTTTGCTGTGCCTGTGAGGGTTGCATTCCCGTAGTCCAATCTGGACAGAACTAGGGATTGTGTAGCCTGTTTAAGGTCATTGGGAGGGATGAAGGGTTTTATTTTGTTGAGTAATTTTAGGTTGAAGAATGCGCTTTTTGCGGTGTTCTTGATATGCTTATCCATCGTTAAGTTTGGGTCCAGAGTGATTCCCAGGGATTTTACGGAGTCGGCCAGGGTGAGATTGCAGTTAAGAGCGTTCAATGGTTTTTAGCCATTCTGTGACTTGGGGGATCTGCTCTTTGTTGGATATGAGAAGGATTTCCGTCTTATCTTGGTTAAGTGTCAGGTGGTTGAGGGAAAGCCAGTGTTGGACTTCTCCTAGAGTGTTGTTTAGTCTCTGTATGTCTTCCAATAGAGAAAGTTTCTAGGTAGATCTGGGTATCGTCCACATAGAGGTGGAAGGGGATGTTGGCTTTTTTGAGTATGGTGGTGAGAGGCTCCATGTAGAGGTTGAATAGTGATAGGGAGAGAACTGAACCTTGAGGGACACCCCTGGTTATGGGGAGAAGGTCAGACGTGAAGTTCCTGATTTTTATTCGTTGGGAGCGGTTCTAAAGAAAGGAGGTAAATCATTGTAGGACCACCCCGTCTGCTCCAATACTTTCTCGGAGTATATTAATGAGCAGTTTGTGGTCGACTGTGTCGAAAGCTGCCGATAGGTCTAGGAGTTTGAGTAGACAGCATCGGTCTGTATCAAGTGATTTGTAGACATCATCTAGGACATTCAGGATCGCTGTCTCTCTGCTGCATCCTTTTCTGAAGCCTGATTGATGAGAGTCTAGAAGGTTGTTACTGTCAATGTGTTGGTTAAGTTGGAGACTAACAATTTCAATTTTATTTATTATGATTTGGCACTCCGAAGATGGCCACATAAACAAAATACACAAATACGAATACATATTCCCAAAAAATAAAAATTGCAGCACTCTCTGCTGAGAAAGACAGACTAGGACACAGACCTCCACATTTCATCAATAAATAGCTAAAAACCTTTAAAAAAGTTAAAAATGTTGAAGCAAAACATTTCATTAGGAGGGGTAAATAAAGCAGCAGAAAAGAGTTCATATCCAGGATACCCAATTGCAAACATGTAGATCTTAACCATTTTAAACGAAGAGGACGCAATACCGGACATATAAACAATACATGATTACGATCCTGTGCAGACATATTACATAAGTTACATAAAGGGGAGGACCCATACCATTTTGCTAAAAGAGTGTTAAGTGGCAATAGATCCTGCCTCAAGAGGAACCAAAATCTCCGAATACCATGAGGTAAATTCCAAATAACATAAGGTTGGACAAACTTCCTTAGGTATGAATTAGTCAGAGGCACACCTCCCTTCTTAGCTTCCATGGACTTCCTGTCCAACATAAAACAAAGAGTCCAGGAAGCCTGTTTCAGAAGAGATTTTAGCTGGGAGGGAGAGATAACAAAAATAGAGCTCTCATCTAATTCAAGAAGAGCTACAGCCTTTCTGAAGTTTTTAACAATTTGAGAGTACTCTTTAAAACTTCCCAACAATTCCCCCCTGAGAAGGGATCTCAGAGTCCCCTTTTCACCTCTGGCGAGGCAGGCAACCCATCGTACTAAAGCAACTAGGCCCTGCACCCAACAGCTGCGAAGACCAAACTCAAGTCTGCACGAAGCTACAGTACAAGCAGAATTAAGAGAGGTTATAGACCTTAATAATTTTCCTTCAACCGTCTGTAGAAAACCCCAATGCTTTAAATCGACCACTTCTATTCCATACAAAAGAGTTGATGGAATTTTTGCCCTATAAACCTCAAGAAAACAAGCAAAGTGTCTTCTCCCTGTAGCGGAATAAAGAGCACTCAAACTTTTACCTTGGGACAGGGCTTTACGAGAATTGTTATCGATATGAGGTTTCTCACTCAGGTTTGCAGAAATTATTTTTCCTAAAAAAGTATATGTTTTAACCACCTCCAATTTCTGACCACCGACAGACCATCCAAAGTTCTCAGATTTGGATTTTTTCCTCCCTGTAATGCACATAATTTTACTTTTTGTGGCATTTATCCTCATGAAGTGGGACTCTGCAAAATGATGTAAAGCCTGCAGACGATTAGCTAAGCCTTTAGGAGTTAAATCTAGGATAAGAATATCGTCTGCATATAAAAGGCAGGAAATAGAAGAGCCCCCCACTACCGGGGCTATGCCAACACAAGATGTAAGCAAAGCTGGAAGCTCAGCAATATACAGGGAGAACAATAGTGGTGCCAGAAGACAGCCCTGTTTTAATCCATTAATAGATGGTATGGCCCGTGATAAGCCCCTTTCTCCACCCTGAAGGACTCAACACCAAGTGTCAGTATGTAAGGCTCGGACTAGATCTAATAGAGGTGGGGGAATACCCAAAGTTGCTAACTTTCTCCACAGCAAAAGACGATCTACTTTGTCGAATGCTGTGGAGAAATCAATAAAAGCTGCATACACTCCTCCTCCCCGAACTCTTACATATTTATCCAAAATAACCTGTAGTGCTGTAAGGTTATCCAAAGTGCCATGCTCCTTACGGAAACCGGTTTGTTCGAGGGGTAATATCTGATTCACCTCAACCCACTCAGTAATTAGGGATAGGAGACATTTGGAAAAAACTTTTCCAATAGCATCAAGAAGGGCTATCTGGCGATAGTTCATTGGCTTATCCCTATCGCCTTTCTTGAATAAAGGAACCAAAATGCTCCCTTTCCAGGAAGAAGGCACAGTTTTACTAAGGAAGGACGCTCTAAATAAAGGAAAGAGTATATTGCTCCATAGAACAGGGTTTAACTTCAATATTGAAATAGGAAGTTCATCAGGGCCCATTGCTCCAGAGGAACGCATATCTATAATAGCTCTTTCAATGGTTTTCTCTGAGGGAACTTCAATGGGAAATTCAACGTCTCCAATGGCACTAATGGGTCGCTCACTTTCCAGAACTACACCATTCCCGGCATAAAGGTTGGAAATAAAGGAGATCCATGATGATTCAGCAATAGGAATAGGGAGAGGCCTAACTCTGACTCCACAACCTTCACCAATAAGGGACCAAAATTGTCTGACTTTGCCATGGGAGACAGCCTCCCGTAGACTTATCCAAAGAGAGTCCTCTTTTTCTTTTTTTAGTTTCTTCCTAATTCTACTTCTCCTTCTTTTTAACAAATATATTTTATTTTTTATTTCAATGGATCTGCACAGGAATTGCTCCCGCACTAATCTATTTATTTCCTTATTTAACGGGATAATTGAACTAGGAACATGGGTCCTTTTTTTGAAGGAGGTGGATTTTTTAGCAACACGAGTAACCTCCTTCATAAAGTTCTCAAAATAAATCAATTCAGAACCCTGCCAATCATTCAATTCTGAAATAGTTTTGCCTAAAATACACTCCAGGCCCTTCTTGGCTTTAAAATTCCAAAAACATCTTCCAGAGTCCTTATGAAAATTACCTATATCACTATTAAGGGACCAAGAATCGGAATCTGGAAAAAATAAAGAAAAGTTTATAGTAATCACATTATGGTCACTAAAAGAAGTCGGTGAAACCACCAAATCTTTCACTAGGGAAAAGATCTCATAATCAGTAATTACATAATCCAGAATTGACTGGCTTTGAGAGGTTCTATGAGTGTATTTTGCAGGGACGTCAGAGGGGAGTCTACCGTTCACTATTATCCCCTCAGCGGCAGAAAGTTCTTCCAGCAGCAGCTTCCCTCTCTTATTAGTTTTAATTTTATTAGGGAAAAGAATCTGAGGGATATAATATGCTTCTTCTTTGCATTTATTGCTAAATAACTCTAAACTGGAGTTAGAGACCTTACAATTAAGGTCACCTACTAACAACACCTGGAGACTAACACATTTTTCCAATATTTTGGCTAAGAATGGGAGATTGGAGACGGGCCTGAAGTTATTGGGATTGTTTGGGTCAGAGCCCGTTTTTTTTAGTAATGGCGTGACTTGGTCGATTTTAAGACATTCTGGCATGACTCTGGTTCTTAGGGAGCCATTTATAATCTTGGTCCAGAGAGGGGCTAGGGTGAGGTTGAGCTTTTTAGCCAGTTGTGCAGGAATAGGGTCTGGTATGTGTGATGAGGGTTTGGATCTGCTAATCAATTCAATGATTTCTCCTTCGAAGATGGGGTTGAAAGACTTCCAGTTGTTAGGGGGGTGCCTGGGTGGGTTGCCTTCTTTGCAGGAGGACGGGCTTTCATTGGATGACAGGAGGTGGTCATCTAGGGAGAGCTCAATCTTAGTGATTTTCTCGTTAAAGAAATTGTCAAAGTTGTCACATAGGTCTTTGGAGGCCTGCACTGATGTTGAGGGAGGCTTGGATGTTTGCTGTCTAATGAGATTGAAGAGTTCTTTGGGACCACAGAAGAAGGTAGTTTTTTCATTCCTGATGTGTTTTTTGTATTTTCTGCATTCTGTTTTGAGTTGGTCAAGGTGGATTGTGGACATGTTGTTCCGCCAGAGCCTTTCTGCAGCTCTTAGGTGTCTTCTTTCAGATTTTAGGTCTGTGTTGAACCAAGATCTCAATGGAATGTTCCTGACTCTTTTTTGTTTCAAGGGAGCTACTTGGTCTAGTATGGATGTCATTGTTGCATTGTAGTGTGATGTAAGTTCAGTTGTAGAGAGGTCGCTTATGGTGGGGGGAAGGAGTGATCTTACCCTTTCTTCCAGGTCAGCAAAGGGAATCTGTCTTAGATTTCTCGCCCAATGAAAGGATTCCTGTGTACTAGGTAGGCACTGGTTCGTTTGGTTAATGTGAAATAGAATGATGTGGTGGTCTGACCAGTCAACAGGAAGGATGTGGTTGATAGTAACCGTATCTTTGTGAGCTATAATGGCGTCAAGGATTGAACCTCTGTTATGGGTTTGCTCTGTGCAGTGTTGGATAAGATTATTATTGAGTAGAAGTTCATACATGGATTGGATCAGAGAATTGTTTTCATCATTCCAATGGAGGTTGAGGTCACCTAGTATTATGTTGTTGTATAGCGTTTTGTCATTCGTCTTAATGGTGGAGGTTAGAAGTTCAAATGTGTTATATTTGAAGGAATCAGTTTCACTTACGGAAATGTTGCTCTTGTGGATAATTGCAATACCCCGCCTCAATGGTTCTTTCTCTCTTTATTGATGATTGAGAACCCAGGGGGCACAAGCATGTCAATGATTGGGGAGGATGACTCATTCAACCAAGTTTCTGTGATGAACGTGATGTCGATGTCAAGGGTGAGGATGGTTTCTGCCAGTTCTGTAGAGTGTTTGGTTGCAGATCTGCAGTTTATAAGCATGCAGTTGGTAGTCCCCTTGTTGTTGTGTTTCTTCGTGGGAGGAGCCATGGGTATATTGATGTGGACGGCTGGTGGCCTTGACGTTTTAGGGTTGATGCGGTCTCTCCAAAATCCAGTGATAACCAGGATCTTGGAGCTAGGGTTGACAGTTGTAGATGAGTCATAGGAGTTGGCAAGATCAGTCGCCTCTCTCGGGTGAATTGCGGCGCTTGTTCTTTTGGGTCTATGAGGCTGGTTTCTGAGGGGGGTTGTGTTCCAGTTGTGCCACTGTGCCTTGGGATGACTTGTGTGTTGAATGTTGGAGTCTGAGGGTGTAGGATGTGAGCGTTGGGTAGGTTCCAGATGTGTGGTGAGGTTCGATAAGATTTTGTTTATGCCCTGTATTACAATCTCTAGTTGGCTTTCCAGGAGAGCAAGTCTCTGAGTCATATTCAGGACTTTAGGAGTTTAGGTTCTGGATGTCCGGGGATGGTGAGAGCCTGTCAGTGAGAGTGTCTCACATTGTCCATTGTACCTATGTTGCCCGTGAGGTTAGTCGTGGACAAGTGGTGTGAGAACTCTAGTTGTGATTCAGACAGCAGCTTCTTGAGTGCTGATGGAAGGTAAGAGTTGGGAGGCATTAACTGAGGGTCAGTTTCGCTAGTTACTTATGGGGAATAGTTTTGTGGTGAGGGAAGGGAGAGATGGTGGTCGGCAGGGTGTTGGGGAGTCGTAGCAGAGACGTTCCTCTGAGATGTTCTGGATGAAAAGTGTTTATTGTGCAAGTCAGGGGTAGTGGAAGAGGAGAGGGAGGCGTCAGAGGGGGGAAAATTGGAGTAGGTGTAATGAGTGTTGGGATTGTTTTGTTATTTCACAGGGGTTGGCCGAATGGGTGATAGGGAGTTGTGCGAGTGGGTATAACGTAAATGGGTGCAGGCGTTGCGTAGCGTAGGGAAGAGGGAGTCAAATGAGTCTAGGTTGGCGTTGTTGGCTTGAATCAGGACTGTACCGTTGCTGTAGATGGTCTCAGAGGTGTTGCCACTGCGCATAGGACGGTTTGGGTTAGAGATCGTCAGTCTGCAGCTAAGAGGGGTACTCGTTGTTTTGGATATGTGAAGGTGGGTTCTGAGAATGGTCGCTGGGTGTGGAAAATGAGTTCCATTTTTTGTTGGCCTTTGGAGGAGCAGTGGTATATATCAGTGAAGAGTGTTTCCGGCTGTTGTCTAATCAGCCTGTGCTGGAAGTTTCTTTTCGTTTTAAGTGAGAGATTGGGGGGGAGATAATGGAGAAAGAGTTAGGGCCATGGGGTTTCAGGCAATTCGTCGGTGGAGGGAAGTTAAAGTGGTTGGCATCATCTTGTCTCAGTGGGAGCCCTGATGTCTTTTGCGCGTAGATAGGTGGATTACCACCAAGAGATCTCCCCAGTTTATTGGTCTTAGAGGGATAGATCTGGGAGGTGCTAGAAGAGGTCAGGGACTAGCGACGATCTTAATGGCTTGGCGAGTGGGAGTTTATCAGAATTTAATGTACATGTCCTCTTATATTTAAAATGTGCGTGGAACCCTTCCTGCATATGTAGTTGGGAAAAGACAGATTGTGCGGAGTATAAGAGGTGCGGAAGAGGAGTAGGGTTCTTTAGTGTTTCTCTGATCAAAGTCTTAGTTAGTTTCTCGGTTAGTATTGTTTTCTTCTTTGGTGAGAGACATCTTTGTTCTTCCTATTTCTCAGCATGGCTTGAGAGAAAGGAGTTAGTCCTCTTTTTGTTTCCTCGAACCTCCGCCTGGTTTGTGGGAGAGGAAATAGTCCTTTGTTGGTTTCCTTGACTCTTCAGTGTAGGAGGAGGAGGAGGAGTTAGTCCTTTTTTAGTTTCCTCTTTCCAGGTTCTCAACCTTGCTTGTGTGAGAGGGCTTAGTCCTTTGTTGGTTTCTCTGAAGCCACCAAAAAGGGAGAAGGGGGTTAACCACCCCTTGGAATCTCTGGACATGGAGTTGGACCTATGCAGCCAGGTCCGAATGGTGCCCGTGCAGCCAAGGAGCACTCCAGTCTTCAGTGCAGCTAGGGTGCACTCCAGCCTTCCTGGGGGGGGGGGGGTCCCTCGCGCAACAGCAGTGCCGCAGGAGAGGTTCCTGCACCTCAGCAATAAGATGGTGACAATTAGATTTGAGCCCCTTCTCTTTGTAAGAAGACGTGCTCAGCGTTCGGCCATTAGCGTGAGTTCCCTGGCCTCCCATGAGAGCATTAGCAAAAGAGAAAATTAATTGGGCTTTCAGACTTGGCTAAAATCCCCAATATCGAGAATGTTCCAAAATGGCTGCTTATTTGCACTCTGTAAAGATCTCACTCTTGAAGTCCTATCTTTGTTTCTGGGGTCAATCTTTGTTGGTCCTCTTTCCCTTTCTGTTGCTCGTGGGGCTTAAACAGGCTTCGGCCATTTTGCACACTTGCTGGTTACTATGAGATGGGGAAATGACCAGGGCGATAAACACTGATCAGTGGTTGGTCCTCTTTCTCTTTCCGTTGTTTGTTGGGCATGCTCCGGAATCGGCCATTTTGAACCGATGCTGGGCCCTATGTAATGAGGATAAGCCCGGGGCAATTTAAACAAATCTGCTCACCTGCCCTAGGAATAGTCACCGATTGCTATTAATTAGGGTGGGGGTGCTCAGATTCTCAAAAGGGACCACAGCAACTTTCCACTTGTTGCGGTCTTGTGTCCTTGTTCGCGGTGAACGCTGCTCATCTCGGGGCATGCTGCTTGGACTTAAAGGTGGGGGCATGAGCCGTCCTCCGTCCCTCTTACAATTGCCTGCCTGTTATGTTATGTTATGGGGAATTTGTTAAAGCGCACGGCTACTCCGAGGAGTGTCCCGGCGCTAAGAGGTCCCCCTTGAAAAGAGAGACAATCTGCACTCAAAATCCTACGTGTCCCCCTTACTGATGGAACAGCCAGGTCTAAAGTTGGCACCTGAAACTAAGAAGCTCTCGTTCTTGTCTGAGGGAAAGAGGCAACGTGTTCCATAGTCTTCCCACTACCACCTGGAAGGAGCGTCCCCCCTTCCTGGTCCGTATGAATTTTGGCACCAATAGCAGATGTTGGGCCGATGACCTCAAAGTCCTGGCTGGAGTATAAGGAATAATTCTCTTTCTAATGTACTGAGCCCCAGTTATGGAGAGCCTTAAAGGCCAGCACCAGAGATTTAAAAACAATCCTATTTTTCACTGAAAGCCAGTGTAAAGTTTTCAAATGCGTCAACATGTGAGTCCTAGGCCCTACCAAAGAAATCGCTCTGGCTGCCGCATTTTGAACAACCTGTAGGCGGCCCAATAAATAATTTGGGATGCCCAGGAATAACACATTTGCGTAATCAAGCCTTGACATAATCGAGGCTTGGACCACAGTCTTCCTATGGGACAATGGCAGCAGTGGTAAGAAGTTTCTCATCAATTTTAGGAGTCTGAAACACATGCCAACCACAGATTGAACTTGCGACTGGAAAGATCAGAGTCAAGCATGACTCCTAGATTTTTTGCAGTGCACCCCGGCCGGCTCTGTCCTTTTGCTGACATCTACTCCTCGCGGAGAACCCGGGGAGCCCCGCCCATCATTTACCTCCTACCGGGCCACTCCTGATTCGCCTGCACCGTCTGAACAGCTTCCCCGTGCCTCCGCGTATATCACCTTGATGCCCAACGTTGAGAGCTTGAGCACAGTGGTTCGGCGTGCTGTCCGCTGATGTATTCATCTCCTTTCTAGACAGTCGTTATCGTCTAAGGTAGTGATGCTGTGTGATGGCTCCCTCTCCAATCAGTCTGCATCTGGAGCACTTGAATTTAGTGTTTGAGTACCCTCCGTTGCATGCTTGCAAGACTCCAGACCTGGATGTCAGACACCTTCCTGCTGCCAAAAGCACTGAAGACCGAAATCCTTCCCTCCTTCTCTCCTATCACAAAAATAGAAGCAATTTTGACACAGCACTGACTGGCAAACTCAACAAGGTCAGTTCCACTCCTTCTCTCTAAATACGCAAGGTTCTTGATTTCACTTGATTCTACTTTTTCTCTGACTCCTCCCATCAACTGAATCATTAAATGTGCTCCTCTTCACCTCTACACCCTCTAAAATAAGACACCTCATGCTTCTTGCACACCTGAGAGCTGCTGCTCATGCAGTAGTCCCTTCTTGACTAGATTCCAGCTGGTAGACAGTCGCCACTCTCCCCAGTCGACCCACCTCTTCACTCAGCAGCCAGGCTGCTATCACCATCGAGAACGTACGATCATGTCTTGACCATCCTCAAAAAACGACACTGGCTCTCTATCCAAGAGAAGATTGAATCCAACACATGCTGCCTCGCCTAGGTCACCTTCTTAAGTGAACCTTCCTTTCTGGTGACCATGCTCACCATCTCAGGGGCTCCAAGAAGTCTCATGAGTAAATACTCCCTGCACACAAAAACAGCCAAATTAAAGACTTTGCAAGCTTTATATCAAACTTTAGATGAAGCCGTCAACTTTAACTGGAACGCCCTTCGAATGGACCTAAGACCCAAACCCCCTCTGCCGTCATTCTGGAAATATCTGAAACTCCACAACTTTTTGCATTAACCTGAATGATTGAGTCCCCTCCTCTGATCCTCCTCTGATCCTCTGCTACTGTATCTTAATCCTCAATGCCACCTTCTGCCATCCCAATGTTTGTTTTATGAAGTACTTCCCTTTCTGTGTTCTGGGAAGCGCAATAATGCCTTATGGCACAAGGGCCCTATATAAGATCACTAAGTAAAGAAAAAAAAGAAACATTTGAAACTATGGAGGTTTGCCCTGTAAGGATGCCAGTTCCCTCTGCCTACCTACAGTGGTCATGGCAACTAAAAAAGCATGCACTGAAGAAGAAGAACCCCACTGGAGTATCAGACAAGGGTTAAAACAGATGGTCCTGCAAGGCTGAAAGGACCTGAGGCAAATCCCAAGGAGGCGCTAGAGAAGGGACAAAAAGGAGGTGCTAGAGCAGGGACCCAAGGAGGCGCTAGAGAAGGGACCCAAAGAGGTGCTAGAGCAGGGTCCCAAGGAGGCGCTAGAGCAGGGACCCAAGGAGGCGCTAGAGCAGGGTCCCAAGGAGGCGCTAGAGCAGGGACCCAAGGAGGTGCTAGAGCAGGGTCCCAATCAGGTGCTAGAGCAGGGACTCAAGTAGGTTCTAGAGCAGGGACCCAAGTAGGTTCTAGAGCAGGGACCCAAAGAGGTGCTAGAGCAGGGTCACAAGGAGGCGCTAGAGCAGGGACCCAAGGAGGCGCTAGAGCAGGGTCCCAAAGAGGTGTTAGAGCAGGGTCCCAAGGAGGCGCTAGAGCAGGGACCCAAGGAGGCGCTAGAGTAGGGTCCCAAAGAGGTGCTAGAGCAGGGTCCCAATCAGGCGCTAGAGCAGGGACCCAAGGAGGCGCTAGAGCAGGGACCCAAGGAGGCGCTAGAGCAGGGACTCAAGTAGGTTCTAGAGCAGGGACCCAAGTAGGTTCTAGAGCAGGGACCCAAAGAGGTGCTAGAGCAGGGTCACAAGGAGGCGCTAGAGCAGGGACCCAAGGAGGCGCTAGAGCAGGGTCCCAAAGAGGTGTTAGAGCAGGGTCCCAAGGAGGCGCTGGAGCAGGGACCCAAGGAGGCGCTAGAGTAGGGTCCCAAAGAGGTGCTAGAGCAGGGTCCCAATCAGGCGCTAGAGCAGGGACCCAAGGAGGCGCTAGAGCAGGGACCCAAGGAGGCGCTAGAGCAGGGTCCCAAGGAGGCGCTAGAGCAGGGACCCAAGGAGGCGCTAGAGCAGGGACCCAAGGAGGCACTAGAGCAGGGACCCAAGGAAGCGCTAGAGCAGGGACCCAAGGAGGCGCTAGAGCAGGGACACAAGGCATCAACAAGGCAGAGCACCACAGCCATCTCAAGTCAAAGCCTATATGAGTAGAAGGCTATTCCATGGTTCGCTGGAGGCAAGCCTGGGTTCCCAGTGCAAGTGAAGCCACCGCGGACTCATCTTGCGCAACCTGAACATGTGGGATCACATAACTTGAGTGGCAAAAGCTGGGGCTGACACCCCTTATGAAAGGAGGTCTGCTGGTAGTCGTATGCCCTCTTGGGGTAGGCTTACGGGCATTGCTTAATTTGAGTCAGTGGTTTCCGGTGCTCAGCACCGGCACTTCATTGTCAACACAGGCACCATTACAGTCTTCCGCATGGTGGCACTGTTTGTCTTATGGAGATAAGCATTATAGATACGGTGACTTTTACACAAAAAAAGAAAAAGGACTACAATTGTACTTCAACCGAGCGCACAGAATGGCAGCGCTCCTCAGCAGAAACGTACACAAGAGGCAGTAAGAACATAAATAAAATGCAATTTTTAAAGCCAGAAGCATGCCTGCTAAATTACATTGCTTGCTTATAACAGCTGAATGAATGAATGAATAACAGCTGCTGACTATTCCTGCTTTGCAAAACATAAAAAGACACCTCCCACCATATTCAGTCAACTCTCTCTAAAAACCGGAACATAAGTTACATTTTCCGAATTCTGCCGGGACAACTGGGAAACCCCGGGACTGACCGGGCAAATCCGGGACGTGTGGTCACCCTAATTATAGAGGTAACCACAACACCAGTTGTCTATTAATTCAATTGACATTAACAATGACTAATGCCTGCTGCCCAGGTCATTCATTGAGGGCCTGGAATAGTCTGAATCGTCACACTTGTTGTAGGGGTGTGATGGTTACTCGTTGTGTGCGTACTGTCTTTGGCAGCACTCGCATTGGGAGGTGTGAGCTGAAGCATCCTCCTGACGAGGGCCCCGGCACTTATTCTGATACAAATTAAGCACTCCTTACAGCAACACTGAAAAAGAAGGGTCCTAGGCGATGAACCCCCGCCCTCTCTTCTTCCACGCCCAGAGCGTGGCCAACCAAGAACCCAGAGCGAGCAATCTTTACTCTCTATGCCGCCAGCACTCGTAACCAGTCCCTACCCAAGCTTTGCCAGTGCTTGTTGGCACATAACAGGCGCTCGGCTCCGCACTGCGCCAGCAAAGCGGTCTCTAAAGAGCTGAAAGTTTCAAACTTTTTGTGTCATTCAGTTTTTCTAAGGTTTCATTTCGAGCTTTCTTCCCAGATTCATTATCATGCCAATTTTATTCAGATTTTTTTTCCTGATAATTACAGCCAGACGCCAAATAAAGTCTGATTTTTAAACTGCAAACGTGAGCTCCAAGCGGCACACGCCGTGCTATGAGCAAAAAGAGGTGAAGATTGCCCTCTGGTGGTTGGAGGTCTGTACTGGAGTTTTTCCCCAATTACGGGTTGCAGTGTCTACGTCAAATCTTTACTTCGAGAGTCTAAATTATCACTGGAGCTGCTAAGCAGTTCACGTACCCGACAAAACTTTAGTGATCAAAGTTTGTGAAAAGTGCTCACCAACTTTCTCTCAAGTAATAACATGTCGTGTCTGTTAAAGGACACTAACTGCAGACGCATAAAGATGGATTTCTAAGCATCTAAAGCACCCTCGTGCTGCCTGGCCCATCATCTGCCCCCAGTTACACGATGTCACTGCAGCCCGGCCACGCGTCAATGGCTCTACTGTCGCTTCGTCTCTCTAAAACCCGACCAACTCGCCACTGCCCATCACAACTTCACACCTCGATGATCTCTCCACAGTCTCATCTTTTATTCACTTTCACATCACTTTAACATGTGTCACCTCTTTCAGAGCATCATTATAGTCCCTTCCCCTCCCCGCCCCCACCACATTAAAATCTCTAGAGAGCCAGAGAGCGTCTTCATATTTTCAAATTCTTTGCATAATTTCATGTTTCCAACACTAAATTCTCTAAAAAAAAAAAGGGGCTTTTTTCCATTTGGGAGCTGGGGGAGCACGTGGTGGGTGTGACCAGTAGGAAGAGGACAGTTGCACATTCATCCTCCGATGCAGCAGACTAATCGAGTCCCAATTTTAAGGGAACCCTCCGAAGACAAAAACCGATAAAATGACCGTGTCCCCCACAACAAGTACACTTTCCACTGAGGGGTAGGCATCTCAGCATGATGAAAGGCCGGCCGCCTTGTGGGTGTTTGATCCTGTGAGCTCCAGGTTGTGGACAGCTGTGATATGCACTGACACGAACCACCCCGAGGTACCTCAGGGGCTGCTTTACTTTATTGCACTGATTTTTAACCTTTTGCCTTCTGCAGACCCCACTGGAGCCGGGGACCCCAAGACAGCACAACAAATACACAAACAAACGAGTATACAACTCAGCATTTGAGCTCAGCACATCTACTGCTGCATGTCTAAATATGAGAGCTACTACAGACACTAATGCAATCACCAGGTCTTGTGAACCACCCAATAGGTGGTCGTGTGAAATCAGAGCTCGCAGCAGAAGTGGCGGGACAGAAGTGCTAACTGGACGGACATTGGCCTTGGGCAATCAAGCTTAGCATGGACATAGCTGGAGGTCACACGGGGTCTTTGTAGAAAAGGGTGGCAAAGACAGTGATTCCATGCAGGGCTTGCTCTCGGGCGGTGCGACCGGTGCCACCGCACCGGGCACTGGCTTGGGGCGTCATTTTTGCAAGCATATTCTCATTTTAAAAGCACCTGCTGCCGCGTTCCTGGCCTCCAGCAATTTTCAGGCATCAATTAAAATGTCAACATAACTCCCATGATTAATCGTCTTCCTGGAAAGTGACCGGAGGTTTGTCTAGTGGAAGTTTTGACTCGTCCTAAGGTAGCGCAGAGGGTTAATCAATGCCTGCTGCTAAGAACGTGTACCATACAGATCACAAAGTGCATATAATGTAAATAGGTCAGTGGGTTACTGCTTCTGTAAGAGAGCTCCTTTTGTAACTTGTCCTTTGTAAGACAAAACCCTAATATAGAACATTGAGCTACTAACTATCAAAGAGCTGCTAGCAAACTGCAAGGTATATGTTAGAGCTATATGTTTTTGCAGTCTTTCATGATCCTAATCTTGTGAAAAGGGTTGATTTGGCTAGAAAAAAATTCTTATAATTAAATAGAACCCCTAACAATGATGTTATGTTTTAAATTCTGAATGTGTGCTCTTCCAGAATAAGGACTCTTAAACTATATTGCCAACCAGTATCAAAGACATGTCACTCCTACACTACACCTTGTAGTCCTGTCTGATGGAACATTTTCTATACACTGATTTACACGCATATAATTGTCTCTGTGCAATGTGTGTGTGTGATGTAAAGTGCTCTGACACCTTACACTGGCATGATTGGTGCTATAAATCTAAATGAATCTGAGAGACAGTGGTTATGGAGACTTGTGGGGCACTGTTAAAGGGAGCTAGAGAGGGAATCCGTGGCAGAGGTGGCCATTGGGGGGGGTGCCATAAAACATTGTTGAACAGGGCGCCAGCAGTGTAAAAGCCGGCCCTGATTCCATGAAACCTAGAAGGCCAGGTGTTCATTATGCCAGAGTCCATGCTGCATACTGGGGAGCACCGCACTGCCGGTGGAAGCATGTCCGCTCTGCCCAGAAGTGCAGGCATGCTGTTTTCCAATACAAGAAGGAGGACTGCCTGCCCATGTATAGTAGAGCCTGTAGCCTGCAGTCTGGGGGGATTTGTGGGCAGTCCGCCTGGCTATACATGCATACATAGACTATGAGCGCCTAGAACACTGGCTCTCTAAATGCACAGATGCTTATGAATCCCTAGAGAATCAAAAGCAGTTCAACAGATGATTTTCGCCAGAGGCCGGTTGTTAGTTCAGGTGGTAGTGTCTTTGAATGCAAACAGTGACTGTGCCATTCCACCTATGCTCTGGACTGGACTCATGATCAGCTTTAGTCTAAATGTTTTTTTTAAATACCTATGATTACCTTTTTTTAACATATCTTTTTTGATTTTATTAATATATATCAAATCCATTGGGATTCAAGAGACTTCCAGTAAGCATTATTGGAATCGGGTGAAGCTATTATCATTGTAGGAAGAACCCTCTTTATCAAGTTATTTAGATACATTTTTATATAACTAAGTGCAGACCGATCTACCTTGTGCCATTTGGCATTTTATATTCTGATGAATAAAAAGCACATGAAATGTTGAAAATGTCTTAAGTCACCTAGGAATGCTTTAAAGAAGCCCAAAATCAGCTTGAAATTCTAACATGTTCAAGTAATCAAGCAATGTGTTCGGTCCAAGAGTTATGTTTGTAAGAACAGGTCCCATAAACACGACTGTACTAAAGCAGGCCACAAGCCTTAAGAAGGTAGACTTGTTACAATTCATAGGCGATGCCTCCAAGCAAAATGGATCTAAAGTACATTTTAAAACACACTTTCGATGTTTTGTATTCATCTTAAAGCTGCAATTTGTTGCCATATTAATAAAGATTACACAAAATGAGAGTTGAATAGTTCTGTTAAGGTTTTGTTCCAGACCTAAGCTGTATTATTTGACTCTGCATTAAGTGTTTGATTTTTTGTGTGACAGAAATATGAATAGCATGCTTTCCAATGTATTTGGTTATAGGGGTTACATTCTAACTATCTGAAAATTGCTTATTTTTTATAACTTTATCTCAATCTTCATTGGTGCTGTCAGCTACACAGCCTTAATGAACAAAATATATTCATATAAAAATCCTGTGAAAATACCAGTTAATAGCACATAACATAGAATACATATTATAAATGTAAACTAAACATCTCATAAGCACTCTTAATCAAGATTAAGCAAAAGCTATTTACTTGTAATCCTAGTTCTCTTCAAGGGGATCCTCATCAAAGTCATAAGCACAGACGGGCCGTACCCACACGGAGTATCTTAGAGCACTTTTCAAATTTATATTTAAAAAATGTACATAGTACATCTGCACATTGTTTTTCTGTAGAAACGTATGCTTTTAAATCAAAAAGAAATAATATCTATTTAGCAATCTATTAAAGGCTAAAATTGCCACATTTAATTTGTATTTCACTTAAAAAAGGTCTCTTATTAAACTAACTAGTCACTATGTTAAGAAAAGTGAACAGACAACATCGTTCACAAACCTTTTCTAAAAGTAAAAAAATAGGAACTGAAGGATGCTCTTAGCAGATAGGCTGCACTAAGCACGGAGCAAAAAACTGTCACCGTGCCTTTAAGAGCATAAGGGTTGCATAATACTCCAATGAGGATTTCCTTGGAAGAGAACCAACAGTGTCCAGTAATTGTATGTATGGATCTATGGTTTGCAGCTTTTACATATCGCTGAAATATGAATGTTTGTTAAGAAAGCTGTGGCAGCAGCTTTTTCCCTGGTCGAGTGTTCCCCTTGCCTACCAGGAAGGGATTATTTGCCAACTACTAACATAGTCAGATTAAAGAAACTATCTATCTAGAAATGGTTTATTTTGTTGTATGCAAGCCAGTTTCAGTGAATCATAATTTACAAATAACTGGTCAGATTAGCTGATATCCGTTATACTCTCCAAATAGTACTTTAGAAATCTTTAAGGAGTGAGGCCCTCTTTCTGCTGCATTGGAAGGTTTGGGAAGAAAGTTGGTAAAGAGATTGTTCAATTTATATGGAAATCAGATATCACTTTTGGGAGGGCCTCTCATTAGCACCCTTTACTTAAGAAAAAACATATATGGTTGTTGCGAATAGAGAGGCTGACTCTCACTTACTCTGCAGACAGAAGTTTAGGTATATTCAATTCCCTAGGTGGAGAAGTGATTTTAGGGAGAGGAAATACCTTCATACTACTGGCTAAGAAATTTAAACTATGGCAATTCTACAGAAGGATCATTGTGAAAGAGATTGACTTGCAGTGACTGTTGCAAGGTGCACCATTATTGACGTAAAAGAAAATCTAGACTCATGAGGTGTAAGAGGTATGGAATCATCACATTTTCTTGGCATCTGGATGGATTATAGTTATTTTGTAAATACAAGAGGCAGGTTTTCTTCCACTTAATTGAACATGATGTCTTAATAAAAGGAGACCCAGTCTGCACAGCAACCTCCTGTGAGGTCTCTCAGACAGGTATAGAAGATCAGTGAACCACCACTGGCGTGGCCACTCCGGGGTAATCAGTATCATCCTGGCCTTTCAATGGCATTATTTGATCAGTACTGATAGTATCAGTGAAATGGGGGGGAACAGCGTGGAGACGTTTTCTTGACCAGTGTGTCAAAAGGGAATACGTCACTGTGCCTGGTTGGTAGTACTTTCAAGCAAAGATTGTGCATTTTATGTTTTCTGCATCTCCAAGTAAGTCTATTTGAAGATAGTCCCATTCATTGAGAACTCAAATATGGTTTTCTTGCATTGATCCACTGAGTAACCCTGCCTAGCTATTCTGGATCCTAAGTCGATGGAGTGCTGTGATGCTTGAATTCCTCACTAACAGCCATTTCCAAATGGTTTAAACTTCCAATGACAGGGGTCTTGAATGGTTTCCTTCCTGCTTGTTTAGATAATCCATCAGGATTGTACTGTCCATCGAAACATTTAGGAGTTTCAATCTCAAGTCACTCAGATCCAGGACTCCACACTTCTTACATCAGAGCGGTGCATCCTCTAATTATATCAGCTCACCCAGACTGATATGTTCCAACTTAAATATTGAAAAAATGAGTGAGGGGCACACTTTCCGATTTTACTTCATACTCTTCATTTATCCTTTCATTTTTATGAAAATTCTTGGCCAACATGTGTTTCGCGAAAATATTTGCTTCCTCAGAGCGATGTTATATCAGAGGCACTTGTAATATTGTCACAAGGGAAGTTCTCTTGTCCTCTGGTAAAAATAAAATTCCCTTTAGATTCTGAATATTGTGCATTCCCTATTCGACCTATAACCGGCTCAGTGCCGATTTTAATGGGGAGCATCAACATTAAAATCAGCACTTCAGTTAATGGTTGATTAGGTAATGGACAATAGTCAGAATTTAGAGGGAATTTAATGATGCTAGAGGACAATAGGACTTCCCTCATGACACATTACAAGTGCCTCTGATATAACACCGTCAGGCCCTGAGGATGATCTCCTTGTTTTGGAGGAGGTTTCCAGCGGCCGCTACTGGCTGCTAGCCTGCTTTGCCCTTTGATGGTCTCCTATGATTGCTGTAGTTGTTGCTGCCACCATTGTAGTGTTGGAAGCCTCTGCTGGAAAGACCTCCTGTCATAAAGCCTATAGTGTCTACTATAGTTCCTTTTCGGGTCAAAGTCCACTGTATTTATCGTATACACTCCGACTTCGTGAGCGACATTTTGTTGTCATCATCAGATCCAATCAAGGAAGTACCAGGAAAGGGTAGGTAGAGAATTTTTTGCAGGGCTTCCAGCTTTAATCCACTATGTCTTAACCAAGAACTGCACCTCAGACAGATTCCATGGCAATAAAGATGAGCGGACAAGTCTGCAGTATCTGCTGATGCATTTATAACCTCATTAGACACCGGCATCCAGTCTTGTAGTATCTCCTGAAATTATTGTCTGTCCTCCCTTTGCAATTTTTTTGGTGAACCTCTGTGAAAAAAAAATCCCAGTGGGAGCTGTCATAGTAGCCCAATATTGCTGCAGCACTTACTGTCTTTTTGCCTGTAACTGAAAATCCGCACATCTCCCTTCCAACCAACGTCATCCGCTTGCTCTCCTTATTCGATGAAACAGCAGAGGAAGGTGTAATAGCATGAAATCTCCTTGCTGCTGAGATAGAGGCTGATGCTGGGTTCATTCTTAAGAAAAGTGGATCTTGGTCTGGTGATTTGTATTTTTCTGAAGACTGGATGGAGCAGGCTTCCCAGGGCAGGAGTCAAGGACAGCGGCATTGCTTTTCCTGTAAGGCACGAGGCCAAAGGCAAGAGTGCTTTGGAAGATTTTCTGTGATGTAAAGTTTCCAAAATAACTGACGGAGTAGAAATCAATATGGGTATGCATAATTCTGCTGCACCTCTTACAAAAATGCTTTCAAAGTATTGATATCGTCCACTGGTGGAACACTGGAACATGGGGAATCATTCAGAGTTAGAGAATAATCCCTGATGGATACATGGTCAGATATATGTGAAAACAAGGAGAGTATCTATGCCTTTGACTGGCATATGACAACTGGATGGTCTGCTTTGACTTCTAGAGCATCTTGTTCTCACTGACACCTCCTGTGGGATCTAGAGCGCAATCTCATACTCCTGCAGGCAGTCTCAGCTTGAGGTGGCTTGGGAGGTGGAGGTTATGTTTGGGGTCCACTGGAGACTTAGGTAGGTGGGTCAAGGGTATTGGAGATGTAGGTGGTGCTGAGCGGAAGCGTTGCAAGACTAGCCACAGGGGTCATCTCTTTAGCAGAGAAGTATGTTCTCGAGTACTCAGAGTCAGATAATCTTAGTACCCCCTCTGGAGGCAATGGGAGCAAATGGTGATGACGTTCCTCCGTTCCTTGACATTGAAAGAGGAGATGGTTTTGCTCTTAGAGGTGGGCGCAGCATCGATGGAGGCTTCCCTTTAGGCATCAACATTGAAAGAGGTATTGACATCAAAGGAAGTCTGGATGTCATTTGTACATGTGTATTCAATTCCAGGTTTCTTGATGTCGAAGAAAGCCCAAGCTTTGACAGTGAAAAGGTTCTTATGGTACCTGTTATTAACATCAATCGTCTTGACATTAACGGGAACACCTATGATTTTGAAGTCCAATGTTAACAGCATCTTTTCACGTGTTTATACCTCTCCTTGGGTCTACCACTAAGGGTGTCATTGTAGGAAATTTGGGTTTCTGAATGAGGGAGGGTGAAACCCTACTCAAGTAGCAATCACAATTATTGCTAGGGTGAAACACAAGAAAACCGCAAATTAGCCTGCGCTTAACCTTCGGGTAGCTTACACAAACGCAGTCAGGCTTAACTTAGAGACAATGTGTAAAGTATTTATGAAGAATATCAATAGCAAAGTGAAAAACACAACACAAGAAAAATCCCACACCAATTTAGAAAAATAGAGTAAAATGTAATAAATTATTTGACACCAAAAATAACAAAGATCCAATCAGAAGAACCGGAGATATGCAGTTTTAAAGATTTAGGTAAATATAGAGCTTGAAAGCACAAAGCCCCAACTGTGGTTATCTGGTTGCGCCAGACCGGGATAAAGTCACAGCTTCAATCCAACCACGATGGTGCGCGGTTGGATACAGGAATCAAGTTAGGTCCACTGAATAAAGTACCTTAAATTCTGATGGCGGTGCTTTGCAAGATCCTGCATCGAGGTTGTGTAGTGCAGCGACAGTTCTGATAAGCTATGGCTGCAATGCAAGGTCCTGTGTCGAGGATGCATCTTGAGGGCCGGTTCCGAGGAGCTGTGATGTGAGGTCCTGTGTCAAGGATGTGTCGCGAAGGGTCCAAGGAGCATCACGCTGATTTGGTTTCTGCTAGGACCACAGCTGGGCTGGTAGAGCACTTCAGGCCCACTTCCATGGGTCCAGGACTGGGGTGGCATCACTTGAGGGACAGTACTCACTCACAGCTGGCTCTACTAGGTGCATGGCTCAAGGTGGTTGGAGCCTTTTCTGTCCCTGAGGCTCTGATCAGGAGGCCAGCCCTTAGAGTCTTTCTGGTGGTCCTGGGTTTAAGGGACAGGTTCAGTCCTTGTCACTCAGGCAGTAGAGCAGCAGTTCTTCTTGCAGCAGAGCAGTCCTTCTGAGTCTTCAAAAGGTCCACAGGTGTACATAAGAGTTGGGTTTGAGTGTCCATTTATCCTTGGTACCAGATTTGAAGTAGAGAAAGTTGCTAGAGGGCCCCACACCAAAGGTGTTTGGAATTTCCTTCCATCTGGCCCTGGCACCAGCTGTCTGGGGACACAAAAACTAGTGTGATCCCTTTTGAGTGTGCTGAGGCAGAGCCTTTGTGATATGCTAAGTGTGGTAGGTGACAGCTCCACCCCCCACCCCATCAAGTTAGAGATGGCCCATCCTGCCAACACCTATTCTCCCTTTCCCTCACAGTCGGGGAGCAATACACAAAGGTCAACTACCAGCTATACCTAGTCTTGTGAACCAGAATACAGGCTGCAAGCACCTTGGGCCAAAAAAAATGCCAACTTTCTAAAAGTGTTATTTCTGAATTGTGACTTCAAGTCCAAAGTTACCATTAAAGACGGTTTTAAATCACAATTCTTTAGAGACCAAATTCGACTTTCCTACCTGCTCCCAATTGAAAGTTATTACTAAATGTAATAAGGTAGCCCAATGTTATCCAATGTAATAGGCAGGTGTTGCAGTAGTGAAAAACAAATGTAGAAATTTTTCACTACCAGGACACGAAAATGTTAAATGTACAGGCCCAATGCTTTTAAATACACTGCACTCTGCCCTATGGGCTGTTTATGGCCTACCTTAGGGGTGACCTCTCTGTATTAAAAAGGAAGGTTTAGGCCTGGCAAATGGTTTATTTTGCTAGGTCGAAATGGCAGTTTCTGCACACACAGGCTGCAATGGCAGGCTTGAGACATATTTGAAAGGCTACTTAAGGGGGCGGCACAATCGGTGCTGCAAGCTCACTAGTAGCTTTTATTTTACAAGCCCTGGGTACATGTAGTACCATTGTACTAGGGACCTACAATTAAATTAAATGTGTCAATTAAGTGTAGCCAATTTCAGACACTCAAACCCAACTCTTATGTACACCTGTACTGATACTCTCCTCAGCAGTACAGTAGTGCCGGTACTCAGGGTGATAAAGCTAAGAAGTGCCGGTACCATTTAAAGCATTGGGAAGGGGTGACATTTTTAGGTGGTGAATGTGATGGGCCCTCGTCGCCATTGTAAAAGAATCATCCAAAGGCAGGAAATATGATTTAATAATATCCTTTATTGGAGCTTGTAAATCAGCTTCCATGTTCATCCCAGTATCTCAATTAAATGTCCCTTGTACATTCTTCCCTTAACATTCTTTTAGAATGAATGGCATCATCACAATGTCACTTACACATTATTACAGCACCGAAAAGCGTTTCCACACGTCAGGGGTAGTAAGCGCTATATAAATACAATACAAAATAGAGCCCACATATGCTTGGATGCACTCCTGGTCAGTACCGTTTTTTTCACAGTCCTTTGTTTTGAAGGAGTGGGAAAGATTACCCATTTGCACTGGAATTCAATCATTGCACATAAAATCCCATGTCCCCTCTTTTTACCACTTTATTTCTTTCTTTCCAAAAATAAAGTAAAAAAATCACAAACTTAATTTTTAAACTTTTCACATCGTTTGCAAGTGGCTCGTTGTTTTGCAGGACACTTCAGCCAGACCTGGGTTATAAGGCACTACAAGGCTGCATTCTGTGACTGTTAGTTTTGTTTTTTACAACCTTTGTAAGAAGCAGCCGTCTGTATCTTTGTAGCATCTTAAAACTCATTGGTTTGACTTTTTGGCACAATTTTTTGGTGGGAGAGGGCAAGCGACAAAGAGCGAGAGAGCAAGTGCTGGACAGGGCAAGCAACAGCAGGAGATTGGCGGGAAGACCAACAAGCATTGGCATAGCTAATAGGTCTCGCCTTTGGGACCTTATAAGTGTTTAGCTATGCAACAGTTGCATAACTAAATACTTATAAGGTCCCAAAAGCGAGACCTATTGGCTATGCAAAGTGGCCGTACGGCCGCGAAAGTGAAAGTGATCACGATCACACATCAAAGCGGCCGTGCGGCCGCTAAAGTGAAAGTAATCGAGGTAAAAGTGGCGCGCGCTCCAGCGCACATGCACTGTAGCTCTAGGCTGGCCTGGTAGCACTTTTTTGGAGCCCTCTCAATAAGTCTCGTCAGACCAGCGCATGCGCTGGGTCAGGCGAGACCTAAAAAAGCAACAACAAAGGAGGTGGGTGGGGGGGGCAAGCAACAATGGGGGAGTGAGGTAGAGTGTGCACATTAAAGGTAAAGAAAGAGTACCTTTCAAAGCAGCGAGCAGTGAAGAGAAACTGGATAGGGAAGCAGTACTTGGGCCATGCAGTAATTTGGGCCATGCTCCATGGTAGAAACAAAGCGATACCGAAGGGGATGATGGACGGAGCGCCTGAGCAAATCAAACACTCACCCCCAGTCAACTGGTCTGGGTTTAATCCATCATCATTCTTTAGCTCACTCGACCACCCCAGTTCAGACATGGTCATATGCAAATCAGTCTGACCCTGTGCCTCATGGGAACAGTCCAGCCCGAACTGCCAAGCCATGTCTTCCCTGGACTGGAAACAAGCATCCTGGGGCCATATTGCTTTTTTGGACCTGCAGGTATTTATAGCAGGTAACACTATCCAGAATAAACTTTTTTGGTAAAGACACTGCAACCAATAATATTTTAAGAGCAGATAGTGCACATCCTCCCGCAGTAATTAGTAATTAGGGGTATCCCCTTTGGGGAAATGATAAGAACCAGAAGAAACTGCAGCAAGGAGGAGGATTTTGAGATAGGGTTGCAAGACTTGAGAAGGAGACTAGTGGCCAGGGGTTACACTAAGTCAAGTCTAGAGGAAGCAAAAAGACGAGTGCAGGGAATCAAAAGAGAGGAAACATTGATGCAGAGACCCAAGTGAGAATCACAGGGGAAATTGGCCTTCATTTCCACTTATAATACTGAGCATAAAAGGATTTTTAGGATTCTGAACAGGAATTTGAATCTCTTGAGGGAGGGGGGGGCAGGTTTAACTGAGATCTTTCCTGACAAGCCAATAGTGACATATAGGAAAAGCTCTACTATAGGGAACTTGATTACAAGAAACTATTTGGAACGTGTACAAGCCACTAACTGGTAGCCAAGCCAACCAAATGGTTTTAATACTTGTGGTTCATGTGTTATTTGTGATTTGGGGATGAACCATATGAAGTATTTCAAATACAATACAAACAATATTGTATCAATGAATTCATAAATTGCAACAGTTGTGAAATGATTTATGTAATCAAATGTGAATGCAACTACATTTATGTGGGGAGCACCAAGAGGGCTCTGAAAGCCAGGATTCAAGAACATTTGTCATGCCATTATAAATAGTGATATTAGATCCCCCATTTACCAACATATTCAGGATAATCATCCAGCCTTGACCAGTTTTAAGTTTCATGGAAATCAAAGGGTCTTCGCTGACAGAAGGGGTGGAGGGGTGACTGGGAGCCTAAAATACGTCAAGAGGAGGCGAAATCGATCCGCAGATTAAGATCTGTAGAGAAAGGCCTGAACAGTGATAATGTGTTTCATTATTTTCCATGAAGAATTTTGAGCACATGTTTGAACCACTGGTAACCATGGAAGGTCATGGGTGAATGGACCGTGGCTATAGGTATCATTGTTTCCCTAACGACAAGATAGAACTGACCAGTATTAATGAGGTGACTGGGATGTCAGGTAATGTCAGATGATAGAGGATATAATATTGAACACATTCCGTTATTCCCTATGAAAGATTCTGGAGCACATTTTGAGCCACTGGAAGCGATGAAGTGTCATGGGTGAATGGACCAGTGTTAGCGATCACTGTTCCCCTAAAGAGCAGACTAATAATATTGAGGTGACGGGGATGTCAGGTGATGTCCCTTCAGTCCATATGGGACCAGGTTGGTTGATAGAGAGGGGGCTATTGTACCCAGATAGAAAGAATAGGAATTACTGAGATTCGTATCTTGAGAGGAAGAATTGGAAAAGGAAGCATATGCTGGTTAATGTTATTTGATACAGTGTTGAGAAGTAAGCGGGTATTGGAGTTGGATGGTATGGAATTAATTATAAGTGGATAATGAGTGCAGTGTGAAGAGAAAAAAGAAGTTGTATTACAGGATTAGTAGTAAACATGGATGTGGTGTTTTACTGCGGGTAGGTCATGTTGGTTTTGATTATTTGCGGTTATGTATATCAAGTTGAAAAGTGAAGATCTGTATGATGGTTTGTTACTGCTGGAACAGGAATGATGAGAGGAACACGCAAAAAACGATCGGCTGTTTGAGGTCGAGGAAGTCGAAGAAGACGCGGCTCCCGCTCCCGCCTCTGTTCCCCCCACGGCGGGCATTGTTCCAGCATTGTTTTCAGCCTCCGCTTTTGCCCCCCCGCTTTCATTAGCGGTCGGCGGGGGGTGGCTGTGGCGAATTGCGGTGGCAGCAGTGCGCGGTGGCCGTGGTGATTCCCGCAGTGACTCCCGCGATTCTCCTGTGGCTGGGGGCCGCGGTGGCAGTCAGACCACCCCTTCTCTTCGCCCTGCACCCTCAGACCCCAGTTGCAGCTGCAGGCGGAGCTGTGAGCAGGGCGTAGGTGGAGGTTAGGGGAGCTGCAGACGAGCTGCTCGGGCCGAGAGTCAAGTCGAGACCCGGCTGAGAATCGATGACATTGAGACTTTAGCTGCCTTGTTGTTCACCGGCTGCACGGGACACCACAAACTACTATCCGGAGGAACCCCTGGAGGGACGAGGGTCCCAGGGCCAAACTTCTTACCCCACACTGCTACTTTGACTCTGGGGCTCTACCTTTTACAGTGGATTTGCTGGGCTTTCTCCGTTTACACGGCTATTTCGCCGACATCTCCTTCCTGCTGCCCTTCCGTCCCCCGCCGCCGCAACAACCATCAGCGGCCGCAGAGCGGGGACGAGACTACATCCCCCACGATCTTCAGCGGCTGGAGAGCCGCCGATACAGTTTTGGCGCCAGGAGGCGTATAAAGGGCCATCGTGACCCCCGCGTCGCGGGCTAAGCCCGGGCAAAGGGCGGGCCGTCTACGGCCGGAAAAGGCTGGGCTGGGCCCCCCCTCTGACATCTGTGACCTGGTCACCCCAAGTAAGTGACCCCTTAAAAGTACGTGTTTGTTCCTACATTCTGTTTTGTCCCAGACCCTTCGTTCAAGCCTGTCATCTATTGCCTACAATGGATAAAACACCTTCGGTAAAAAAGTCCACCAATGGAACATTGGATCACTTTGTTATCAGGACAATACCGGATCCAGATCGGGAGGACTCTCTAGCAGCGCGGCGAGCTGACAGACGCCGCTCGATTGAGCATATTAAGAACATGCGTATGTCTCCTCAACCAAGCACATCAGCCCATGACGGTTCCTTCGTAATTTCAACAACATGTGATCGTTCTAGCAGTGAAAGCACTCCATTGCTTTTACGGGACAGATCTAATCTGATAACTTCTATCACCGATCACATTGTTGACTCTATTAACGAACTAAGTGTAATTATTTCTACCTCTCCCTGTGTCCTTGTTTCACCCGCTAAGTCCAGGGTGTCTACCCCATCACCTGTGGTAGTGTTACCCCCAAAAAAGATTCATTCTCGGAAACTTAAGCCTGATCCTCCCCAAGGTACCCCCGCCAACAAAAAGAAGGAGAAAGTTAGGAGGTAGAACTTCTAAGGGTAAATCGGGTAGGCATATCCAAAATCCAAAGCAAAATATCGATCCTGTTGACATCCCAGCTTTATCTACCCCGCAATTGCACATGCCATCTCCCCTGTCTATCTCTCAATCCATTCCAACTAAGGATACCCCCACCATTAATATAACTAGGTCTATCGAGCAAATAGTGCGATCCCTTATTCTCCCAGTAATAGAGAGATTGAACACCATTACTCTCCAGTTGGGGTCCTTAGGAGAGCTAGTCAGAGAGAATTTAGTAGCAAAGAAGACTTACCCTAATAGTGCTCCATCATCTCTTCCCCCGGTAACGGTATTACCGAGCCCCCCTCCTGCTATCCTGGAAAAAGGTTTATTACCTTCTTTGATATCTGTTCCATCAAAGCTTCCTTCTGCCCCCGTGGGAAAAAGTTGTGCCACAAATAAAGATCGACCCCGCCCTCCTCAAAAGGGTGAGGTAAAAAACTTCAATACCTCCATCTCAAAATCGTCCCAGTTAAACACGTCATGTTCATTACGCCCATTTTCTGAATCCAGGGTAAATACACAGGTGGGTGGGAATTGTACAAATCTAAATCCAGCCCCTGTCCCAGGTAACCATCTAAAACCAGAGGCAAGGCGAGAGCATAGCACTAGGTTAGTTGACCTCCCCCCGGAAGTGGCTCCATATGTAGTCATTTTGACAGGTGTCCCGCCCTTAGAGGAAGGCAAGACGGAAGATTTTTACCAACTAAAAAATAAAGTCCTCTTCTGGCTTAGCCAAAATCGACCGCTTCCCCCGTACCTGAACGGCGCAATCATTCACGTCAGGCGTTTGCCCTGGCTGGGCTGTAGAACGAAAAACCTATTCGGTGACATTATTATTGTTAATTTTTCAGATCGAGGAACTGTAAGATATATTTTAGATGAATTTCAGGAAATTGGGTCAGGGGGCATCATGACACGCGATCTGCTATTCTTCTATCCAAGATCGGTTGTAGATTCCATACCTAATCTGGGACTTTTAACTAGCTACCCTAATGAGCGTTTTAGGTATAGCCGTAATAATGGTTTGTTTAACATGAATTCCTTTATTGGTCTCAACCCATTTTACGGTCATAAACCTTTTTTAGCTCCCTATAGGTTTGATTATCCATCAGGACTTGACATAAATGACTGACTGGTTCAATTCACGCAGTCCCCAGTCTGTCCGTCCCGTTCACTTCCTGAAAATGAAAACGAAGTACCTCAGCTCCACTCTGCTTGTAGGCCTATGGAGGTCCATCACTCCACATCCCAGAGTACACTGGATTTCCAATTAGACCTAGATTCCTCAAAGGTTTTGACAAAACCCCCTGGTGGAGTTACTTTAACTGTGGTGGGTTCGGTTAACTCCGCCCTCTCCCCCAAAACCAAATTTCCAGTCGATGATCTTCCTTCTGGGGGGGGTCCAGTTAACACCAACCTCGCTCTCAAATTTATTTTCTGGAACATTGCAGGACTACGCACTAAGGCAGACAATCCATCCTGGCTCTCCGTCATCAGGGAGCATAACATCGTTTGCCTGCAGGAAACCTGGCTGACAGCACCTATTCACCTGCAAGGTTACAAAACCTTTAACTCATTTGCTGAACCATCTACATGTGGGCGAGCGAAAGGTGGCCTGGCAATTTATCTCTCGAATGAACTTTTAACCACAGACATCAAAGTTATTAATACCAATCCCTATTCCCAGATTATTTTGATAACACTTGACAAAACACAGGTGTTTTATATAGTTAATTTTTATAATAATTTGACCCCCAAGGATATACTTCCAGTCCTGGAAAACATCTATCGACTCTTATTTGAAGAGCGTCTCAATCATTCTAATTGCAGTATTTCCATAGTCTGGGGTGGAGACTTTAATCTTAACCTCTGTAAGGGAGGTGATTCCAACATCTGTGGTATTGAGGATGACCTAGGTAACAATGTAACGCATTTCCCTCATACTAAACTAGGGAATTATCTGACCGAGATAATATTCAATTTAGATCTCGGATTTACTAACGATCTTGTTTCCCCCCCAGTCCCTTTTACTCCTACCTTCAATGGCAGGGGACTAACTAGTCTGATCGACTTTGTTCTGGTTTCCCAAGCTTCCAAAGATCAGCTACATAGCGTTCGAACTGGGATCGACCCCAGCAGCGACCACTTCCCTAATATTCTCGCCATCGCTATCCCGGAAATGTTAGTACCACCCAGTAAGCAAACTCTCTTAATACAAGACACTTTAAGGGTAAATAAGCTGAACGGGTATGCGATCAAATGGTGTAAAGTTGATGCCGAAAAGACTACTTCAGCAGTCTTGAGCCGCATACTCCCGCACATAGAAACGTGCTTAAATTTACAGTCGCTTCCCGGTCAGGTACTGGAAAGTTTCTCTCTCATTACATCTGAAATTAAGAGAGAGCTGTTCCGTAAAACGACGGGCACAAATCAAACAAAAAAGGGTTGGTTTAATTCTGCAACAAGGCGCTCACATCAACTATTGAAGAAAGCTCTTACTAAAACTGTCAGGGATAGCGAGGAAGTGAGAAGATTGAGAAAATGTTATAAGCAAGCACTAAAATCCTGCAAGGTTGATATCAAGAAGGAATTATGGGCCAAGCTGCATCAGAGTAGCTCTCTTAAGGACTCGGCCACTTTCTGGAAAATAGTTAGAACTCCCTTTTTGACTGATCAACAAGAGACCCCAAGGATCGAGGTAGCAGTGGGTGAGGCAGCATGGGTTGACCATTTCTCAAGGATCTTTGGTCTCTCGGATGATTCTATGCCAGACCCCCCCCAGATAGTGCAGGGATACGGCTTACCCAAAACTACAGTAGGTCTCCTCCCACCCCTAATTCTAACCTTCATTTTGGCCACGATGAGGTACTTATGGCGTTGCAGGCCTCTAAATGTGGCAAAGCCCCAGGTCCTGATGGGGTCCCTGTGGACCTATTCAAAAACAACTTAGAACTATGGTCCCCAATTCTCACCAGGGTCTTCGAAGCAGCCACTAAAATCGGCCCACCAGAGTCCTGGACAACTTCTATTCTTCTTCCTATCTTTAAGAAGGGCGACCGTAATAGTCCTGCCTGTTACCGACCCATTTCCCTCTTGGATTCTACCGGCAAGGTGATGGGTCGGCTGCTTCTTAAAAGACTCCAGGATTGGGTTGAAAGCAATCAAGTGGTTTCCGACCTACAGTACGGCTTTCGAGAGGGACTTGGGACAGTGGAGCAGGCACTAAACCTTTCCCTACTGATAGGTAAATACGTTGGGGCTAAAAAGGGGAGGTTGCATTTAGCATACGTCGACTTATCGGCGGCATTCGATTGCGTTTCCCATAGTAAGTTATGGAAACTCCTTTTGGCTATGGGGATAGATCCTCTTCTGGTGAATTTTATTCGGAATCTCTATTCAGGGGCCTCAGCTAAAGTACGGTACGGTCTGGGGGGGGAAGTCACAGCATCATTTCCAGTACTTAAGGGTGTCAGACAGGGATGCGTTTTGGCCCCCTTTCTTTTTAATCTATATACAAACGGTTTAGAAGCTGCGATGTTGGCAGGAAGCCAGGACCTACCAGCGATTGGTCACCGTTCGATACCCGCGTTGCTTTACGCGGATGACGCGGTGATCATGGCCAGGACCCCACGCCAACTCCAACTTCTCCTCGATAGATATTGTGACTTCATGGCAGCCCTCGACTTAAAAGTAAACATAAAGAAAACGTTTGCCATGCACATGGGGAAACGCCTTAGACATTCCGGCTGTATCCAGATAAACAATACCACCCTGGAGACTGTTACTGCATACCCCTACTTAGGTATTCTGATAGACAATACCTCTAGTTGGGGTCCCACCCTCCAGGCCAGAAAGTTGGGGCTCCTCAGGACTACAACAGCTTTGGTCACATTCGCACAAAAACTAGGCCAGCGCCCTTCCCGGGAGTTGATTCAGATTTATGGGGCCAAGTGCCGTCCAGTGGCAATGTATGGGGCAGGGGTCTGGGGTTACATCGACACGGAACCTATCCAAAAAATAGAAAATGCTTTCTTGCGGTACCTTTTGGCCGCCCCCAAAAGTTCACCAATTTACGGTTGCCACATGGAGTTGGGGGAAGATTACATTTCAGATCTTATTGCAATCCAACCAATTCTTTTATGGCATCGTCTTTGGGTTACTCCAGAATGCAAACTGACTCGGCAGCTCATCTCTGACTGTCTCACCTTAGAAGGTTGGAAAAATATCTCGTGGCTGCTGTATGTTTATAAATTTCTGAAAGATGTAAACCTGGAATCTCTTTTCATACTTCCTGAGTCTTCAGCGGACATTTCACGCAAAAATTTGAAAACCGCGTGCTTATTTCATCTACGTGAGCTGCGCCTAACATCAGAGATCTCAAAGCCCACAAATCTCCATCTTGCCGCTGTACAAGTCTCATTAGGAATTCAGCCATATTTACTAACCAGTGCCACCCATTATGAAAAATATCTTTTAACACGATTCCGGTTTAACACTTTCTATCGGTTGATTACCTTCCCGAAGACAAAAGATTGGTCCAGAAAATTAATTCCGTGTCCCTGTGATGGCCAATCTGAACAATCATTATTGCATGTAGTCCTATTTTGTAGTTATTATGATTTTCCACGTCATAAGTGGATTTTACCTTTACTAAAAGTCATAGGCTTACGCCAGTGTCGTCCGGCCCTTCTTGCATTACAACGTTTGGACACTGAGCATAGCATCTTTTTAATATCCAGTTTTCTAAAAGCTTGCGTTAAATATCGTGAAAACTATGACCTTTCTTAATTCGCCAGATTGTAATGAATTAAAAGTAACTATGTGTTATATACCTGTTGTATTTACAATCAATGCATATTAACTTTTTCATGATTTACTTGAATATTTTTAATCTCAAAACTTTGTTTTTAATTCTTGTATACTTTTATGGTTACAAATTTTGTATCCGAATAAAGTTTTAATTGATTGATTGATTGATTGATTGAGAGGAACACACAGTACTGTCTTTAAACAGGGTGGATGAATGTTTACGATAAGGAGAGGATAAAGCCGATTTACATGAAATTCAATGATAAAATCTTGGATTTTTATTAGGACCCTGCACCCATAGTGACAAGAGTTTATGGTTGTGTAGAATATGCCACGGACTGTGCGGATTACATAGGGGGTGGCGCCTTGTCATATGCTGAATTAGTTGAAAAAGGAAGTTTCTGGAATTGTCAAATGACTGTGCGGGCAACGCCTTGGGTCAGGTAGGACAGGCGGAAGGCGGCACCCTGGGCAGGTGAGAATGAACGTGATTGGCTGGAGGACAGGAGGATCAGAGAGGAAACCTGATTCGGAAAACAGAATGAATGCTGGTTGGTGGAAGTAGATTTTGAATTAGCAAAATGGAAACTAGGCTGAATTTAGGGGGAATTGAGTGATCGATAGATTGAACCTACAGAGTAACTAGGTTATGGATTGGTTGAAAGATGTGTGGACAAGAAAGAGAGCACGCTGGAGACTTCAGAGTTCATTCTGAAGTGGAGTATAAAAGAGTGGGTTAAAAACCAGTTTGAACATGACGTTGTACGAAAGAAGGACAGTGTTAGAGACGCGTTAGAAGGAAGCGTGGAACGTAATTGGTGAGTGCATGAGGGTTTTTGAGGAAATGTTCACAGAGATAGAAGGCATAAATAGAGATGAATTGATATGGGACAGTGCAAAAAGGAGTTGTTTAGTATCATGCTACTGACCTTGAGGACTAATAACAGGTAGTGAATGGTGGGTATACTAGTTGTGGACAGAATTGAGGTTATTGAGACACAGCAGGACCATTGGGCCCCTGGGAGCATGGGAAGTTGGGAATAGTTGATAATATGGCCTCAGGGTTGTCTTGCATAGCAGACTTGGACTAACATTACATATACTGGAGTGACTTGGTGTTTTCTCCCATATTCTAGGCGTTTGCAATACACAAAGATTGATACTAGAAGAAGGATGGGCGCACGACATGGTATTTAAAGCCATATGATTATCATGATATTTGAAGGTAACACAATATTATTCATTGTAGGGTGCAGAATTGGAGAAATGTAGTAATGTAGAGGGCCTAAAACATATAGTTTATATATGATGTAAAATCGATGAAGCAATTATAATGGTCAAAATGGGGACACTATGTTCTATGTTTTGGAACTAGTGACTGTATTGCTTTAAACTCATGAATGAGTATGTCTTTTTGTTTTTTAGATTGGATATAGGTAGGGAGTCTGAACTAATATATTCATAGTGACTGATTTAAAATTTATGTTATCGTGAAGTGTGAATATGTATGTGAAAAAACGATTATTGACTGGCTTGTTTTAAATTTGCAGCCCTGATGATGTCTGCGTACGACGAAACGCGTTGGCTGGATATATTGGATAATGTACCTTTGAGTTGAAATATTGGATTGAATAATACATTCAGAATTGGCTTTCCAATTAAACAAGACTCCCTTGGGATTTTCTTGGTTGGATACACAGTGATTGGACAATATATGAGCGCGCTGCTTGGAACGCTATCATTACTTGGATGAATCATATGCTCCTTTTGTATAGATTGTAGTTATTTTTGGTGGCCCAGTGGCGGTGGGACCACATAAAGTAGAGCGTGATCAGAACTTTGAGAATAAGCATCCTAGAACAGACACCTGCACGCACTTTGCTTGCCACCCTCACCGCCACATTGTGTATAAATGAACATGAACCTGTTGAGATCACTGCATTTGATGATGAATGAATCATCCTCTGATTTATAAAAGAGGTAACCAACAAATAAGTAAATGTGACACTGCAGTAAAGGTTCATTCAGAAAACCCTATACTGGCTGGCAGCAGTGTTGAATGAAAGAAGAATGTTCAGGGCTTCAGCATCAATAAAAGCCGCAGGCGGCTGAAATGAATGTTTTGGAAATTGGTCTCATGGGACAAAGTTTCGTTATTGCTGTTTGTGTGGGTTCAGCTCTTGGAAACACCATGAAAACATGGAAACAGCACGAGCTTCAACTCTGATGTTGTCTTTCAAGCAAAAGCAAAAAAAGGTGCCACGACCTAAGCGGAAGAACACTAATCGGGAAATCAATCATCAGCACTTGGCCCGTGCTCCATGGAAGAAATAAAAAACACACAGAGACAAAGGGAAACTGACACTGAAAAGGAAGAGAATAACATTGGCAATGAAGCCGACCAATGATGAGTAGTGGGCTATTAAAAGCCCCTTTTTAGAGCTGTTTTTCTATAGGAACAATAGTTCGTTGCAGACAACAATATACGCGCTGTCTCAGCTGAGACCTAAAAATTAGCGGTGACATAGTAACATAACTAACCAATTTTTTTTGTGTGTGTTCTGAATTCTGTTCTCTTTAAAGAGACTGCTGCTTCCATTCCTGAGTCCAGGCATCAATAAATATAGTGATCCCCTAACTGTATGTTACAGGTCTGAGTCTGCGTTGTTATACTGTTTGGTGGCTGCTTATCTTTGGTTCATGTGGTTGTCTACTTGTTAGGCCCAGTAGAAGTGAAAATGAAATCTATAGCTCTCTTCCAGGATGTTCTCACCGATAACCCGTGTGAGGGATCAGGGAGCACTTTGCCAAACATAAATATTAAAAAATGTACCTATATACATCTGCATGAAATGTTTTCATAGAAAAGTGTGCTTAAACAGAAAAACAATCGTTTTTGCAGTTTATTAAAGGCAAAAATGCTCAAATGTAAATTTCTTTTGTATTTTAAAAAGCATCCAATTAAAGTAAAGCCACTACATTAAGAAAAGTGACCAGAAAATAGCTTTCATCAACCTTTTTATAAGGAAAAAGAAAGGGAATGAAGGGCAATGTTAGCAGATAGGCCCCAAAAGCAACGAACAAAAAAAACTATCCCAGAGGTGATAGTTAGATCACTTCTTTTTTTCTGACAACAAGATCTGAAAGCACTGCACTCAACCTTCTTTGCTTTTTCTCAACTTTTCAAAACTTGCTGAAAACTATCTCACTCAATGTCCCTTAGGACTAGGAGTATTTGTCATTTATTTTCTGACGGGAATCTTTTTATTTTCCAGTCAGAATGCATTCACTACACATATAGTGCTGCCCTGCCTGTGAAAAGGAAAAACCCCAGACAGATCCCCATGGCTTGGACCTCTCTGCAGGGTCATCCCCAAACGTTTTGGCTTCAACCTTCGTCACACCTCTAGCTCATTTCAATGAGTACATGCAATTATATATTTCCCATTTAAAGCACTGCCCCTCCTGTGGTCACAACAACTGAAATACTACTGAAATTAGAAGGTTTCATACAGAGCCGAGGCTTGGGTGCAAGGTAAGGAGGTGCCAGCTGACATATTGCATACAATACATATCCATACATTGCAATTCAATGTGCCGGGTTCCTGGCGGCTGTAGGTGCCTCCCATGGCATGAGAATGAGCTGAGCCTGTGAGGAGCGCAGGCCCCGCCCTGGCTGTGACGCCACGCTGCAGCCCATTGGCTCTGCCGGTCTCCGCCCCCAGCCTCCGGCACTCCTGGTGCCAGGCCCTGCCTCCCAGTCCCCAGACTGCTGCTGGCTGAGGTGGTGAGGAGGTGTGCTTTGGGAGCCGCTCGGCCAGCGGCGGCTGCAGAAGGGGTCAGAATGTTTAATGGAGCCTTCGGTCCAAGTGTCCGGGCCTCCTCTAAGTGCTCCCAGTTTCGCGATAAGAACTGAGGCAGAAAGGTATATTGTGGGCACGATCACGCGGTTAGTCACGTGGGGAGCCGGGGTGATGGGGACTTTGGTCATCTAGTTTCAGGATCCGCGACTTCCACAGATCAAATGTTTTTCTCCCCTGGCGCCGAGAAAGAAATGTTTGCAGCTGGCGTGATGTTGAAAGTAAACACGTGACTATCAGACGGTTTATGCAGCGCCTGGTGTTTCCAAGTTAAGCTGAAGCCCTGTAAATGCCCCTGAACAATATCAATGTATATAAAATGTCAGCGTGACCCGCCGCTGCCACAGGACAAGCCATCGTTTTGGGCTATTCATATAAAGAAAGCACTGATGAAATGCCCTCTCGAGTGGGTACCTGCTAGGTGTCAATCACTCACTTTGAAGTGTATTGCCTGGGTGAAATCGCCAGACAAGGGGCCACGTGAGGTGCAGGAACGATAGTGAGTTAGGGGCGCTGCCTTAAGAGCTTAGGATGGTACAGTGCACCCACCCCAAACCATCCATAATAACGAAGCTGGCGTGCACGTATGCATTCACGTGCCACTCTGAAACACCGTACCATTCACATTGTGCCCACGACCTCGGGCTTGCAGCGCTTCGAAACCCCAAAAGGAGGCATTGCTAATGGTGAGTTCAAGTGGTGAGCAGAGAAGTTGTCTAAATCTGCACACTCGTAGCTTTAACACGCAATGAAAAGGCGTCATCGCTAAAATTATGTCATCACGTGTGTGCCATAGAATCCCTAATATTACCATCTTTAATTACAATGCATCCTCTAAGCGCCCTGTCCGCCTCCACCTATAGATCTAGTGAGTGTGACAGGCAGCTGTGAGCCCTGACTCTTATTGCTCACCATAGGCCCGCCCCTGGGAGGGGCCTCTGGAGCACCGGCTGACCCTCTCGAATGTGAACAGAGCAGGCTCGAGACAGAGCTGGAGCAGCAGCCGAGGAAGCGCGAGCGCCTTGGGACGCAGAGGTGACCCACTGGGCAGAGCGGAGGACGCCTAGCGCCCAGAAGAGAAAACACACGCCACGCAGCACTCCGAGGCCAGCCGGCGCCGCCTGGGACAGGGCAGAGTGGAACGAGCGTCCTCCGGCAGACGGAGAGGGGAAACGCGGCCAGGACCCGGACTCCCCTCCACGATCAGACCGCAAGGGGAAGCGGACCGGTGTTCGCAGCTCGAACCCGCTCATATTTATTTATTCGGATCTGCGGAGAGATCGAAACAGACAGATCTGTGTCCGGCGTCACCGAGGATCTGGGGCGCCAAAGATAAAGAAATCTAAATTGCAGAGCGAAAATGGATTGAAACTTTTTGTTTGTTTCTGCTAACTTTTTGGGAGCAGTCTGTTACTAGTCGCATCGCTTTCAGTGCGCGGATCGCGTGTGGCGGGAGCGTGGCTTCGGTGGTCTGACCTCTGGTGTTTGTGTCCTTTGCTCTCCGGGGCCATGGAGGGCCCCTTCCTCCGGAGGGACTAGAGGGGCGCGCGGCGGTGCTCTGCCTCCTGCCTGCCCAGGATCGGCCAGGAGTTTGGGGTTTACTCCGGGGAGGCTGGTGCGCCTCCCTCTGCCGCCTTCGGGGCCGGATCCTTTCTTTGCTCTCTCCCTTCCTTCCCGGGGTTGGATTTTCTTCCCGGGTCTAGTCCCGGAATCATGAACTTGCTCCTCACTGTGCTCAACTGGAGCCTGGCCGCGCTGGTGTACTTCGGCAATGCCAAGGTAAGAGGGCACAGAGTGTGTGTGTGTATGTGTGGGGGAGGGCTGGCTGGGAGGCAGCATAAAGGCGTGAGGGCATGGGCACCGGGTAGGGTGCACATAGGGATGGGGTGCACGGTAGAGGGGGGGGGCTGAGATAGGGCACGGGTACCAGGGCGTGTGTGAAACACCCAGGTGCCCAGGCCGCAGTAGTGCACCGAATTACAAGGGCCAGGCAGGGCATATGACTTGTTCAACTTCTTCCGTATAAACTACAGCTACTGGGGGGGGGGGGGGGGGTTGTACAATCAGTGCGCTTTGCTGGTACCCCACAGAGAGCAGGGCCCCCGAGGAGGCTTTAAACATCCAGTCACCTGATGCTTTTACAGCGTGTTCATCCCAGAGTGCCCACGGAGCCTGGCATGGCTTGGCACCATCTCTTGCAGGGGGGTGCCGCGCCAACATACTTTCAGCGGAGTCCACCAGCGTGGCAGTGCCGCGCGGAGTTCACTCCAGGTTTGCGTAGTATGCCTCATTAACCACATAACTTGCGTGCAGGTACACCGCATGTGGGCATGAAGTGTAGAATCCGTGCACATCACACGCCCTGCACAGGGCACTAGCACAAGTAAGAGCCATGAAGGCAGGCACTGTCTGCAAGATTCAAGGCACACGCCGGCCTCATGTCTACGTGTACGGATTCGTTTGGCGTGTTTAGAAGCGCCCCATCCTTTAAGAGTCCGACTTCAAGGCGCTGCTCGAGAACTATCAATGCACGCTCTGACGTGCTTCAAGTGTCAGATATTATTGTTTTAATAACATGCTTTTATTGTAGAAGTTTTGTTGGGGAAGTAAGTACTTACATTAATACGGAACACCACAAATGCGTATTGTAAACTTTCGATACATTTCTTTTGAGGTCCTTAGCGGAAAGGTCTGGCACAGTTCTGAAGGGGGGTGGCGGGGGTCGCAAACTGTGTCTGTGATTAAGCACCCCTCCCCCACACCTCACTTTATTAAAAGCTAGTATATTGGATTTCTATCCCGCAGCCGGGTCTCTCCAGCGTTATGTGATTTTGGGGGGCCCAGGGGAGTTGGGCCCCCCACAAGCGGGGCCCTGACTGTCAGCTGCTGCTTTCCAGATAGAACAGATCGGCCCTGCATTCCTTCTCCGCCAAGGCTGGGAGGTAAAACAAGAGACACACCGCGTGCTGCACGGAAATGGAAAGGTCAGCCCCCGCCGCGTTCTCATTTCCAACCCCCTCCCCCACCCCTTTAATAAATCCTGTAGCTTCTACCTATGGGTTAATCGGTCTGGTGCGCAAAACCTGATCTGTCAGGTGGTTACCAATGGGTAGAGCGTGATGTACCTATCCTTAAGAAGCTTACATACCGCCATGCTGCTGAGGAGCCCGTATGAAAGACCTGTCGGTTACGACCGTGTTGGGCTCGGGGACGTTGTAACATAACGTGTGTTTGTTAAGTGCACGTTCACTAAAGGGTGTCTTGGCGCTAAATAATAGAGGTTTATTGTTAACCACCTCAGTTGTGCTCATTTTATCGACCTGTAGAAGAATGAAAGGCTCAGAGAGTCCCTCGGGATCTGAACCTGTGACCATTAGGTGGCAGAAGTCCACAGAGCCACCAGACCTCGAGGGCGAGTTGCAAAAGCTCGTGCGTGCATATTGTATGAGAGGTGTCATTTAGGATTTTGAGGGCCCTGTAAAAACATTCTAAATCTGGACGTCATTACCCACTTGAAATCCGTGTGACTTCAAATAAAACTAAAAGATGATAAAAACCTATCACGGTCACACAAAAACAATTGGGATATTGGAAGGTGAGGGTTCTAGACAATCGCCCTCTGTGCCCAAGCCATAAAAGCGTCCGCGTGCACAGCACAAGGCCGCGGAGCTTCGCGGTAAGGCGCATCCGTAAGCCCCGTAACAGTTTGATTAATTTGCCAGGGTAAAAAGTGCCTTAAGTCCGGCCGTGGCCGTGTTTTGGCGTCGCCTCTGTAGCGGTGCACACGGGGACCGAGGCGTCGGTAACATTAGCTGGGGTGTTGATGACCGGGGGCCAGGGTGCATCACATGCGCGGGTGGGAACATATGACGCTGCAGAATGCAAGCGCGCCGGAGTGCGTCTGGACTGGCGAGGGCTCGCCGGTGTGCAGCGAGGCAGGCCTGCATTGGCTTGTCGGCGCGGGCGGGGGCGGGCGAGTGAATGAACTTGCAGCGCATCAGAGTTCAATGAACTCTAGCCGGGAGCGCGCAGGGCCCTCTCCGCCCCCGCTGGCCCCGGTCCCAAGGAGGGGCGGATCCATGGCTGCCGTGACCCTGGCTGTGCAGGGTGTCTCTTACCTACACGTGGAGCAGAGGGGTGCTGGGCTCTGCTGTGCGGCCTCCACACCCTGCGACATTTGAGCCCTGTTCACCTAGAGACGGATTTAGAGCTGGGAGTCATGGAAAGTCCTCCGATCTCTGGAGGAAGTGCTAAATCCGGCTGGCACTCCTCGCACAAGATATGGGGTTTTTCTTCCAGAATGTCTAACTTCTTCCAAAGATCAGTCGATGCTCACCCCCTCTTAAGCAGGTAAATTAACAGTGCGCGCTATTTACCCAACACACCCCTGAGTGGCCCCAGTGTGCTTCACAACGGGCATGCGTTGTTACCCAACTAACAGGTGCTCTTATCACCGACCTCCAGGGATACCTGAGCGAAGAGATCATGGCAGAATTCGTCATGGTACAGCAGGGCTAGATGGGCTTTCGCCACCGCCTCGCTGCTGTCGGGGGATTCTGGGTAGAATACTCCTGGCCTGGCGCCCCGCATCCTTCTAGCTAAACCAAACTCCGCTACAGGCGAGTCAGCTCACAGTGCCCCATAAAACAACACACTTTCCTGCGAGTAACTCGCGGGACGCTGCAGAAGATGTCCCCCCCCCCCCACCCCCCCGGCCTACTGCGCGCACATCAAATGGCACCCACCATATGTAGAGAACGTCGCAACAGTAAAACCAGGGTCTTTGCAGTTAATATTCCGTGCCGCATAGTTTTCTGCATAATTATTTGATTTGCTGTATTTGCCACACAACTCATCATTTGCTGCATAATTTGCAGAGATTAACTAAAAATAGTTTGTAGTTCAAATGGAACAGAAGTTACTAAAACGTTGCGACACGTGTTGCCACTGGCACAGACTTGCTTTAGGTATACATGTTTCTTGTGCGATCCAGTAAATAAAATCTTCAGAGGCACCCAAATACTGGTCAGGTGACAAGCTGTGTGAAGTACAGGATTTCAGTTTGTTTTAAGCCACACCCATGATTACATAGGCCACGCCTCTCGGAAAGAGCCAGTTACATGAAATCATCACAGATGTGCATGTTGGTCTGATTCTCAGTGAGTAATAGAAGGTATGATGACAGCTGTGTGGGTTCAGGACGGTTGAGCCTGGGGTTTGTCTAGTCTCGGTGCGTTGAGGGAAAGAATCTAAGCATTGCAGAAGTGAAGAAATAGTGCAAGATTATGTATTTTGGTCTGTTGGTGATAGTGAACTGGGATTGACCAAGAAAACCGAGTTAAGAGTTGGTGGTAATGGTGGCGTTCCTTTGGGCGGCTTACACGGTGCAGCTGGCGGCGAAGTCCTGGTGAATAGGAGCTGTGGAATGCCAGTGTGGTTAGGGGATGATGGGTCGCCTTGAAGCTCATTTGCCTGCATGTATATATTCATTTGTTTGATTTGTTGTGGGGGGGGTTTGCGTGGCATATTGGATATAGGCCGTAACTGCAAGCGTGGATTATAGGATGCAGGGTGTGTGAATGGAGCCTTGAGTGTTGGTTGTGTGTGGATGCTTGGATTGGGAGTCCGCTGCAGGCTTGTGGTTATTGTATCGGTTTGGTTTCCTCTTCTTTTCACTGGTACTAATGAACAGTACTTACCTGAACCCAGTCCAGTGTGTTCTCTAGTATTACCACAGGCTGACGGTCTAACATCAGTGGCTCAAGGAGGCTGAACTGAATCTCTCCAGAGTATGTCTGAATACAGGTGTGTGAATGGAGCCTTGAGTGTTGGTTGTGTGTGGATGCTTGGATTGGGAGTCCGCTGCAGGCTTGTGGTTTTTGTATCGGTTTGGTTTCCTCTTCTTTTCACTGGTACTAATGAACAGTACTTACCTGAACCCAGTCCAGTGTGTTCTCTAGTATTACCACAGGCTGACGGTCTAACATCAGTGGCTGAAGGAGGCTGAACTGAATCTCTCCAGAGTATGTCTGAATACAGGTGTGTGAATGCCAGTACTGGAAACGCAGGTGAATTCTGCCATGCGAGCCAACAAACTGACCGGATTTTGTTTGCATACAAGTGACCGAAATAAAGTTGAGACATGGTCATTCTGAATCTCCAAAGAAGAGCAATGGCTTTCCAGTTTTTAGGCTTTGAATTGCATTATCTCCTCACCTGAGAAGTTGAGTGCATATTACAAGTTTCCCCTGCAGAAACTAGTTGCCAATTGTTCAATGCTATCAGGAGGCCACGGTAGTTTTTGCTGTGGAGATTCAGGAACTATGTTTCCTGACATTTCCAACAAGTATTGGTAATGCTTCAGTTCACCTATGTAATGAATAAAGAGCTGTTTTCATCAATCATCGTCTGGGAAGAGGTAAGAAATCCCTGACCTATAGTGGAGAGGATGTGGTGCAGTGGCCAGAGCTGCTGACCGGAGAATCCCGGTTTGAGTCTCTGCGGCGCCGCACAACAGCCCACGATTCTATGCAAACCCCTGTATCACTGCAGGTAACAAAGAGTGCTATAAATAGGGTGCAAGTCAAAACTTTATGAAAATATAGCTCCACCAAAGTGTATTTTAACAGTATTTCGGCGGCGGGAAACTGTTAAGAGAAGCAGGCGAGGAAAAAGCATTGGTAAATGCAGGAAAATACGCTACAGAGTGGAGGCGTGATGTAGATACCTTTCAAGTTCTTATTAAATGCAATAGATTTCTCAATTGCTGTGCAGGTGAAATCTAAAAAGCTCAAGTGACCTCACAAGTCTTTGAAAACTGTGTAATCATTAAAAGTAACACCAGTAAAAAGATAAACTTAAAAGTTCAATGAATAAAATAACTTAAAATCCTAGACGTTAAGAGAACTTACATTTGCATCTAAAGTGTAAAATATCATTCCCAGTGGGCACAAAAATGGCTTCTAGACATGATGTGGCTCAGAAGCCAGTGTACTGCACGCCACGTCTCTTCATATGAAGGTGTTGCAGGAGAGCCCACCGTTTGGCGCGAAGGCTTGTTGCGGGTACTGATTCAGCTAGGCCAAGAACATTCACAAACCTCCATAAATTGGAGCAGGAAGTCAACAGGTTTAGTTGATGATCACTTTAAAGTGACGCCTCCATCCATCAAACCAGGGGAGTCTTTAAAGTTGCTATTATATTCTCAGAAGGACTTCCGATGTTCTACTCTGTCCTCTGTCTTCAGTTTTGCTGTGAGGTTTGAAAAGTGTACTCCAGTCCCATGTATGGTCTTTTTGTGTGAAATGAGTCAGATTTCCAACAAGCGTATCGACTTTCATATTTTTAAATGTGGAATTTTATAAGTAGGTCTACCAATATACCAAAGCTCTGCCAGCATTCTTTTCGAATGAAAGCAGCTGCGCATTGGTGCAATATTCAACCTTATAGGAGTAGGGGCCCTAATGTGTGAGTCTCACTCAAGATGCGGGAGATTCCTGGTCTCTGGTTTGACCAGCACTCAGTTGGTAGGCGTGTAATGAATGAATAAATGCAAAAGGCCCAGTGAGTGTCCTCAGTAAACGCTTCGGGCTCCCTGCCGCCTTCTCTTACCCACACCCAGGGCAAGGCCTGCCTCCACTCACTGTACTTCGTGCTCCTTCCCTCGGGTCTGGAGTGCCGCACTCCCTCCTAGGCTGGCAGTCTCCCTCCCCTCCAGCACTCTGGCCTCGCTTCCCTCTTTACTACTTCTGTCTCCATCCACGGACCGGCTGCTTTTGCTCCCGCGCAGCCTGCCGGTCCAGGCTCGCTCCCTGCTCTGCCTCCCGTCTGCTGCTGCTTGACCCGGCTCTCTTCCTCACTATCGGCCTGGGTGCCCTCCCTACGGCTAACTGGCCGTGTCCCATAGGGTCCCCGCCCCCTGCAGGCCTCGGCGCACACCCGGGGAGCCCGACGCACCCTCGGGCGGCACAGTGACAAGGCCACCCGTGCTAATTGTTTCTGCAGCCATTCACAGCTCCAAAGCCGTGCTAATGAGGCTGCCCGGGGGATTACTGGCCGAGTTAACCCTCCCCACCCCCTTCTAGGCGGGAGCTGTGGGGGAAGTCACGGGCCCCATGAGGCTCACCTCTTCCCTCGCTCCTTGAAATGAGAACCAGATTGAGTGCGAGGGGCGTGGGAGAGGCTTCCTTACAGCATCACGGGGCGGCGGGGATGGAGGGGTATCGGTGCAGCAAGAGCGGGGGAAACGTGATGAGACAGACCGCTCACATCCCGGGGCCTTGCAGCGAACAGCATGGATGGAGGGTGGATAATGCCACTAGGAAGGCGGAGAAGGAAAACCCTACTAGGATACTACTGCATAGAAACCACGGGGGTGGGTGTTAAAATGTGAGTTCTATTTGTTTTATTCCTAATGTAAAGTTTACTGATTGTTCTCAACTTGTGCTTCACCCGCGCGAGCCTTGCACTCTGTTATGTTCCATTTTCCTCTCTGAATGTTACATTTCAAGCGCCTAGGCAGCTGGACTCAAGCACCCTGCTGATTTGTCGCCGCCTCCGTTGCTGGGGACACATTTATGAGGATTAAAGTTCTTTTGATGCTTACCTGGTCTCCTCGTCAGCACTACATTTTGGCGACGAGGATAGGATAAGTTATGAGGACTGCAGGGAGAGTGATTACCGCATAGTCACTCAGGAAAAGCCTTCTCGCCTTCGAACAATCCCCAGGAGAGTGGTAATTCCCTCAGGGAGTGAGCCACGGAGCGCGCCATGCCTCTGAGGCTGTGGAGTGAGCTCCATTGTCCCTGCTCGCTGGACCGAGGCCAGCGGGGCACCGAGAGACCTGATCTCAGCACAGAGGGGGTGACGCCCGCAGAGGCACACGCTTTCACTCCTCCTAACCAGGACAAGGCCCCCGCGGGTCATGGTGTCTGTGGTGAGGGAGTCCTGTAGAGACACGCGTCTGCCACTGTACCTTGTTTCCAAGCAGAGTGATTTCTGCCCAGACATTCATTCCTGGGAGTGGTCCCAGCGCCCCCTGTCAGAGAAGAGATTTCCTTGGAAGTAGACCGAGTCCTGCAGTGACCCCTTCCCAGTGCTGATTCCCAGGGTCCTAGAGAGGCTGTCTCTATCAGAGCCCGTGAAGTAGGCTCCTACACCGACCCATAAGAAATCCCAGTCTGCGCCTACTCCTCGGGGAGGCGGCCCTATGATCAGCTGAGTGATTGGCAGAGAGAGCGCTTCTTAGCGCACCCTGACCCCCCTTCGGATCCCAAGGTGAAGAGAGTGAGTCCAGGAGGCAGGCCGAGGCCTTCCCTCCAGTGTCCGACCTTCAGAGGCCCTGGAAGGTCGCAGGCCTGTTGGACACACGTAGGCCTGGCCCCAGCTTCTGTTGACAGTGAGCTGTTCTGTGGACTGTGCCCGTGCCAGGGCGCAGAGTTCGCCTCTTACTGCCAGGCAGGCCTTATTACATTAACCATTCACGAGTCTACACATTGCAGGTTTGTTGCAACTGGACCCCTGCCGGTCACTGAAAGACTTGAAGCAATGTACGGGGAGCCGGATGGGCGACAGATCAGTGCAGTCACACGCCCTAATAAAAAATGTCTAATCCTGCTGCCTTTTTCGTTTAAAAAAGGCGTAAAGGTGTATTTATGTGTTAAATTCGTTAATTGGCTGTTCCTCCAACCTATTGGGAAAGCTGTCCTGTTTTCAAAATAGAGCGAAGCTTTTTCTTGTCTCTTTACCCAGCTAACCAAACTTGGTATACCTACCCAAAGAAGGGTGTTTGGGGATCAGAGAGCGTGCAGTCAAAATCCTTTGTCAAATATAGATTCCCCTTTTGCAAATGTATGGCTCTTCTTGCCCAGTCGTGACGTTGCTCAGTACCAGTTAAGACAAGTGGCCTTCGTCCCTAGGGAAGCCACTTGTGGGTAAAATTGGTGAGAGGCTGTTTGGTGTCATCAAGAGTAATGCCGCGTACCATTTACTTGTATAAGTTGTGACGGTAGGAATAACTACGTAGCTTGGAACTTGTGGTGTTGCTGGTGACAGAATGGACGTAGAACCACTAACTTCCATCCTTACCTGTCTGAATTATGGATGAGGCAGTACATGTTGGTGACTGGCATATACTCTCTGTCCCGGCCTCCCCTCCCAGCTCTAGAGGCACATGCCTAGTCAAAAAGGAAATATCAACATACAGGGATCTTCCAGATAGAAATGTCATTTAGAAGAGTAACATGCAAAAAATGGTGCAGAGTGAGCTACTGGCCACAAAGCAGCACACATCATTGTGCCCTTAAACTACCCTGCATACCTGCCTTCAGGGATTCCAGCTTGAGTCTCCTCTGTTGAAGATCGTGGAGATGAAGAGATGTGATTAAAGTTAGTGGAACAGGAAAAATATGAATTAACCTGTGGTATGACCCAACAGCACATGCATGTGGTACCCAAAATGCCATTGCAATTGTTGTGCACTTTCAAGGACTCTGCAGACGAAGATCACCAGTTTGATAAAATGTGTTTACAGTTTACAGCATTTCTACCACTGTAAGAAGTAAATGCTGAATGGACTATGAAAGGAAGCTAGCATGGTACACTGTCTCAAAGCACAGTTATAGCTGACTCCTGGAATAGCGATGACGCTTGTATACCACAATAACACTAACAAAAATCTCTTTTCAGATGGTCTGTTCCTAGGTTTGGCAGCCGTAGTAAACATAAAACACAAGCAAACTTCCATAGGACCACTATAGAAACTGAAGAAGCAGGGACCAGACACTACGTCTTCTACTTCAAAAAGTGACACGTTTCAGTGGAAGAGGTTGACCCCTGCAACGGGGCATTCTTGCTTTGCTTAAAAAAACAATTTCTGATGAGAACTACACCAATTTTTAACCTGGTGATTCTCCTCTAGATCATAGAAACCATCCACCCTAACGTCCTTATTCCCACAGGCACCTGTGTCTGCTTTAAGTCATTCATCAGCAGATCTGCGGTCAAGAGCATTTGCTTACCTATTGAAGGGTTAGTTGGTGGATGGCAGAATGAGTTCCTTCTGACACTGCAGAGGCCTGCGCATAATAATACACTGAACATAGGCTACTTTTTATATTAAAACAAACTTGTATTGCACAATATATGGTTTTGCATAGATCGTGAAACCTGTTTTGAAAAAGTGTTCATAGGATGCATCTCCAGATCTAATAAACTTGGTTTAACACAGATTAGTTTGGTGCTGAGGTAAAAAGAGAATTGATGCATGAATTATGTATCACGCTTCACCAGGAATGCGGCAGACACTTGGTAAAGTCCTACAGGAGGTATGAGAAACGAGTTTGAAAATGTTACCCTGTTCACAGTCAAAAGATGGCAGAGCAGTTTGATGTAGCATTTACCTGTTTCCCTACGTTAGACATGTCTCTTTACGTCACTCCCGTGACAACACCCGTCTTTTCACGTGTGAAAACACCTGCATGCACCATCAGTGTGCCTTCATGGTGCGCATGGTTTCTGTTCGAACCAGCACACCCCCAATCGAGAGTGTCATTGAAAACCATGGTCTCTTTGGTTTTATATAAACAATCCCTGCACACTCACTAGTTTCCAAAACCAGGTTCTCATCTAGACCAGGTGTGACGGCAGCCATGCAGTTTGGTAAGACCCATGAAAGGCCCAGGATTAGTGTCTTAATAATCATTCAGACACCTTTACATCCGGGTCCACTTCTGGGAATGACGGTGACTTAATATGTTACAAATAAAGATCTATCCGTGACTGGATGCCGGAAAATGGGACATAATCGAAAATAAATGAGTTGGCAATAGCAATGTCAGGCTCTGTTATGGAGAGAATTCCACATGTCGACACTGTGGGGCTAAATAGAGTGACTGCTGAATACTGCCACCTATGGGCTTGCGTTAGTAACCACATACACAACACACAAATGAAGCTGCTTAGATGTGTGGACTCGTCGATAAGCAGTCTTGCAATCTCTGTCGATGAGATGAGGCAGCTTGTCACTGGACTTAGCAGTGCAGCGGTCGCTGAACCGAAGTGGAATGTCATTTCTCAAAGCCCTGCTCTCACATGTGAGTGAAGTCCTCCTCCAATGATAGAGTCAATATATTGGGGGTCTCACACAATCCATTTGCATCAACGCCCTTAGATACATAGAGAGTGCTGATTTGGTGTGTGATTAAGCGAGGCATAATTCGCATCATACCCACTAAGGATCTGGGTAGACTTGTTTAGTGGTTTCAAAGATGTACCTTGCCAATCTTCAAGCCAGTACACCATATCCAGGCCAATCTCTGCATCTCACTGATCCATGCCGGTACTCCATATCCAGTGGCGTAGCTAGACCTTATGCCGCCTGTGGCGGTCCCTGCGTTTGCCACCCCGTGGTGGCCACACTTGAGGTGGGGGGGGGGTCACTGGCGATTCCTGCATTTGCCGCCCCGCGACAGCCATATGTAAGGGAGGGGAGGCAGTTGTCACTAAAACTCATGCTGCCCTGGGCAGTCCTCCCCCCCCCCCCCCCCCTTTTCTACACCACTGACCATATCAAGGACTTTCTCAGCATAGCAATGCTTCACGCCAGTACAGCTTATCCAGACTTATCTGAGCATCTCACCGGTTCACACCGGTACACCTTATCCAGACCTATCTGAGCATCTCACCGGTTCACGCAGGTACACCATATCCAGGCCTACCTGAGCACCTCACTGGTACACCATATCCATATCTATCTTAGCAGCTCACCAGTTCACGCAGGTAGACCATATCCAGACCTATCTCAATATCTCACTGGTTCATGCCAGTACACCATATCCAGACGCATCTTAATATCTCACTGGTTCATGCCAGTACACCATATCCAGACGCATCTCACCGCTTCACGCAGGTACACCTTATCCAGACCTATCTCAATAGCTCACTGGTTCATGCCACTACACCATATCCAGACGCATCTCACCGCTTGACGCCGGTACACCTTATCCAGACCTATCTCAATAGCTCACTGGTTCATGCCACTACACCATATCCAGACGCATCTCACCGCTTCACGCCGGTACACCATATCCAGATCTATCTCAATATCTCACTGGTTCATGCCAGTACACCATATCCAGACGCATCTTAATATCTCACTGGTTCATGCCAGTACACCATATCCAGACGCATCTCACCGCTTCACGCAGGTACACCTTATCCAGACCTATCTCAATAGCTCACTGGTTCATGCCACTACACCATATCCAGACGCATCTCACCGCTTGACGCCGGTACACCTTATCCAGACCTATCTCAATAGCTCACTGGTTCATGCCACTACACCATATCCAGACGCATCTCACCGCTTCACGCCGGTACACCATATCCAGATCTATCTCAATATCTCACTGGTTCATGCCAGTACACCATATCCAGACGCATCTTAATATCTCACTGGTTCATGCCAGTACACCATATCCAGGCGCATCTCACCGCTTCACGCAGGTACACCTTATCCAGACCTATCTCAATAGCTCACTGGTTCATGCCACTACACCTTATCCAGACCTATCTCAATAGCTCACTGGTTCATGCCACTACACCATATCCAGGCGCATCTCACCGCTTCACGCAGGTACACCTTATCCAGACCTATCTCAATAGCTCACTGGTTCATGCCAATACACCATATCCAGACGCATCTCACCGCTTGACGCCGATACACCATATCCAGACCTATCTCACTGGTTCATGCCAGTACACCATATTAGACGCATCTCACCGCTTCACGTCGGTACACCATATCCAGACCTATCTCAGCATCTCACCGTTTCTTTCTCTTAGTAGCAACTTAGGCAGTCTTTGTAGTACTGTGTGATGAAAAGGTGGGGGATGATCTCCTCACAGCGAGAGACCTGAGAGACCGCTTCATAGCCCTGACTCTGTTCTGATCACTGATGATAGAGATGACTCTGATGATTAGACGTTTGCAGGATCTCTGAACAGGGACGGGGAAATGTCTGACCTGCCCTGCCATATTGCTGTTGTCTTCAAATGTGAAGGGGAATGGCGACACTTGTATCTATATATGGTGATATTGTTCCCCTCCCTGCCTGCTCTACACCGTTATTTCTATTTTTAACGCTGCAAAGTTGGCTTTCATGAAACTGATAAATAAAGGTTTTAAAATAGACTGACAAGTAAATGAACCGATTCCCTAATGCAGTACCCCAAAAATCAAGAAGAGATATTGAGAATCCTCCTGATTTGTTTAAGACTGGGAATCATTCCAAAGAAGGACACAACTGCTGTTTCCATGATGACCACAGCGGCACAGAAACACTGAAACTACACACCCGAATTGTCAGACAGCGCCTCGCTCTCTTGCCACTGACCTCAAACTCACCAGCTCCTCGACTCACAGCCTGACCCGCCTCTGGATTTCCATAGCACAGAGGAAGGATCAAGTTAAATTTGATAACTACAATAGGTTTGTGTCAGACAAAAAAAAAGGCAAATCCACCACAAGGCAAAGGAGTACAATCTAAAAGAAATCAAAACCTTACCCTTTCCTGTACTAAGCTTACCACTTCCTCTCGCTATATGTCTCGGACACAGCTGTAGATGCAGCCAATCAGCGACCAGAGATCTCAGACTGAATTAGACACTATGGCCTGGGCCCCCTGCTCATACCAGAAACTTGTGTTAATGAAATATCTCAGCCATGGATGGGCATGGTCAGTCTGACACGAGGCGGCAAGAACCAGTGACTCGCAAAGTCCCAAAGCCGAAGAAGGGTTCGCTCCCTACCATCCAATGCTTTCCGATGTTAGTCCACTCTCCATCTTGAGGTGACAACCAGGGACTGGGGAGAAGCATCAGACACAACTTTAAACAATGTGTGTCTAGAAAAGGCTCCTGAATACATGCATCCAGTCAGGAAATATGCTGTAAAACCCATAAACAAATTAACAAAAAAGATTTGAGCAGAACCAGTGTAGGAATAGCAAGCAGTAGTAAAGTTGGACACCACGTGGTGCCTACATGGATTGGTCTGGTGAGCCACTACTGCTGTCTAGTTCTAGTACATGAGCTTATCCCTGCAGGTGCCCGAGTTTGATTGATCTGCACTCGATTTATCTGCCTGGAAGAGGTGGAAAGGTCAAGTTGCGGCATGGTGCGTTCTGCGACCTCGTTCAAAGCTGGTCTGTGTACCTTCCCCGCAAGTGCTAGGCACCCAAGCGTGTGCTCACCTTCCAGGGATGTGGACGTCAAAGGCGCCTATTGTCTCAGGAGAGCAGGGCTCCAACGAGGGCCAAATGTCTGTCATTCCGAGCGATTCCCCCGTGTCAAAGGGCACATTTCTTGGCATGGAAATAAATTCTAGCTTTACGCGCGGCTCGGGTTGGAGACAAAACGTCAGTGGAAACGCAGCCAGTAAATGCGTTTGTATGTCACTGTAAATACACATCCTTCAGTCGGTGGGCGTGGCGCACCCGGAAGGAAGCGATCTTGTAACGCCATTGGCGAAGGTCACAGGCCACCGGTGCCCCGAGGGTTGGCATGATAGCTCGTCAGACGGTAAGCCTCTCTGGGCGGCTATCCTCGCCCTCTGCGGTTTTTGTTGCATGTTTGTTCTTTTTTCCTTAAGCTGAAATGCATCACTGTTGCACATGGCACGCCCAGTTACACCCTCTTTCCAGCTCGGGCTTCCAATCCCCTCCCGCCGCCTCCAATGAAGCATGGTGGCGGGACGTGACGTGAGATGACGCGCAGGGTGACCTGCTGATCACCGGGGGCGGCTGTTCCACTTCGGAGGTTCGATTTAACATTCCAGGAGTTGTATTCTTGGTTCATTATATCTGAGCCACTTGGACCAACACACACGACAACAATGGCATGTGACAGCAAAAGACTGCACTGGACCAATGGTGCCCCGATGACACACAGTAACCTTTGCATGCCAATGTCTTCGTGCGGCCTGAGAAGATGGAGCAGGCTCCTGTGAGTCTAGAGACCCCCAGATTGGACCTGGGGTGTCTAGATTCAAACTCTGTCCCTTGGAAATAGCTTCCCCTACTCCTGCATTGAGCCATTTAGATTCAAGAGCGGCGGTTTCATCTGTTTTTAAAAGGCCATGTCTTCACGCAACAAATCGTGTAGAAACCTGGCCTAAAATGTAGCGTGCCTGGCAGCGGCTACATGCTGCTGTGGGCCAGCCAGCTGCAAACGGTGCCAGGAGGGATCTCGGATCTGGCCTAGTGTGCACCGCGCCAGTCAGCAGCACAATGTGCTCCATTCTGGGCGTACCAAGCTTGGAAGTGCCAAGGAGTGCCCTGACTTGTGCCCAAAGTGTACCATGCCAGACAGGAACAGGGAGCCATCTAACCAGGGCTGTTCTACACAGTGCCAGGAAGCAACACATTGGCATTAGAGCTTCAGACCTCAGATCCTTCTGCTCTGGGCTAAGCAACGCCGCGACCAATTGCAAGAAGGCATTCCGACTTCTAGCCTCGATGGCCATGCTAGAAAGGGGCAGGCATACAGTTCTGAAACGTCACTTTAAGTATTCAGCCACCAGGAAATTAACCATCATTTTGTATTTTTCTATAGCTTTTACTTGTACCAAAGCATAGTAAGATCTACATCAAATCTTTGTTTTCAGCCACGACAGCCATTAACAATTAGAAATACAAATTAAAACATGATAAAGTCTAGAAAAATTCACAATTAGTCCTTAAATTCCGATGATTTTAAAATACAAATGGTTCAATTCTGTCGACAAATTTTGAAAGTTTAGTTGCATTTGCCCATCTTCTGAACCTATGCAGTCAATGTCTCTCTTGATTTTAACACCTGCACATCCTTACTTCTAAGGTTCTCGCCCACATTCCAAGCGGGCTCGCACCGAGCCCAAGCCTCCAGCCAAAGTGCTGATTTCAGGGCTATTGGGTCCCACCCCTTTATCCAGTCTTGTTTTTTAGAGAATGTCTTTTGTGCCAGAACTACAGTAAAATCAAAGGCCTTATGCTGGCTTGAGTGTCTCCAGGTCCCTCGATGTCAGGATAACTAACAGCACGTTCCAAATCCTGGCCTTTCGTTTTTACGAATCATCCTTTCCAGATGTGTACGGCCAGTTGGTTCAGTTTAAGTTAAGATTGAACAAGGAGCTAAAAGGACAGCATGCATGTGTTTGTATAGTCCAGGTTTGGCATCACCCTTGGCAGAGTGCGTGATCTTCTCCTGGGAGGTTTGGGGACACTTACTCCCTCACATCATTTTTTGTAAAGAAGGCCATGCGGTTAATTTTGTGGCACACGATTTTCAGACAAATTGTCTAAAAAGCCATCGTTTTTACAGACACTTAATAGGATACTTGCTGTAACGGTAACAGAAGTCCAGGTAGCCGTAGGGTAGACTGTAGAAGATGGTTTATGAAGATTGCGTGACAGGTTCCATAGATGGTACGTTTCAGGTAAGTAGGTAATCGCCTCCCTGCTGCTCAGCCTGCAAGCGCCAACTCACTGTCGGTTTCAATTTCGAATTCCCTATTTATGCACATTATTTCTACATGGGGGCAAATCGTGCATGTTCCTGAAGGAACAGATGTGCCGTGGCCTCGGGGATGAGCTTAAAGTGGTCCAGCTTTGTAAGGCGCATCCTTGATAGAAGCCCATGTAAGTGCTCGCCAGCCGACATGGGCTGATCTCACAAACCCTGGTGCACCCATAGATGCATAGGACCACAGTTTTGTTTCCTCCATTATAACTTTGGACTCAAATACCCAGCATGCACTGTGCTGAATGTTAGAAATGTTGTGTGTCAGCACCAGGGTTGGTACCCACTGCTGCCTGCCTCCGTAATGGCAGCGGTTCCCTCGGACATCTTTGGTGTTGGAGTTGAGGGTGCTGTCAGCGTGTCTCTGTTGCTGGTTGGTTGCCGCCTGCCATTCTCCGGCCCGCTGCAGGGCTCTGAATATTTCTGGGAGGCTGTTCCCTGATGGGCCAAGCTCTGCTGCTGTCAGGAGGCCGCCCGCCTGGGGGGCCTCTGGTGTCTCCAGCTTCCTTTGACAAAACAGCTTGCCCGTTACTCCCCACCCAGGGAGAAGCGAGGCTAACCATTTCCAGGACTTGTCGTGTTCAATCCGCAGCAGGTACTGGGGATATCCCGGCATTTAAAGTGCTTTATTTTACCACAGCTGTGTAGTTATGGTTGAGTCGTGCTCTCCATTGAACATTTTGCCTATAACCATTTAGCATATGGACTGATGTGCACGAAATGTGGCAGTCCATTAACTTTGTCTGAAATGGTTCAGAAGATCCATGCAGGAGTAAAAAAAGATGGGGGAGGGAGGATAACATTTCTCCCCATTTTAGCTCTATAGTAAATTTGCTCACTCCTACAGCCTGAACCACTGGGGCCTCATCAGACTCTTCATGAAAGGGGAACTTGAAGTGCCTTTGTTGCTATGGTGTAAATCTATTCAGTAGTTTATGAAATATTGGTTTTGAAGATGTGGCAGATCAGGCTTTAAACGGTTAAAACCTTTTTCTGGATGACTCGTGAGTCTATTCTATCACAGAGTGCAGAGTTCGTGACTTTGACCTTAACACCCTGTTCGTTTGCCTACAGAAGTGGTGGAGTGGAGCTTTGGTCATTTTACCGTGGCCGAGGAGAGTGTGAGGCGCTTTCAACAGGGGCCGGGACTGCGAGACCCAGGGTTCCGCGCAGGATCAACGCAGCGCACCTGGAGTCTCTTCCCGCCCCTGCTCCTCCCCGTTTGCCTTGCCTGGCTTGCCCCTTCATAACAGCTCGCGGCCCCCGCTTCGCGGGAGCCGCTCGCAGCTGTGTGCAGAGTTCGTGACTTTGACCTTAACACCCTGTTCGTTTGCCTACAGAAGTGGTGGAGTGGAGCTTTGGTCATTTTACCGTGGCCGAGGAGAGTGTGAGGCGCTTTCAACAGGGGCCGGGACTGCGAGACCCAGGGTTCCGCGCAGGATCAACGCAGCGCACCTGGAGTCTCTTCCCGCCCCTGCTCCTCCCCGTTTGCCTTGCCTGGCTTGCCCCTTCATAACAGCTCGCGGCCCCCGCTTCGCGGGAGCCGCTCGCAGCTGTGTGCAGAGTTCGTGACTTTGACCTTAACACCCTGTTCGTTTGCCTACAGAAGTGGTGGAGTGGAGCTTTGGTCATTTTACCGTGGCCGAGGAGAGTGTGAGGCGCTTTCAACAGGGGCCGGGACTGCGAGACCCAGGGTTCCGCGCAGGATCAACGCAGCGCACCTGGAGTCTCTTCCCGCCCCTGCTCCTCCCCGTTTGCCTTGCCTGGCTTGCCCCTTCATAACAGCTCGCGGCCCCCGCTTCGTGGGAGCCGCTCGCAGCTGTGTGCAGAGTTCGTGACTTTGACCTTAACACCCTGTTCGTTTGCCTACAGAAGTGGTGGAGTGGAGCTTTGGTCATTTTACCGTGGCCGAGGAGAGTGTGAGGCGCTTTCAACAGGGGCCGGGACTGCGAGACCCAGGGTTCCGCGCAGGATCAACGCAGCGCACCTGGAGTCTCTTCCCGCCCCCTGCTCCTCCTATAAAATCGTGCCCCTGACGCATAGCGGGACGCGTGTGCGGGACGCCGGATGAAGCCCGGACAAAGGGCGGACAGTCTTAGACAGTCCGAGACAGGCTGAGACTGGACTGGACACGCTACTCAGCCCTTACTGTCTTCGTTTTGCGTGGTTTGCAGTAAGACTATTCATACTTGTTTCTACTTCTTGGATATACCGTCATCCATTATAACACTGTTGTTATTTGGTTATTATTACTAGTTCAAGAAGAATGCCTAAAAAGAATTTAGCGGCGGGAGGTAACTCAATAGAAAACTATATGATACAAGTAGTCTCTAAGATTAACAACGAGAGGCGCGAATCCTTAGGTCTTAGCCTGTCCCCTAACTTATCTCCCCTAAGCCCTTCACCTGATTCACCCTGGATTGATAAACCTTCTCAGGTCGAGGGAAGTGCAGTTTTAGACTCTGATACCTTAGAACATGGCATTTCAAACCTGAGTACTCGTACAACACAGGGTCAAGACATAGCTCGGGCTAATGACTCGGAATGCCAGGTAGTTGACACTGATCAAGACCAAGATCAAATTGTGCAGGAGAGTGAGCAGCCAAATAATGAAGCTGATCCCCCAGTTCTAGATCATGCGCCACGTGCCATCAGAAAATGTAGAAAAACTCAATTATACCGTGGTGGAGTTCTTTTAGGGAAGAAGAGGGTTGCGTCACCCGTGAGAAGTAGGGACAAAAGCAGGGGGAAAGTAGAAGAACCCGAGAAGTATAATGTGGATGAGGAGTTATTATCAAGATTAGCTGATTTAATTGACACTAAACTTAAAATCTTAATTAAACCAGTAGTGACCAAATTGGACAAGCTAACTGCCGATATAAAGAAACTAGGTGCAGATCAAAAAAAGTTAGTAGAAGCTGTGTCTAATATATCAGACACAGTTACCAGCCTAGCTCTACCCGTAAAAGAGGCTCTTTTTCCTTCATCTGAGGGAGGCACTACCTCAAACACTGTACACGCAAATTTACAGGAACAGTCCTCAACTACAGCGACACATCATTTACTGCCAGGAGATACATTACCCCCAATTCCGCCTGTAATACCTGCACCTACTACAGAAGAAGTTACGGTACAGTTTCTGGAAGATGCGGCTCCATTAGTACTGGTATTGGCTAACGTCCCCCCACTAGCCCCAGACCAATCAGAATCCCCCCCGGCAGTAACAAGTAAGGCCCTGCACTGGTTATCAGGCAATATGCAGCTGGCCCCGTGGGGGAAACAACAGCTAGCTGGTGACATTAAGTCAGCCAGAAGGGTCCCATGGATAGGTCAAAACCCTAAAAAATTCAAGGGTGACTGCATTATTATAAATTTTGCCAATTCTGCAGTCTTACCAAACATCCTGCCAAATATTTTGCCGCCGCAGCGCAGAAGAGGTACCATCATTCCTCTCACCCTAGAATTTTTCGGCAAAAAACAGCGGAGCATGTCCTATCCTAAGCCTACCCATAATTTCACCAGGCCTATATGGCCAGCGACATCTAATGGCTGGGGTTTTGAGGTACCAACTAATAACTGGGGGTATAGTCAGGATAGAAGGGAACGTCCAATACGATCACCCCCTCCAGATCAATATTACTCTACTCATCTTAATAATCACTTTAACATCCCCATCTCCAATAGGTATGGCATCTTCTCAGACGAGGGGGGACTGGATGGGGTGGAATGACTACCTGACACATCTTCTAACCTCCTCCCCACTGACCGATTGCCAGAAGTTACAGACTTTGGAGATATTCTTCAAGGGTTAGAAACGCAAGGCAGTAAGGATGGGGGTTTGGTTGGCTGGAATCAAATAGATATACCAGGTTTACCCACTGATATAAACCCAGCCTGTCCTCAAGCTTGTTCTTCGGCTAATCCCGGGTCAGATGGGGTACGCTGCTGTACAGGCTTAACACCTATCACTCAAATTGTATGTGGAAATGTGGCTATAATACAACATGAACCAATTAAATATAAGGAGGGGCTATTATCCTGGAATATAGCTGGACTGCAGGATAAATTGTTTAATATAGATTGGTTATCCTTTGTTAAAAATTACCCCGTTATATGCCTCCAAGAAACCTGGGCAGTGGGGAAAAATATACACATTGACGGTTATGAGAGTTTTATAACTTCGGCAGTTCCTTCACCTAGTGGTAGAGCTAAAGGGGGTTTGGCAATCTTTGTTAACTTATCACTAATATGCCTTAAAACTGTACATCACTCTGGCAATAATAATATTCAGGTTGTCGAATTTAAGAGGGGCAGTACAAGTTTTGCTCTGATCAACTTTTATAACGCAGTGAGTCAGTCTGGCGATTGCAATATGGAGTCATTGCGTGAATTCCTAAGGGCCAAAGATGATTCCCTTCCCCGCCTTAAGATAATAGCGGGTGATTTCAACACTCATTTATGTGGGAATCCTAGCCTGAGTCCTGTTGGTCATTTGGGTTGTAACAATCTGGAAGGAATACACTTTGATCACTCGCGAAGGGGTTCATGTTTAAATGACTTAATGAATGAATATAACCTTTTCACTGCTATGTCAATAGTTGAGGAACAAACTGTATTTTCAACCCCTACTTTTAAAGGTCACGCAACAGGGTCATATATAGACCATATCCTATTATCGGCAGAATTTGTTAATTTTGTTGGGGATTTTTCGATTATTTCAAGCATTTTTAGCGATCACAATCCTTTACGTATTACTATGGGTGTGAACTTACTCGAAAAACATAACCCTCGAGAGGACTGTGGTACCACTAAATGTATTAATGGTAAGCGACGCTTAAAGTGGTCAATGGTGGACTGTAAGCAATTTTATTCTTCTATCAACAATGTATGCCATCATGATCTGATAACATGTACATCTACTGCTTCAGCACCATTACAAATTCTGACGTCTTTTAATGAGATTGCTAAAAAGGTGGAGTCACTTTTAACGTTACCTGCTAAGAGGATAGCTAACTCATCCAATAATCCAAAATGGTTTGACAGCAACTGTTCGAAGGCCAGTCGCGAGCTCAAGAAAGCATTAAAAACAAACCAGAGAGATCCTTCAACCATCAGGGTGTTGCGGGCTGAGTACAAAAAGTCTCTTGCCATTCGCAAACGTGCTGTCAAGAAAAGCGTTTGGGAATCCTTGTTAGATCCAGAGATACTAAAAAATAGCTCTAAGTTCTGGGAGATCATTAACAAGCCCTTATTTGATCATCCCAGTATTTCAAGTACAGGCACCAAAATCCCAGAAGAAGTTTGGATTAACCACTTCAGTTCCATTTTTAAAGGTAATGGTTCCCAGGTACAATGCAGTCCAAAAGAAATTAGTGAAAAATCTCTGTTCTTCACAACTGATGAGGTAATAAAGGGCATAGAAGGCCTATCAAACAACAAGGCCCCAGGACCTGACGGTCTCCCTCCTGATCTTTTTAAATCTTGTATAACACTCTGGGCACCGGTCCTTACAGCTGTACTTAATGCTGCTGTGCTTTGTGGATGCCCAAAATCATGGGGGGTATCCACTATTGTGCCTATTTTTAAAAAAGGAGACCGCAGTAGCCCTGCCTGCTATCGACCAATATCTTTAATAAACTCCGTGGTTAAAGTTGTGGGAGGAGTAATATTGAACAGATTGGTCAGATGGTCAGAAGAAAATAATATAATATCTTCAATCCAGTATGGATTCAGGCCTGGTCATTCTACGATTTCACAATGTTTAAACTTATACCTCATCATCGCGAAGTATACTAAGGCTCGAAGAGGAACGATCCATATGGCGTTCATGGATCTTTCCTCGGCTTTCGATTGTGTGAGCCGGGGGAAGCTCTGGGACGCCATGCTAAAAATGGGTGTGGATCCAAACTTAGTTGATTTGTTAGATGATATGCACTCGGACACCAATGCAAATGTCAGATTCACCCAAGACCTGAATGTGACCAAAGACTTTGGGGTGCATCGTGGTGTCCGACAAGGCTGCATCCTGGCCCCATTCCTTTTTAACTTATACATAAATGATCTGGAAGAGCATCTTTTAAGCACTAATACGGATTATCCGTACATAGGCCGTAGGGGGCTGCCAGTCCTTTTATATGCGGATGACGCAGTTCTCCTATCAAGAACAGCAAACGGACTACAAATCTTACTAGACTCCTTCCATTCTTTCATGACCTCAAGAGAGTTAAGCATTAATAACTCTAAATCATACATAATGAAGGTCGGACAGGGAAATAAAAAAGCAAACTGCCTAAATGTAAATGGTGTACGTATTCCTACTACACATACATTTTCCTATCTCGGGGTCCTCTTTGACAGTCAATTAAATTGGGGACCCGTGATTGAAAAAAAGAAGGGAGAAGTCACTAGGGTAAACGCGGCAATAATGGACTTTTCTAAGAAAGTGGGCAATAGTCCAGTTGCCGCCTTGCTCCAACTTTACCAAGCAAAAAGTGTCTCCACAGCGTGCTATGGAAGTGAAATTTGGGGTTATGTTCCTCCGGATCCCTTACAGACTGTTGAAAATAACTTCTTGAAATTAGCATTAAGGGTTCCCAGGGGCACGGCCAACTTCTCCGTGCACGAGGAACTGGGGGTTTCCTTCGTAAGTGACAAGATTGCTGTTAATCCCATGTTATGCTGGATGAATAGTTGGTTAAATGATAACATTCCACTAACCCAGCTTATTTTAAGAGAGTCACTCACATGGGACAACAGGATGAAGGTTCCCTGGTTAAAGTATCTTTTTAAGTGCTTTGCTGATCTAGGTCGCCTTGAACTCTTTTTATCCCCTGAATCGATCACTAAACAGGATGTTATAACGGTCAAGAAAGCTTTTATTGATCTTAGAATTCAAGATAGGGAATCACGTGAGCTAAAAAAAGAAAGTGTTCGTAATCATGTATTAGTAAAAAGCACCTTGCTCATGGAACCCTATTTATCCTGGCAATTGTCCAGTTATGACCGTTTCTTACTGATCAGGTTCAGGTTTAATCTGTTTCATTTTCTGCTGGCTGTACCTAGGGGATCTCATCGTGGACAAGTGTTGCCGGCTTGCGGCTGCGACGATATGTCTCCGCAAGACCTGGCACACTTTCTTTTCTTTTGTCCCTTTTATACTGTACCGAGGAATCTATATTTAAAACCCTGTCTGAAAAAACTAAATTTTATACAATATCGTCCTGCACTGCACTTTCTACAGCTATTAAGTTGTGAATATACCATGTATCTATGTAGTTTTTTAAAATTGGCAGTAAAATTTAGAAATAGTATGGAAGGATAAAAATAATATATGAATTGCTATTACCTCTTTTTTATAATGGACTCCACAAAATACTCTGAATGCTTGTTGTATATTTGTCTTCACCTGTTTATCTTACAACTGTATTTTATCCTTATGTATTAATGTGTTCTTTTTAAATGTAGTGTAAATGCTTTTATGGTTGTCAATTCGCACAACCGAATAAAGTTTATTGACTGACTGACTGACTATTCTATCACATTTGGATTTTTTTGAGAAATATCATTAGTTGGAGAAAAGATGTCAGCCATCTTGAATCTAATTATGAGACTCAAGCTGAGCACAGTGGAGACCATTTTTATATCGCCGCGGGGGGCCGACTCCAGAGGTGTCCGGCCCCAGGGAAGCATAGGGAGGATACTAGAGGCGTGGACATTGTGAATGCTTTATAAGGAACAAGGCAAAAAGCTCTTGACACGCAAGTCAAACGGAGATTTTGATTACACAAGCAGTTATTTTAGGTAGTGGATATGTCTACCATTTTGTAAACAAAAAAAGAGTCACATATGACTCACGAGTTTCAAAAAGAGTAAAAAATAAAAAAAGAACCATACAGACACCATGTAGGACAGAGAGCTAGGGATGCGTTCAGTGGGGTTGGCTGGTGTCAAGGAGTTGGGCCGAGGCATGGCAGTAAAAATTAATGTGGCAAAATAAAATGTTGTTTAGAGCCACTGAGCTAAATATAAGCATTCACTCATTTATTACCACAGTGCAAAGGTCAAGTTCCAATTTATTACAACAACAGATTGTCACCTGCCTCAGGACTGCTAGTTAGAATTACAAATGGAAGCAACCGGGCAACATCAAAATGATTTTATTTTGCTACACACAAATGTAACCCTTTACATCCAGTTTTTGGTTAATCACCTTGTTTTAAAATAAATACATAAGGCAAATATTCATGGCATAAATAACCTATGCAGATGGACAGAGTGCACTAGTCTATTACCATTGTTATGGAAGGTGCATTATGACCCACTCAGCTGAGTCGCTCATGACTCAAGGCCCCTCCTCACACTCAAATAAGTGGCATATATATCTGTATATACATGTCTGTATATATATTCACACACACATATATAAACAAGCATTTTCAATGCAATAGGTCTCCAAATTGCAAGAGTTTTAAGCTTTTGGCATTGTAAATGATAATGCCCTTTATTTAGGTGTTTTTCCAAGCGACGCAAATATAAAAGGCATTGTCATTTCTAATGCTAATAGATCAACTCTCGCCTCCTCCCCTTCCTTTAGAGGCTGCTCGCCGTATTCAGGTTACAGTGAGCAGCGTCTAAAGAAAAGGGGGGAGGCCAACATTAAAGTGAAAGCGCGAATGGGGCGCTTTTACACTAATTGTAAAAATAAAGAAAGCTTTTGTAGCGCAGCCGATAAAGTGAAAGCGGTAACGCTGTAAATTAACTAAATAAATAAGCGTGGCCGCTAAAGTGAAAGCGGACTGTGCCGTGCTTTAAATAATTAAGTGCGGGCGCTATAGTAAAAGCGGACCGCGCTGTAAATGAAAAATTACATGATTAATAACAATATAAAAGGTGGCTGCGTGCTGCGACATAGTGGGTGGAATAGGGAACATCATTAAAGAAAATAGAGCTCACTGACTAGATAAAGCAGACCGTGTACAAACACAAGTTAAAAGTCCAGTCCTCATGGAAGGTTACAAATGCAGACAAGGCGGCACCACGGAGGGACTACTAAGCCTATTCACAAATGAAAAGCAACGTTTTCGAAAGGACAGTAACAGGAGCCAATTGAAAAGATGGGCGGAGCTTCTATGCCATACCTCAATACAGCATGCCTCGTAGAGCTGCGCATGCTCCGGCCAGGCTCGACCTAAAAAGGCTGAGTTGGCCTTGCTGAGATTTGAAGATGTAACCTCCAGCTCACAGCTGGAGGTTTCAGAGAGGAGAACGAACTCACTGAACCACATTCTCGGCTGTAGTAATGCTGGATGTGCGGGTGAGAAGCACTGGGGAGGAGACTGCAACCTCTTTTCGGTGAATTACCCCACCACGGAACAGGGCTTCAAAGCAGTCTCACTTTGCCTGAGGTCGGCGGGGGTGATGATGACCCAGCCCCAGAACAGGAGTACAGGCCCACCCTTTATTTCTTAAACAACTATCTCCCCACCCTAGAACATGGATAAAAAGAGCCCAAGATCTGTCAGGGGGTGGACAGGAGTGCCCGAATTGGTAACTGAGTATGGCTGGATTTTGGAATATACTGATTGACTCTTTTGTTGGGAGGTATTTCTGTAACGTTGATGCTTTGGGAGACTATTTGAGCCTTTATACAAATGAAAAGTGCATACACTCACTATGAGCAGTCATATGCAACATGTCGATTTTCACAAGTTCCCTGTAGACGCAGGCAGAGATGCTGTTACACGCTTGCTTTGACACTGCTTCAGCAGGCTCTGCCACACAAGCACAGCACCAAAACTTGCCCCACAATGGCCATGCTGCGCACACACATTTTCTATCCATCCACATACTTGGGAGTTAATGCTGTCATCCCTTACTTTCCATATTCATACATTGGTGCAGCAACAGAACACGAGCAGAACTGATCCTCACACACTGCTTCAACACAGTAGCCATACAAGCCCATGGCCGGGACAGGCTCTTCTGCCCATAGCACTCCCGCATGAACGTCAATTCACCGAAATGCCAGGGGTAACGGAGTGACATCAAACCCCATTAGACCTATGCATTCACTCACACACAGATGCTTACACATTCACACACACTCTCCCCCAGGGCTATATTCTAGCTAATTGTATTCCATATTTTATTACACTAACAGTGAATAATAAATAACCTGTTATTCACTATTCGTGTAACACAATAAATTACAAAAAAAGCAGATTGGATCCCAAATGGACGTTCATAGGGGTGAGGTGCCACAGCATTTCTGGAAGTGATCTTACCACCTCTGAGTCCAGGGGAAGCCAATGCAGTGCCTGTGGTTGCAAGTGCAACACCTGACGACCCCGGAATGACATCCATGCACTCCCGCAGAGGCACTTCAGCACCTTGTCAGGAGTATACATGGATGTATAAATGCAGCAACAGCGCAAGCCATGCCGAGCCTTCAGGTGTAGAAATGATGGCCGGAGAGGTGAGCTGGTGACTGTGGCCAGAAATGTAAGCAGTGGCCCCTGGGTGTAATCGTGGCTTTTCTCACTTCACCCAAATCGTGTGAGCCTGCTCAACCCGATCATGTGTCTGCCAGCGTTGGATATATATATTCGTGTTTTATAAAGCGCAAAGATGATCATCGCGGTATCCGAGAGCTGATGAGGTTTGCAGTTCAGTAAAGACACCCGTCACTTAAGATATGCTGGACATACAATGAAATATATAAGTGTGTGTGTGTGTGTATATATATATGTATATATATGTGTGTGTCTACATATACATATATATATATATATATATATATGTGTTTATAAAAAGATATGTTTATATACGGGGGTGGTGGGGGGCAAGCCATCCCCCAATATTTCGGTTTAGATGTTGGATCCAGAATAAGGCGAACAGCGATTCGGACATGCTCATGGCGCCTCTGGCCCCTCCTGCAGGCTTCCATGGTGGGCCCATGGAGTGAGTGAGTGAGTGTGTGTGTTCTAGCACCCCGCTTGCACCCTCGGCGATGCTGGGGTTAATGAGTGCAGCCCTTGGCAATATCCAACTCTCCCAACCTGAGATCACAAGTGACACGTAAATAAATAACCAGATGAAGGAAAAAATAAACACAAATGCCAATTAGGGCCGCTCTAAATTAAAACATGTGTTTTAGCTGCCCCACGTCAGTGTTGCATTGTGACACCTCGCTCCCCAGAAGTGTTTTCTTGGCAGTAAATTTTCTGTTTTTAATTAAGGAACGCGTAAAAAACGTATGTGGGGGCGGGGAGGGTATTCAGCAGTGGGTATTGGGCCAGGAATGAGCGATGGTGAAAGGTAAGAGGTTCCAGCTTCTGCTCAGGGCGCCTGGCAACCCCAGGTGACCCTGAATTCTGGCGGGTTACCTGATGCCTTCTCACTAGACACAGGTCTCATCCCAGCACGCCACCGCCTGATAGGCCAGTGAGGGGAGGCGGGAGTTGCAGCCATGTGCATTGGGGCTGATGTAGTCGGCCTTCTTTCACATCAGTTACACCAAAGGACTAAAGTAGTTGATGAAAACGGTCGGTAAGTGGAAACTGACGTGGCGGAATCGCGGTGTCCCCAGGTGCACCCTGTTACATCCTAGCTTCTTTCTTCAGTGCCATCGGTGTCCGGGTAAAATGGAAAGAAGGCCTGGGAACATGTGCCCCTGCCCAGGGCTAAGGTGCTATTCTAATGCGAGCATAAAATGCAATAACTACACACCCGGACACGGCATCACGTGGCCGCCTTCCTTGGGCACCACTGTAGATGTTTCCCTGTTGATTCCTCGCCCTGAGTTTCTCTAATTCCTTTTTTAGACAACAGGTGTAACCCGCTATGACATGGGAGCTCTTTTCCAAATGGGCAAAGATCCCTTGTGCAGGGCCTGTCAGAAACAAAGTATACCGGAAGTGTTTCAGGTCGCCCCTCCCCCATCCGGTGCATCATGGGCCAGACCTTGCATGGTACTCTTCCACTCCGCTCCCAGCTTTCCCCGTGCTGCTGCACGCTCTTGTTCTTGTCTTCTCCCTGCTTTCACCCCTGTTTTTTTAAGTACCATCTCTTTGCTTTTCACTCATTTAGGCAGCTTTCTCCTTGCCTTGACCCCTTTTAAGTGCCTTCTTGCTTTTCGGGTTTTAAAAATAAAAAGTGGTTGGTAACTCCAGCGCCTTGAGACCCTCGCGGTGATTTGTCACACTTTATACATCCCTGATTGATTGATGAAGAGCGGATTTATCATCTTGCCAATGACACCCACTCAGCATGAGCAGCACATCCCACCTCCGGCCCCAGTCTCAAGCCAATGGTCTGGCTTGTCACAACCACGTGCGAGGCCGGGTGAATTTAACAGCATGCCTACTTTTAGACCTTATATTCAATGTATGGACAAGATGGTGGCAATCCGCGTGAAATTTTGCCAATTTTAGCAAATGCCATCTCCCCTAAAATTGGACCATTTGTCTTCAAAGTTTCTTTCCGGTGGTCAGACCGTATATCACTCCCCATACTCCCTCCTGCGCACTGAGATCCTCCTCGCACACTGAGATCCTCCTCGCACACTGAGATCCTCCTCGGCTTATCTTCTTAAACCTACACACCGTATATCACTCCCCATACCCCCTCCCGCGCACTGAGATCCTCCTCGGCTTATCTTCTTACACCTACAGACCGTATATAACTCCCCATACTCCCTCCCGCGCACTGAGATCCTCCTCGGCTTATCTTCTTAAACCTACAGACCGTATATCACTCCCCATACCCCCTCCCGCGCACTGAGATCCTCCTCCGCTTATCTTCTTAAACCTACATTTCAGTGTAAGACCAAAGGTGGGAAATCCTTTGGAGTCTTGGGAACAAAGGCTCGGAACCAACTTGCTAAACAGATGACCTATATCAACTCTGAGCACCTGTTTTAGAAGAATCTGTAAACTTGGATATTGTCATCTAAAGACTCCATGTGCCAGGCACTCATTCAATAATACCATCATCCTTCCTCCCCCACTGGTGTCGCTAAATCCTGCTCTTACCCGCACATTGCCAAGATCTTCTTAAAGGAGCCAAAGTCGCGTATATTAAATGCATACTAATTCACCTCGTACTAAAATGCCTTTTGGTAGAGTAAAAGTCCCTGGCACGGATGGCTGGCTGTGTACAGTCTGAAGGAGTGCAGTGAGGGTGGCGCGCTCACTCCCAACCACAGGTAGAGTCAAGCCTGCACCTACTTCTGTGGCTGCTGCTGGGAGTGGCCATAAAAGGACACGCATTGTAAATCATTATGAGAGCCACGGAGGAGGCTGAGGCTATCTGTGCGCCCAGAGGCTGGCTACACAATCCGTCTGCTCCCTGCTACGCGCCGCTCAGGCCACTTGATGTGACCTTGTTCGCTTTCTGTGCCTTTGAACGGCCTGCAGGACTCTGCCAAGTGTGTTGGAGTCTGTGCCCTCCAGCCCCACAGGCACAGGCAGCTAGGCCCATATTTAGCAGAGAGGGCATGCTTGCAGGCCGCGGCCCTGATTGTTACTGACAGCACAGAATAACACGGGGAGATCTGGTTTCCACAGACGTGCTTTCTTCTCTCTCTGGGCCACAGCCAGCTCCCTTTCTAACATGGCTCCGGCAAGCGTCTCCGCACATATCACAATCTTCATCCAGTGTCGAATCCCCGCCCAAGTTTGATCTTCCTCCTCTGTCCTTTGACGCATACCCCCCTTTCTTCTCTTCATGGCTCTCGATCTTGCTGTCTCGTGTTCTTTCCTACCGCCATCTGCCGTTCTCCCACCCCTCTCCCCGGTTCGCTGCTTCGCAGAGCAGGCTCTTAGTTTGTCTCGACCCTAACCTTCCATCTTGGTCCCTTCTAGAGCAGACGGATACCCTGATGGGGGCTTCACGGCGCTTGCCACAAGTATGAGACCGCAGTACAGTACAGAGCAGGCAGGGCTTAGAGGGAGAAGAACCAGGTCTTCCGTTGCTTCCGGAAGCTTAAATGGCTTTGAGTTTTTTTTTTTTTAACAAAGATGACAGAGTTCCATAGGGTGGGGGCTGGGACACGAAAAGCACCTCCGGCCATTCTGGCTCTTCTGTGGCGGGGTATTGAGGCCACACTCAAGTCTGCTGAGGGTAAGACTCTTGTGTGGGGGGGGGGGGGGATTCAGTCCTGCTGCATTTTACCTCTCTGTGAGGACCTGCACCCAACAAGATACCCGGTCCCTTCCCGTGTAATGGAACACACATGCTTCTCTCTCGGCGGCCTCCGATGAGCTCTCTGCCACCCTCATAGGTTCCTCTCCGCACTCCATTGTTAGTGCCGGTTACTGCGAGCTGCTTCACGCATCTATGAACATACTCTCCGATACCCCAAAGCCTGTCCACACCCCTTACCGTTCCACCCTCCTCCGGACTCCATGGGCACCCCAGGTATTCATGTCAGACGACTGAGTAGATGAAGCGACTTGCTCAAGAACACCCCGGCTGTCAACGATGGGGAATATGTGCAACTGGCTCGCTGCCCTACAGAGCTAAGCTGTGTGCGTCTGTGTGTTAGAAATCTTAAGTAAAAAAGATATACATAAACACACACAGTTTTCAAACAAAATATACTGAGAAGAAAAATCAATTCTGTAGGATGACTTGTTTTACTCTCAACTGGAATTAACTTTCCAAACAGCCAACAGTGTTTCGAGCACTGAGCTCTTCTTCAGGGCTGTTAGAAACATAGAATAATATGTAAATGAATACCAATTTAGCATGCATATATAATTTAAAAAAAACACATAGGCTATTAGCGGAGGAAACATTGGTCCATAGGGTGGGGCCTCGTAAGGGCAGCACTCCACACCCATGCCATTCTCCACCACTCTCGCTTGCTGCAGGTCCCGCGGAACCCATGTCATCGCTGCTAACTAAAAGCCGCTTCACTTCCGCCTTCCGGGTTTGTTTCTCCGGTTATTAAAGAGATGCTTTTTTGTTTAATGTTTAAACTGTTTCTACTAATTCGTTGCTACAGTTTCACCCCAGTGTCCAGCCTGTTTGAATGTGCTGTCCGTTATGGCATGAGGTAACCGAGGCACATAAAGCGTTTGGCCCAGAATGGCATCCAGCCGGGCACCAGGAAGCCGGGAGTGGCCTCTCGCGTCTCCTCTACAGCCTCTTTTACTTCCCTACTGGTGGAGTTAGTCGGCATACATTGGGGCCTTGTGCCCTACAGCTCGCGCCCCAAATTAGCCATGGGCTGAGCATCTAGCCAACATTCCTGTAAACAACGTAAACCATTCCAAAATGTCTTGCAATAAATTATACTCGGGTGTCGAGATGGCACTTCCTCCATGGGGGTCAGAGATTGCACAACGAGTCTGGAGGGTCCGTCTGTGCCGAGGGGCACTGCAATGGACCGACCGTGACGCAAAGACAGATTTTTAAAAAAAGATTATACCTTTTCAGCATCCTTTTGCTATGAAAGGGCATGGGACACTCTGGCACAGAAAGGGGTCTGGCCGCAGTGGCAGACTGCCAGCTAGCACAGCAGAGGTTCGAACTCGGAGAGAAAATACTGAAATGCTCACTCAGCAAGAAGTGAAGGGAGTTGTGAAGTCTGTGCCTCCGTTTGGCGTCTGCATCCCATGAAGCCGGTAGGTGGCGCCAGAGCGCTGTGCGAGGTAGACGGTTCAACCTTGCTGCAGCAGCACCAAGGCCCGCAGCGAGCAGCAGTGGGAACCAAGGCCACGCGGAACAGGGGAGGATTTAGGACCAGGGCTGCCCAGAGACGCCTTTTACAGGCTTCATAACCTGCCAGGGGTCCTGTTCAATGTCAATGCTGGGATGTGAGGAAAAGGCCTCTCTTTACATAACAGTTTGCGACCAGGTGACCGACGGAGGCTTGTCTGCGTCTCATGTCTGCATGAATGCAGTGTGGTCGCGTGCCAACGAGTGAGCCGATGATTGAGAGGTCCTCAGAACGGAGGGGAAACACATTTTTTAATCTCGCACAGGGAACGATGCTGAAGCTGTGCTCGCTTCACTCGGGCCCTTGGCATGGGTCATGTCTGTGCAAGGTCACACAGCTGGTACTAGTGGTGAGGCCGGAACTGGATATTGGCCCTCCTAAGGCCACAGTCGATCATTTAACAACCACTGAACTCTCCGAGTTACTCCCAACATCACAGAGTGCTTCTTAGATGGGACCTTCGATTCTTGGTGACAATAATTGTTTTAGATATCCGGCAAGAGTTTCATATTTGGGAGGCCCATGTGTTCCCTTTATGCCAAACATGTTCTGTTCTGTGCTCTTGCATAGCTCGTTCCCACAATCTGTCTGGTCATGAAACACTTTCATAATGTAGGTGTCCTTAACAACAAACAGGACTAGTTTGTGAATGTATCTTTCTTTTGGTTTTAGAAGTCCGTTCTGTCGCTGACGTCTTTATTTGCATAAAAGGCATGCTGGTTTCCCCTTTTTGTGCAGGTGCACCGATAGGACCAGCTGACGGGCCCGCCCTCTCCACCAGCAGCCTATGCCGGCATTCCTCCTTGCAAGCCAAAAGAACGGAAACCCATTTCGGGTAGCCCAGCCTTCCCCACCGCTCCCCCATTTGAGAACACAGACTCGGCGTGTTGGTTGTGCCTCTTACCAGGCACCAGAGGCACCACCCAGCCCTGTCCTGGTCAGTATTAGGTTTTCTCTTTCAAACCCATCGCAGTTCTTGTGAATACTACGATTACCACCAGTAGTACTCAAATCATTCTCCATGTGGGGTTTAGTCTTAAACTCTGGACTATCGCGCTCCTTTTACTCAGTTGTGACATTCTGTAGCTCTTAGTAACCACAGGTAGGGTGCTGAGGCACCTGCTTATGTGAGTAGCATGCTACGTCATGTAGGGCTTGGGGTGTAAAGGGTGCTATTGCTGTTCCCATGCAGTGCGTGAGGACCATCAAGGTGCAGTTATGTTATGGGATGCAGCGCTTAGCAGTGTGATGGATGAAGACGTGTGAGCCATAGAAACGCACTTTTCGGTATTCTTTTCGCTTGCAGCTTTGAAAAGCTCAGCAGGTCCCTTTATTGTATTTCCTGTGATCCTTCTCCATGAAGCTGTTAACACACCAGGTTGTCCAGGCTGGTATTTGTTCTTCAAAGTTTATGGCCCACAGAAGACATAGGCTGATAGGAGAGCTTTGGTAGATTTGCTGGGATGGACTCTGTCACTCTCAACCCATATATATGATTGACATTGTGAGGTTCCAAGAAGAGTTCATAGTACATATCTAGTTGGGATCTGCAGTGGTGGACTAAATTAATATGGCCAGCGGTATGGGGTGATCTGTTCAGTTGGTGGTGGGTGGTTTATTGCTGTGGTTTAGTACAGTACGGGGTGATGGGCATGACCCTAAGGGGTTCTATACGAGTGTAAAAGGGCCGACAGTATGAGGGATTTATTAAGCAGCATATTTGGACTTCAATCCTCTGCCTGACTGCAGCGTGTTAAGGTATTGGCATTCGCATGTGCCAGGAGGGTCATATATGAATTGGAATTGCTGTATAATACTCACGCTAGGCACAGGTCAGCCCTATGTAACTTATCTGGGCATAGAAAGTTGTGTGTTAATTGGGCTGTTCAATTGCTGTGGACTGTAGATTGCATCTCAAGGAGCGATTTATTCCAGGTTCAATCACAGGGTTCAGGGATGATATTTGTTTCTTGGGAACACCCATGCTTTTAACTCTCTTCTGAAGTGCGAATGCTTCAGAATGCTTCAAATTCTGACCGGTGGTAAGTTGAAGAGCTTGGTGGCTTGTTCTGACCCCGCAGTGCCTCCCCTGGATTTCTTATGTTAAGGTGGCTTGATAGTCCATGAAGCAAGCCTGGAGCACAGTGTCTTATTTTGTTTGTTTTGCTTGAACTTAACTTCTAGGTGTAATAGTTATTTTCCTTGGGAGGCTCAGAATGATGCAAAGTGCTCTGAACATTGCTCGTCTAGCTACAGGTAGCCACTGGAGTGATTGCCGGACTGGAGTCTTGCGTTCTCTTGGGTGGCGTCTTAGAGCAGCATCTTAGATGAGTTGCATTTTGCATATGATGAAACAGGAGGGGAGAGGGGGCACTAAGGTATAAGCTTTTGGCATAGTAAAGCTTGGAGATTGTAAGTGTGAGGACAGCTTGTAACTTTTGTTGGTGTCCAACATATGTGAAGATGTGTCACAATGTTTTTATTGTGCAGTACCTGCCCTTTCTGACTTTGGTAATTTGTATTAAGGAAAGCTCTGAATCCATGGTTCACCCACAGTTCCTTGCACTCTTCACGTAAGTGGAGAGGCCTCCAGTTCATTGGGTCAGATGTGGTAGGCTGGTGTCTTTGTGCAGTTGAGCTTTAGGTGTTTACGGCTAATTAATGCATTTTTGGTGTGAGGGCAGTTAAGATTTAATTTGTAGTGGTCTTCAAGTACTTCATTTTTAGAAGGATTTGCATGTCATCTGCATAGTTGTAACAAGTGAAGTTGAATGATTTAAACAGGTCCAGTAATGGGGGCTTTGAGTAGATGCTGCAAAATAGAGGAGATCTGATGGACGCCCGAGGGACACCTCTGTGCTACTTGTGAGGGGCTGATGACCGAGATGGTAGGTATACTAAGCATCGTCTATCGCTGTGGTATGAGACCATTTATTTTACAGCAGTTCCACGCATTATGAGATGGAGTCTCTGTAGTAGCGTGCAGCGGTGAAGAGTGTCAAATGCTGGTGATAGGTCCAGAAGCAATAGGGAACCACGCTGTTCTCGTCCACAGTGAGTTTTAGGTCATCCCAGATGAATGCATGGGGCTTACCCTGTGCCTCTATGTGGTCTGAATCTGTATTGTTGGTCTGACATCAAGTACGTTTTCTCTGTAAACTTGGACTGTTGAATAAAACCTGCTCTTTCAAATATTTAAATGGGCCATTAGATACTGGTCTGTAGTTTGCTAAAAAATCGCCACAATCTTTCCTTTTTTGGATTTGTGAGAAAACCAGTTTTAAAAATTAACATTTATTTTTGGCATAATCTAGCGCTTGTGAAGAAATAGGCAACAGGCCTAAGAGAGTCTGAGGAGCAACGAACAAAGCACACTGAGCAGCGATTTAGTCCGCCGAGTATGGAGATGGTTGAGGCAGGCTGAGTACTGTCGTACGCAGAGGGAGCAGTGAGTGAGCCTGCTGACGCAAGCTGAGCAGTGTTGTATTTACATCCCAGAAATAATTTAGAATGTGAAAATGAGCTGTGCACAAGTCTGAAGAAGACCACATGACCAAAGCGCAAATTATTTTAGAACCCCAGTGAAGGTAGTACTCCAACCCTAAAGGGGACAAATGTAGGAGGATGCATAACGTTGCCAATTCTACCAGGTGTAGCTACTTCAAGCAATAATACCTGGTAGAATTCTGGCATTGTTTGGATTGTGGAAATATTTTCCTCCTAATTTTTCCTTTTAATTTTTGTAGAAAAAAATACCATTCTTGGAACTGATCTTTTGAGTTTCAAATATCCTAATCTTAACATTTGACTTTGTTATGAGTACTTGTAGAGTGTGCGTCTCATTCGGGAGGGTATCCAGGCACTAGAGTAGGAGGGTACTGTGCTGGCCGAGTCTGGTCTAGGTAGAGTCTCTTGTGGAACTCCAGGTCCGAGGAAGCGGCTTGTGATCGCCAGCTCTGGCTCTATGATGCGGGGGATGTGTGCGAGCTGGAGACCGGTCAAGCAGAGATTTCTGGTTGGGGTTTGGAAATTGGTGCAGCTGTTCAGGAAAAGGGATCTAGATTGTGCAAGGCTTTCTATGAATGTGTGAGGAGCTTGAAGAGTGCACCTTTGTTGACAGGAGTCCGCTGGAGGTTTTTGAGGTGTGGATGGTGTGTGTGCAGAGTGGGAGTCTGAATGTGAATCTGGCCACTGCGTTACCTTCTGATTTTCCTAATTACCTCCTTTACTTTTTAGGTCTCGTCTAGCGATGCAGCGCCATGCGCTGCTCGCTAGGTGAGATCTATTGTTGTCGACTTGCTTTCGAAGGGGGACAGGACTTGTGCACGCGTATGGCGGCGTTAGCACAAATCCAAGGACATGAGATGTGCACACGTACAGGTTGTGGCGTTTAAGCAGAATGCGCGCATGGCACGCTTTCTCCCTCTCCCGTGTTTTCTGTTGCCGTCATGTGTCGACTTCCAGTTCTCGCCCTCCTCCCGATGTCCGCGTTCCTTCCGAGCACGACTACACCCCCTGGGGCAGACACATGCTGCACACAGGGTGCATTCACGCTACCCCCTTGCACCCGACACGTTATGCACTGCACTTACAACAAACAGCGCCTGTGCATACTCACCTCATCCAGCGCCCCTTAGCACTGTATGCCCAGAGGCGCTTTACAGCACTGCGTGCTGTATCGCACTTTGCTCCAGCGGCACTACCCGTACTGCACCCTCAATGTCACGAGACCATGGACGGACTCACCTAGGGTGTCAGGCAGCAGGCAGTGCAGAGGCAGCACGCCCAGCACCAAGCAGGAGCCCCTGCCGGCATCCTGGCTACCCAGGAGCCGAAGCATGTTCCTCAAGCGTCGGCCTCTTCCTCCTCTCCCAGGCTCCTCCAGTGCTAACTTTCAGCCGGCCCTCCGCTCCTGCTCCCGTCAGTGTCCACCCTTGCCCGCTGCTGCCTCCTTCAGAATGAGACTGACGGGCGGCCGAGGTGGCAGCAGGGCAGGCCAGTCCTGCCTCGCACCCGGGTGCTGCGGGAGTTCCTCTCTGGGCTCCCCGTTTGCTGTCACCCAGGAGTAGTGCACACTTCCAGCACTTTCTGTGGCTCCTTCTATTGCACTGTGGGTGGGAAACAGAAACACGGAGGCCGGCTCTTTTCATGGCGCACGCTCCTCGCAGGGACTTTGCGGCCTTGTCGCTTGCGCACCACTCGCGGGCTTGTGTGCACCACTAGCAGGACGCTGCTTTCTGATGGCGCCCGCTCCTCACAGGCATCTCGCGATGCACGCGTATGGCGTCTAGTGCCAAGAGACAAGCGTGCAAGCCACAGCAACAGAGAGCTCACGGGCACACATACCTGTGGCAGGACTGTGGCCACGCTGGGACATCCGGCGGGGAGTTTGTTTAAATTTTCTTAATTGATTTTTTTTGCGGAGTGTGTGCGCATCCCCACCCGGCTACCATGGCTTGAAGTCTTGTTCAAACTAGGTGCAGCAAAGCTGCCAAGGTTTGCCTTTGCCTATGAGTGTTATTTCCATGTTTTTGGTGTGCTTATGTGTGACACTGTAATGTCAAATATGTGACATTATGAGTGAAAATGTATCACAAGCAGAATAAAGCAGTTATTGACATATAATAAGCAAACTACCAGAAATGGCATCGTTTTGTATAATATAATGATTTTAAAATTATCATAAAACAGTCCAGAATGCAAAGTGATCTTGGGTTTAGAGTTGTAACTGGTGGATTGTGTCAGTCATAGAACCCTTGGGGCCACTTGACAACTACCTCATGAGCTTGGCACGCCTTATGACCCCGCCCCCACCTCTAGAGAGAGGAATGGACACACACAGAATTTCAAATATTGCTAATTGATCTGTGTGCCATGTTGTTGCAAACTGTGTGGCCTGCAAACAATACCTTATCAGTGAAACCATTTTAGTCTGAAAACATTGTAATTCTATTGAAATAAAAGAAAGCTACATGTTACAGAATTCATAATAACGTTGGATGAATGCTCAGCTCTAGGCCATTCATTTCACAAGAACATCAGCAGGTAGCTCCTTCTTAATCACATGAAGTGCTGTAGAAATGCTACAATACAGTAACAATAATAATATCGCGCTCCCGACGGCTGAAGGGCAGAGTGGGCCCTACCAGGATTTTATCCCGTGACCTCCAGATTATGGACAGGTCTTGGCATTAGTGGCTACTGAGCCAGCGGGTCATAAATGGACGCCAGGACACTACATCTCAAACAGTATACCATCGAACCAAATATCACTCAAGCAACACGAACTTCAACCAATCTCGATGAAATAGAGTCTTGGATATTAAGTAGAAATGCAACACGCCTTCAAAGCAAAGGTCTAAATCACATGATGTCAGTCTTAAAGTTACCTGGTTTCAAGGATAGTTGCACCTTTCTCTTGAAAGATTCTGCTTCCTTGTACTCCGTCATTCTCGTTTCTCCGTTGTATTATTGTTTTGTTTTGTTTGTTCCACCTCTCTTCGTGGTCTCTATTCCCTCCTTCATGTCTAGTGCCTCTCTCATTCTAACACTCCCTCCTTGCTCCAGAATCTCACTAGAGACACACTCTACAGAGATGAAACTAATGTCTATGTTCTGGCGTCTTTCCTCCCACCTCACTCCTAACTTGTGTCTCACTCTTTCTCGGCGCGGTTCTGTCTCCAAACATTTCCAGATGGCTCTTTCAACATCCCATTCTTTCTTATAATACCCTCTTCATCCGCATGCATCTTTCTTCCCCTTCCCAAGTGCCTGTGTCTGTCTCTTCCTCCACCATCTCAGTATGGCCCATACCTCTTACTTCCTGTCCCCTGCACTCTTCTTCTTAAAACAAGGGAAGGTAGTAAGAGACTCTACGACGGCGAGGAGCTAAAGAGCCCTGCGGGTGGAGACACTTAATCCGCATAGAGAAACACTTGCCAAATACAGGTCATTTTCTTCTGCTTGCTGGTATGGCACTGTGTACTAAAATGCGTAGTGTGATGCGTGACCCGTGACCCATGGCATGCCGGCAGTGCCAGTCTACATGTAGACTGGCGGTGCATGTGGGGTGGGGATTGGAGATGGTCTGGGTCACTGGGCTCAGGGGAAGGAGTTGACAGGCCTCATGGCTGTAGGCATGTGGTGTGTGGAAGGTCAAGAGACCTGATGACCCCCTCTGCCTGTCCAGACGGGTAGGGGTGGGGGGGGGGCAAGTTAGAGAGTGTCCGAAAGGGCATCTAACTTCAAAGTACCAAGGTAGTTACTAACCAGCCTTCGCTTTCTCCAGCTGCGGACAGCGCCACAAGGCCACATCACTTGCGTTAGTGCGCTAAGAGTCTAATATTTTGTACAGTTATTTTCCGGGGGTCTTCTTAAGGAAACACTTGCAGAGTTAAGCCAAGATAGACGTTGTGTGATGCACTGACCACCAAAACACAGGGAACAGAATACAACGCGTTCCTGCCCTTCCTCCGCGTTCCCTCTTTCTCTGCTTCTGCCACATTCACCCGCGTGTGCCACACGCTCTGCTCTTCACCCAGTGGCGTGCCTTCCATAATTGCAGCAGGTGCAGCAGCACCGGGCCCAGAGATCTGAGGTGCCCACTAAAACCTGATTGTTGCATTTCTTTCCTTGCATTAGGGCCCCTGGAACACTGGTTACGCTCCTCTCTCTCTCTCTTCACCTCTTTCCCCTTTCCCGCCATTCCCCCCAGGCTCACCCTCTTGCGCTTCCCTTCTTTGCTCCCATTTAGCAGTGTGACCCTCCTGCTCGCTTCGTGTTCGCGCTCCACAGTGCTGCAGGAGCTGGGGATGGGGGAAGAGTTCTGCCCCAATACACACCTTGGCGGCGGAGGTGTGTATTGGGGCACAGGTGCCAGGTTACGGGCTGAAGCCCTCAGACGGTCTCTGGGGCCCAATATTGCATGCTTGTTCTTCAGAGTGCTATGAAACTGTACATACGGAGGGAACAAGCGCTACATAAACATGCATTTGCAATGCAATAGGTCTCACATTTGCAAGAGTTGTAGCTATTGGCATTGTAAATGACAATGCCTTTTATTCATTTCTTTTGAAAACCTGCAAGCGGTGCATAAACACGCACTTTGTACGTATAGTCCTTGCTTACAAGAAGCAAGGCTGGCAGTAAAAGAGCCTGCCAGCCTTGCTTCTCATAAGCAAGGACTATAAGTACAAAGTGCTTGTTTACGCACAGCTTGCAGGTTTTCAAACGCATAAATAAAAGGCATTGTCATTTACAATGCCAATAGCTCAAACTCTCGTAAATATGAGACCTATTGCATTGCAAATGCTTGTTTTTTGTTTTTTTTGGCAACATTGCATTCTACAGCCATTATTTTTAGTGGTGTATATTTTTCCTGATGGCAAGAAACTACAATCTTGCACATTTGTCTTAGCTCTTTTATTCAGTTTAGATTTACTTTAAATTAGTTTGTAATCCAATAAATGCCACAAATGCCTTATATAATTTAAAAAAACACCACTGATATATATATATATACAGAATTATACATGGGTGGAAACCCAAGGATATTTTTCAGCAGAGGTTCTAAGTGACATCAGATACACGAGTGAAGCTCAAGTTGTCTATAGTGTCACTCAGAACCGTGAGATGAAAATACATTCTTCATTCACTGTTACCCATCTACAACTTTGTGATGTATGGCGCACCAAAATCATCCGCCCTACTTTCAACAGCTTGCAGGGTTAACGGTGTCATAACAGAAAAAAACACAAAATGATCTAACCTGTCCCCTGTCTTGCCACCAACGCCCACCGTCTTCTGCCCATCCACGTTCCTCCATACCCCATCCCCAAAAAGAAAAGGTCCCTTGGCATCTTGCCGCCCTTCCCTACTACACTCCTCATTACCCCCATAATAAAAATAATAAAAGTACCCGGAGTTGTGCCACCCACTGTCAGTACCCTCGATTCAATCAACTCTTCTGCTGTCCAAATTTGAAGAAGAAAAAACTGTGCTATGCCTCCCCCGCCCATCTTAAATATGAAAAAAAAAAATACCTGGTCTCCTGTCACCCACCCCTACTAGCTTCTGTGCCTTCTCTTCACCCACCCCACCAAAGCTGCACTCTGCTTCCTTCGGAGGAGAGATCTGTGCAGCAAAGGCGGGAAACAACGTTTTGTTTCCTCCTGTTGCCATGTCCTAGCAGTGAATAACCAGATTCTAGAATCTGATAATTACGCTTGTGGCACTCACGGAGAGCTATACATAACCAATGTTTGTCTATACCTTTTATTCACGTTACTTGAGTAACCTGATGCATCTGGTAGAGGTTGACAAAATCCCTTCCTTTCACACCTGACTGCATGCTTCTTACAGGTCACCTACATGGAACTAACTGCCTTAGTTTTTTACTCCTCTTTGGTTTAGTGAGGCTGTGTGAATCCCACTAATGTCTTACTTCCTCAATTAGGGTACACGTAAACTTGCCGAGTAGACTAGAAAGGTATTTCTCATTTCCCTGAAAGCACAGAGTAAGTATAGTTCTTGGATGTCACCTACTCCCGCCACTAGCTCCCTTCCTCATTTAAGGGGTGTAGAACACTACATTGGTTTGCCGTGGAGCCCTGCACCTCTACTTTTGCAAGCCTGCCATGTTTGATGCCCATTCCCTAGTACAGGCGACACTATGCCATTTAGCCTCAGCCCTACAAATTCTATTGTAATTATATAGCGCTTACTACCCCTGATGAGGCGTAGAAGCGCTTTTCGGAGGGTAGCATGCTACTCCGAAACCCAAAAATGATTAGTGGTGGATTAGTATAGTGAAATTTGAGCAGTGGACATGTGAGTCTGTTAGTTAGATTGAAAGGTTAATCGGTAGATAGAAGACGGAGGAGTCTAGAAAGTGTTTATTGGGAGATCATAGTAGGAAGATGAATGCTCCAGCTTGGTGCCCCTTGTACACTGTTCTTGTATGTAATATAAAAATACACTCCTTGCATCTGCCAAGCCGCATTATGGCCGACGATATTGCATTCACAAGCCATTTCTGTCAACTTTTCATTGCAAAATGTAGCCACGCCTGGCAGACCTCCCGGAGAAGAGCTAAGAATACTTGGCTTCTGGCAGAGATGAGAGTCTTGTGTTTACTTGAGGCTGGCTACAGCATCCGCACACAGTGCTGGTGAACCATGTGGATAAATCCAATTCCGAAGGGATCATTAAAGATCTGTCTGATGGGGTTGGCTAGGCTAGAAAAGGTCAAAAGCGACCACTTAAGGTGCATTCACAGGCACGTGTTTTGCAGCTCTCGAGATCTAGCTGCTCTGAAGTGCCCAGGAGGCGACCTGCCAGCGCCCTAATAAACACCATAAAGTAATACCACTGTTCTCGTCATTATCGGAGCACTATGGGGGTATTGAGGGCAATGCATGTCCGCAAAGGGCCTACTGGCCCTCCCCAAAAGGACATTGCAGCTGTCATCTGATTGTCCTCTTCAGAAGCCTCATCCCACTAGTTGAAGGAGTAGAGGAGTTGAAAGTTGCCACTGAGCCCTGGTTCTGCTGATGGATCATAGTTGGCCGACAGCCTAGTCCCCTACGCTGGGCTTGTGGTTGTATTACTAATAACCTGTACTCTAAAGCTTAGGTATCCGAAGCAATGACCTGTGGTGACCGTCAACTAAATGTAGCCGCTGGAATGTGTCGGCCCCACAGGTGGGTTGACTACCAATCAGTGATCGGCATTCCGGCAACACAGCTCAGTTTTGAGACCGCTTTAGAGCGCATGTCGGTTTGGCCGTCCTGAGACGGCCGGCCAAGCCCACATGCGCAGACAACAGTGCCCCGCCCCCAAGACTCGTTTATTGAAAATAAAATAAAACTATAATAAACACTTTTATTATTGTTTTATTTTTTTATTTTTGAGGCTGGTGGGGGGGGGGGCGATGCTCCTCTGCCATAGCAGAGGAGCCGCCGATGCAGGCAGAATGACCAAGTGTTACCCTCAAGATTCTTAACTTAGTTTGTCTTATCTCCTTCACAGTGGTCGCACGCAGCTCCAACCTCGGGTTACGGAGAGAGAAAAGCAGCCGAAGGTAAGGGCAGACGGAAACAATTTTCTTTGCATGTTGTTAAAATCTGTCAGTTTCCCAGGATGGAACTCTTTTCTTGGGGATGTACATGGGGAGGAGCCTGAGAGAGGGGCATAATGATAAACGGGGGTAGGGGGCCACATAGCAGAAGGATCTAGAATAAATGCTGCCACCTGGCAGATGGAATTGTAACTGGATAGGGGAGTACTGTGACAGTGCGTACCTGATGCACAGTGCCTGCCCTTCTGCCCAAGGAGGGGCTTTGACTCTTTTTATAAAAGCAACAATTATCAAATCTGTCCAGTGGTCAAAGTGCATAAAGAAAAGTATAGGAACTGTAATCCTGAGTACAGTGATGCCAGGGTCGGCGAGTATGAGGGCTGGGTCACAGATGTGGCTAAAAGTAAAATAGTCTGTGACTTTTGTTGGCCTTTCACCTACAATTAACTGCATATAATATATAATGCACACAACTTAAATGAAAAATAACTGCAACTTAAATTTATCTGTAGGAAATGTATTTTTCTGGAAGAAAAACTCAGTTTATTAATGTCTGTGGGAATAACCGGACAGTCACTGATTTCAACCCTGGTCGGTGCACTGGGAAATAGTAACGTGTATTTGTAATGCTAAGAGGTGCAAACCTCTGACAGAAAGCATTGTAAACATGCAGATTGTTAGTTTAGAAGATGTTTTACATACTGTATAAACCGGCTGTTGCAAAAAAATGTAATCTAAACGTTTACAGTGCTTTCTAAAGGTATGTTTTAGTAATATGCTGACTATAAGTAAGGCAGATCTTTTCATAAGGTTTCCATAAAAACTACAAAATCCAGATTCTCTCAATGAAAGACTGTGCCGGCTCCCAAGCAGCCTTCGAATTTGCTGATTAATCAATTGCACACATTTACTTTTCTTTCATGAACTGGGACCTTCGAGAGAAGACTTGTTTCTTCTTCAGCTGCCTCTCCCTTCTCCCCCTTTGCAGTAGAGGAGACCCTTTTCTCCCCTTTCAACATGCGGCAACTCAACCATGGTTTTTTAACAAAAAGATTAGGAACTGTTTAGATCAAATTAATAAAGCTTGGGAACTCATTCCCCTGCTCACTTCGACCTCTGAATATGTCCGTCTTGAGTAGCAGCTCCTGAACCAACCTGTGCTACTGGCTTCTCTTTTACAGCAGTATCTACGACTACATGAGGCACACAGTCCCTTTACACCAAGCACTGACAACATATTGGCTTGACCAATGCTTGCTTATACAGCATATAAAGTGTTCTAACAGGCAAATTGTGAGTCCTAAATACATTTTAAAAACCTGCTACAGAGAAAAGAAAAAAGGATTGCTTTCTCAATCCAAAGCGTGTAAAACAAAAACAAAAATATGGCGGATTCAACATACTTTTGAAATCTAAAATGTTCCCTCATGTTTTGCAATGCGAGCACTCCACAGGAGGTGGACTGATACACCAAACAGCCAAAAACAGGAGGTGAGTGAAACATGCTCCTTTTGGAAGCACTAAAGCCCAACCAGCCTACATGGCGCCCATTGCATCACTCCGTTTAGACAGAAGCCCTTCCTCATCATACTGCTGCTTCCAGCAAGTGAGCGCTGCTGGCATCAAGAAGTGCCTAGGAGCTCACCCAGCAGTCACATTATCGGTTGTCTTCTCAAATCCTCAAAATGTTGTTGACATTTACTCAGAGCTGCCAACATGTAACCTGTGCTCTACAGGCCAGACTAAGGACTCTCGAGTGTGTACGTGAGCTGAACGGATGGGAGATCCTATGAGTCTATAGCGGAGTCTGTGCTAACTTTTCACAGGCTAACAAAACCGGCTTGCAAGCACTTCCGTACCCCACGAGGTCTAAATCGGAGATTAAACTGCCCATCCACAGGCCCTCAACGCCTGCTTGTAAGCACGTCTGAGCGTTGAAGGGTCCACTGTGGAGTCTGAGCTTCCATCCTGTGAGTGAGCAAAGCCTGCTTACTAGCACTTCGAGCCCCGTAGAGTCTTTAGCAGTGTCTGAGCTCCTATTCCGTCTCCTCCTCTCTTCTATGGCAGAAGCTTCAGGGCCATTTTCGGTAAGCTTCCATCGTTAAAGCACCAAAGGCTGTTGGTTTGTAAATGTTTGATAGTTCTCTAGGGTCGATATCAGAATTTGAGCATCCATGTCTTGGGCTCGCAAAGCCCGTTTGTAATCTCTTCCAAGCACCCTTTGAGCTATAGCAGTCTCTAAGCTTTCCTTCTCCAGTCTCACAAAGTTTGCTTGCAACCGATTTCCTCTGAGCTCTCTCTGAGCTACAGCAGAGTCTAAGCAAGCTTCCTTTCTCCAGGCTCACAAAGCTTGCTGACAACCACTTCCGAGCTCCCTCTGAGCTATTGCAGAGACTAAGCAAGCTTCCTTTCTCCAGGCTCACAAAGCTTGCTGACAACCGCTTCCGAGCTCCCTCTGAGCTATTGCAGAGTCTAAGCAAGCTTCCTTTCTCCAGGCTCACAAAGCTTGCTGACAACCACTTCCGAGCTCCCTCTGAGCTATTGCAGAGACTAAGCAAGCTTCCTTTCTCCAGGCTCACAAAGCTTGCTGGCAACCACTTCCGAGCTTCTTCTGAGCTATAGAAGAGTCTAAGCCGGCTTCCCTTCTCCAGGCTCGCAAGGCCTCCGTGCCACGGTTTCCGAGCTCCCTCTGAGCTATAGCAGAGTCTAAGCAAGCTTTGAGCAATAGCAGAGTCTAAGCAAGCTTTCATTCTACAGGCTCTCAAAGCCTGCTTGCAACTGCTTTTGGGCTCCCACTGAGCTATCGCAATCTAAGCTTCCCTCCAGGCTCTTAAAGCCTTCTTCCCAGCACTTCCTGATCACAGCTTCTCAGACGACATAAATATATGTAGAGAGAATGTCAAGAAAACACAATTTGTATTGTTTATCCAGGACTCTTCTACACAATTTTGGACTCACAGCCTCAGTCTTCATACGGGCCCTTCTTTGTGGCTTTGTTCTAGAGCTAGCGAAGCACAGAGGTTGAATTTCATCATGTATTGCAATGCCATGCTCCAACTGGTATGATGCTGTTGCCATTTCCACGGTGCAGTTAGATGTATTCATAATAACTATAGTCTCCGGCAGCAATTAACTGGTAGGTCCCTAGATAGGTCCTAAAATATATTAGTTGATTTGAGAGTGCCTAACTTGGATATACAAAGCAGGAGCATTATAAAGTTATGGTACTTATTTTGGTTATAGCCCCACTTCAAGGGGGGGTGGAAAGGTACTTCGGATCTCGGCGATTTATAGGAGGTTCCAGGGAACAACTTTGGAAGCCTTACTCCGGGCAATCGGATAATACAAACTAAAGGCCCAATAAGCTGCCATGCACGGCGCTGAAATTTGGGGATTCGCCAATCTAGATTCTCTTACCACAAGTGAAAACAAGTTTGTTCGCTCATTACTGCATGTCCTTACGTGCACTCCTCTAATACCATTGTTTTATGATGTTGACTTTAAAGAGTGGGAGAAGTAGCAAGATCAAGACCCCTCCTATATTGCGTGAGGCTTTGGACCACCGAAGAGTGGAGGCCGTATCGGATGGCAGTCAAGGAATTGTTAGCCCTTGACAAAGGCCTCTCCTTCCCGTGGTTCAAACACGTCCGCCATTGGTATCAAAGTTTGGACCTTGGATCCTTCTGTTCATAACCAGCCCGCTGGTGGCTACTTCCAAGCTGCAGTTAAAAATCCGTCTGACGTCACACACGGGACATACCTGGCACTAAATGGTGGTCGCCAGCGACCCAAAAAAAAACCTACTAGAATTCTGCACCCAACCACTAGATGGCGGAATAATGCACAGCATGTGAATGCAGAAAATTCCTCAAGCTGCAAAACTACTCCTACTGGTAAGTAACCATTTTGTTATCGGGAGTATATTCAAATCAGTCACTCTTGTAGTTCCTCCATTGGAATGCTGACAAACCAATTCCCTTTTATGAAACCTTCCTTAACCTCCTGCTGCGACAATTAGCAAAAACTTTATATCGGAAATTTTGCTATGATACACTGGAATTGGGGTCATTCAAGCCACTATGGAGCTCTAACAGGAGTGCTGTTCATTTATCTGTACGTACTATGTGTCTGCTGCCTGCAAATGACATAGCAGTGAAAATAAGTGTACCCCAAAAATGTTACTTAGAACTGCTGTACTAATAAATGCACATTCACACATTAATAGAGCGCAAAAGTCAAATTGCAATTTATAAGCACAGTACAAGAAAATTAATGCGAAAAACGTTACCAGTTACAGATTGCTTGTTCCAGTTGCTTTACATTGTGAACAAAAAAACACGTTCTTCATAGTCACGAGGCATCTTCAGTATGATACTGCCTTGCTGAACAAGTGTAACTGCTTGCGTGTTAATTTTGAGGAGAGAGGTATCCTGACCACTTGAGGCTTCGCCCCTCGGGAGTAATATCCCCTTCCCGCGCTCAACCAAGGCTATAAATAGCATGTTACAGTCTGCGCCTCTACATATGCACTCTATATACACACTTAGCGTTCTAGCATGCTGTTTTGCCTGTAGTACCGTACATGTTGTACGTGCTGCTAATATAGTGGGCTCATAAGGCAGTAGCTGTGCTGCCATACTGTTGCTTTTGCTCTCCCTACTGTCACTTTCTTTCGTCTTCTGCCCTCTTTTACACCTGGTCTCTCGCTTTCTCTCATGTCATGCCAGACACTGTTGGTTGTAGTGGAGCGCATGTGTCAGTTTACATGTTTGATGCTCAGGGCGCTGAATGGGTTTGTCACAGACCTGTTACTATAATGATCCATCACAATTTTATGTCTGATGCTGGAGTCACTTCAATAAACTGTCTCTTCAACTCTGTTAACCACTGGTCCGCCTCTGCCAACTACCATCCTAACTCAGTAAACCGCAACCACACCGCTATAAACCCCACCCCACCTCTGTAACCTATTGTTCACCATCTGTAAATTTAGTTTGTCAATCCATTCTCCACCTCTGTAAAATCCTGCTTTACGCTGGTTAACTCGCCATCTACCTCTGCAAGCGTCTGTTCTAACCCGTTTTCACTTCTCTGCAGCCCCACCTCCGCATCTCCCTCTTCCAGCTGCCCATCGGCACATTTATAAGTCATCAATCCACTCTGGCCGAAGTTATAGAACACACTCTGCCCCACTCTGGAGTTCATTGTTGGAAAACATGAGGCAATCTTGTTGGTGGGGCTTGTCCTTGCTCCAGTTGTAGAGTGAAGGATGACCACATAGAAGGTGCCATCAAGAAACCAAGAAGCCCAAAAAGGACAATGTGCATGCCAGTTGTCTCTGAGGTCAGAGGCGCAGCTACTTTAGCTGAGTCATTGCTGCACAGAGTACTACAAGCCATTCTTTCCATCCCGAGCTACCATAGCACACAAGTGGCATACATGCGAACATTTTGGAAAAGGAAAATGGGAGATTTTTTTTAAATAATCGGGAGAATGTATCACTCTCAAGCGTTTTGATGCCTCATAAGGGGTACCATGCTCTATATAAATGCAAACCCCTCCCTCTTCTATGCCTCCAATATCCTTTTCAACCCAGATAACAGACTCACATGTCCACCGCTCAAATGAATTTTATATTTACCTATACTAATTTACCACTAATCCTTTCTGGGTTCCGGAGTAGCATGCTACTGGCCAAAAAGTGCTTCGACACCTTGTCTGGGGTAGTTGCCACTATATAAATGCAATTACAATGAACGTCTGTATCGGGTCTATTGGCATGTATCGGGCTTGCAAGTGTACTGTTGCTGGAGAAGAAATCGGAAATGCAAATAGATGTTCTTTCCTTACCTAACAGGAGCACAAAGAAATCGCTATGGCATACAGAGAGAGCATGGAAAATGTTGTGCACTTTCCTGCAGGAGCAGGTTACTGGCAGTGCATACTCCAAGTCACACAAGACCAGTGCCTGCCGCCAGAAGCTGGCCGAGGAATCCGGTCTTTGCATACAGGAATCTGGAAGCGGGAGACTAGCCTTAAATTTGGTAGTCACCTGCCAGAATCTGGAGGGTTGGCAGGTATGAGGTGGATATGTGCTTCTGTTTAGCAGTGATCTTTTTAAATTAGAAGGCTGGGGTATACACACAGGTGGAACTCGCTGTAAAATTATTTGCAGCCTTTCCAAACGCTGAAAGGCAAGATTATTATCCCTGCCCTCCATGCAACCCCATACCGTACCTGCACACAAATATGTGATGGGCGGGATCTCCAAGAGCCATCTTATCCATTTGTTCACCATATTAGCATCGTCCACATCAGTTGTTTCTAAAACAGCATGACACCAGAACCACATTTTTCAAAAGGTGCACAGGGTTTTTGCCAAGAGTGGGCGTGCCACATAGAGGCTGTGAGGACAACACCATGGTGCATGTGCCACCATACCAGGCATTATCAAATGCATTCGCCTTGAAAATACTCTTCTCTCTTGATTATTATAGTCTCCCGGAGTTATCAAAATGGGTGTGTGACTGCTGCATGAATCCTGGGCATGGCTGCCTGCCAGCCAGCACGCGAGTTTTGTTTGAGGTGGAGTTTCTTTGACCCTACACGTTGGCCACTTTTCTTCCAGACAATACAAAACCGTGGGTGGAGGGTATAAGGGCAAGTTTTAAAGACTGGCGCGGAAGGAATTGCAACCAAGAGGAGTTCCCAGATGATGATGCATGCCACCTCAGTGGGTGATGGGATTTCGTCCTCTTTAAAAGGACTCTTCCCTCCCCCGCCCACCCATTTGTTTGAGTAGGAGTCTTATGCTTGTACTGCTTGTGCCTTAGAGCTGTCCTAAGCTCGGCAGACCCGCGGATTACTTGTGTGATACACTTTTCTTCCAAGACATAAGTAGGATAGATTTGAAAGAGTCTCAGATGGCATGGCTTTTTTTCTATAACCAAAGTGCTTGCCACTTGCACATTCATGGCTCTGCGTGACCAGCTTAGAAAACAAGGAATGGCCAGCAGGCCCAGGTGGTCAGTTGGATTTTGTTACCACGCGCTCAATGATCAGTGATTAATTTGGCATGCTGTGATACTTCAGTAACGTCCATGTTTCCAGACAAAGCCTTTCAGAAGACACAATAGGATGACGGGAGAAGTGCCCACTTTTCTGTATATGTCCCACTTTCTTCACTGGGCATTGCATGTGTGTGTTCAGAAAACATGAAGCAAACTAAATAAAAGTTCTGGAGGCACTTGAGTAATTAAGAGCCATATCCGCATCCACCCACCTGGGCTGAATGCCACGCACTCACAGCAGCTCTAAAAGCAGAAAAGAGCCGCTTTGCGCCAATGACTTTAAATTAGCTCAAATATATTAGCATCGTCTCTGCCTGGACATCTGTTTCCACCCAGTGCTCCGTACAAAAGCAGATGTGGGGAGGCGGGTGGAAACATGCGCACACAACTCGCTCCAAGGAAGGCGATGTTTGCATCTTTTTACTCTGACAACTTCCCTCAGAAACTAGGGAAATTACTTTTCATCTAACGCTAGCCACTTCTGACTTACGCTGTACAAATTCTCTTTAAATTGTGTGGAATCTTTTTCAATGAATGCCATAATATGTTTGCACCTCATCCCATGTTGACAGGACCCCCGAACCAAGTGTGCGTAGCACCGACGTGCGAACCGCGCCCTTTTCAAGCCCGTCTCTTCTTTTCTCCTGCAGTTATAAAGTTCCTCGACGTGTACCAGCGAAGCTACTGCCAGGTGCGGGAGGTGCTGGTGGACATCTACCAGGAGTACCCCGAGGAGGTGGAGTACATCTTCAAGCCGTCCTGCGTGCCGCTCATGAGGTGCGCGGGCTGCTGCACGGACGAGGGCCTGGAGTGCGTGGCGCTGGACGAATACAACGTGACCATGCAGGTGAGTGACGGCGGCCCCGCCCACCTTACCCAGACGAACCCTCTCCGGTAACCGCGGAGAGTCGGGGAACCGAAGACTGGCCCGCTAAATCTATTGACCATTCGGACACCCATTTGGTCTGCGCGCTCAAACTGTCCATCCTGCTTTGCCAGTCCGCTGTCAACATAAGACTGACAGTGACATGTCCAATGCACACTTTTAATTTGTCTTCACATGTATCGCTGTACCGTGCCCCCTTTGTTTGCATTATTGCGCTTCCCCCAGCACCTCCATGGCCCGTAACTTTCCTTCGATTTACCATAGGGGAATCTCCTTGATTCCACCTCCTACCCACTTGTTGCTTAAATACGTGATTATTAGTTGTAAAGTTGTTAATGCCCATAATTACTTTTTTTAATTTGTATTTAAAAAAAAAAAAAAGTAACCCGTTTATCCCCCACAAAAAAGCAGCAATTATTTAATGGGAGCTCATTCTGCCAACTGGCGATTTGGGATGCAGATTTAATGGGGGACTGGTGAGCGCCTGTGGCCCATGAGATCTGTGAGACATAGGAGTCTCGGCACTGTGCCAGATTCTTTAGGGGCCGGCATCATTTTGCACTACGCCATCAGGCAGGCCAGGCCCCCACCTCTTCAGTGGCCCTCTCATGCTAACTCCGAGCGATAATCTGATTTGGTTAAATCATTAAATATGCAACCTAGGTCCAAAATTAAGTCAATAACTACTAGCACTGACTCTGTAACTATACCACTTAAGGGTAGAATGAAAACACATATAGCAGCAGCTGGCTGTTTGTTGAATGTGTGCTTCAGATATCACCCATATGTGCCTGCATCTGCTCCTATTTACAGCGTGCGTGCATGTTTTCTTCCCTTTCAGATAATGAGGCTCAAACCACATCAACGTGAGCTGGTGGTCGATATGAGCTTCCGGCAGCACAAACACTGTGAATGCAGGTGAGTAGTGAACGCCCACTTCACCTCTTGGACTGAATGAGGGGAAATGAGGTCTCATTAGCCTAGACACTGCTTTGTTTTAATCTCCCAATAAAGAATTGTGAAACCGAGTTTTACCAGGAGGGAGCTGACAGACAGACTGGAGAAAGCCCCTAGAGATATTCGGTGGAGGAATATAGACCGCCTAGTCAATCTACTTTGCCTATCTCTGTGCCCGTTTTAACACCATAGACAACTTTTTGTTTTTGTTTCTCCCAGCTTAGTCTCTGCATAGCACTTTTACTACCAGTCTGAATATTGTTTCTGGCTTTGTCCCAACCTCTCTTGCAAGACGATGGTTTCATTGTTACTGGTTAGAGGAACTTCCTGTGTTACTTCTGATCTTACCGGGACAGGGCTCACCCATTATTCAATCGTTCTAGAGCAGGGTTCGCCAAAGTCGGTCCTGGAGGGCTGGATATATGCCAGATTTTTAAGATAACTACATTTATCCAAATGGGGATATGCTAGAAATCTGGCATGGATCCGCCTGTCCAAAACCGACTTTCAGGAAGCCTATTTTAGTATCTACCCTCTACGGGCGTGGGCTCGTGCACCTTCTTGCAGCTGGTAATGAGTAGGAGATGGGCATGTTTGAAGCTAAAAGATTTGAATAGGGAGGTCAGAGAAACCCAAGAGTAGACCAGTCCTGTGAGCATTATGGTGATGGCATTTACCATGCATCTAATGGTGATAAAAGGTTGTTGTATAAGCGGAAATCAGTGGGTGGTGAGACACATCTGCTAAAGCCTCGCGTATTCTCTAATCCCACTCTCGTCCCTCTCCTTTCAGACCAAAGAACGAAGTAAGACCTATACAAGAAAAGTAAGTGACTCCAACTTTTTACTAGACCTGTTTTTTAACGACTGTTTCACAACAGAAGCTGCTAAAGTTCAGTATGAGATGAACAATAGGAAAATGTGGGCTCAGCATGTACCCCCAAAATTCTTTCTAATCGAAGGGCCTGGAAATATACTTATTCCCTTGTCCTGACAAAACCCATTGGCCATTAAAACTGATCTACCTACATCTTATTTACTTCAGACATACGCAGTTCCCAAAACAGGACAGCAAACAATATTTGCATGTTTCATCGAGCCAATTGCACGAAATGGGGAATGACTTCATGATTTGATTATCTGTCCCTGAATGCACTAACATCACATTAAAGGAGATTACAGAGTTCTTTTGAGGTTATGTGATGGTTGACAATCGCTGTTTGGTGCGCATGTGGTACTGTGATGGCAGATGAGGTTTGTCATGTTGCTTGGCAATATTGGTACAGTTAGGTTGCGGGTTAGTGCCACGATGGTAGGTTATCACGGTTGATAGGGTTTGCAGCGGTAGGCATGCTTTTAAACAGTGAGAATTGTTTACAATGGGGGTTAGTGTTCGTGATAGTGTGTGACATTTGTAATTGTAGCTGGTACTTTTTGAGAGAGACATTTAGAAATAAGCGTTGACCAGGTCAATCGGTCTAGGCTTTAAAAATCTAATCTATTGGCTTTGCTGATGCTTTTTTCAAATCACACACATGCATCGAGACACCTGGGTGCACGTGCATCGAGACACCGCGGTGCACGTGCATCGAGACACCGAGGTGCACGTGCATCGAGACACCGAGGTGCACGTGCATCGAGACACCGAGGTGCACGTGCATCGAGACACCGAGGTGCACGTGCATCGAGACACCGGGGTGCATGTGCATCGAGACACCGGGGTGCATGTGCATCGAGACACCGGGGTGCATGTGCATCGAGACACCGGGGTGCATGTGCATCGATACACCGGGGTGCATGTGCATCGATACACCGGGGTGCATGTGCATCGAGACACCGGGGTGCACGTGCATAGACACCTGGGTGCACGTGGCTGGCAAACTTTCAGCTACTTTTCTGTTAAAGAAAACGCACTCCAAGTTGGCTTCCAATGCATGCGTCGTGATCCATGTAGAATGGCAAGTCATGACACTTGCATTGTGACATGCTCATGCATCGCAATGCAGGCGGACAATTTTAATTTACTTATTTAACATGGGTATTGAGCAGAGGTGGCGAGCTACTAGATAGGGCTGGCTGCCCATTGTCTGCCAGGGCAGAAGAGTATATCCCCAGCAGACCGGGTGGAACAGAGTAAAGCCTAGGCTACCAAAGATGAAATAAACCCATTTCGTTTCTTGCAGTAGTCCATCGAGAAAACCAAGGGGCGCAGGCATCAATCAGCCAAGATTCGGGGATGAAAAGCACATGTTGTTTTGTTCTGAGTTTACGCTAATCACAGTCCATTTGGTTTACTGCGGTATATTAATCAGTATGGTTGGTAAATTAATTATCTGTCTGCTCTTGTGGGGTTAACACTGTGACAGATTCCTAGTATGACTTGATGGAACTGGCAAGCTGAAATCCACAGACTGAAATATGTTCCCAAATTTGGTAATTAGATGAAGTACAATTCTGGCTGCCCAAACTAACAATTTAAAGTGCCTCTCCAATCCAATTGTCTTCTATCTAAGAAGGGTGCTGTGGGGTTGGGTGGTGTATGCGTGTATCTGTAGTGCATATATTCTATACGACTGTGGTCTGTGATGTTCTCAGTCACCCCACAGACGGTACCTGAAATGTTCTCTTTGTCGGTAGCTGGCCCCTTGTACGCCCACGCGCACACACGTCTCCAAACGTGCCTGGGCGCGCGCGAGGACTGGGGACATTCTAGATGGGTCAGGCAGGAGTACAGGCGCACTTCCGCAGTGAGGGAGTGACCCAGCCAAGGGGAGCGAGAGAAGGGCACACCAGCTGGGGAGGGCAGCAGAGTAAGAAGGGAAGAAGAGGGCGACAGACAGCCCACGAATAAAACCCATCAATAACGTTGAGCAGGACTTCCGGTCGAATGCAAGAAAGGGAGCAAGGGAAAAGAGACGAGAGCTGCTCGGATGGTGCAAGAGTTGGCGGGAGATGAGAAGCAGCGTCATTTCTTCTCCTTTTGGTATTTGTTGGGGTTGGTCCGGTGCATGGCTCGCCCACGCACAGCCTCTACTTTGGTGTGGAGGATGCAGCGCCTTGAAGGCTCTGTGGTAGAGACCCTGGCCAGGAGTATCCCTGGTTAGGAGGGCGCAGTGCCTGGGAGTTTTCAGTGTCTGAGGGGCTGCAGTAGTTCGGAGTGTTCTTTGATGTAGTTTTAGGAGTGGCACGCAATATTTGTATTGATCTATTATACCTCTTACTATACATAAGAGTTGGCAGTTTTCTGGTTCTGCTTTACTTGGTGGAGGTATCGTACATGAGGCCACTCTACCTTCATTATTGATACCGGCGGCCAGTTCAGTCGAAGCTCGTATACATCACTCACCCCAGTGGCAAAGTGAGCGAATTTGTTGGTATTTATATTCAAAGCAATTTTGTATGTTATATATAAAAAAAATCCCTTTTATCGTGTGGATCTTAACATGTACTGTTGATGTTACTGTAATAAAATATGTATTTTTTTGGGAGATAACAGTCAAAACACCTATACACTTTTATAAACTGAGTGCTGCTGTAAATCACATCATCTGGCACGGATTGGTGGGGAATGCCTCTATGCACTGCCTGTGGGTTTCAAGCTACAGAGGTCTTAGTACCTTTAAAACAATTTGGGCATTTTAACATCAATGAATATGGTAGAAACAGTGTATAACTGAAGCTTAATAAGTCTAAATATAACTCGAATATAAAATCAGTGGTTATATTAAAAATCTATTACAACAAAAGGGGGCTGAGAGCGCATTAAGATCCAGCATACATGCTCCAAACAGATACTGGTAATTTGATTGGTATGCAGTTCCTTTGGCAGAGGGAAAAGGGGGTATAAAATATCTAAGGCGTTTTAACAGATCAGGTTGTTCGTAGAACCAGAGGGGTGGTTCCTTCTTGGAAGTAGAGCCCTCGCACACTCTAATGAGTGTCATCCTTCATCATAGGGCCTTTGCTACTCGTCGAGCTGGCGCTGCAATGCTCGACGGGCACCCTCTAGGGGGCTTAAATATAGGCAGTTTGTTATATGTGTCAAACGGAAATATCTTTTTATTTAGTTATGATCTAAAAGAGTACTGTACGTGAGTCGGCCACTATGATCATGACATCCTACACACTGCCAAATCCGGAGTACTGCAACTGGCATATTTTTGGTATTGCCTCAACAATTCGATTTCTTTTACTTCCTAATCTATTACTTCTAAAGTTTTATTTCTCAAAAATAATCCAAAATAATAGGATAGGAAAGGATCAGAGAAAAAAGAGGTAAAAGGAGGAGGACCGCAATCCATGCAAGCAAAAAATGGGAGGGACAAATAACCCCAAAATCTCAAAGAAGACCGGGAACAGAGTAAAAAAAGTGAAAGGTTTTGCAAAAGCCAATGGGTCTCGTCTTTGGGATCTATTGGCTTTGCCAATGTTTTTATCAATGCTGCACAGCATCCATGATGCAACACAGGGAGGGCGTGTGGAGGGGTCAAGCAACACGGCAGGCCGGGGGTTGGGTGGCGTGGTAACATGGAGACTGATGCAACTTGTAGAGTGGGGGTGAACCAAAACAGATTCAGGGCGTACAAAGTAACACAGAGGGCAAATCAACATGGAGGGCTGAGGGGTGACGGCACAAAGCAATACAGTGGAAGAGTACAGGAGGGAGTCTGCTGAAAAAAGACATGCACTCTAATTGAACGCTTAAAGAAAAGAACAAAGTAGTAATAAATTAAGGGAGTAGTGGAAGAACACAAATACTTTGGCCACGTTCCAGGGGAGGGACAAACACAAGAAGTGTAACTGAATGCCACATGCACCAACGTATGAAAAGCAAGCATATGAGTGGCAATTAAGTCAACCAATGGTAAGCAGTGGGTTGCTTCTAAACCTACCCTGTAAGTAACAAAACATCTTGCAACCAACAGCACATGTGCTGTCTCAGCCGAGACCTAAAAAGGATGGAAAGGGGGGGGGGGGGGGGTAGGAAAGAAAACAAGATTACCACAAACAAATATTTTTTTTAAAAAAATTGTGGGAAAGAAAAAGGGGAAAACATAAGTGCTGAAGAAGTAAAAAAGAAAAAATGTTAAGTAAAAAACTGAAGTGATACTATTCAGAAGTAGAACACGAAGTTAATCCGGTGCATTCATTTCAAGTGCGAATGGTCACTATTCATGTACTTGCATGCTACGAAGCCTTATTCACAGTTCTGAAGAAATATAGAGACCGTGCTCTAGATACACTTACCACAATTGACCAGTAATTTGATTGAAACGCTGTTTTCAGTTAGGGTTATGGATATTGTTAGGGCTAGGCATGTGTCAAAGGTGAGGGAAAAGTTACTTACTATAACCTTCGTTTGGCGTCAGTAGAATCACCCCTGCAATCATAAGCACTTAACAGCCCCACCCATGTGCAGGGCCCTGGAGCACATTTCAAAAATATAAATATTTATACTTCCAAAACAGCCTATTAGTAAAAAAAATTGTAATAAATAAGACAGAATGTTATAACATAATGCAACCTATATTGGCCAATTTTAGCAGTTATAAATCCAATTAGTCACTAGATTGATAAAAGTGACAAGAAAAAAAAACATTTCACCAATCTTTTTTTTAGAGGAGAAATAAAAAAACAGAGTACTGTAGATAATTAGGATGTAGCCTGAAGATGAAACTGACAGTACCTCTTCAAGGAAGCACACTCCAGTAGTATCCCATAATACTCTCCATTGGCATTTGCTCTATTTTTTTTGTGGAGAGACCTGTGCTCCTGCCACGCAGGCCTTCAATGTCTACTCGTGTGCCTGATAAGGAGGGTTACCTATGATTTCAATGGAAATTCCACCAAAGGAAAACTAGGATAACAAGCAAGTAACTTTTCGTTCTCCTTTAGTAGACTGGCATTGATCAAAATTAATGTATAGAATAACAAGCTCAGCCCTTAAAGAGTGGTGGTAGAGAAGAGACAAAAAATGCTTGTCTACCCAAACAGATTTCTAAGGGAGGCTTGACCCTTTTAAGTAGGGGTGGGCGGAATTTGCGTAGTAGCGCTACGCAAAGCTCCGCGAAATGGGAAAAAATCTCCGCGAGCATACAGAAATTCCGCGAACACGCGGAATTGCTTGTTCGCGCTGCTTTTTCCTGTTCGCGAACGTTGTTTGCGTGCTTGGGGGGAAATATCTCGCGAACACCCATTTTGAAAACGCAAACAAGCCAAAAATTCCGCGAAGCCGCGGAACGCAGAATTTTGGGCAATTCCGCGTTCTGCGCGGAACGCGAAATTACCCAAATTCCGCGAGTGGAACAGAATTTACCGCCCAGGCCTACTTTTAAGTGTCTGCTCCAGTGCTTAATTTTAGACAGTTGTGTCTAGTGAAGGCATGGCCCGACTTCCAGGTGGCTGCATAGCAGCATTTCCACAAAAAGAATGTTCCTCAGCAAAGCAGTAGTTGCAGTATGCCCTATTATGATTTTCAGATGCTGGGAGGGAACCCGGTGAGATTTCTCCTAAACGGGTGGTCGCAACCGTCCGCGGACCGAAAGCTGAAAGTCAAATATAAAATCTACTCGAGCGGCAGCAAAATCAGCTGCACCCTCTGGCACAGTGCCGCTTGCACTGATTTTGTCCGTACAGAACGAGCGCCCAGCACTAAATCACAGTTCAACATGCCTATTTCTGCATGCTCATGGGATTCCGCCGAATTTTGTTGAGGCTTTTTTTTTTTTTGTGCAACTTCACGGAGTTCTGTGGAATTAAGCTCCGCAAGTTTTTGCAACTTCACGGAGTTCTGTGGAATTAAGCTCCGCAAGTTTCGTCCAGGCCTACTGATTAGGTTGGATAAGAAAGACTACTTTAGAAAGGAATCTCTGATGCGTCTGCATGGCCTTTTTATTCTTAAGGAATACTGTATAAGATTCATGGGCCCATAGGGCCTGAAACCTGTTTGCTGCTAGATGGGGCAGTAAGCATAAAGCTGTTTTCCATGATATATGTTTAAGAACAGTCGTGTGAATTGGTTCAATGGAGAACCCATGAATTTTGAGAGAACCACATAAAGTTCCCGGGGGGGTGGTAGGACTCTTTGACAGGGGGAGAGCTATTAAATATGCTCAAGTGAGTTCTTAACTACAAGGATTCTGAAAAAATGCAACTTTGATTTAGTCGGCAAGGCAATTCTCTTCTTCGCACCATGTTGGGTCAGTGTTCCTCTCAGTGCACTGAATGTAGACCCTCTTCCATTTAAAGGTGTACGATGATCTGGTGGAGGGGCGTTTTACTTCTCTTGAATGTTCATGCAATCTTGTGAAAGGACCAAGTGACCGTACAGAATAAGTTCAGGATCCAAGTTGCAAGTTCAGTGATGGAATACTGAAATGCAGATCATGACTCTTGAATTTGTGAAGAATACCCAGTCTGCATGGCAGCCTCCTGCTTGATTTAGCTGAGAGGTGAGTAGCATCTGTGTACCACCACTCTATTGGGCACTCTAGTGTGCAGAGGATCATCATTGGTTTGGACTAAGTCAGTTTGACCGAGACTGTCCGTATTAGGGAATTTAAAGGGAATGTGTAAAATAATTTCCTGACACGTCGATCAGCAGGGCATTTTCCTTCAAACCTGGTTGGTAGAACCTGGAGGCGAAGTCGGGGTATTTTTTGTTTACAGCATTTTTGAAGAGCTCTATTTGTGGGAAACCCTATTTGCAGAAGACCTATTCTAAGACCTTGTTGTTTATGACCCATTAGTGGTTCTCCTAACAGATTCTGATGAGAGCATCCACTTCTGCATTTTGCTCCCCAGGCAGATTAACTACTGTGATTTGGAGATTCCTGGCTGGCAGCCACTTCAACATTGTTTGGGCATCCGTTGAGAGAACTCGCAATCCAATTTCTCTCTGCTTGTTTAATTAATACCTTGTTGTTTTGTTGTCCATTTGAACAAGAATGGAGTTGGACCTAAAGCCAATAGAAAAGACTTAAGAGCAAGGTGAACTGCTCTGAGTTCCAGGGGGCAGATTTGGTAGGCCATTTCTCTTTGGGACCACGTGCCTTGAGTCTGGAGATGATCCATGCGCATACCTAACCTGTCGGAGAGTAATTATTTAGTATCACCTGGTTGAGAACATCATGGTGGAAAGTAACTCCCTTTAAGAGACTGACTGGATTATACCACTATGGGAATAATTGGATAGCTGCTGGAGTGAAATTTACCATATCTTCCCAGTTTTACAAGAATTGGGACCACTGGTCCTTGTGGCATTGTTGTAGAGGTCTCATGTGAAGGCAGGCACCAGGAATATGCACAAGGCCGTTGAACTTGCATGGTTGTCAGATGTTTTAGCCTCTGAAGATTCAGACATTTCAGGTGGATAGAAAAGTCAGTTATTCCACTGTTATACTTTGGATGTCCAACACAGTCCCCAGAAAACAAATGGATTGAACTGAAGTCAGGACTGACATTGGTATGATTGACTTGTAAACCTAAGCACTGAAGACTGTCCACCATCCGACTGAAATATGTCTAAATTGTTGAGAGGACACTTTAAAAAGCCAATAGTCTGGGTCGTGGTTGACAAAGATTACCATTCGCAGATGTGCTGCCTCCACTGCCATGCACTTCATGAAAGTACTTGGGGCTGCGTTAGCCCAAACTGATGTACCTTTTATTAAAAATGACTTTTGCTACAACTGATGAGTTACCGCAATTTAGAAGCGAGAATAGGCCTCATGGGAGTCTACACCACGCATTCAGTCTCCTAAAAGTGGTGGAGGGTTAGCATCCTGAATTTTCTCTTTTCTTTAACTCCATTTGTTAGCTAAACTTTGGCAGAGAATGGGTCTGAAATAAACCCTCCATCTCTCGTTTTCAGCCAGAAAGTAATGAGAATACATTCCATTTTCTTTATGGGAAGATAGGATTTTCTCCAGTGCTTGATTTATTTATTATTATATTTTTTCCCGCTACAAGATGTAAGTGATTCGAACTCGTAGGACGACTGCAGGTGGAAGGGCCGTGAATTTGAGATTGTAGCCAATTTGCGCATAATTCAGCACCCACCTGCCTGAAAAAATCTTTAGCTACTCTTACAGATGTTTGATGATACTTCCCCCACCCCCGTAATGCAGTGACAAATGGAGGGTGAAGAGGGAGTGACTGCTTTCTTGCTGGAGATTTCCCTATAGCCCCAGAGAGATGGTGACCTTCTTTTCCTCTTCTGTGACAGCATGCTTGGTACTGCTCCTCTGCTAGAGTTGCTACAAAGGCCACTGAAGGGTTTGAGCCCGATTGGAATATCAATGGTCTTGATATGTATAATGATTTTTAGTGTAATCCTTCCTCGTCTCTAACCCAACAGTCTTCAAAGTCTCCATTTCTGTCTTCATCTTGTTCACCTGTTCGTCACCGTGGGATCCACAGGGAGTTACCCGAGAAAGGAAGGTTGAGAATGCGTTGTAGCACTTTGGGCTATAGAGCAGTAGCCATAACCACGAGGACACTTCATGATCAAGCTGTGGTGATGTGTGTGTGCAGCCAGATCGGATGAGTCTGCTGCAGCACTGATTATCTACTAAGCGACCATCATTTACTCTGAGATGATCTCATTAAAGTCCTCTCTTCTGTCTCTTGGTAGTTCGTCAGCAATTCTCTGTAGGGAGTTAGAGAGAGACCCGTCACATCTCCCAGGCAGAACAGTCACACTTGCTGCTTTCATTAAGGTAACCACTGTGCCACACATTTTGTGTCCCACAGAATCCAGACGCTTGCTGTCCTTTTGTGGAGGTAATGTCGACAGTGGTGCAGTGGCATGGCTTTTTCTTGCCACTGAGGCAGTTACTGAATTAGGGATAGGATTAGCCTTGAGAAATAGAGGGTTTTATTCAGGAGACCTAGGGTTCTTTAAAAACGAAATGGTAATCTGAGCTAAGGTAGAATGCAATGCGCCAGTTCTCCAGGCTCACTGAACCTTCCAGACAGCGATTCCTGGTATCTTCGGTATTCATCCTTGCCACGTAGCCAGATTTTTTTTCTGTCCTTCAGACTTCTTCTTGACATCTTGCGACAGAATTCATACTCACTTGGAAGAAGGGTGTCTGGAAGACAAAGAATACAAAAACAGTGAGGGTCTATTTTTGCTATCTTTCTGCCACAGGATGTGTCCGAGTCAAAAGGTGAGGGCACTTTTGAGGAAAAAAGAAAATGTTATCCGTCTGAAAAAGTTAAAAAACAAAAACAAAAAAAACATTTTTCTTACTAAACAGGCAATGAATGAGGGAAAACAATGTTTTCAGTCAGAAAAAGTTAAAAACAACAACACTTTCTTACTGAAGAGGCAATGAATGAAGCAAAGTAAGACGTTTTTCGAAAGGTATTTTCTCAGGAAAAAAGTCAAAAAAAGGTAGAGCTCTGCGTTCCAGGATCCTGAAAAAAGGAGCAGGGAAAATATCTAAAGTAACTGCCACGGAAAAGGGCATGATGGGATGCTAGTGGACTGGAAGAAGTGTCCATTTTTTTTACCCTTTTGTTCTGCAGCCTAATTAGCTACACTGCCCTTGCGTTTAAAAAAGGTCTGAGTTTTTTTTTTTCTTGTTAGTTTGTAAATTTGACTCTTTTTCGTCATAATTTTTTTAAAGAAAGTGTGCGGAAATAGCTGTTTTATTTTATACAAATTAGCTTTTCTGGAAGAAAAATGTAAATCTGTATGTTTTGGAAATGTGTGTTCCGAGATCCCGCACATGAGTGAAACTGTTCATTGCTCGTGGTTTTCACTGGAAATCCCCTGAAGGAGAAATACTGAGTTAATATTAGGAGTAGTGATGGGATAAATGTTAAGTTAAGGAGGTGTGGGTTAGCGTTAAAACATGTCAGTAAGCGATGGTTTTATCAGTGAAGGTACTGGGCACTGAAGCATTGCCATCTGGGATGGGCTTCCTCTAATATTGGTTATACGGTGTGTGCTTTCTTTCCACGAGTGTCCGTGCTTACGGATTAATGAGAGTACACTAGAAGTTGGCCAATTTCTGCTTCTGCTTTTATACTCGCAGTGCGATTGGCCGAAACTGCATACTGTGTATAGATGTCCCAGCTTTGCTTGCCTCCTCCTGCTGCGTTGACTTCAGAGAGTTACAAGATGTTTATGGAGCTGTTTAGTTGAACTCTTATCTCTATTAGTTTAAACAAAACCTCATACGGCTCTGCATGCAAGTGGTTCTCACAAGCACACGTGTCTGTGCTCTTACTAAGATGTACACCCTCAATGAACAAGCATTGGCATAGCCAATAGGTCTCGCCCTTGAGGAGCTTATAAGTGTCTCGCCATGCAGCAGTTAATGTTGTTGCACCAAGGATATTGTGCTGGATAACTAAACACTTATAAGCTCCAAACGAGGCAACGAGTTCGGCAGCATTGGTGGAAAATGTGAGATATATATATATATATATATATATATATATATATATATTTATATTTCAGGAGAGAGAGATGATGTTTAAACGCAGCAGGTGTATCAATCCATCGCCTAAAACAACTCTTCTTTTTGAACGGGAGACCTAAAAAGAGAAATGTGGCTAAAATGTTAACATTTTGGATTCCAGTCCGAAAACATGGCAAGAAATCGCAGAAACAAAGATAAAGTCAGAAGCCAGGACATTCTATGGGAGACTCTACTCTATTTAAGGAGATTTTGGCAGCACGTGCAGCTTCCAAACACAAACGAGGAGACGTCCAAATTTGGACTGGTGGAATTTTTCATTAAAAAAAAAAACGAAACGTGAAGGGCAGGGAAGTCTGCGCATGAAGGCAAGGGGAGTTACAAAGGAGGGAGGGCAGCGAAAGAACGAGAAAAGGAGAGAGATGAAAGCAGATGAATTAGAAAAGCAGAATAGCAAATAAGAACGAAGGGGATGTGGAAGGGGGAAAATCTTATAAAGAACAAAAGGGAGAGAGTGAAAAAAGAGATGAGGCATGAAGAGTACATGAGGAGGCAGAAAAACAGAGAACAAGCGCTGAAAGACCAGCACGGCCCTGATCATGATCGGCGGTCTTCACTTTTGAAGCACTGCACTCGTGCTTGTGGCGGCATCCACCTTGCGGGAGCGAGCAGCGGCCATATGTTTGTAATTAACATGGCCGCGCCGCTGCTCGCTCCCGCAAGGTGGATGCCGCCACAAGCACGAGTGCAGTGCTTCAAAAGTGAAGACCGATGGCTAAAGGCCCTCCTAGAGCAACGCATGCGCGCTGCCTAGGCGAGACCTAAAAACGTCAAAAGGACGTTGTGTAATGTTACAAGTAGGTCAATCCCATCTCCCTTATCGCACTAAGCTGCAGGGTTGCGGATCGTATAAACCTATTTCAAACGCTGTATTCAGGAGTCTTAGGGCCTGATTATGAGTTTGGTGGATAGGATACTCCATCACAAACGTGGCGGATATCCCATCTGCTGTATTACAAGTTCCATAGGGTATAATGGAACTGTAATTTGGCGAACAGGATATCCACCAAGATCGTAATCCGGCCCTTTATTCTTTTGACAGCAATGGAGATGGGTACTATTTAGTTGACAGCATTAGACTGCTTGTCACACTAGTTGAATATCTGTTTAATAGGCCTGCATGAACACTGAACAGATTAGTGTTAAGTAGCTTTTAGGCCTTGCGGTTAAAGAACGATGCGTGTAGTCTACTTAGTAAGATGCGCATGTTCAAGGATCTATCACCCTCAAATGAACCTCACCTACAGTGCTTCATGCACTGCGTATGAATATACATTTGGTAAACACACCGTGCTCCCCTATGGGGCTCTCTGGAGGAAAAAAGAAGGGCTTTATGGTGGTAGCTATGCCCAGCTTTGTCTCATGGCAGCTTAAATAATGTCATCCATAGATTGTATTTGAAATTATCACCTGTTGCTGCTTACTTGTACTGCCAAGTCCACACATAGCTGTTTACTGCACAGAAAATGTAGATCTTTTTCTGACCCAATACTCGTGTATAACTATATGGACAAAGGGTTTGTGCAGAGCTACGATGGCGAACCTATTTTTTTTTTTTTAACTTATTTCAGCAGTCTGCATAATGAATGTGTAAACTATCTATGTGCTTGGCACGTTAACTGATATGATCAGTGTATTTTGGATACATTTATGAACCAAATTCATTTTTACAAGAAATTACCATATTTTTTAATGTTTCAGTAAGGTTTGATATTTTTCTTAATGAGGTAGGCCAATTAAAGGAAACACTTGTCTTTGTGTTCTAATCTTGCAGTTACTTTAGAACCAATATGTGGCATTGGTGTAGGTATTTTTTTACGATACTGGCCTGTCTTCAGATTTATAGATGATTGTTAATCCTGCCCCTTTCCCTGCATTATGTCTGACTTAAAATTCTCAGAATATTTAAAGCCGGCCTTGAAATGTAGATAGTTGTGAAAGTCAAGCCTCTGTAAGCTATAGTGAGGAGTAGTTTATGGTTCTTCTACGGCAGTAGTACATACAAATTCAGTTTTTGGTGCCACGTCTGAAGTAGTGTCTTGCTCTAGAGCCCCTTTCCAAAACAATGAAGTTGACCTGGAGAGAAACAAAGGTGGCGCGAGCTAAGCATCATCCTTCCACTGGAGTGAGCTTTGAAGACTTTATTCTATAGAGTTTGAAAAGAGGCTCAAGCGGGACAGATACCCGAGGAGTGTGGTGCACTAGATGAGTGATTTCAAAAGTATAGCACAATCGAGGACTGACATTGAGAGAATATTATATAGTGGAGGAGTGTCTCTGTGAAATTATACAGTGGACGAGTGCCCTCAGGAGTTTAAGACAGTAAAAGATGGACCAAGGTAGTGTAAATCAATAAAACACTGCCAATAGAATTACATACAGTGGACTCAACAGCACACATGACCCTCCGGAGTTTAATGAAATAGAAAAGTGGCCCCTAGAGTATGTGTGGTTAAGAAGTGATCCCTGCCATACGTCCTAGTTAAGATCAGACCTGAGTAGTGGAACAGCATTGAGCGAATATGTAGTAGTTTTGAGTCCTTAAGAGTAAACACCTCTGGGATAAATTCAGTAGAGGAGAAACCGTAGGGGTAGAATGTGGTTAAGAAATTACTTCAGGAGTTTGATACAGAGGTAGAGTGAGCAACAGTTTAATAGTTGAGGAGAGACCTCAGGATGATAACCTAGTTAAGAAGGGATACCAGGAGTGTAAGTAGTTAGAAAAAGACCGTGGCAATAAATCAAATAGAGGAGCTGCCTCAGTAGTTTAATACAGTACCAATGTGACCCTAGGAGTAATTACACCCAGGGCCGTTCAGCTGTAACTTTTCATAAAAGAACGCTGTTTTTAAAAATAAGAAAAGGAGTTTGTTTTCTGATAGTCCTGGCTCAGATGTACTGTGTGAGTTCAAGGACCTAGCTAGATACAACAGTAGGTTTACCTGCGGCGCTGCAACTCATTGAGAATGAACAGCCTGATTTGCCATTTGGGCACTTACCTTCTGTTAAAACCTCAGGCCCATCTTTCAGTTGCAAGCTGAAATTTGAGGATGGGATATATTCTATATAGTAAAGATCAGTAGTGGACAATGGCTCCTGCATGCTGCAGATAGAAAAAAATAACAACCCGCAGGTGAATTTGCCTTTTCCATAATCCACAGTCATTAAAAACTGTGGGCCAAAGGCCGCTGCAAGATAGCTAGTCTGTACACCCTGTCATGGGCAACCCATGTTTATGGTCATAAAGTAATCCTTTTTTTTTGGGTGCTCAGCTGCGAATCAGAATTGTAACGAGACTGGTTCTGACTGGTTGACAGGCTGCCAACCAGAAATACAAAAAAAAATATGCCTGTAGTAACAGTTCTGATTGGTGCATTCCACCCAATCAGAACATATCTTTGTGTTTACAGAGTTCTGGCTTTCTATTGGAAAGCCAGTCAGAATAACAGTGGGAAGCTGACGCTTCCTTGGATTGCCCTGCTGGCCAGGGAGAAAGTACGCGTTTTTTGTGATTGGGCAAGGAATTAATTCTTAATTTTATTTCTCTTGGAGAGCAGTTTTATAGAAACAAATTTTGCTCTCCAGGCGGACGAAAAAAGATGCAGATTCTACTGTACCCAGTTTTCAGCTGATCATTTTGCCCACTACAAGTCAAGATCTGGGAAAATTAGGTTCTCATTAGGGCACCTCCAAGATTCTTCTGCCGCTATACCTCTTTGGTTTTGCCTCTAGTAGTCTTGGCCAATACACGCTGACATTTTTTTTTTCTTTTGCAATTCTTGCTCTGTCTCTTGCTCTCTTCTTTTTTTTCTTCCAGAAAGTCAAAGCGAGGAAAGGGAAAGGGTCAAAAAAGAAAGCGCAAGAAAAGCCGGTACAAACCACACTGCTTGTACGTTTGTATCGTGTACCCCAGTCCCGTTGCGACTTTGAACCTACCCCCTCCTTTCTGCTGGTCCAATCAGACACACATGGACAATTGTCCCACGTGCCGACATTGGACGTGCAGCCTTACTATCAAGATTGTATAAGTGGTTGTGCAAATCGGCAGCTGATAGCAGTGGAAACACTGTTTGTCTTGGTGATGGTGGTGGAGGTGTAAATGTAATCTGAGATCGAGGCTATCCATATCAAGAAAGCGTTGATTGCTTTTTTGGTGTGGTTAGTCACTTGATTGAGTTGCCATGGAAAAGTCACTTCTGTTGCCAGAATCGCAATACTTCCGATGGCAATTTGCTCCTCAAGGGAGCAAACTTCCTTGTGCGAAAAGCGCATAAAGTTTTCCATTAGGAACAACACACACACTTCTTTAGTTTAACAGCTTCTGTCTGTGTCAAGTCACTGTGGCAAATCTTTTTGTGGCGGGTTCTTTTTGTTTTGTATGGTGTACCTTTTTGTCTTGTTTGAATTTGTTGTTGGTTTTGGTTGGATTTTGTGTGAAGATCTCATTAGATGTTGGAGGCGGGGCTGTCGTGGTTAAAAAAGGCATGTCTCCAGCTGGGATGGTCTGCTTACCTTTCTCTTTTTCCTCGCAGCTTGAAAAAAATCCTGCATTAGAAGGAAACTTGTGCCCTATAGATTTTGTAACAAGTTTGCTTGCTGTTTTCCCGAAGAACAATTGCATGAGACAGCAAGAGGTGTTCCATTCTAGATCTTCACAGGAGAGTAGGATACGAACATTGGGCAATAGTTGATATTCTAGAAATGTTAAACATAGAAACATGGTTAGAAAGTAGCCTGCAAACCGCTGGTATGATCCTTTAGGCAGTTGTACGAAATTTAACAGTCAATGGTTCGTATCTGGCTTGTTTTGATGCTACTAAAGAATCTATGAGTAGCCTTCACTTCTGGGCTAATCAGATGCTGAGCTAGTTGCCTTTGAGTCCACAACACCTTTAAATCAATGAAACTGTAACTTTCTTCTAGGCCTACCACCCATGTACCATGGTGGCTTGGTGTAGACACTGGAGCAATAAGAGGCACCCTCTACTCCTACATGTGAAGGCAAACTAGTTAAGTGGAGCATCAAAGTCAACGTAAAATAATCAGATTGAATTTTTTTTGGGTGCTTAGACAACAGTAGTTGGCAGGTAGTCTATGGCGGCCTCTGCTGTCAGTACAATTTGCACCTTTGCATTCACAAAACCTAGTTGCACTAAGCCAGGTGGCAGCAGGCTTTTTAACTGATAGCGGTTCCGCAGCTACATGGTACTAAAGATGGTAAGGATGGAGAATTTAGTATCCAAAAGGCTACAAGCTGTGATTCCAGGTTTGCATGGAAATGAAAGCTACATCTAGAAGGAGCAAAAGTATATCTTTAATTGATGCAACAGGGTCTGCACCCCATTGTTTAGAGAAAATGTGATGACAAGCTGCCATACAAGTGATAATTGGCCTATGCTCTAGGCAACTAAGTCTTCATCGTGACATTGTGGCTCATCTTCCAGTTTGTACAGGACATGTTACGAATAAACCACAGTAGTACATTTGAGACAGCACGGTACCGAATGTCCAAAGGGTACCTTTAAATCGTATTGTCATTATCCCAGCATCCTTAGACCTAGATGATATTGCAGTATATTGATACCGAATTGTCTTGCCCATACCAACAAGGTCAGTACTTGGGGCTATAGCTTAAGCTCAGAATTTTCTCACCAGCCGCCTTCACTATAGCCGTTGATGCACACCAGCCTGACGAAAATAGCAGTCTGCTAACGTCTAGCGTAGCCCGTTTCCCAACAAGACGCAGCTATTAAAAATGCTGCAGAAATGGTGGAGTTGTTCTTAATGGATCCTGGTACCAATGTGTCTCAAAACCTCTTTAAAGTAACTTAAATTAACAGGTGATCCTTGCTATACTACTACATTCACCACAAGGTATTAATGGGATTGTGTACCTGCACTCCTGGTTCATCAGCACAAGATGAGAAAAAGTCCATCCACTCCATGGCCCGGCGCTGTTGTTTGGAGTAGCCTACTGGATTGCGTAGAGGTTAGCATTGCAGTTCATTGTGTGGCATGCAGTCAGGTTGTAAATCCAAATTTGAGCTATAATCATTGGGCTAATGTGACATATTACATGTGTTCGAAAACAGAAAATAGTCAATATAAGAATGGCCTACTCTTGCCGCACTGTGTGCTGGGACCCTCGCTTTTTCCCGTAAAATGCAGGATTTTTTGAAGTGCTCTGCTCTGTAAGCCTCCTGTCCTCTCTCTCTCTCTGCATCTGCTGTCACTTTGGAATTGTGATCCCTTCGGGTCTTTGCATTGGGGGTGGAAAGATGGGGGAAAGGTGGGTAGGATGGTGGGACTGGGAGGGGCCTTGATGTTATTGCATGTTAACGTTTCTCTCTTGCTGAAGCCGCTGTAGCTTAGACTCTGTCTCCCTTTTGCCTTTTTGCAGTCATTGTGAACCTTGCAAAGAAAGGAGAAAACACTTGTTTGTCCAAGACCCCCTCACCTGTAAATGCTCCTGCAAATTCACAGACTCACGTTGCAAGTCGAAGCAGCTTGAGTTAAACGAAAGGACTTGCAGGTTAGTTTATTTTTTGCCGAAAGACAAAGAAGAGATATTTTTTTTAAATAAAACAACTTAAAAGATACTGCTCAGATTAAAAGATTGCTTCCTACTTTTTAGCAATATTGCTTCTTGGGGAGGGGGATACGTTGGGGCTTGGAGCTTTAGTTTAACAGTATGTTCCATCTTCTGTAAAGGGGATCATACCGTTCTCTTTTGTTGCTGTTATACAATTAAAAAAAGAAATATCCTTGCTTTAAGTTTGAGGCTTCTTCTTCTGCCTTTTATTGAGATGAGGGTACACGATGTGATTTCTGCACTTCTAGGAGCGAGCAGTGTTTGAGGATCATAATTCTTTTCTTTCTTTAAAGCAAGACGTCTATCATGGTTATCAAATACTCGTGATTAGAGAGATATCAGGTCCCCACTGCTCCATTTCCCGATTATAATAGCCACAATCTTTTATAAAATTATTTTTTATATATAAAAACATTATCAGTGCATTCAACTGTGTTGGGGATCCGCTTAGACATTCACACCTTTGAATTCAGCCACTTCTTGCATCAAGTTGAGTACTGCATCATGTTACTCTAGAGCTCTTCTAGATCAAGTGCATCTAAAATTAAAGTTTTGCATCAAAAAGTTGTTTATGCAAACAAATCTTCTCATTCCCAGATACTCCTGTTGAGAATTAATGGATGGAGGACTTGAATAGTAATCCAATTTTTTCTTATGCGTACCTCACTGGAGTGTTTTTACCACTTGTTTGAGACTTCTGGTCAGTGTCACAAAGAGACTAGGGAAGACTGACTGACACTCCACCAGAAACTATATGTCTGAGGTCCCTTGCCTCACTCAACTGAATCCTGGAGATGGCTCAGTTGACAGGCACAGGTGGTCCTTGGTTAAACAGATCTCGAATAGCTTTGGTTTTCACCATGGTCACAACTGAACTCCTTGTGGGTTGCATCATTCTGGGCTGCATGTTTGTAGACCTGGAACTATCCCCACCCAAACTACCCACTACTCAAAAACTGCACGCTGTGTAGATGATTGCTTTCGATTCCTTTTACCAATGCTGTTGATTCTAAATAGAAAAACGTCGTTAGAAATTTCCATTGCTGTGTTACCAAAAATCCAAAAAGGAACATTCACACACAAACATAACAATTTAAAACACGCTGTTAGCCATAAATATATGTATGTGGTATTTCCATAGTGCAAACCTAGTTGAAAGTCAATGGAGCATTGTACAGGGTCAAAGGCACAGTCACCATATGTTTGGTAGCTGGTTTCTAAGAGTGGAAGTTCACTCTTATCACGATGTAGTGTTTCTCCCTTGGGTTCACCTTCCTCCTAGTTGCCACACTGATCACAGAGCTTTGACGCCAGGTTGTCCATGTATATAGGTTTCTTTTGTCTACAAATTAGACTAACTGGATGAATCGGCAAGGGCCTGTGGCTTTCTGTTCTCCACAATATCACAGGTTGTCATTAAGAGATCGCATCCAGTTTTCCAGCCTAAACAGCAATAAGTGACAAAACCTGCACTCGATCATCACCACTAATGACATTTTTGTAGGTCTATCTTAACCAATGATAAATATGGACACATCATCTGGAAAAAGTCCACTAGAGAATGAGTACACCCTTAGCCTGTCCATAGAAGATAAAAAAAATCTTGATTTGTATCCTACATTAAAATTTTATTTTTGGCTATTAGAAATGTTTCCAATGTGTTTTATGCAAAAAGAACTATTGATGGGCAGAATGCAGAATAATGTCATACATTCACCCCAGTACAGAGATCTGGGCCTAAATCCATCATTTTTTTTGCTCGCCATGGCATTCCAGTTTGGACCCAGCCATATGCAAATCAGTCTTGACCCTGCTCCCAGGGAGGTCCTGGCCTGGCAGTTCGGGCTGGACTGTTCCCATTGGGAGCAGGGTCAAGACTGATCTGCATATGGCTGGGTCCAACGGATCTAAGCCCAGATCTCTGTACTGGGGTGAATGTATGACATTGTTCTGTATTCTGTCCATCAATTGTCTTTTTTTTGCATTTTTTTTTTTTGCATTTTTTTTTTTGCATCCAATGTGTTTTAGCCATGACGTTTTTTATTTGCCCTTCCTGTTAGTGAAGAAGAGTATATTTTCTTGGTTCTTCTATCTACACTGCTATCTATCTTAGACAGTAAGCTTGGACAGAGAGTGCAGTTTCTACAATACCTTTTTAGATGTTCTTAGACGTGAGAGGATCGTGTGGATGTGTCCCTAGAAATAGGATCTGAGTGGGAGAACGTCCGAGTTCGGAAGTCTATGGTCGCCCACTACATCACCGCGGTTATTAGCAGCATGTTTATCCATAACCTGAAGTATTTACCTTTGTTTACTTGTGGTATTGACACATATATACCCATCTAACTGGATGTATAGGGCTGAACTAAGCCATGGTTGTATTTCCTGGATGATGGAAATATACATTGCCCTTGAAAAAGAGCCAAGCATGTGTGGGCTTTATAGTGAACAGTCTACTGAATGGACGGTAGTGTACCCTAGTTGTTAAATAGATGCACCTATCAAGTAAACATTTGCTGTCAATAGAGTGGTTAATTTATGTTCTGCTCTAAAATGTTCTCTACTTATTTTCTGCCCCAATCTAGATGTGAAAAACCCAGACGGTGAGAAGAGGGAAGGCCTCTTTGCGCAGAAAGTAGAGGCAAGCAAAAATGAAGGATCGGTACAGAGCACAGCACTTTGAGTGGAAGCCATTCCCTACGGAGGCACATCACCGTCACCGAGATCCGCCCTTCTTCGCAAACAAAGAGTTTTTATGCTGCTAAACACCAAGAGCCAGAAAAGGGTCTGTTTTGGATTCCTAAAGAATACATATACATAATAAATAAATATATATATACTTATATATTTATGTATATATATATATATATATGTGATAGGCTTACACATATTTCTTTTTTAACGTTGCTAATATTAACATCTTCACTGGATTATGCCTTTCACCTTTGGGTGCAACTTGGCAGCACATACAGAAAGAAGGAAGCCAAAGGGATTGAGGAGACTACCAGATGAGATGGCCCGGCACGAAAGGAGTATGGCTAGACGGTTAGAGAGAGTGGCCAGTATCGATGGCCTCAATACTGCTGAAAGGAGAATCTAAAGCACTGTCAACTTTCGGGATGGTGGACAATAGGTGAAAGACTATCAGTCGATGAGTGTTGATTCCTTCTCCAATCTCCTACCACGTTTTCATGACTTAGTTTGTGGCTTGGTGCCTCTTTCCATGCAAGGCACATGGAAAAGGATCATGTCAGGCCCGTGGAGTTTTTGTGTGTGCGTGTGTGTGTGTCTCTTTGAAAAGTAAACTCACTGGGCCAAAAGAATGGTTATCCTTCGCGTCAAGAACGAGTGATCGTTTCCACACACTCTCGTAACTCTCCTTTGTCCAATTCACCCCCCTGTGAGGAGACAGCTGGTTGGCTGTCTGAAATCCAAAAGACTGCATTAACTAGGACTTCTGCAATTTAACAGAGGAGCTGTGCAGGTCTGTTAACTCATGTACTACAACGAATGCAACGGACAATATTTCAAGTAAACGTTTCTGATAATGGTCATGTCTCCAGAATAAGAATAACTTCGTCCACTATACAAGACCAGAGCTAGACCACAGTGGAAGCTAAGCTACAATGTCAGAGAAACCTAGCACCAGAAGTCATCCTATGTGCGAAAGAGTTTCCGTGAACTTGGTTGGCTTCATTAACTATCCTGTTCCTGTAGTGTTAAGTTGTCAACATATTCGGACACCAATATTTAGCCACTAGCACCTCTCTCTACACAGAGATACAGATGCCTCTGTACAAGAAGCATGGCTGTAGGTCCAGAGTGCACAGTAAATCCAGATGTTTGGGTAGTAATGGAGAGCTGTCGAGTGTGAATGGTGAATCGCCAGATAGCATGCTTACTGTGTACTGCAGGCCTAGAAGAGAAATTAATGCTCTAGAGGGTACACTCGCATGTTACGTGTGTAAGGGGGAGATGTCATTGAGGGCTTGAGGGGGGAGAATGCTGAGCAAGTAAAGTTGGAAATGCAACATCTTGTGTAATTTTAAGACTTGTGGAAAACATGTTGCCTTGCATACAATAGTTAATCTGATTACATAAATCCATCCATAGAGAACACTTATTATTTTAATTGTGGTGAACAGTCCCAATTTCCTACACCATGGCTGTTTGTTCGACATTGGCAGAGGCCTACAAGTGAATACTGAGCAACACATTACCAATTGCTAATGGAAACATTGCTTCCCTACTTACGTCCTTGTCTGCTCAAGTATACAATTCTATGCAACCTCGACAACCTACGAAGTGGTCATAATTTCAAAAATTCCACGTGGGCACAGACTTATAAATTTGGAATGAGGTCCTCATTATCGTCCTTCGAGCTGGTTCTACATCTTAGCTAGGCTAAGTTTTCAAATGTTTTGCCAAACTTTTTTCAAATCTGGTACTTGTTTGCTGCACATATAAATGACGATGTACCCGCCAAAACTCTAAACTTAAAGCCTTGTTGACTTGTGATTCGCTGTTTAGTGGTCTGTTGCGATGTCTATGCTTTCAGATATCGTCCTTTGTCACATCACTTCAATAAGTTACGCTCTATAAGCAGGGCTTGCTTTGAAATGGTGTATCAGGGAAGCAAGATGGAAATGGCAGGCTTCCAATGGAGGGGGATTTGACTAAAATGAGGTGCAAATTTCTCTGTTGATAGTGTTTGCAATCGAAAGGTTTCAGAGGGGCCAACAAAACCTTACAAACGCACTGAAGGAAGAGATGGCTTAGTGGCTTGGCTTAGGTAAATTGTACCCCTAATTGTACGGAGTAACAGATTTCAGATTGATCAGGTTCAGAACAAATTCACCCTTGATCGTGGTTTGGCAGCACATTTGTTGCACTTTAGCAGCCTTAGTCAAACCCTAGCCACATGTGTTCCTGCATAAAAGAATTCCACATATTTTACACACAATCAACGAAGCCCAGATTTGACTTGCATTCATTCCCATCAGAATAGTGCCGAAGTGCAATCGCACAGGTGACTGGCAGAATGCATCACGCTGGTGGGGCTACAGTTGGATTTGGTTGGCGTCTTGATAATGTAAAACTACCTCAATGTCGGCACAAACCATTTCACTTCTTATTCTCTTATGCCCGAACATTCTGGAATGAGGAGAAAAAAACATAGTGAAACATGGACCCTGGGTCTTGGTTTTCACATTGCCCAGCATGAGCTGTTCAGTAAGGCATCTTAAACGCAGGATAGCAAGCTACAGGTTCTCCTCCACTGTGAGGAAAGAAAAAAATAAAGACTGGTCACTCTGCGCCTTTGTTCTACATGCCGGAGACCGTAGGGTCACACGTGTTATGTCACCCTGCCTTTTTATGTGAATCCGTGTGGCTTTGAGCCCATGGCACTAGTTATGCATTTCACAATGCTACATATCTGCTGGTCCGCTAATAAATGTTCTCCGCAGGCTTCAATGGGGTGGTGGATATGCCGATTGCTTCTGTCATCGACAGGCATTGCTATAAATGTAGCTGGTTTGGTGGGATCACATAGGCTGTCATGGCACTGGTAACCGCTCAAGCTTGCTCTGTAAATTCTTGAAGTGATGTAGTCCTTTGTGTCACATGATTTAGGTTTGTGTAGTGGATGCGAGCCAAAGAGAAGATGCAATTTACCTACATCAGTCATTTCTACTTTTTACTGGGCCGCCACATATAAAGCAAAGCAGCAAAAGCAGTTACTCTGTACACATATAGAAATGTCATGGGTATATTACAAATGTATGTATTTTTAGTTGGACAGAGATGAATTTTGACAAAAACTGTTGCCAAACTCTCAGCTTAGATGATGGCCTGAGACTGTACCAGAGGCAATGGGCCACTGCCAGTCTGTTTGGAAACCAAAATCCACACCCTTCTGGGTACAATAAATCACCTTTTATGTTAACCATACCCATCTCTCTACCGTCAGCAAACTGAGCGGTGGTACTATTCTGCCTTTGCAGAGTGGGATACCATAATGTCTTCGTTGTAGCTGGTTATCTTTAAACATTGTGCTCTTGGGCCCTCTCAACCTATTCTGATCTGAGAAGCTGCACCCACAAGGGGTGATGGCGTTTGGGTATTTTTGCATGAATGTTACCATTAAGAATCTTCTGTGGGAGGCTAGTGTAGCTGCCATGCAGTTATCATAGGTGGAAAATAACACTGACCCTTTCTTAAACCACTGACCTACATTCCTGTATCTTCTGTTGGCTTGTTGTCCACTTCTTGAACCCACCCAAAATTTGACGACACCTGGAAGATGGGAACTTGAAGCTATGGGAGACAGGAATAGGTCAGTCTTCCCTCTTAGAAATAGCCACCTCCTGTTACACAGTGGGCAAGCATGCGGTGTGAAAAGACCGCCCCCAATCTTGAGCTGGAAAATGCTACTTCTACTGCATGTCTTAACTCACGCCATTTTAGTTTTTATCCTCTCACTGTTGCATGGCAATACACAACTCTGCACTACTGTTCTAGACTACTACTGAGCCACGATTCAAGGCCCTTCCCGCTCCGTGAATCACTCAACAAACATTTAAGCAAACAACGCGAGTGGGAAGTGAGCCTCTAATAGGGTACACCTGAAGGCAATGGCAATGCATACTGTCATGGGCAAAGCCAAGAGTTGGGGTTTCATAGCATAATCCTAATGCTGCCACCAATGCGCAGACTCTGGTCCGAATGATGCCTGCCCCTTAATTAGTCTGCATAATCTTAGACCATAATGCACAAGGGACAGTACATGACTACTAACCACTAGAATTTTCCGATCCGGCACACGCATAAAGTTGTACAAATTTAAAGTCTGATTATCTGTATATAAGTATATTTATTCTCTTTCAGCAAATGCACACTCAGATATACAGAACAGACCTTGTTGCACTGGTAGACTGGTTTTGCATCTCCATGCAATTTAATGGTGAGGCACGCATCAATCTGGCAACCCTTAATGGCTTTTCACTCCTGCCACGCACATAAACTCGTAGACTGAATATGCTTTACAAATAGAGGGGTATGCGCTTGTGACAGTAGAATCTACCAATTATGTTGCACTGCTTCGATTAAGGGGGCAAGCGTCCCCCCTCCCCTCGACGTCGCTCCCTTTGATGAAAATGGTGTATTGCAGCGTCCAATGCAGCATTGGATTTTGTATTCGAGGTTCCCCAGTAGTCAATGCAGGGTCAGTTTTACACGACTGCTTTTCCAAATGTAACATAATTCATTTAGCTAGAATAATCCTTTTAACTCACATAAATACATGTATGTTCATATGTATATACGTTTATTTCTAGAATGTATGTGAGTACACGTGTATATAAAGAGAAATATGTGTTATAGATGGGAAAACATTTTAAAGCCTATAGCAAGTGATTTATCCAATCTGCCTATTTAATACCCCGTTTTGTTTTTAGAACTGTTATTAATTTAATAAGAGTAGGATTTTTCAGTATTCTTTGGTAATATTTAATTTTTAAACCTATTTATGAGCAATGACAGTAGTAGCTCTGTTGTGTTTTCTGTATCTTTGTCAGCAGGCCTTAGACCCTGTAATTTTGGGCATTTTCTAGTATGTTCTGGGCAAACACTGCATCTATATTTCTCTTATTTCTCCAGCCCTTAATTCTATATTCCCAGCCCTTCCCCCTCTCCCTGTACACATTCCTAATAAGTGGATAGATACAGACCACTTAAGAGAAACAAAGGTCACGTAATGTGTGCATGTTTAAATATATGTGCACAAAAAGATTCCAAGTTGGCAAACAGTCAGGACAACGCAGTCAGCGATACAACAAAAATGATCTTGAAATTCACTGCTGATGCAGGACTAGTTGCAAGATCCTTTCGTGTTATTGCTGCTCAGAATACCATCGCCTTGTACCAACTTTTATTTTTTGTCTTATTCTTGTGCTATGGATTTGTAGTCCAACATACAAGTATGTAAATATTTCTCCACAGTGCTGTGTAACTTGCTGTTTAATCCCACTGACTGACCTATCTGCACATTTGCAGGTTTGTCAACACTTTCAGATCATAACCGGAGTATGGGACTGACCAAATGGAAAATAGATGCAGTGGCTGTTCACTCCCGCCACGCTTATAAACCCGTAGAAGGACTATGCTTTGCAAATGGAGGGGTATGCGCTAGTGACAGTTGAATCTACCCATTATGTTGCACTGCTTCAGTAGTGTTGAAAGGTTTGCATACATTAAAGACACGATACATAACTGTACTGTGTGGGGGCAAAAAGGGTTGAAATCCCCACATTTAAACTATTACGAGGATACACCTAAAAGTAACACACAATGAGAAGAAAACTGACCGTGTGGCACACAACAAACCCCCTCAAAGTCAGTGCTAAGCTTCATATTCTCCCGCTACCAACAGTAGTGATGGCTCACACCATTCCCTCCATGCGCACCTTTGTATGTGCAGATGCTGATGTACCATTTTCACTGGATCGGTCATTTAAAGCCTCTGTTATCCTTTTTTCTAACTTTGATTTCTATCTAGCCTTGGGTGTAGATCTATATAGTGCTGGAGATGGCTGTATGATGGTTAAATAGGTTTGTCTCTAACTTAAAATGGTCATCGCAGACTCCTGCAAGGTTTCTGCCACCTCTAATCCTCTCCTACACTGTGGCCTAAACAATCAAGAAGAGTAAGAAACACCAATGTGGCCTTCCAGTAGAATGGCAGTTCCAGGACAAGTGTTCCATCGACCTGAGACATGGCACGAAGGAAACCAGCTCCATTTATCTACAGAGTGACCTGTAGAGAAGGCCCACGCTCCTCAAGTTTCAGACCGTTTATTTTGAGTAGAGGGTTTTGTGGCAGTAGTAGTGTAGGACACGAGATACCTTTTGCGATTGTGACTGGAAATGAGAGAGGTTGTAGTAGATGTTGTTATAGCATATATACCTGCGCACCAGCTGAATGTAACATCGGGACATAGCATGCCCTCAAAGAATGTATGTGAATCTGTGCATCCCTGTAGTTTTTAGGTCGAGCCTAGGCAGCATGCGCATGCACTGCCTGGAACACCTGCTGTAATTACTATACGAAGTGTAATCCCGCCTGCTGCTTACCATTATTACTTGGGAGCGCAGTAGGGAGACAAGGGTGTGTAAGCTCATGCACCATTAACTAGGCTTGTTTTGTGAAAGTCATGTGCTCACTCTGAACCAAATAATTCAAAAATAAATTTGAATCCTCATAACTTAAAACGTTTTGTGGATGCCTTTTCTGTTCCACAGACACACAACTTCCGTATACAGAAGACTAACTACCGGTAGCCAAGCTCCTGTAATACAGTCTATGATCATGAACAAGGTAGAGAAGAGGGTCGTAGGTTCTTCCATAACCCCGTGATGGTATTACTAGACCATAACACATGAAACCCTAGTAAATATCTCGTCACTCATGATGTCATTTTTTTAGCGTTTGGCCACGTTTTCTAATGTTTTGAAATAAATTATTTACAGGGATAGATCTTCTGTGAATTTGAACTATATATACACACGCAGAATTACCACGTCATCCCTGTGCACTATAGGATTTCACCTCGCAGCTAAACCTTTAAACACACTTAAGTAACATCACATGCATTTACACATCCCTGCACGATCACGAGCATCTCTGCAATTGGTTTCTCCAGCTGACCTCTGAAGTATTTGTACAAACCTTCTCTCAAGCCTCAAGATGTATGTAACCGGGCTGTACTCACCCTTAAGTACCTCTTAAAATAAGAGCACATCTCTCTAGTCTCATATCACACCAGGCTAGCTGAACTCTCAGACTTGTCGCCCGCATCCCTTCCAAAAGGAGCAACGCAACTTTCCTTCATTAAACACACTTCTTTCCCATATTCATTAAACACACTTCTTTCCCATAGCAACCGGGAAGCAGACTCCATTTCAGTGGTTTAGGCATGAATGACTACAGCCAAGTTACTAGAAGCCGCAAGATCCTGGGAATCTCAGTGGGTTCTTTGGTAGAATCTACCTTGTATAGCTTCCACAATGTCTGCTTGAAAATTGGAGACAAAAAAAGCAATTCCGTTCTCCTTTAGCCAGGAACTAACTGAACTAGCCTTTCAAACTGTTGCCAATATCCAGTAAACCTGCTCAATGCATCCTATTGCCCCAATATTTTTGTTCTCTGCCTCCGACAGCCCTTTCGTTGTATTTATACCTGTATATTGGATGAAATAAACACTACAATTTTTTTATATTTAAAAAACCAATACGCATACTGAATCTCTTTTGTATCTTAATATTTGTTCTTCGTTTATTTATTGGTGCTACTGTCTGTTTGTAATTACTGTGGATATGAATATTAACAAGCAAATGTGTACGGATGGGGTATTGTTTAGTAGAAGCATATTTATTTTTAAATAAAACAAGATACAAATATATCATTAAAACATGTTTTTTTTATGAACGACTTTTACTTCGGATCTTATTTTTTTCACTTTTTATTATATTGTTGTCCATGTAAATAATGACCAGCATAAGGGAAGAGTATGAAAAATGCATCACAGTGGCGAAGAACGGAGCTTCATATATCACAGACGGTGTTGGCTAGAAAGGTGTCACGTTGGCAAACCATAGTGACTGCGGGTCACAAAATCATGTTTAAAGAGTATCCTTAATGGATGGAGATGGGGACATACAAAATCTATTGCAATCCTGTTTTCGCTCACTTCTTCATAACAGCCGCCTGATTTACCATCTCTGACTATCACTACTTTCCTGACCTTTAAAGGTATCATTAAGTGAACCTTCTCTTCTCCACCACTCTACACATACTTGAAAGAGCAGGATCGCACAAAAGTCTGGAGCTAGGCTGAGTTAGGGGAAGGATTAAAAGTATGTTTTTCAAACCTTTGCCAGTATTTAAATGCAAAGCAGATGGTAGTGCCTCCTCGTGTTGAATTGAAGTAAATAGAAGTATTCTCTGCTGCTTTCTCTGGAATGATGAGTCCAAAGAGAATTGAGCAACCTGGATTTTACAGCGTGAAACTTTTCTGAATTCACGTTCTATGCATTATTCAGCCTTCCTGTGGCAGCGCCCTTAATAGTCTTTCTCTTTTTGTCTCCTTTTTTTAATGTAAGAGTTGTCGGCGTTAACCATTTGGCTGCAAGTACCTTGATGACATCTGACATATGACCCCCGAGCCCCCTGGGGGTGGCACAATCTTTAGATTCTTCTTTTTCACCGTTAGGCCTGGAAGCACGGGTAAGAGCTCCACACCGAGATGCAGAAAATAAGTGTTTTCCCCCAAGGAAATACACTGCAAAAGACGCTGAAATAAGGTTAAGTCAACAACTGACAGACGTAGAGGTAAAATGACGAAAAACACAGAGGAGTTTTCCTAGTGCCCTACAAAAACTCAGAATGTAAAGACGGTATGGAACACAGGCAATGTTCTCTGAGAAGTACACCCGTAAGGTGTGCTGAGAGATCAGTCTGTGAAGCGTGGTCGGAGCTTCAATCCAAAATTCTGAAATCGAGGTAGAAACAAAGGTGGGCACACCAAACTATGGTACAAATGAAAACACCCACTCAGGGAAGAGATAGAACTCTCCAGCGACGAGAAAAACCCCAAAGAAACCAAACTGGTGCAGTGAGAATCCTATGACTTCAAAGAAGCTGTTTATACCAAAAAGTAAAATACGCCAAAAACACATACAATACTGTCGTCAGGAGGGTGAAAACTACGGAGGCAAGCTAGAAGAGGATCAGATGGAATCCTGCTTCTTACTGGAAACACTTATGCCCTCGGAAAGGAAGAACCAATACCTTCCTATGGTACCGATCATCCTTGATCAGGGTAGGGAAGCATTTAGAGAGACAGCACCGCTAGAGTAGTGACTCCTAGGGTAGGAAAAAAGTAGAATGTATCCTCCCAGGGCACAGCCTACATCAAGGGTATTATGAAGACCGACTCCATCACTGTCAGAGGCTGAAGAAGGTAGGCAGGAAGATGGAGTGCTCTCCGGCTACCCAACAGCTCATAGGCAATTCAATACACTACTCAACAGGTATACTCATCGGCAATGGGAAGAAAATGAGCATCTGATGCAACACCTACAAATCAGTACAAAAAAAGAGCAAAAATGAAACTTTGGAGTGAAAGACAATTCCAAACTGCAGTCTGAAATCAGCACTGGATGCAGCAGACACTGCCAGTCCACAGCTATGCGCAGGCACCACCAGGAGGGGGCATGCATGGTTGCAAGTTTCTGCTTTCAAGAGGTACAGGCAGATTTCATTAATATGCCTTTCACTAGAGACACACTGTTCTGGAACATAGTGGACGATACTCTGCAGAGAATGAAAAAAGATAAGACTGCTACAGAGATAATGGTCACAGATGATGTGAAGTTATCAAGATCTGGTGGTTGTAACAGACCTCGTCCACACAACTACCTAAAGTGATGGAACATATCAAATATTACAACAGGGGGACCATTCAAACACCCTACTCCCTTTGCCACCATCACAGGGACACTTCACACATGGGGTGGGAAGCTCATTTGAACAGGCTGTAGAGCAGAGGCCTGTAGAGAACTAACGATGCTGTAAAGCACAAAAGTGTGTTGGAACTCAAAACAGTTTTCCAAACACTAAAGGCCTTTCAAACACAGATAATGATGAGAACAGTACAAGTCCAGACAGACAACATGACAACCATGTTTTACCTCAGCAAACGCTGCTGGCTAGATACAAACTGTCCACTCTAGCACTGGATATATGGACATGGGCCATTCAAAGAAACAGAACATTGGTGACGATACACCTACCAGGAGTACAAAACACAGAAGGAGACAGGCTAAGCAGACAGGTAAACACCTTGCATGATTGGAAACTAAACCAAGAGATGGTAGACATGATGTGCAAAAGAAGAGGAACCCTGTCAACAGATCTCTGTTCAGTACAAGAACGTGCAAATTGCCAAACCTTTGTAACCAGATTCCCAAACGACTGGTTGCTAGGGATCGGCCTTTTGATGGAATGCTCAGGGAAATTTTAATACAGCCACCCCCCCCCCCCCCCCGCGTCCCCCCACAGATTTCCCTGATACCGTTAGTAACCAAGAAATGCAAACAGATAATGACTCTAATCTTAATCTGTCCACAATGGGCAAGACACACCTGGTTCTTAGGCCTAGTGGCAATGGCACAGGACAGGAGAATACCACTAGCAGCGCATCAAGACTTACTTACCTTATAAGGAGGACAAGTGCTTCACTTAGAACTATAAACACACAGACTAAGCTTAGCAGCATGGCCCCTGAAGACATAGTTTGGATACCTACTCTTATCAGAAAAAAACATGGATGTGTTATAAGAAGCTAATAGACAACCCACAATGCGGTGCTACACTGCATATTGGAACGCATTTAGACACTCGCACACCACAGTAGTGCCTGAAAGTGACCAAGCACATGACTTAACTATATTACAATATCTCACTTATTGATTTGACGAAGGTATATCCTATACCTCGCTTAAAGTACATTTACCAGCCATTGTGGTGTTCTCAAGAGGCTTAATAGGCAGAAGCTTCTTTCAGACACCAGTCTTTAAGGATTTCTGGAAGGTGCAAAAAGATTGGCAGCAGCACACACACCACGATGGAGCATTAGTATAGTAGTCACCCAACTTAAGAAACCTCCCTTAAAACCGATGCACAAGACTAAAAATCCTAACCTTAAAGGCGGTTTTCTTCGTACCCATCACATCTTCACGATGAGTTAGTGAGCTCTTAGCACTCACTGCGCGAGAACTTTACCTTCAAATTCCCAAGGGCAGAGAGGTGATGCGTAATAACCCACAGTTCCTTTCAAAGGTTGTGTTATTCTTCCACATCAATGAAACCATACAGTTACCAGCTTTTTTCCAACAGGTAAGATCTCGGGCTGAGCTAGGTCTGCACAGGCTGGACATCAGAAGAGCCGTCATGTACTGTATTCAGGAAAGACAATTAGTTTTTTTTGTTTCTGATTCACGGGCTTTCAAAAGGGTCCCCTTTTTAGCAAAGGGACTATAGCAAGATGGAAATTACAAACACTAGAGAGATGTCATACAGGAGCAGAAGTCGCAGTGGAAGAAAAACCAAGAGCAAACTTCACAAGGAAGAAGGGAGCAATCACCGACATATGCGGCCACATGATTCTCCACACACACCTTTACCAAACACTTTTGTGTGCGCATTCAAGCAAGCAAGCAAGCGAAGAAGAGCAGGTAGGACAAAGGGTTCTCAAACACTTGCTAGAAAACACAAACTCACTGTGACCCGACCTCCCAAGAGGACAGAAAAATGCAATAAAGTCAATGCACAGCATGGAAATCAAGAAATGAAACACACTGCAAAACAAAAATGTTACTCGCCTGTAGGAAAAGTTTTGAAGAATTTCATAAACCCTCCCACCTCCCCCAAAAATTCAAGATATTCGCAACAGGGGAAAGAAGAACTTAAGACAAAGAAAGAAACCACAGCAGATTGTAAAAAAAAGATTTTAGAGATGGCAACCAGGCACAGGAACTTCAGGGGATTATGTCTAACGTTATTGAAGTGGGACATGCTGCCAAATCGACGCCAAAAATGCCCAAGTTAAAAGAAAAAAAAGAGAGAGAGAGGGGGAAAGGACTAAAAAGGGAAAAAATATGAAAGACTATTGCAGACTCAATCACTAGATGTGGAATAATACACAGAATGTGAATCCCGAAAATTCTTAAAGCTGCAAAACGACTTCTACTGTAGTTTGGGGGGACAGTGTGAGACAAGGATTCCTGAAAGAAGCAGCTGGTCCTTGCACTGGTGTACATACCTAGCAATGAAGAATGCTGTGTAATGAGACATACCTGAAAAGAAAAGAAAAGGAAAAGTGCAAAGAGAACACGTTTGTACAATCATAAAAAAGGGTAAAGCGCAAAGTCTGTACAGGTGTGGCTCGGTATACTGGGAGGTGTATGTATCTACAGTAACAGTTCCTGTTTGAAGGAATTCATGTTTCAAGAGTATCCTCCCTATTCCCCAAGACAGAGCTTAGTAGTCAACACATGATGCGATGATCGTATATGTGTTATTGTTGACAGAACACTTCCAGGCAGAATGCAGGTCCAGCTGGCTGGTGTTTTGGATTGGAGTACCAATTCTGCAGCTGAGATTTCTTGAAAGTTCTGGGTCACCCTGCAAATGATGAACAACTGAGGTGAGGAGACACTACAGTTCTGTGGGAAGCTTCCATGCAGAGTTAGTCCTCTCAAGAGTGACTCGAGATGGTGCAGGTAATGGAAAGTAATCTCACTGGCAGACGTGGCCCTTAAATGTCCTCTATTAAAGGGTTTCTTTTGGGATTGAGAATAAAATTGCCATTGGAGTGTCTAAAACTCCAGCTGTGCCAGTGGCGTAGCTAGGGGGGGCGGTCCGCCCCAGGCGGCACTATTTTGGGGGTGGACAAAGGCATTCAGATAAGGCTCTGCTTGCTTTCGTGGACGTTCGGGGACGGGCAGAGGAGGAATAGGCCTCGGGCAATGTCCTCTTCTTTTTTGTGCTGGCAGCTGTCCCCCCCCGTCTCTTCCTATTATTCCCTCTCTTTCTGTCTTGCTCCTCACTTACTGAAAACCGTAACTTGGAGAAACGGTTCACAACCTCTTTCCTTCTTTCATTTAGTTGCTTCCCTGTGAAATGGATCCAAAAAAGAAAAACATTCTAGCGGGAAATGCCCTTTTTCTGACATTTTTCTATTCCAAAGTGCAGCGGCATGGAGAGAAATAGGTTTTAAATATGAAAAATAAATACATAACTAAATAAAGCAAGACAGAGTGGTTGCAAAGTGGCCAGATTGGTTTTATTCACATCCAAACACACCAGCCTCACTTTACAGACTTTGCAGTGAAGCGCTACTTTTGTTTTCTCGTCTTACTTTGACAGCATTGTTGTGCCCAGGTGGGGAAGTGCACCATTCCTGGAGGTACTGCAATACCTGGTTGATGGGTGGATTGGAAAACAAAATGCGTACCATGGCTCTGTTTATGAATGTGGTCTTTTTAAATCATACTGCTTACGTTTATTAAGGATATAAGCAATGGACATTGAAACGATTCCCTTCAGGGCCCTGTAGTCATGTCCTTAACTTTTCAGGTAAAACCACTTGCTAATTTCTGAATAGTGAGTGAGAGATCGTTAAGGTAACCATGTTGTTTCTGCTTACATTTCACATGCTTTACTTAATCTTGCATTCCCTATGAGTGTTTGCTTTTACTTTTTTTTTTTTAGGCAGCATATTACTCTTATCAAGTGCATAATTTGAATTGAGCCACATCCAAGTGTTTATAGCGGGTTGTAGCTGAAGGCAGTGCGAGTTTCTCTCAGTGGGGCAGTATGGTTTTCATTGGGGGAGAGGATGTGGCACTATGGCCAGAGCTGTCGAATTTGGAACTGGGGAACTGGGTTCAGCCTTCATGACCAGTCCACCGGACCACTCTACTGAGGGAGCACATTCCCATGCTAGACCTTAGAAGGCCCCACTAGACCTTATAAGCCTTGATGTCTTAGCACAAGCAGGTGTACCCTAGTGGTGTCAATTGTGAGTTAACCTTGAAGGCCTGTCCACCACAATCCATACTGAAGTTCATCTCCAGTCTTGCGGGCAGGCCTACAAAGCAGCACACCCTAGAGCAACAGTGATCCAGTCACTGTGACTCTGTCACTGAGGTCACATGAACCTTGAGCAGGTTAGGGCGGTGCGGACGGTGTGACCGCACTGGGTACCTATTTCGGGTGGGTGCGTAGTGTTTGCAAGTATATTATGGTTTAAAAAAAACTTGCTGCCTCCTTCCTGGCCTCCAGCAATTTTCAGAAACAATAAAAATGTCTTGATAACTTCGGTGATTAATGTTCTTCCTAGAGAGAGATCGAGTTTTGTCTAGTGGAAGAGTTGACTCCTGGAAAGGTAGCACAGAGGGTTAATGTGCCTGCTGCAAAGAACATGTACGTGCAGATCACAAAGTGCACTGCTTTAATGGGGGGACCATGATGAACGGTCATTTAATGTCAGCTGTAGATGATGGATCCCTGAACAGTGTCATTTATGTGCATGTTTGCATTGTGCTGAGGGGATTACCAGGTAATTGTTCACGCAGCTCTCTGATGGATGTCACATGCGGTTTTTCTGAGTCCCCAGATAGATCATGCAGTCTGTGTGTTCTTTTGTACTGCCAGTCACCGGTGTATTCAACTGTGTAGCCTTGGACCGTGTCATGTATGTGCATGTAACTTGCATGATCGAGGTAACTATTAGTGGCGATACTACGTGTCTCACGGTCCTCTTTCAAGTGCTTGCCGTCCTTTTTCCCCAGCAACCTCCCCCCCCCCCCCCCCCACCCCACCCCAGGGGCGGCAATCGGAGCGATAGCCCCGGGCGCCACAAGCTCTAGCTACGCCTCTGAGCTGTGCAGATAACTCTCTCGCACAATCTCCGTTCAACCTAAGCTCACGCCGAAATCAACTGTGCATCAGTTTCAAAAGATCAAAATAAATGTGTGTAGCACGTGTGGCTCTGGATACACATGCTCTGCATACTCCTGCCACCTAGCATTGGGATAAGACAATGCAAGTTGTTTTTCTTCAAAGTCCTTCTGAGTCACAAGATATGCAGTGACTTCTCCATCAGTAAGGAATGCACATGGGCACTGGCTCCATTGTTAGATAGTTTTTCTCTGCCATGGAACTCCAATGCGTGCAGATGAGGCTAATGGACTTGAGGCTTCTGACGTTCCTGCTTTGGGATCCTGTGTAAAGAACTTCGATCCCAGTCACAGAGCGAAGCTTTTCTCAGCAACACCTATCAAAGCCTTGAAAACAACACCGGGACATCAAACACCAAATCGATTCCCTGACTGTCACTAATGCCCCATTAGAGCTCAGTCTCCATCCTCTACATCGACTTCAGAGAATGAGAATTACGGAGGGTGATCGAACATGCATCCTTTAAAAAGTGCCCAAGTGTGACTCGAAATATCCCTAGGCCGACACTGACTAGGTCTGTAACCTGTGCCTTTCACACGATCACCAGGACCCCAAGTGCAGAATCTCTGTGGCATTTAGCCCCAAAAAAACTTTGAGGAAGCAAAGAAATCAAAGCCCAGCATTACTAATGATGAAATGCCACTCAGTCAACACCACGCCTGACATCTTTGTTGAAACTGACCCTCCTGGATGCAGAGAAAGAGTAAGAGTAGGAAGTCAAGTGTCAGGGAGTGCCTCGCATCAGCCCAGCCCTGAGGTAGACTCATCCAATGACTCAAAGCCACAGAAAACCGAACAAGGAGAGAATTCCATTCTCTTCTTCCATAAGGTCCAGAAAGAAAGCCACTCCAACGATCGTACTGATACCCCTCGACATAAAGCCAGACACAAACCTAGGTGGAGCTCTACCCCTTTTGGGGACAGGCATTCAGCCCATGTAAGACTGCCACCTCCAGATCCTCCCCAGCCTTCGGTTGGTACCAAAGAAAGGCATCTGATCCGAAGCGGGTTCCAAACAAAAGCCTCGACCTCCAATGACCCTCAGTCAAACCAAAAAAATCATTGGTGCCAACCCACGTTCTGATTCCGAAACTGGCACTGACCCATCACCATCCTCTGTTGCTGGTTCTGAGGACTCTCAAAGGCTGACCGTCAAGAGACTACAGGAAGTGTCAGCCGAGAGTGTCCAATCCATATCCACCCACACATGGGGGAAGATCTCTACCAAGGACCCTATGGCCTCAGAATCTATCCCAAAGAAGAGGAGGCTCACTTCAGAGAAGGTGTCCACATCGGACACTCCTTCAGATGCTTCACCAAGCGTTTTAGGGATGCAACCATTAGCCCCCCTTCTCTTGCCCTTGCTTCCCCACCACTGGTTCTCACCTTCCTCAAACTCCCCACCAGGGTCTTCACATTCTTGATCCGACACATGTAGTCCCAGTCCTTACACCACTCCTGACTACTATGAGGCATCATTTTATCTTCAGCCGATGGATGACCGTTGGGAGGATTGTGATGTAGACTCTCCAGGAGACATAGACTTGGTCCAATTAGGGAATCTCCCCCTGATGATACTGTCACCGACCACAGGGTCATTTAAGGGACAGCGCTATCATAAGGTGGATATGCACACCATTCCTAAGGAGAAAGATTTCCTTGTGGAAACATTATCCAGGTTGATGATCAAGCCAACACAAGGTAGCATTTTATGTCCATGATATCTCCCCATGGCTGTACATTTCTACTGTGGTAATCTGGCCTTTTTGACTAAATACTTGCTGCCTTACGCACACACACTCTGGCGTTTAAGCCAAGAGAAGGTAGCGGTCCACTAAGTGCTACGTTGTTTTAGAAAATGATTGTTTTTATAATATGGGCAGGACACGTGTTTGAGATTTTCATCCCGCTCATCGTCCGTATTGTACATTGCACACTGGCCTTTTTTCAAGCCTCCGGGCATGTAATTTGCTTATATGAAGACATGCTTGGTTTCACTGCATTTCAACCATTTGGAACATGACAGTAATGATTATTCTGCAGTAGATGAGAATGCCACTGACAGGCCCTTGAGCCAGCCTTAATAAGTGGGTCTTCATTCCTTCTTCATGGACTATCGTGCCTTCTTGTGGTCATCTGTCCTCTGCTGATAAGTCCCATTACCTCGACCTTCATCACACAAGGGTGATCCTCTTAGGCATTTTGCTCTTTTTCACCTTTACCAGAAGTCCACTTTTATAAACCGTAATCCTGCTTCTAGCAAGCCAGCCTTCAAATATCTTATGACCGGATAGCCTTATCTTTTACCTCTTACCTCCCACTCTCTCCTTTATCTCTACTATAGGACAGAGTGCACCCTGAGCCTCACGCCAGGATACCCATTTTGAGGCACGTCACCAGACGATTGCAGGTAAGCCTAATTTTGGGAATGCGTATGTACATCTGGTCTTGAGTCAGTATGTACACACTGTTATCGGGTAGCTTGAACTTCACCTCAACCTGGGTGATTTTTGTATTAGCACGCAGTTTGCCTTGTTTTATCACATCATTTTGGGTGCTCGGTGGCACAATATGATCACTATAACTTAGCTGATTTCGATTTCCCAACAGGTTAATGGAGAGTGGATCCTCTCCGAGTCTTACAGTGGACCACTGTTTTGGTTTTTTATTTCTCTATATGAGCACACCTTTTTGAGAAGTAGTACTCCTGTCCACAGGTCCTGATGAATGCATACACTCCTCTTCTGAGGGGTTAAATGGCAGAAACATGTTAATGTCCTTTTGTAAATCACACAAGTATGACACATTTTCTCCTGTAGTGCCCATCTGTTTGAATCGTGACCCAGATGAGCACTTATAAAGTTGTCTGTGCACCTTGGAGTCAGTTTGAATCGCATCACTTGCATGCTCTACACACCTCACCACCTTTTAGCTCACTAGAGGGATTTACCATCTTTCTATAGGACACCCACAGAGCTCCTCCTTCTGAGTGAGAGAGTTGAAGCCCACAACGTGGTCAGCTGTCAAGGTGCGAGGAGATTCCAGACGATGAAGCATGCCACCTACTGTAGGTGAGGGAAACCGTCCTTAAAAAGGAATATCCCCCTGTCAGCTAAGTTGTTTTTCCCCAGGTGTCTGTCTTGTGAATGGCACTGTTCCTGCACACATTGAGTAAAAGTTTGGAAGTCATCGGAAAACTGACAAATTCGGCAGTGAGCTCCGGATCCTCGTTGCAAGGCACGGAAAAGAAGAAAGTGATGTCAGCACACAGGGATGGTGCTTATTTGTGACTTCACTTTCCCACTTACGGGTGGAATGGAGCCAATGCGGAGCCGCACAATGCCAACAAGCAGCGCAGAAGCACTGTTATGAACTGGATTCAGCTCAGTGCTTGGGGGATATTCTAAGGTAAGGAATCTGGAGTTAAAGTATCCATCATAATCCAGTTTACGAAGAAAGTTTTAAGGTGGAGAGACATTGTGGACAAATTATCTGATTTTTTTGTCTTAAAAAAAAAAAAAAAAAAAGGGAATCATCCAGACGATTGCAGGTAAGCCTAATTTTGGGGATGCGTATGTACACCTGGAGAGCCATGATAAGGAGCTCAGCAGATTTAGAATACAGGAATGTGAAACGGGATATTGCTAACATTTTTTTTTTATTTCCCTAGAGCGCAGCCAGTTTTCTAGGGTAATCAGCCCTTAGTATACGAATATATATGGCAATTCACTGCACAGCCTATTTTATAATGAAACTCGTTTCTAGAAAGTACAGAATGGAAGGATAACCTCTTTTTTTGCCATGACTACACCAAGAGCATAGTAAAATAATTATACTGGACACAGAAGTTGCATACACACAGCAGACTAACAGTACAAACACCTGCAATTAATGCATACTGGATACATTGAAAATGGACAGGAAGACTGCAGATGTAAATTGTAAGTAAATCCATATTTTGCTGTGTTCCCCTCATTATTTCGCTTTGGACGTGGTATTTCTTAACTGCAAGGTCCTTAGGATCAAGCCCAAAATAAAAATGCAGTATATAATCTAGTATGAAAGAATCAATGAGTGGGCGAAGGCTTATTGCCTGCAATATTTAAATCATATGATAATAAAAATAAATAAATCTTTATTCGGGAGCAATTGCAACCATAATATATACAATAAGAAAATCATCATTACAAATCCAGTTAAAATTTAGATAAAACACCTCTTGGTCTGGATCAATTAAAAGAAGGTAAGAAAAGACAATGCAAAGACACAAAAAGCCATTCAACAGTAAATCGGGTAAAGATAGTCTTGAACTATCAGCGGCCCACAAGATATTTGTCATTGTACAAAGTATGAGTTCATTAGGCAACAACTGTAAATACATCAGCCCTATTCTGGCTTGCCAAGACTTTAAAAGGGGGCAAAGAAACTGTTTTCTTGGGAGGCTATAATATATACATAATAGGATAACATGTAACGTGTCCTGTCGAGACCTAGGACCTAGAGTCGCAGCCACAGGGTCCTCGCACATTTGGGTGAGCAAAACCTGATGGAGATGCCAAAAGATTGTGGATCGGGTTGAACCTAAAACGGGTAACTAAAAACCTGTCGGTTGCACTTGTAAGGGTAGAGAGATAGTATTAGAACCGGCTTTCAATGCACCAGGGCACCCAGGGGTTACTGCGCATCAATCGCATCAACTGGAGTGTTACCCACTGGTGTCCTGGGGTCTCAGTACTAGTGGACCCTGAGAGGAGCCAAGTACTCCTCTCAGGTACGATTTACTCTTTCAGTTTAGTGAGACAGAGCAGTCATGGGCTTACTCAAGGAGGTGAGGTGGGGTTACAGAATACAGTGCACACTGTACTACCAGTTGATGTTCTCAATGTCCAGTCAGTGCTTTACTTTTTATAAAAGAAAAGTACTTTAATACACACAAGATGTGTATAACTAGGATAAACAGTGAAAACTAGATGTCTCTACAACCCTATGGACCAGAGTGCTGTCCCCAAACTGTATTCTAGCGCCTAGACATCAAGCACTATAAAAACGCAGTTAACATGAAGACACACAGCACTGCATCTTACAGACCATGTTGCACAGGGTTACTCTTTTTCGGTACAGCATTCATACCAATCTTCGGATTGAAAGGATATAGTTTCAGCATATGATGTGAAGTCAAAGGTTCTGGATCAGCCCCATAACCCCCACCCAAAGCAACAGAAGTGCTCTCCTGTCCTGAGTGAGACCACTGCTCTAGTGGAATCAGGGATCTGATAACCGGTAACTGATGTCTTGGCACAGTTTACAGGAGTCCAACTAGTCCAGTAGCCACTGGCTATCTGTAGGAGGGTAGTTAGTGCATCTAAACCCAGCTAAGAGCAGAGTTTCTGCCCCAGCCCACCAGGCCCCTCCAAGGAAATGGGGAGGGGCACGGGGGAGCTGGGATGTCCAGCAGAACAGCTCGCAATCCACACCATGTCCCAACGCACCATCCCTTCCCAGTACATCCACTGGCTCTCAAACACACATCAGATAGACAAAGGCAACAGGACCCCAGGCAAGGGATAGACTTCAGAGACTCGATCAGGAGGGTGGCTAGTGACTCACCCTTCCTGACTATAGATTTATTGCTGCCACAACTGTCAGTCCACCACAACCTGGGTAGAGAGGGCAGTAGCCACTCTCCGAAAAATAGGGGTGCACTAGGCATGTCCTCTCGACCTCAGAGCCAGGTCTCAATCCATGTAAACAGGGAGATCCTCCGTGGACATGTAGGATTGTCATGCTCAAAGAGGTAGGAATCTTGAAACCATACAGTAGCTTTTTAGTGACTTGCCTGGAGATGAGCAAAAGACAGGGTAAGCACTCTCTCCAGATACATGCAGAAGACTTCCCGTCCCAACATATGCCTTCCCAGATCAGAATGGCCGGTACTTACTCCCCAGTGGGAGAAGACCGATCATCTGATTGGGTAAACTGGCGGGAAAGTCCATCTGCATTGCCGTGCATAAGCCTGCTTTATGTTCCACAGTGAAGTCTAGTCCCTGCAGAGATATAGACCACCTGAGCAACTTTGGGTTCTCCCCCTTCATTGCCATGAGCCACTTGAGGGGCTTGTGATCTGTCTGTACCACAAACCTTGCACCAAATAAGTAAGGCATGATTCTTTGAAGGGCCCACTCTATGGCAAAGCATTCTTTTTCAACAGCAGACAAGTTCTGCTCCCTGTGGAGTAGTTGGCGGCTGATAAAGGCCACAGGATGCTCTCTTCCCTTCTCATCAAGCTGGGCAAGAACTGCCCCAACTCCCTTTTCTGAAGCATCTGTCTTCACAATGAAGGTCTGACTGTAATCAGGGGCCTTCAGCACAGGTGCACCGCATAGTGCAGACTTAATTAATCAAATGCCTTCTGACACTCTTCAGTCCAGATCACCTTCCTGGGCTGTTTCTTAGAGGTCAGGGCTGTCAAAGAAGCAACTATGGTCCCATAGTTTGCTACAAAGTTCCGATAGTAACCAGTAAGGCCCAAAAAGGCCCGTACCTGGGTCTGAGCAGTGGGAATCTTTCAGTCCAGCACCGCCTAGAATTTAGCCTCCAGAGGGCGAACCGTTCCATTACCCACATGATGCCCAAGATAAACAACAGAGGACTGCCCAACTTGACACTTGGTGGCCTTTATGGTCAGTTTGGCCCCCTGCATCCTCACCAGCACCTGTTCCAGGTGTCCCTTGTGGTCCTCCCAAGAGTAACTGAACACAGCAATGCCATCCAGGTACGGCACACAGAACTCTTCCAGTCCTGACAATACATGGTTGACTAGGCGCTGCAAAGTGGCGGGAGCATTCCTCAATCCAAAAGGTATAACTTTAAATTGGAGGAGGCCCCTTTGGGTAAAAAATGCTGTTTTCTCCTTGGCACCAGGTGTTAATGCAATCGGCCAGTAACCACTGGTTGGATCAAAAGTGCTAAGGTACTTTGCGGCACCCAACCTATCCACCAGCTCGTCATCTAAGCGATTAGGCTGGGCATCAGTTTTTGTCGCAGTATTTTGACTGCGATAGTCCACACAGAAGCGCAGGTCAGCTGACCCCTGCTTATGCACCAACACCACCAGGCTGACCCAGGGTCTATGGGAGTGTTCACCAACCCCCAGTTCCAGCATCTTGGCCACTTCAGTCTTTATGCACTCTTGAACTAGGTCTGACATCCTGTATGTCTTGCTCTTAACAGGCAGGGTGTCCCCTGTTTCTATGTCATGCACACAGACAGGTGTCAGCCCAGGGGTAAGTGAAAAGAGTTGGAAAATCTCCCCAGCAACTCTTTGCACTCCATCTGCTGTTCAGGTGTCAGTTCAGAGGCGAACTTAACTCCCTAAGCTGAACCATCCTTCACATCACCTTACAATAAGTCAGGGAGTGGCTCACCACTCTCCTCTTCCACTTCTTCTGCCATTGCAAGTAAAGAAACTGTGTGTTCGAGGCATATGAGCTGCAGATCACACACTATGCATAGACCGCCATCTGGTGTTGGGCCCGGATGTTTACACTTGTTTTGTCCTGGAAAAGTATTTGGAAGTCGCGAGATAGGTGACTCCTCCTTTGGATGATAGTGCGCATGGGCATCGGCTCCATCTTCAGATTTTTTTTTCCCGCCATCGGGCTTGGATGTGTTTCTCGCGCTCCAGTTCGGAACCGTCACCGATTCCACTCTCGACGCGCAATCCTTCACCCTTCTCCGGTATTGTTTTCGATCGCGATCCCTAGTCGTCGTGCATCTCTTCAACATCGAAGTCCTCGATTCCGGTCGTCGACGAAGGCCTCTGGGCCTAACTGGGCCTTGGTATCTGGCTCATGGAGAGGACGCCATTCAAGAAATGTCCTCAATGTGGGTCGAAATTTCCCCACACTGATCTGCATGAGGTGTGCAACCTTTGTCTGTCACCGGAGCACGAGGCCAGAGACTGTGCGGCTTGTGCCTCTTTACGCTCCAAGAAGACCATTAGAGATCGTCGAGCCCGGAGAACAATGGCTCGCTCGTCAGTACCCATTCCCGGTGACATCTTCCAGGAGGGCATCGATGTACCAGAACAGGAGCGAATCGAAGAAGGCCTCCAAAGCCGATGACTCCAACCTCAAGGACATCACTCCTGGGCAGCGGGTCGTAAGTAAAGATGTCGACTCTGACTCCCCCTCCCTACACCATCGAAAAAGGCTTCGGTCACATCTTCACCTTCGGCCCCAGGTGCCCACTGAGAGACTGCTTCCCATGCCCCGCCCTTGGACCCGGCAAAGAAGCCTACCAAGCCTTCAGGCGACTCGGCTCAAGTTAGTCTGCCATCGGTACCGAGCGGTCACCGGCATCGAAAAAGAAACCACCCTCCTCCTCCGTGCCGATCGCTGCCTCCACATCCAAGCACTCGGCACCGAAATCTACAGGCGGCGCCCCATCGACTCCGATAAAACACTCGGATCCGAGCAAAAAGCCGATTTCGAATGCTTCGGATTCACTCCCTTCGGAACTGAAAAAAGCCTCGGAACCGAAAAAACACCCGGTACCACAAGCGGTCACACAGACTGTAAAACATCACAGTTCCAAGCCAAAGGAGCACAAAACCGCTCCAGAGTCGGTGCTGCGCAAATCTGCCGAACCGAAACGGTCGGCGCCGAAACACCAGCCTCTATCAGAAGAGCTATTTAGACCAGATCCTAAACAGATAACTCTTCTTAAAGACCCTAAAACTGGTCAGCTGACTTTGAGTACCGGCTCCACCACCTAAAAAAAGGGACATTGCCACATGTCAGGGTCCCTTATCCACCACCTCCTCCACCTCCTCCCCCACCTCCTCCCCCACCACACCATTCTCCCACACTATCTCCTCCACCAATGGATGATGATGACACCTCTGATGACACAGGAGGGGGTTCAGATGATGAGCCACTAGGGGGTCCACCCTATTCCCCTGACCCCTGGGAAGATTATAGTATGCCAGATGTCCCTAATGTTCCACAGGATGACATCTACCCCTCTATGCCTTCCCCTCCGGAGGACACAATGGGTTTTCATCAGCTCCTCCACAGAGCTGCCCAATACCATGGGGTGGACTTACATACTGACCCTGTGGAAGACTATTTCCTTATGGACACCTTTGATAACCCACAAAGGTCCACCACTATTCTGCCCATGCTAAAAGGAGTCACCAAGCAAGCACCTGAGGTATTTAAAGATCCTGTTAGGGCTAGGGTTATTAACCCCAGGATTGAGAAAAAGTACAAGGCTGCCACAGCAGACCCAGCTTACATTAAGGGCCCCGTACCACTAGACTCCCTTGTAGTCTCCAATGCTAGAAAGAGGGCCAACTCTCAGACATCAGGAGACGCTCCACCCCCGATAAAGAGTCCAAAATCTCGGATGCCTCTGGCAAAAGAACCGCATCACAGGCAGCTAACATATGGCGTATCGCCAACACTCAAGCACTGTTAGCCAGGTACGATAGGGCACATTACGACCAGCTAGAAACCCTATTGCAACACCTCCCAGACAAATATAAGGACAAGGCCAATCACCTTATACAGGAGGGAAAACTCATCACCAATACCTCCATTCGTTGCGCGCTGGACGAGGCAGATACCACCTCCAGAGCTGTCAACACAAGTGTTCTCCTGCGTAGACATGCCTGGCTACACATTTCAGGTTTTAAACCTGAAGTACAAAGATCCATCTTAAACCAACCATTCGATCAGGAACACCTATTTGACCCTAAAGTAGATTCATCCCTTGAAAAGATGAAGAAGGACACGGACACAGCTAAATCAATGGGAGCCTTGCAATCGCAAGCTCCTAGACACTCCTTTCGTCGTTCCTCTTACAAGGGCACCTCCAGAGGCTACTCCTCTGACAACCCCTCCACCTCTTATAAGACTCCCACCCAGTCTACATTCACCTGAGGTTACCAGAGAGGAGGCTACAGAGTCAACAATAACAAAGGTAGAGGCAAGATCAACAACACCCGCTCTGCCTCCACCCCTACCCAATGACTTCCCGCCGTTCCCCCCGGCCCATTCCACTCCAGTCGGGGAAAGATTACAATAGCTCCTGCCTGTTTGGAGCAACATCACCACAGACAGGTGGGTGAGACAAATCGTTCAATCAGTTTACTGTCTAGAACTCACCTCTACCCCCCCCTACCACCCAAACAGCGCCCAATGTCGTTAGAACATTTATCACTGCTCAAGCAGGAAGTCATCTCCCTCCTACAAAAGAATGCAATAGAACCAGTTCCCCTGCACCAACAAAACACAGGAGTCTACTCTCTGTATTTTCTCATACCAAAAACGGACGGCTCTCTGAGACCTATTCTCGACCTCAGATCCCTAAACCTCTACATACACTCAGACCATTTTCACATGGTCACACTTCAGCAGGTCCTTTCTCTTCTTTCACAAGGCGACTTCCTTGCCACTCTGGATCTCAAGGACGCCTACTTCCATATTTCCATTCACACATCTCACAGGAAATATCTCAGGTTCGTAGTGGACGGTCAACACTACCAATTCAAAGTACTCCCTTTCGGAGTCACCACAGCACCCAGGGTATTCACCAAGTGCCTGGCGGTAGTGGCAGCTCATCTAAGAAGGCAACACATTCACGTCTTCCCATATTTGGACGACTGGCTCATAAAAGCCAGCTCATCCATTCAGTGTGTACACCACACTCATGCCACTATTAAACTGCTCCACGACTTCGGGTTTACAGTAAACCACGCAAAGTCTCATCTTCAACCGTCCCACATACAACAGTACCTAGGTGTCACAATAGACACCTCAAAAGCGCTCGCTTATCCCAGTCCAGCCAGGATAGCAAGCATGCAAACCCTCATAACCAGATTTCAGCCTCAACACTCTCTTCCAGCTCGAGTGTTCATGCAACTCACAGGGATGATGGTCTCCTGCATATTCATAGTGCCTCACGCAAGACTACAGAAGCGTCCTCTCCAAGAGTGCCTAGCACGCCAATGGAACCAAGCTCAAGGTCAGTTAACAGATTTGGTGTTGGTAGACAGTCGCACTCATCGCTCTCTGCAGTGGTGGAACACCAAAAACCTTTCCAAAGGGCGACCGTTCCTAGAGCCAGTTCCAAAGGTCGTCCTGACAGCAGACGCATCGCTCTCCGGTTGGGTAGCTCATCTTTTACATCACACCATGCAGGGCAGGTGGACTCCTCAACAGAAATTACTCCACATCAACCACCTGGAGTTACTAACCATATTCCTAGCCCTAAAGGCATTCCAGAAGCAAATATCAGGCAAGGCTGAACTAGTCTGCATGGACAACATGACAGCCATGTACTACATACAGAAACAAGGTGGGACACATTCTCTACAGCTCTCTCAACTAGCACAAAGCATTTGGAGATGGGCTATACCGCAGAATATTTTTCTCCTAGCCCAACATGTCCCGGGAGTCCAAAACAACATTGCCGATCTGTTAAGCCGTCAAAAGTAACAGATTCACGAGTGGGAACTTCATCCACAAGTTCTTCAACCTTTTTATCAAATGTGGGGCCAACCACACATAGACCTCTTCGCCACACAAGAAAACGTCAAATGCCCAAGCTTCGCCACCAGATTTCCACACCCATTGTCCAAAGGCAATGCGATATGGATGAATTGGTCAGACAGATTTGCGTACGCTTTCCCGCCTCTCCCACTCATTCCACTGGTGGTGCGAAAGCTACAGCAAACACTCACTGACTCTCATTCTAGTTGCTCCAACTTGGGCCAAACAACCGTGGTACACCATATTACTGGAACTCTGTAGTTCCGCACCAAAAACTGCACCTCTCCCCACGCCTCTTAACGCAGAACCGTGGAGAGATCAGACACCCGGACCCAGCTCAGCTCAACTTTGCGATGTGGCTGCTGAGGTCTTAGAATTCGGTTACCTTAACCTTCCCCCTGACTGTGTGAACGTTATTAAGGAGGCTAGACGTCCCACCACTAGAGCCTGCTATGCAGCCAAGTGGAAAAGATTCGTTATATATTATCATCAACACCATCAATCCCCTAGATGTGTCTATCCAACACATCATAGGTTACCTACTACATCTCCAAAGATGTAACTTAGCATATACATCTATTAGGTTGCACCTCGCTGCCATAGCGGCCTATTTACAAAATAGGCAACTCTTATCAATTTTCAGAGTACCTGCCATCAAAGCATTTATGGAAGGCCGCAAAAGAATAATTCCTCCCAGAGTACCACCCTCACCTGTGTGGAATTTAAACATAGTTCTCACAAGACTAATGGGTCCTCCCTTTGAACCGCTACATAAATGTGAGCTACAGTTTTTAACATGGAAGGTTGCTTTTTTAGTGGCCATCACTTCTCTTAGAAGAGTTAGTGAGCTCCAAGCACTAACCATTCAGGAACCTTTCTTACAAATACATCATAATAAGGTTGTTCTCCGAACTAATCATAAATTCCTTCCTAAGGTTATTTCTCCCTTCCACCTCAATCAGTCTGTAGAGTTGCCAGTGTTCTTCTCGCAACCACAAACAGTTGCAGAAAGAGCTCTTCACACTCTAGATGTCAAAAGAGCACTGCTTTATTACATTGAGAGAACAAAACCTTTTTACAAGACAAAACAACTTTTCGTGTCCTTCTCACCACCACATAAAGGCAACCCCATCTCAAAATCTGGGAAAGCATACAGATTTACTAACACAAAGCAAAACGAACATTATCAATTCCCCCTAAAGCCCACTCTACCCAAAAGATAGGGGCTTCAATGCCATTTTTAGGGAACATTCCCTTACATGACATCTGCAAAGCAGCTACATGGTCTACACTGCACACATTCACAAAGCACTATTGTGTAGATGTGCAAACAAAACAGCAAGCTAGTGTGGGCCAGGCTGTACTCAAAACGTTATTTCAAACTACTGCAACAAATACTGGTGGTCGCTGCTAAGGAGGGGTACTGCTATACAGTCTATGCATAGTGTGTGATCTGCAGCTCATATGCCTCGAACGGAAAATGCTACTTACCAGTATGCATCTGTTCTTGGCATGTAGAGCTGTAGATCCACACACGCCCACCCACCTCCCCGGCTACCTTTATCTGTTCCTGTATTATCTTATTTAGATACAGCATACATGGGCATCTTATCTGTTTCTCACAAAACTCCATCATTTCCCTGCTGGCGAAAAACAATCTGAAGATGGAGCCGATGCCCATGCGCACTATTATCCAAAGGAGGAGTCACCTATCTTTCAAAGACTTTTCCAGGACAAAAACAAGTGCAAACATCCGGGCCCAACACCAGATGGCGATCTATGCTTAGTGTGTGGATCTGCAGCTCTACATGCCAAGAACAGATGCATACTGGTAAGTAGCATTTTCCACTCCCTGTGAAGACACAGCTTCAGCCGATTGACGTGGAACAACCTTTTGGGCTCCCGTGCGGTACCTGTGTCAATTAAATAGTTAAAATCAGAAATCTTCCTAACAACTTTGTAGGGGCCATACCACTTGTCCTCCAGAGCCCGGCTACAAATCGGCTTCAGGACCCACACTTCCTGGTCCTCCTGGTACCCAGTCAGCATAGCCTTCTGGTCATACCACTCCTTCATCAGCTGTTGGCTGGCTTGAAGATTGTTCTTTGCTTTACTCATGAGCTGGGCCATCAGCCTACGGAGGCCCAGGACATAGTCCACCACATCATGGGTAGGGGACTTAGGGCTGACTTCCTAGCCCTCCATGACCAAAGTCAAGGGACCTTGGACAGGATGCCCAAAAAGAAGTTCAAAGGGACTGAACCCTACTCCTTTTTGTGGTCTCTCCCTGTAAGCAAACTACAGGCATGGCAAGAGGAGATCCCACTTACTCGAGGGGATCAGACAGAGTCCCCATCATGCTCTTTAGGGTCTTATTGAAGCGCTTTGCCAAACCACTGGTTGTGGGGTGGTAAGCGGTGGAGAAGTGGTAAGTCACACCTACCTCTTCCCACATGGCCTTCATATAAGATAAGATAAAGTTGGTTCCCCTATCAGTAACCACCGTGTGTGGAAATCTGTGGTAGTTACACTCATACATGGAGTTGGTATTAATAAGGCTTTAATGGCAGTCAGCAACACGAAGCGTGATTCCTCCTTTGCCAGCCACAGAGTAACTGACTCTGGTGGAATACCGCATCCACAACATTCTACTACAATAGAACATTAGGTGTAAAGTACAGCAAAGCACTGCACCATGCAAGTGTAACACTACAACACAATCCAACCCTGGAAAAGATTCCTAGAAGAGCCCTAGCTACCACCTTGGCAGTAATGCACTTCAAAGCCACCGCCTCGGGGTACCTGGTGACATGACCCACCACAACAAGAATGTATTTGTTGCCTAATGATGATGGAGGGTCAAATTTACCAACAATATGAAAGTGTAGGACACTCAGCCTATGCCTTACAAAGCTCCTCATTGGACTGTCCTCCTGCCATTAGCAGCTCCTGCAGCTCTGGCTTTGATCCAGACTCCAACACCATATCCGCCTCTCAATGCTCTTCTTCCTCCCCAACTGGAGCAGGAGGTGGAGACACCAGGACAAGTGCCTTCTCAGAATCTGCCCCTGGTTCTTGTTCGGGCCTGTTCCCCTCTAGTGTTTCTTTTGCTAGAAAGGTCCCCACTTCACTAGAAAGCAGTTTTACAGCCTGTGCCCTAGTGAGCACAGCTGATGAAATCTAGGCCATTCAGGGCCTGGTACTAACCTGGGTTCAAGGGGGGGCAGAGCTTGCTCAAGACCAAGATGGCCGCTTGAGCCTTTAGCTCCGTAACATCGTTCTATTATCCGGCAATTTTCCGGCAGCAGCGCACTCTGACTTGGAGCCTACTGGCATGGCCTGAGACCGGGTTGCTACGAGGGACCCGGCGTTTGCACCCCGATTCGGATTAACCCACTGGTGGCTGAGTTACATGCTGCTGAGTCCGCCCGATCTGCAGGCCTGTGATCCATGGGCTGTGGTGGTACGCCGGCGCGAAACGGCCCAGTGAAGGCGGGGAGTCGCTGCGGAGAGACGCCTGCCCGACTGCTGCTGGTGCTCGTTGCCTGGGGCCTGTGGTCATACCGCCGCGTTGGTGTGCCTGTGGCGGATAGGATCCTTGAGGCATCGGCCGTTGAGCGGGAGAGGCCGGAGGCGGCGATCTTCCGGGCCAGCGGCGGCGGCCAGGAGAGAGCGAGTCCGTCCGTCAGAGGAGCGGGGACGGCGCCGCTGGATCGGACGCATCGCTCTGTTCGTCAGAACTCTGTAGCCCTGGGCGTACTGCTGCGAGCCTCTACATGCCCCTCCCGATTCGGCTGGAGAGCTGCGGTGACGACGAGGGTGACCGGGAGGTCCGGCGCGGCGAGACCTGGATGGCCTGAGGCGGGTCCGATGGAGCGTTCTTGGCTGCCCTTGATGTATTGCGGATACGCAACCCTAGTGCCAGCCGCTACTTGCGATCATAGACACAGTTGCTGTTCCCATGCAGTCGGAGCCCCCGGTGAGTTCGGCGAGTGGAGGGGGGGGGGGGGCGGACCACGATGGTGTAGGACATCAGCAGAGGGTAGATCTGCCCATTCGAGTGCAGCCCTGGTTCTCTGCCCTCCCTGCATTGTAGACACTGTGGGCCTTTGGATGGTGCCTATTGGGCATGTATGAAGACACCCCCGGAGATGTATTAGGGCTATGTGTGCGGAGCTCATTTGTGGACACATGCCCCCAATGTTCTGAGCTGTGCACGCAGGCCGCGCTTGTACCTGTTGAGTCGGGTGAGCGGAGCCTTGCTACATTGGGCAGTTCATAGCAGCGTGAGCCGGAGGGCGCAGAGTCTGGTGGACGGTCCCTTGCGGTAAGCAACAGGGCAGAACGAGGATCGATACTGAGATTGCTGTGGGGCGGAAGGAGAGAAGGGAGGCCCTATCCTGCTGAGGTCCTGGGGGAGACGCTGCTCTCCTCTGATGTGTGAGACTAGCACGTGCATGCTGCTAGTGGCAGGGAGAGGATTGACTACTAACAGTGCTTCATCGCTGTTGAGCTTTGTACACGGGTGGCGCCCCCCGAAGTAGATCTCCAGCGATTCCCCATTGATCTTGCCGGCGGGTACTTGTCCCGTGCATGGTGCGCGCAGATTGGACCCTACTTGATGCCGACTTGGGAGCTACGTGCGGGTCCTCTTGGGAGCTGAGTGCTAACGTTGGAGGGCAGGGCGGCGCCACCTGAGAGAACAGGCACTGCCCAGGGGGTAATCGAGAGGCGCTGCAGGCTTGAGGCGACTTGGAGCTCCTTGCAGCTGGTCTAGTGGAGCGGCGTGCAGAGTGGATAGGGCTCAGCCTAAAATCTCCTTTGATCAGAGGCGGTCGAAGTCGCAGGATGCCTCAACGGAGGAGGAGCCCCGTGTGCAGCCCCCAGCGCCAGCCGATTCCGGCACTGACATACGGATTATGCTCCTGACCATGGAGAAAAATCTACAGGGCGGCATCACCGCCCTGGGTACGAAAATGGATGCCCTCACCTATAGGATGAACAGAATGGCCGAGCGCTTAGACAAGTACGCCGAGCGACTGGACATGTCAGAGCATAGGCTAACAGAGGTTGAAGAAGCGAATACTGCGTTAGATACTGAACACAAACAGCTGGGCAGGGTTATGCGCGTCCTGCAAGATAAAACTGAAGACTTAGAAGCGTGCTCCCGTAGATGTAACCTTAGAATTTGTTGGTCTGTCGGAGTCCACTCACACTGGTAACATGGAGCTCTTCATAGAGAAGCTGTTGGTTACGCTGCTGGGAGAAGGGGTATTCTCCTCAATGTTCGTAGTGGAAAGGGTGCATCGCTCCCTGGGGCCTCGCCCGTCTCCGGGGGTGTCACCGCATCCGATCATCGCTAAACTGCTCAACTATCGAGACAGAGACGCAGCCTTACGTATAGCGAGGGACAAGCGTTCCTTGTCCTATGAAGGTTCGGAGATTTAGCTCTTCCCAGATTTTACGATCCGAGTGCAGGAGGCCCGTAGGCAGTTCATCCCAATGAAGAAGCAACTCCGCGAACTGGGCATAGACTACGCTATGCTGTATCCTGCCAAGCTACGCATAAATACGCAGGGACGTTCCCATATATTCACAGACCCCAAGGCGCTCCAGAAGGCGCTAAAAAGCTGGACTAAAGAGCGGCGGAATGGTGAGGCAGCAGGAAGTGAACTGGACGAACAGGACTAACAGCGGAGAATCACGGCGCATTGATAAGTATGACTATGTATATGGGACCGGGGAGAGGGTCGGGCCTGCAGGGTGGTGTTATATGAGAGCGGTGGAGTTGGGACCGTGGCAGCCGGGCTTGAGTCAATAATAAGTTGGGTACACTATATACCTTAGTTCTTTCACGGAGTGGCCCCCTGACATCTGCGCACTCAGAATATGGGACAGACGTTAAGTGATTGTCATGGGTGGAGGCCACGTGGAATTTGAAACTGCTTTTTAGGTATGTGCGGGCTGAGCCACTGGAACTGCTGGACACTCGGCAGAAAGCTGCCATTGCTGCACTAGTGAACTGTGTGTTGATTGGGATCTAGGCATTTTAGGATAGCGATGCTGTTGCTTATGTTTGGAACGACGTGCGAGAAGCGGGCTGTTAGAGGTTTACATTGTATTTCTTAGTGATGTTGAGCAACATCTGCCCACGAGTGCGACACACGACGGGGGTACTGTTTAATGGGGGGGGGGGTGGTGGGTGGTGGTTGGGATGCTGCTGGGATTGTCTCACGACCAAGTTGGGGGAGGTCTGTTGTGGGAGGGGGGAATGTGGGTAATGGGGATTGTTTTATTGTTTCTGTTGTTTAAAGTCTAACATTGGCCTTTGCTGGATAGGCACACTAGACACAGGTGGCATGATCCAGGTTGCATCACATTTAGTGTAGGGGCAGATGGCGGGACACAGTGAGCCTCACGTACCGAGGCAACTAGGCACGCTCCGCGCACTTACGTAGAATATCCGGGGGCTCAATGACCATCGCAAACTGCGTATGGGAATCCAGTACCTGCAACTACAGAATATTGATGTGGCCCTGATTCAGGAGACCCACTTCCCACTGAACAGTGCTATTCTGTGCTGCAGAGGGCTGGTGGACCACGTTAATGTCTCCGGATTTACTACACATGCTAGGGGGGTACTGACATGGGTTAACCCTAAATCTTCCTACACATTGGTCCAATTGGAATCAGACATGAACGGTCGCTATGTTATCTCCAAGTGTCAGGGAAAAGGTATTGACTTAATTATAGTGAATGTATATGGCCCTAATTATGACTGTCCGGAGTTTTTCACTGCGTTGGAGTCTGTGGTAGCCAGATACACTGAGACACGGTACCTATGGGGGGGGGGGGACTTTAATTTGGTCAGAGTGCCAAACTTGGATAGATCCGGTAAGGAGGACCACAGCAGCGGCACGGGCACTTGATTGTTCTATGACGAAATTGGACCTCTGCGATGCTTGGCGCTCTAGGCATCCTGATAAAGGGGGATACACACACTACTCTGCGTATCACAACTTACCCACCGCATAGATTATTGGTTCCTCTCTGCTTCTCATATAGAACATGTTCGGGAGCGCTTGATTATACCGCGCACTCTATCGGATCATTCCCCGTTGTTACTGGTTCTTAGTACGCCAAAGAGGACTATACCACCATTCACTTGGCGCTTCCCCCCTTATTCACTACTTGACCCCCTTTTTAAAGCCGAACTAGCTGAAGCTATAGAATGCTTTTTCCCCATCAATGTGGGTTCAGTGGACAGTTTGCAAACAGTGTGGGAAACGTTCAAAGTATATATCCGGGGCGTGGCTATGGCAAAGCATTCGGGGGTCCTCTGCTCGATTCGTGGCAAGCTCTCTACTTTAGAACGAGAACTGGGGCCGTTAGAACAATCTTTGATAGAGAACCCGGATGAGGCAATTGAGCAAGCCATTAAGGACCGCCTGGGGGAGTACCAGGAAGCTGCACATAGTGAACTGAAACACCTGGGCAAATAGGCAACGGCGCGCCCCTATGGAGAGGGGGATAGACCGGGGTCGGTTCTGGCGCAGATCATTAAAGCTAAGCGCAGCAGAACTCTGATCACGGAGCTTAAGTCAGAAGAGGGCGATCTACTTACAGAAGAAGCAGATATAGCGGCCGCTTTAAGAGATATTACGGCGAACTATACGCCTCCCGGACTGCCGGAACGGAGGACCAAATCTTGGACTAATTAGAGCATATCAAATTGCCATTTCTTACGAACACGCACCGCGAGTTTCTTATGTGGCCTATTGAAAAGGATGAAATATTGCTTGCATTGTCCGGAATTCGGGCGAATAGCGCCCCGGGGACTGATGGCCTAACGGTTGGGTTCTATAAGACATTTCTGGAACTGCTACTGCCGCATCTGGCTGCGCTTTTTGATGACATGTGTGTGTCAGGCACCATGCCACCATCGATGAGAGGCGTTTATTGTCGCCATACCTAAACCGGACAAGCCTCTGGATGAGTGCGGTTCTTACCGCCCACTCTCCTTGCTTAATGTGGATACCAAAATCTTTGCAAAAATTCTTGCCAACCATCTCTCCCCGCTGGCGCCGATGTTGGTAGCTCCGGAACAGGCTGGGTTTGTCCCGGATAGGAATCTCACCTACAACCTTCGCACGGTGTTCGGTACCATTCAGCATGTCCGGCGCGATACTAAGGCCGTCGCGGTCTTTCTCGACATGGAGAAGGCCTACGACTCTGTCGAATTTACTTTTCTGCAGCATGTTCTTACTAGGATGGGGCTCTGCTTGGGGTGCTGTATGATTCGTCCAGGGCACGAATAAAAATAGGTAACCTGGTTACGGAACCCGTAGCGATTACACGAGGAACGAGACAAGGCTGCCCGTTATCCCCCATTTTATATGCTCTGGTCGCAGAACCATTGGCGTGTGCACTTCGAGAGTACCACGGACACGAAGGTATTCGTTTCCCGACATATAAGATAGTGGTCTCCACGTATGCGGATGGTACACTGTTGTACGTCCGAAACCCAGAGAAACATCTCGCCTCTATCCTTAGAGAGGCGGTACATTTTGGAGCGTTGTCGGGGTTGCGAGTCAACTGGGCAAAATCCATAATTTTCCCACTCACCCCAACTACGTCGCAGTTTGAACCAGAATATCCATTATGCTGGTCCACTGAGTCGATTCGGTATCTGGGTATACTGCTCCATACGGACTCGGACATCATGTTTCAGGAGAATTATGGTATTGCGGTCAGTAGGCTGGAGGATGACTTTGAGAGCTGGATTAAGCTACAGCTATCATTACTAGGTAGGGTGTCCATCATGAAGATGGTGATTTTAACCCCGGTTCCTATTCTTGTTCACAAATATTCCCATTGTCCTACCGGTATCATTTTTTTTTTTTAACGAGTCCAGGCATTACTGATAAGGCTAGCCTGGGCAGGCAAACAGGAACAGGTGTGTTGGCAGGTACCTACCCTCCCGTATCACATGGGTGGGCTGGGTACCCCGGACTTGAATCTGTATTACAGAGCCGCACAAGCTGCTCTGGCGTACCACTGGATGCACGGCTCGCCTGACATCCTGTTTCTGCGCATGGAACGGCTTTTTGCTGACCCGCTACCTCTGCCGGCCACGATATGTGGACCCTCTGACCGCAGGACGGGGATACTCGACTCGCTTAATTCGACATGCCATGCTTGGCACACACTGTTGAATTTGCAAGCGGGGGCGCTATTGTACTCGCCGGTGATGCCTATTGAATGGGCCCTTTGGCTCGCCCCTTGCCGGGACAAAGGAGTGGTTCGAGCCTTGCAAGCGCTGAATGTTCTGAAGTTGGGAGACTTGTTTCAAGACGGGTTAGTGAAGACATGGGAAGAAGTGGGGGGTTCAGTCGCTGACCGTACTTTGCTTCAGAGATTCCAGTTCCACAGGGTGCAGGGAGCCCTCTGGGAACTGTTGGGGGTTGATCTGCAGGAGCCACGGAAATGATGGAACTGTCATATATCATTAAAGCTAAACCGCCGCGCAGGGCGGTTTCCAACGTTTATAAACTGGCAATGTCACATAGGGCGAATCAATACACGAAAGCCAGACTAGCGTGGCAACGAGACTTGCAACAGGACATAGACGATACTATGTGGTCCTATTGCTGTACTAGCACCCGACGCATTTAATTACACGGCAGACATAGGCTTGTCCACTTCAAGTTTTTGAATAGAGCGTATTATACCCCATAGAGACTATGCAGATCTGGGCTAAGGGAGGACTCGGCTTGTGACAGACGCCATGCACTCTCAGCGGACTTTGTCCATTTGGCTTGGTATTGCCCTGAGGTGTATACATTTTGGGAACATATCTTTCTGGAATTGGGCAGGGTGGTGGAGATGGAGCTTACCCCGGAACCAGCCTTGGCTCTCCTGGGGTATTCTAAACGACTCCCTAAGGTGTTCTGCAGGTTGGTTGATATGGGTCTATTGGTGGCAAAGCGGCGTGTTGCAATGTGTTGGTTGAAGGGTCCGGTACCCACAATGGCGCAATGGTCGCATGATATGCTCTATTGTAGCACTCAGACCTTTAGTGAAATACTACCCCCCAGGAGTAGGCCCAAGAACTTCTAGGGACTATATACAACGTACCTGCTCACTAAAGAGATTGCTCCTGGGGGGGCTGTTCCTGCCACCTCTGCCACAAATACACTTGACCTTGAATTGAGAGATTCTCCTAATTAAACATAACAAGTGACACCCCTTTGGTCACATCCCAATTAGTGCGGGTCCACGTTGGACTCGCTGTATGATTTCCGCAGGGAAAACGGATGGTTAGGCCTCCATAAGCTGACATGGGGTCCCTCTTGCTGGAAGCACTGTGGGGGAACTGGCCTCGGGGCGATGTGTGTGGTTGCCTGCTCTGGGCGGCCAACGGTACACTATGACTGATGTCCTGGAATGATGGGTTTGGTGCAACATGTGATTATTCCGAGTGATGGACCGTCTAGTGCCAATGAGTGCTGACCGCTGCCTGCCCCTTGGGTTGTTGGCTAAATAGCTGTGTTACTTGCTGTGAATTACTGAGCTGCCGGCCCACATGGTTGTAGGCGTGAAGCTGTGTCACTTTGAGACTTGGTTTGAATAAAGGTATGTAAAAAAAAACAACAACAAAAACTAACCCGGGTTCAACCAGATCATTCCCCAGTAAGCACCCAGCTTCTCTCGCACCCCAAGTTGACCATGGCCTTCTTGCTATTCACCTCTACCTCCATCCTCGCAAGAGGGTACTCCATGTCATTACCACTAGCTATAAGTCCATAACCCTTGGAACCAGGGATGTTCTCTTCAGGTTTGAGATATTTGCGTTCAACCATAGTCCTATGGGCACCTGTTAGCCCTTCATGGCAGGATCCTTCCTTCCATTGACACTTGCCACACTCATATACCCCGTTGAGTTAGGGTGAATATGCTTAAGGGCTTCTGGGTCGAGTTCTCAGACGTCCCTAGTGACAAAGTTAAACTCACTTGAGCCTCCATTCATCTCTGCCCCCACTGAAAGCACACTTTCTATCACGGGTGCCACTTGCACCACGTCCTTCACTGGGCAGTCTGGTTTTAAGTGTCCCTCTCAGTGGCACTTATAGCATTTATTTCACCTTGTAAGTGAAAGGACTCTTACCTCCTTTCCCCTTCTGGTACTGACTGGAGGCCCCCTTCCCCTTAGACTCTGGTCCTGGCTGAGAACCCTGGGAACTGTTGGCCCTTCCCCTCTGGTATAGGGCCAGCCTGCTGGGAGTTCTTTCCCCCCTTGGGCTTGGAACTGGGTTGCCCCTGCCCCCTGTTCACTCTGTTGGTAAGCCACTCATCTGCTATCACTACACTTTTCTCAGGAAGGTCAAACAGATACTGTCTGAGTGGACCAGAGCACTTCTCCCGGAGACGCTCTGCTATCATCACCTGATTTAGGGACTGGTAATCATTTGCCTCCATCCCTCTCACCCACTCATTCCAGTCTCTCACTATGTCATGGACCCAATTCTCAAAAGGAACCCCCTCTGCCTTCTTGTTCTCGTGGAACCTCTGCGAGTACTGGGCTGGTTTCAACCCAAACCATCTAATCAAAGCCCCATTCATGCACTCACAAGTCAGACTATCTTTCTACGGCATCCTTTTAATGACTTCAGTCCCTTCCAGAGGGAGGCGACTCAGTAAAGTCGCTGCTTTGGACTGATCATTTAGACCTTGAGCCTTACATGCTAGATGAAAGGCACGGATCCAACTGAGAATATCAGTTCAGGGGACATACATGTGTATCAATTTGTTTGGTACCTTGGTGGTGTTTTCCTTTCCCTGGGATTTTGAAGTGGACTCACCATCCACAGAGCTAACTTGAGCTTTTCTTTCTCCAGGGCTATCCGCTCTTTCTCCAATTCCCTATCCTTGTCTTTCTCCTGCCTCTCCCTTTCCCTCATCTTCTCTTTCTCCTTCCTTTCCCTCTCTTTTCCTGCATCTCTCTTTCCCTCTCCTTCTCCTTCCAAGCACACTCTTCCTGTCTGACCCTTCGCTGCTCCTCTTCTGCCTGGAGGAACATCCTTAGCTTCACCCTCTCAAAATCCCTTGCTTTCCCTTCTGCTAAATCCTTAGCGTCCTAGAGTTTCAGCTGAAGTTTAAGGGTCTCTGCTAGCTCAGTCGCTCCTAAGAAGGCAAATCCTGGGACAGGTGAAAAGTTCGTCTTTGAGATAGGGGGAGGTGAAAGTCTTGGGGCAGGTCTAGGGGAAAACCTAGGGGAAAGCCTAGGGGCTGGTATAGAAGAAGCCTGCACTGACTGACTTGGCAGGCTTGTGATAACAGTGTTCTCCACCTCCTGCACAACAGTGACCTCTTGCTCAAAGCATTTTGTCATGTGGCTAATCAAGTGCTCCTTGTCCTTAGACTTTGGGACTTTCCACCCTATCAGCACACATTTGCTTTAATTGCTCCACAGTCAAGTTCTGCAGTTCCAATTCATCTCCAATGTTGTCTGCCATTTTACATATAGCTTATCGGTATCTGCTGGAATTCTCAACTGGCCCCAGTGACCACTGAGCCTGAAGTCTAGTGATCCAGCACCGCGTGCTGTCAATGTTAGACCCAGCTTCCTGGGCACCAAGGCACTCAGGGGTTACTGTGCTCCAATCGCATCAACTGGAGTGTTCCCTACTGGTGTCCTGGGGCCTCAGTACTAATGGACGCAAAACTGGATAACCAAGTACTCCTCCCAGGCACTTGACTCTCTCAGGATAGCGAGAAAGAACAGTCTAAGGCTTACTCAAGGAGGTGAGGTGGGGTTAGAAATTGGGTTAGAAATTCAGAATACAGAGCACACCGTACTACCAGTTGATAAAATCAATGTCCAGTCAGTGCTTTACTTTTTATAAAAGAAAAGTACTTTAATGCATGCAAGAGAATGATACTACACATAAAACTAGGATAAACAGTGAAAACCAGATGTCCCTACAACCTTCTGAGCCAGAGTTCTGACCCCAAACAGTATTATAGCACCTAGACACCAAGCACTATAAAAACACAGTTAACATGAAGACACACAATTAACATTGCATCTCACAGACCATGTTGCACAGGGTTGCTCTCATTCGCTAGAGCCTTGATACCTATCTTTGGATTGAAAGAATATCGTTATAGCATATGATGTGAAGTCAAAGGTTCTGGATCAGCCCTATACCCGCCACCCAAAGCAACAGAAGTGCCCTTGTGTCCTGAGTGAGGACACTGCTCTAGTAGAATAAGGGATCTGATCACCGGTGCCTAGTCCCACTAGTCCAGTAGCCACTGGCTAGCTGTAGGAAGGAAGTGCCAGTTCACCCTAATACCCCTAGATATCGCAAAAAGAAAGGTGGGGGCCTGTTTCACTGGCATCTATACCCCAGCTACTGCTTGTACAGGCTCCCACAGCACAGGGGAGGAGTTTAGGGAAAGCAATCTCACCTTCAAGGACTGTGATCAAGCTTCCCCTTCTCTGGCTCCCTTGATGTGCTGCAAGCGTCCTTTTCTTCTTGTGCAGCTGTCTGCAATTTCCTTGTTCAAAGCACCCGCTCAGCATGGCTCACAGAAACAGCTGGTCTTCTCCCACGTTGCTGATGCCCTGGTTCATCATCGAACTCCTGGCAGCAGAATCCATCCGTCACAGAGAAAACTTCCTTAAAGTCCAGATGCAGTGAGCAAGTGTCTTATCTTGCCTTCACACCGTGGGTCCCGGATGGCTTACTCTGGACACAGCTGGCGTGAGCCGCCTCTTCAGTCATAGACCAGTCTTGAACAACAGCTGATCAGTCAGGCCAGACTTTTATCACCTCTGATTGAGAGGCTGATCCAATCATAGGGTCTGCATCCTGATTACACCTCAAATCACAAATCACAAACCATTCATGGCGTGTTCAATGCCTGACCAAAGCATGCACAGATGACCTACTGTCTTTCCTGGTACCAGCCTATGCTATTCCCTAAAGAGGAATTGTAATTAACAACAGACCAGGAGGCACTGACCAAGGGGGGAGGGGTCCTCTTCGCAGAGTTAGTGCAGCTAAACCCAGATAAGAGCTGAGTGTCTACCCCAGCCCACCAACCCTCTCCAAGGAAATGGGGAGTGGCACGGGGGAGCTGGGATGTCCAGCAGAACAGCTTGCATTCCACACCATGGCTCAACTCACCATCCCTCCCCAGTACACCAACTGGCTCTCAAACACACGTCAGGAAGACAACAAGCATTGGCATAGCCAATAGGTCTCGCCTTTGGGACCTTATAAGTGTTTAGCCATGCAACAGTTGCATAACTAAATACTTATAAGGTCCCAAAAGCGAGACCTATTGGCTATGCCAAGCGGCCGAGAAAGTGATCGCGATCAAACATCAAAGCGGTCGTGCGGCCGCCAAAGTTAAAGTAATCGCGGTAAAGCGCGGTGCGCGCGCCCGCACACAGGCACTGTAGCTCTAGGTTGGCCTGGTAGCACTTTTTGGAGCCCTCTGGAGACTCTGCACAGACTTGATCAGGAGGGTGGCAAGTGACTCACCCCTTCTGACTATAGATTTATTGCTACCACCACTGTCAGTCTACCACAGCCTGGGTAGAGAGGGCAGTAGCCAGTCTCTGAAAAATAGGGGTGCACTATGTATGCCCCCACGACCTCAGAGCCAAGCTCTAGGGTCTCAATCCATGAAAACGGGGATACCTTCAGTAGACATGTATGAATGTCATGCTCACTGAGGTAGGGATCTAGAAAACATAAAGTAGCTTTTGAGTGACTTGCCTGGAGATTAGCATAAGGCAGGGGATGTACTCTCTCCAGAGAAATGCAGAAGACTTCCCGTCCCAACAGATAGTTTTCCCTTCCCTGCGCTGACTTTAACAAGGCATGCACCCGCACTGTTGGTTTCAAGAGCTCGGTGGTTTCACAGTGGGCAGAGGCATGTTTAAGAAACAATTCTTTTACTGTGTTAAGGTCCTGGGGTCTTACTGTATCACGTGAAAGAAAAATATCTGCTCTACCTAAAGAAGGGACTCCTTGACATACCGTAATCATGGCATTTTAAAAGCATGCTCAAGAGACAAGCAGTCTGATATGATCAGGCGATTTAGATCCTTATCCTCTATAGACCATATTTTTACCCAACACAAAAAAGGTTTAACTGCCACCTGGTCACCTAAAAAGTTGATGCCAAGCTCTTCGTGTACGACAAAGGAGGGAGTGCTTTGAGGCACCTTCAGTATTCGTCACAAGAACTTATTTTGGCCCACCTTTAGCTTATGTGCTGAAGTATACCCCCAAAATTCACTATCATATATAAAACCTTTGAGGTGTATATAGACTGATACAATTTTAAAATTAAATCTGGTGCCCAAGAACCCAGACTATGGGTGTAGCTGGCAATATCCCCTATAGATTTATTCAGGTCACTCAACCTTCCCCCCATCAATGTTTTCCAATTTATTTTTCGCCAAATCGAATTCCCTGATAGGGAAAGGCCGGAACCTTTGTAATAGTGTGGCATCCCGCTTTAAAGGTTTTACACCGGTGAGGCCGGGGGCCAACTTCCAAAACATACGTCTTTGTAAAGTTGACTGACAGTTCCAGTCTGTCGATAAAGTCAACGAACCTATCAATTAAAACCTGCAAGCCCAGAGCTGTGCGCGCCATAAGTACCGCGTCGTCGGCATATAATAACACTGGAAAAAATGTCCTGCCGACTGTGGGGCAATCAGACTGTAATTGCAAGAGGGCCGCTTCTAGACCATTAATATAACGAATAAAAAAAATGGCTAAAATACAGCCTAGGTGAACCCCTCCCCCTCTCTCCTCCCCGGAGCAGTTAAAATGTTCAGTCAGTAAGGCCCCTGAGAGAATCTTACTGCCGCTGTGGTATGGGCATAAAGATTCATTAATAGGGAAAAAATGGTGGGTTCGATGCCCAAAGAGGTCAATAAGTCCCACAGTTTCTTCCTGTTAAACCAATCAAATGCAGACATAATGTCCATAAAAGCTAAGAACAGGGCTCACGCCAAACTGAACCTCAGATATTATTTGATTGCTGTCTGTCCATGAAGAGAGTCTAGTTAATAGGACCTAGCCAAATACCTTTACTACCCATCAATAATGGAAATAGGGCGGTAGCACTGTGGGTTATCCTTGTCCCCCTTTTTATAGATAGGTATATTGGTGGCCGTTGACCATGAGGGCAGCATCCCTTTCTTCCCTGCAGCGTTTAATACTAGTGTCAAAACAGGGGCCCAAACTTTAATGTTGTCCTCAACAGATCTGGAGGAAGCCTGTCGGGACCTGGTGCCGAGCTCCGGGACAGTGCATTAATGCCCCTGAGGATTTCCTCCAAGGAGAAGGTGCCTAAGTGTCAACCAAACTGGTAGCAATATCATTGTGCGGCCCTTCGAGATGGCCAAAATTATATACACTGTCAAAGTGGGTGTCCCACTGTTCAGAGGTGATGTGGTGACATAAGACAGGCCTAAATGGATCGGAAAAACAGGGACTATTTATAATCTGACAGAAAAGTGAGGTATCCCTCAGTTTGCTTGCTTTAATCAAATCAGCCCATGCCTGTTTTGTAACAGGTGCCTCTGTTCTTTTAGAGCACCCTTATAGGTTCACCGGCAATTTGCTACCCAATTTCTATCGTGGGGAGATTGCTTCAGGGCTTTCTTCAGTAGGCAAAGGGCCCGGGAACACTGGGGGTCAAACCAAGAGGGGTGATCCGGGAGATGACCAGCCGTAGGAATCTTTAAAAGACCAGAGACCAACTGTGTGATGGAGGTAAAAGCTCGAAAAACCTCCTCACCAGGTGCCAAAGGGTCCAAGCAGGTAAGTAACTACTGTTGGCAGTCTGCAAAAAGTCTGAGATTAAAAGCCTTGGCATCTATTTGCGACCTGCGTAAACGCCTCCCCTGGTACATTGAGGTTAAAGATCCTGGGGGCATGCAAGAGCCCTTCGAATGGTTCCCTACCCACTCCAAAGACAGGGACAAAGGGTTGTGGTCACTGTAGGGGCTATATAAAATATTGAGGGAATCAGGTGGCCAACCCGTGCAAGCGGAGACAAAGATGAAATCAATGATCGTGGCGGACCCCCTTCCCCTTATATGTCGGAGGGATTTGGGAACTAGGCCAGTTAATCAGCTTGTCTAGAGTGAAAACTAAGTTCTGCCTATGAAAGAAACAATTTATCTCCGCACCATCTATGGTGTGCTCCATGTGCAAGTCCCCTGAAATCGAGCAAGGTTGTATGCTAGGTGATGAGTTAAAGAAATTTGGGCACAGCTAAAATACACTACCAGGATAAAATTCTCGTGACCTAGGCCAGCCCCCTTTAATAAATCTAAGGCACCACTCAAGGCTGTAAAATTTGAGAACCCACATGGCCCCCTCTTTGCGTTATAGAAATTAATTAATACCATAGGGAGAGCTACCCGCAAACGTTCAGGTCCTGGAACACGTGAGAGTCCCACTTCATGATCTGCATGGGACCACAATACACGCGGGCTACAAAAATAACGAGGCCCCCTCTCGCTCTGCCCGCACTGGAACCCTCCGCAGGACAGAAGATGATCTTGTACTCCTCAAGAAAAAAGTTATTCTTGACTTCCCATGTCTCTTGCAGGCAAATAATGTAAAAAAAACTTAACAAATTGTAGCCATCTATCATCTCAGAACGTAGCGGACAAGCATACCACATTCCAAGAGATGAGTCTTAAATCCTTCCCGGGTCTGTGGGTAAAGCCCACTGGGATGTTATGGGGTTAGCTGGCGAGTTTGAAGCCCGCTGAAGCTGTGAGTTACCTGGGGGGTGTACTGGAGTTATGGTAGGTATAGGGGGATAGATTGAATTTAGGGGGGTTGAGTCCCCACTCTTTACTGTGCCTTATGGTGATATACCCAATTGCTGAACCTACAGGATGCGTTTTCCTTCTCTCTCAGGGAGTCAATCCTGATCATTAAGATCCGCCATGGGGCTGTAACGATTTGAAAGCGTCTGCTGTGCCCCCAGTGTACTTTCTACGCCTTTACGACCCAAAGAATGTTCTGCACTTGAGGCACACATGGGGATCTATAAAAAAAAAAAGCCCACCTGGAGTGGTTTTATACAGGTGTTTAGGAGATAGGATTTAGAAAAAACACTGAAGATTCTTCGTACCATTTCAGGGTATCTAACACTAATAATAATGCAATCTATCGCAAATGGTTTTCTAGAGCGGCCTATCCGTGAGACCCTCTGTGCCTTCAGGATATTCCTATAGTCCTACCCAGTGTAACATATATTTACCTAACCAATGTGAAACTTTATTAATCAATTGGCCTGTAGTTTCCAGACTGTGAATGGCAAGCCCAGGGAACGCATTCAAGACTACAGTGTAGGGGAACAGGTCGGGGGAAGATGAATTACCAGTAGCAGGGAGCCAGGGACTGACCGGCCACTGGTTTGGACTTCACCTGCAGAATTAAGCGTCAAGGAAGGCTCAGTAGTAGGAACTAAGTTGTTGGTAATATGGTGATGTACAAGGGGCCCAAAGTATTTTACTTTTTACAGCCTGGTACTTGGAATTACTGATGCAATGCTATATACACCAGGAGAGGTTAGTGGTAGGTATGTCGGTATCTCTGACTTGGGTCTGCTATGGAGGGGGTGGGGAATCTTGTCCGCAACGCAAAATTCTCTCCATTCTACTTAACAGTTCCCTAGAAACTACCTCCAGATTATCAAGTCTGACCCAGAGAGGGGCCAATAAGTCAGTGAAGGTGGGTGTGATTTTTTGTAGTACAGGAGCCAGGTGGACCTTCATGTCTTCAGGACAGTTTCTCCCACATGCGCCTGAATCCCATTCTGTGTGACCAGAACATCCTCTGATTTTTGTAGCCTTCCGCTTCTGTTTGAGGGCTGGGGGGCATTTTATAATAAACATATTGACATTATAATACCGCTATTACAGAACAAGTTATTGCTCCTCCTAAAATCAGCAAATCTGACAGGAAAGTGCCGTCTGCTAAGTGGCACTCTGTAGCATTAAAAGAAAAAAAAAACTCAACAATTTAAATGTTTGGAATGCCTATCTGAAATCAGAAATTGATCAAAAGCGGTACAAATCACTCTTAGTGCATGTTATAAGAGCATTTACATAGCACAAAAGGTTTTTATTACTGAGAAAAGTGAAAAAAAGTTACTCTACAAAAGAACTTTTTAAAATAGAAAAATACATTTCTCTCCCACTTGCTTACGAGACCTCTATCACAGGCTATTCTGATCTTTGTGCCATATTGTCCTCATGTGATGGGTAAAAATACCCAAGATCTGAAGGTGCTAAACATCATACTACCTGCACTCTTCATACTGTGGTGAAAACTTTACAGATAGCCCGTCTACTCAAGCAAAACATGTATATAGATTAGCATCTGGTGCAAACAGTCTTCTATGTTATGTAAAAATTGTCATGCTGACATGATTCTGGTCCTGATTTAGATTTTGCCGGCGGGTTACTCAGTCACAACAGTGATGGATATCCTGTACCCCGAAATATAAATCCAATTATAATGGGATTTATATTTCGACAGACTAGAAATCCGTCACAGTTGTGACGGAGTAATCCATCTGCCGAAATCTAAATCAGGCCCTCTGTCCATCTTACTCTTGTTGAAAACTTTTTGTGCAGAACCAAAAAACTTGTGTGGAACATAATGAACATAAGTCAGGTGTCACCTGCACACAGAGTTACTCCTGAACACAAAGATTTATAATGTGTTCAATACCTCTACACACCCATGGTGCATTAGGAGCATGTGCTTTGTAAAGACTTACATGCTTTAGCTGGACCCAGGTTGTGCAAAATTAGATAGACAAGTAACATGGTACTTACGTGCCACTATGTAAACTATAAAACACTACTTGCATGATGTCATAAATGATGAAATAGAACATGTCATGAGTGATGCCATATGTGACGTCATAAGCAGTGCGTGGTGGGGGCACAAGTTATAGTTAGTGCTGCTAAATATAACTGATGAATTTTTGTGTTTTGCTTTAGTTCAAAATGTTGTCATTGGCAAATTCACTGGGAGCAGACTTGGTGTTTGATCCTACTTTGCGGGAGTTTTGAAAATACTCCCACCAAGTAAGAGCAAACACAGGTTTCGCTGACCGCACCGGTTCATCAGGGAAACTGCTATGTTCTGGGGCTGGACTATGCAGGACATAGCATCTGAGTCGCCCCCGTGGGATGTGGCTCTCGGGACATTAATGGCTCAGGGAACGGGCCAGTAATTTCAACCAGGGACTGTAATGGCTCGGGGAGTGGGGCCGCATGACCTCTCCTCCCCTTCTTTAATGATTTCAGCCCCGGGCGGGTTCACTGGGGCTTCAAATGGTTCGGGGAGAGGAAGTTGCACGTCTCTACTCCCTATATATAATATGTTTGGCTCCGGGGATAGGTTACCCATGACCTCTATTGACTCAGGAGGGGGACCGCATGCCCTCCCCTACCCATGCATATGTTCCCCTAGGTGTTGGGCTCCCTGGGGCCTCTGGTTCCGTGCACCCCTCCCCCCCCCCCCCCATAAACATTGTTTTTGGCCCCAGAGGTCGGCTCAATGGGGCCTCTGGTGGCTCATAGAGGGGGCTACGCAGCCCCTCCCCTTCACAAACAAAGCCCAGGGATGGGCTCCCCGGAACCTATAGTAAATAAAGGTGGATGCCATTTTTTTCCGATCCCGCAAGTGTCTTGTGGGATTGATGCATTTTTTTGTCGTTTTTTTTTTCTTTTTTAGCGCCGGCCGGGTCCCGCCAATGGGGCCTTGGGGGTCAGGGTATCCTTAACTTGCTCCATATATCTTTATTTTTTAATATAACTTCAGGACAGGGGACTAGGTCCCCAAGCCCAGTAATGGCGGCCAACAGCACTCTTCTCATGTTGCTGGCAGCCAATCAGAGCGCTTGTGGGAGTCCGAGTCCAGTGTGAGCGAGAGGGCCCAAGGGAAATAAAGCTACCTGAGGCAAATCACAAAAAGCACAATCTGCAAACTAAGATCTAGCTTCCTGCCAAATTTGGTGTAATTCTGTTCAGCAGTTTTTGCTGTAGTCTTCTCTAAAGGATTATAGGAAAATGTATGGGATTTTGCATTTTGGGACCCCCCTTTGTTTTCGGCCCCTGATTGACGAATCACCCCAAAACTTCCCAGAAAGGAGCTGAGCTGGATGAACTTTTGTTTTGGAAAGTTATGTGAAGATTCTTCAAACTGGGCCAAAGTTATTAGCAAACCAACTAATGTTCTTTCTATGGAAAAGACCAAACAACTATAACTATCTAGTGTGTAAATCTCCATTAGCTGCTACTGTCAGCTTTCGGATTTGAAATTCTATCTTATGCTGACGAGGCTCTCTGTAACCAGAGAGGGAGAAACGCATCAAATTAAATACTGATTAACCCCTTGAGTGCCCCGCCCTTTCCCCGCCCTGTGCCGGCCCTTTCATTAGCGGGCGGGGTTCATGACGAGATAGTCTCGTCATGGGCACAGCGCAACCGCGGCCCATGACGAGACCATCTCGTCATGGGCACTCAAGAGGTTAAGAATGAGATTGAATTGCTTGGTAAAGCTAATTCCATCTAGTCGGATGAACGGTGGGTGGGCGAGTGAGCTTCGCTCTATCTCTATATCGAACAAGGTAGCAGAAATCTGGGCATTTTGATTGACAGTTCTCTTAGTAAAGCATCTCAGTATACAGTTCCTACTATGGCATCATGCATATATTACGCAAAATGTTCAATTTGGTACCTCTTCAATAAAGGAAAACAATCACCCAGGCACCTATTACAAGCCATCTAGATTATGATTCCGGTTCAGGGCAGATGTGGCTTGGTAGTTCGGGCTGGAGCATTGGACACAAATGTTTGTATGATGTGAAAGGCTTGTTAAAAAGTATATGATTTCCCTACAATTGATTGCCCTCCTACAACTATGGTCCTGCAGTCCCAGATGCATTTTTTTTTTGACAGCCCTCGCCCCATTTGCAGAAGATGTACTGACTAACTTATGCATATAATACAGACTAATGATGCTTTGCCCAAGAACAATGTTTTTTATGCGTCTAATTCTAATGTCCCTCTCAGCTCTCGTGGAAATCAATGGAGGAAGTCTTGTGTTGCCAGACTTTTAATGCCCAGTTTCACTGAGACGCTCTCTTTTTCGTACTTGTATTAACAGTCACTAGAATATTTTTCACTGTAACAAACAATGACACTTCTTATAATGTCAAGTCATCTACCCAGTAAGAAGTCCTATGTACTGCTCGCAGCTTCTAACTGTTACCCACCCTCGTGTTACAAGACATTCTCTTATACAGAGAGCCGTGGATGTGTGGGTGGGAGTTCCATACTTTGTCTTTCACTTAGTTCCCTCCTCATCCCATTTTCCGAAAGTTTTATATAGCTCCAACTTGACCCAAAGGTATCAGGTATCAGAGCACTTTATATAAGCACCAGTTACGTTACACAAGAACACACTCATTGTTGTTAGGCACAGGGAAATGAAGAGATTTGCCCAGAATCACAGGATGTTGAGCGTCATTGCCGAAACTCGAATCCGGTTCCCCAGATTTGAGACTGACCGCCCTAGCCCGATAGGCCACATCCTCTCCCCATTTTGTACTTGTAGAAGTGTTTTAAAGATTTATTTTTTTGTGCTTCATTAACCATGTGCAGTGTGCATTTTCACATACAATTTTACATCTACACACCGATATGATGTAACTGTCTGTTAAATAAATGCATTATGATGTGTAAAAGTGTTTTCTAATGTGTTTGAGTTATGCCACATATCGGGTGCAGACGCGTTAAGCAAGATGGAAGTTATCTCGGTCACTCACTTATGTTACCGCCCTATGCACGTTTTCTCCCCAGAGGCTCTGCAGCACATAGTAAACCAGCGGTCCTATTAGTTTATTTTAATTACTGGACTGTTTTACTTACAATGAACTTTCCATGGTGAAGATGTAAAACTGTTACTTGTAACTACATCTTCATTTGCTTCACTGGACCTATTCACTCGAAGAAAGTCTTATTGTCAATGTGATATTTTGTGTGAACATCTCCAGATGACGTTAGGGTAGAGGGTGCTGAATAATTATGTATAAAATGGGTTAGTGCTTAGGTGTTAAAGCAATATGTTTATTTTCTATGTGCTCTGATTTGCTTAAGAAATACATGATACCTTTGCTCACACCACGATGAAATTGCAGAACTGTTGATTTAATATACAAAAATTGTGTATAAAAACCTTTGATTTTAGGGGTTAAACCAGATTTTACGGAAGACTTTCCTATTATACTAGAGATGCTGCCAGATTCTTTACTGATTTTGTTGCCCATTGGCAGTTGAACTATATGATAATTTTTACATACTCAGTATAACTTTGTACCCGCGAGCCTTCATTGCATTGACTCTGTTCTGCTTATTTTTTAATTTTCTACAATAAAACCCTTTAGCTTTTAAAACCCTTTAGCTTTTACTGATCTACAACTCAGTTCAATCCGATTACCTAATGAACTACATTACTCTGCTGATTTGATCAATCATACTGGATTGACCTAGCCACTATACTTACGGAGGCAGCTGACGCCCAGGTGGAGGCACAGCCTACCCATTTCCTATTGCGTGTTAAGAAAACGCAGTGCTTTTCGTAATTGCCTAAATAGGTTTCTGGATCTAGCCCTGGGCCTCGCCAAACATAAACAGCTATGACATGGAAGGCGCAAATGGGCCCCAATATACCCCGGTGGATGTTTGACCTATGTAGGGCACTGGTGTAACAACACACGAATCAGCTAGCGAATGCAGAGCGAGCGTCAGCGACCCCACGACCGAACCCCATTCAATGGCAAAACTACCTGACACTAGTGGAGGCCAAGCTGGCTGCTGCGCGCCCTCCCTACTAGCCCCTGACACTAGCGCTGGGCATTCAGCTCTCTCAGCTTTTCTGGAATCGCACCCATATATATCCCTGGCTGTTGGATATGCTGAGCCTCCGCCCCCCCCTCTTCTTCCCCCCTCCTCCTCTGGCTCCCAACTGCTCTCCTCCGTTCTCTTCCCAAATCATTCCCCATCAGACGGGCCAACACACCCGTTTAGCTACACAGGTGATGCCCACTGATATGCTCCACTGACATATACACTTTGGCCTGTGCCTACATGCAGAGATCGACCTTTAGTTCTTCTTTTTTTTCGTTATTACTTTGTCACTCACATTTGATTCAATGATTGGTTCAATGACAGTCTAAATGCGGACAGACGCAGTCTTAGATTAGCTGAACGCAAGTGGAGATCCTCTCCCTCCCCAGATCTTCTAAGATCCCAAAGAAGTAGATACAACAAACTCATTAGAACGGAGAAAGCCAACTTCTTCAAACACCAACTTGACATAGCCAAAAATCGCCCCGAAACGACTTTTTGAAATCATTAAATCTCAATCCAACAACACCACTACCCACTCTCAGCACCCCGCTCGCCGGCAACCAAACTGCGATGCAGTTGCTGAATTCTTCCTCGAAAAGACGAACAAAATCGAATCAGACCTACGGTCTGCTGCACTCACTCGCCCGCTCTCTCCTGACTCCTTTGTCTCCACACCTCTGCCCTCCCCTCAGGGTCTCTCACTCAAAAACAATGCCACATAGAGTCACGTCACTCCCCTCAAAGACTCTACCATCCTCAACATTCTCTCTACCCTCAAATCACTTCAATGACCCCCTCCCCCCTAACTTCTTTAAAGAAATGATAGGTTCACTAGCACCCCTCTGGGTCCAAAATCATCAACGCCTCACTTCTTCAAGGTGAGATCCCTGACTGCTTGAAGGCGGGCCTAGTGCTCCCTATCCTCAAAAAACCCTCGGCTGACCCTGCTGACCTGAACAACTACTGCCCAATCACAAACATTCCGACACTGGCGAAACTTCTGGAGAAATGTGTGCATGAACAACTTTGCCAACACATTGAGCAATTCCAGCTTCTCGACCTATTCCAATCGGGTTTCCGCAGTGGCCACAGCACCGAAACAGCCATCACTCACATTGTGGACGACGTTCTCATTTTACTTGACCAAAACGAAACCTGCCTTTTAATTCTGCTCGATCTCTCATCGGCATTTGACACTGTCAAACATGACAATCTACTCTTCCTCTTGGAACACAGAATGGGGCTATCTGGCACGGTCCTTAAATGGTTTGCCTCTTTCCTCAACAACAGAACACAAAGAATCAAATCCAACCAGTCTCTCTCCAACCCGAGGCCCTGCACACTTGTGTCCCCCAATGATCCTCACTCTCCCCCACTCTCTTCAACCTTTTCCTTGAACCACTGACTGTAATTCTTTAAAGCCTCCAACATCCTATATCACATGTATGTGGACAACACCCAACTCTACATGAAAATCTCCTCCCCCGAGGACATCAGAACTCTCAATGGAACCCTTCTCAAAACCCTGAACTGGCTAACCACCAACCATCTCAAATTAAACGCCCTCAAGACAGAATTCCTCCTCATTGCACCCACTAGGCAAACCCCCACTGTGTTGCAATTTCTTTGTAACCTCACCGCACTCAACTGCACACCTCATATCGTTGACTCCACTAAATCACTGGGAGTTGTGCTCGACAAAAACCTAAACATGCAAGATCACATCAGATCATCGACCAAAGGAGCACATTTTCAACTCTGCATCCTAAGAAAACTCAAACCCTACCATACCCAAGATGACTTTAAATCGGCGGTGCAAGCACTTGTCATTTCCAGACTTGAATATGGCAGTGCGACTCTTTGTGGTCTGCCGAAACTCAGTTTAGCACCTATCAGAGCATCTCTAAATGCTGCCACTAGACTCATCACGGGTTCTAAGAAGTCCAATCACATCTCACCAGACCTTAAATCGCTCAATTGGCTTCCTTTTGAAGCTAGGATACAACTAAAGAGCGCATGTATTACCCATAGGGCACTTCACTTCAACACCCCACTCTACCTGACAAACAAGCTGGAACTTTCGGGTGGCTCCAGATCCACAAGGAGCACCGGCACACTGCTGCTCAAGCCCAAGAAATTTAATAAGCTTAAAACCTACAATCGTACATTCTCTGGCATCGCCCCGAGATCTGGAACTCCCTTCCAGTGAAAACAAGACTGATTCCCTCTACTCTTGCCTTCAAAAGGGAAGTCAAAACTCTACTACTGAACAAACTCTACTAATGAACTCTGCGTTGAACCTGATGCTTTCTCCTATTGACTCTAGGTGACCGTTTTATCTGATATGCTGTTGATCTATATTGCCCTACTTGTTGCTTTCACCCATCCTACTTCCTCTGCACTCCCCAATTTCATCCTGCTTCCGTTGTTTATTGTCCCACCTTTTCCATGATTTCTATCACCTTGCTGCTTTCCTTTGTCTACCTAAACATATGTAAAGCGTTCTGATACCCACCTGGGTCGTGTTCGCTCTATACAAAACTTTAAATAAATAAATGATGGAATTGATTTGTTAGATATTGAAGGTCTTCTGTTCCTATAACTCATGTAACTGTTAGTAAATGTACCTTGCTCAACAAGAAAAGATATGCTGTTCCCCCTAATCGGACAATGTGATGAAGGGTAGGAAAGGAGGAACTAGAGTTCTCACACACCGAGCAAGCTAGGTGTCATCCTTCATCATATGGACTTGCTCCTCGTCGGGTCGGCGCTGCAATACCAGACGGGCACCCATAAAGGGGCACTTTAGCGGAGATCTTTTGTTCCTGCCGTTAAGTGCGTGTGTGTGAGGGCCCTAAAGAACGGTTTAGAAGTGGTGCAGGTGAGTGAAGTTTAAAAAAGGTTGGATAGTCCACATAAACTCTTTATTCAACTGGTAATCCACCTTCTTAAAAACAGAGTGGCTGCTCTCTGGCTTTATGGCCCAGGGGAGCTTAGCTCAACTCCTAGCGTGTGGTCGACATGTTTCATGCGTCTTCGTCAATACTGATCCATTGCATTTCATCAGGACCTTTAGGGGCAAGCGTGTAATACCGTCAATTCTAGTGGGTATCTACACATAGAGGATGACAAAAGGAGACAACATGCAGTCACTAGATGTTGTAAAATCTAGCGGACTGGAGAACATGTGCCCCCCACCCCCTCATCCAGGTTGTCCAACCGGTGACCAGACTTGAGTTTATGTCTAGTCCTCATTCACATCATTTTATTCAAGGTTAAAACCCATAATCAGACTGGATAGCAAACATCTAAAACAGAATACATCTATTTATGTACATAGGTGGAGGGGCATCTAGTGACTGCATGTTGTCTCCTTTTGTCATCCTCTAAGTGTAGATACCCACTAGAATTGGCGGGACTTCACGCTCGCCCCTAAAGAATGTGGTAGGTAGGAGCCTGACTGCCCATAAAGCCAGAGAGCAGCCACTCTGTTTGTTTTTAAGAAGGTGGATTACCAGTTGAATAAAGAGTTTATGTGGACTATCCAACCTTTTTTAAACTTCACTCACCTGCACCACTTCGACACCGTTCTTTAGAGCCCTCACACACACGCACTTAACGGCAGGAACAAAAGATCTCCGGGAAAGTGCCCCTTTATGGGTGCCTATCGGGTATTGCAGCGCCGACCCGACGAGGAGCAAGTCCATATGATGAAGCATGACACCTAGCTTGCTGGGTGTGTGAGGACTCTAGTTAAGACATGGAGGCATTCCTCCTTTCCTACCTTTCATCATGTTGTCCGATTAGGGGGAACAGCATATCTTTTCTCGTTGAGCATTATTTGGGCACATATGCTGGACCCCATTAAGCCCTCTAGTCCCCCCTTTGTTGTTAGAGATACTTGCACGGGCGACCCCCGTGGGACATTAGGTTACCATACAGTGTGTTAAACTCGTAGTGGCCTATTCTACTGTACGCTATACCATTGAGTGGATAGCCGGTTTTTCCTCCCAGAAATGGCGGATACCCCGGGACTGAGCTTCGATGAAGAAGCCATAGCCGATATTTTAAGAACAGCCCCCTCCCTCCTAGGGGCTGGGACGACTGCGGCCTCAGGTCACAGTCAGAAGACTGGACAGCAATTTCAACACTTAAAAGAGAATGGCTTAAAGTTACTCTGCATGGAGCTCTCATGACAGAGTACTTACGAGCAAACATTGCACCTCGGGGTCTCATTGTTAACATCCTGCCCAGAATCTTTCTCGAAGATGGGCACTTCAAAAAGGATTTGTGCCAAGTGTCCTGGAAGTGCACTAAGGACCTATTGATATTGATTATAAATACCGCCAAAAGGTTGGCCGATGCCCTACTTGCCAGGATTCAGGTAGCTGAAGCTGCATTGAAATCCTCCATACCCAAAACGGCCTTTACCTCCAAACTCACTGAAATTAACAAAGAGATCGCTGAAAATAGGGAATACCTGCTCAAACAGAAGGCACCAAACTACAGAAGGATGTGGCCAAGTTTGACAAGGAGAAAGTATACCCTTATTTAAAGGATGACTATGCTGCACCAAGGAACTGCTCCTCCTCTGATGATAGCTCCGAAAACAGCAGGAGGGGATCATCAAACAGTGACTCGAGCACAGGTAGCTGCGGCAACCACAACCAACGTAGGCCTAACTACCAGCCATACCTGAACTACAATAACGGTCTGGGTTTTCAGGGACCTATTCCACCACCTTTGCAATACCCACAATATCCTCAGGGCCCGGCACAAAACTTCCCCACGACCAACCCCACTTTTTTAGGCAGAGGCTGGGGCAGAGGAAGAGGGCGAAAAAGAGGAGCGCAGAAAGGGGTCCAATGGCAAGACCAGACCCCACACACGGTGGAAACCCGGATTGTGAGAAGGGGGAAAAGGGCTTAGTTGTCAACCTCTCTGATAGGAACCTGACTAACACAGAGAAGAGAGTCCTTGAAAAAGGCCTAGGATTTGTCCCTACTCCCAAGTTTGACAAATGTAGTGAGATGTGTGAAGTGCAAGAATTTTTTAGGAAAGTACGCCTCAAGGCCTTCTTCCAAGATAGGGAGACACCGGACCTCGGTGATTCAGGGCTACATAACCCTTCTACTTTTACGCCCAATAACAGCATGATCCCTCCTGAAATTTTAACCTTTGAGAAGGCTGTACTCAAGGAGCTCTCCATCTTCCACATCACTGGTCATTTCCACAACCTATCTAATGAGGAAAGATGTGCTGCCATGACATTGGCTAATGACACTAGCATTACCATCAAGCAGGGTGATAAGGGCGGGGCAACTGTTATCCAGACAACTGCAGACTATGACAGAGAATGCAGACGTCAGTTAGGGAATACTCGGCACTACACACCCTTGTCGGTAGACCTTACACCTAGACTTACCTCTGAGATAGCAACAATGGTCATAGAGGCTGAGACCAATGGCTGGGTCATGAAAAAGGAAGCAGACTTCCTCATGACGAAAGAGCCCAAAGCCACAAAAACAACACACCGGTCCCAGGGAGGCCCATAGTGTCAGGGATCGGGTCACTATTGGAACCACTGTCTAGGTTCTGCGACCACTTCCTTCAGCCCCTGGTGAGAAAGATTGCATCATTTGTACAGGACACTATGGACGTCCTCCGAATCATTGAGGACAGTGAGAACATAAACGAGGTCAACCTTTTGGTAACACTTGATGTGGAAGCCTTATACACAAACATTCCACAACAGGCGACCCTAGCGGCTATTGAGGTTAGTCTGCGCAGGGAAGAATGGGATTCACCAACCCCTGTCTCCTTCATAATGGGATGCGCCACGTTAGCACTCACTGAGAATTTCTTTGAGTATGAGAACCAGCTATTCCATCAATCCCAGGGTACTTCCATGGGAAGCACTTTCGCCCCTAGTGTGGCCTGCCTGTACATGGCTACTTTTGAAGAAGAGGTCATCATGAGCCCCACCAATCCATTCATAAACAACTTGGTATTATGGAAGAGGATCATAGATGATGTCCTTATTTTCTGGAGGGGGGATATGGTAACATGTGAGGCATTCTGCCAATGGATCAATACACAGAATACTTTCCTCAAGATTTCCCACACTATATTACACACAAGTATCCCATTCCTTGACCTAAGGATAAGACTAGACAATGAGGGACTGAGCACCACACTTTACAGCAAAGATACTGACAGAAACAGTCTACTCCAATACGACAGCCACCATCCAATGGCACTCAAGAATAACTTAACAATTGGACAGTTCCTCCGGATTAGGAGAAATTGTAGTACCCTAACTGACTACAAAACAGAGGCCCTACACATAGATCGGAACCTCAGGGAGAGAGGCTACCCAGCGTGTCAGGTCAGGAACTCCTACAAGAGGGCCTTGAACAACCCATGGGAAGCTCTTCTTCAAAACACCACGAGGGCACAGAGTGATGTCCTAACGTGTTACTTCATTCACACCACACTTCACACAAATCAAGAAAGTTATCAACAAGCATTGGGGCGTTATTAACACAGGGGAATTACACCTACCTAAACCCAGGTTTGCTTTCAAGTGCACGCAGAACCTCAAGGACATCCTAATACACACAAGACCAAGGGCGAAGGAACCACTGTTGCAAAGTCCCCTCTCCTGTACCAGGCCATTACCCATGCGGCTCCTGCGCAGTGTGTGATCAAACGAGAATAGTTAAAGAAATCGCTATGACTGACACTTTCACATGGAAATTGAAGCGACATACCAACTGTAACACATCCAAGTGTATTTACATGCTGACATGTCCATGCGACAAGACGTATATAGGGATGATGATGAGGGCTGTAAAGGTCCACATCACAGAACATAAAAGTAATGTAAGGTGTATGAAAACTACCAGACTATACACACACTTCAAAGACCTCCAACACTCTGTGGAATCCCTGAAATGGGTAGTCCTAGAAGCACATACTAGGATCACACAGCAGACCTTATTCAAAATAGAACAGAGATGGGTACACCACCTATCAACCAACATACATGGCCTTAATTATGATATTCCATGGGCTGCCGTGACTAGGAGGTAGGTGCATTACGAAATGAAGCAGACACTTGTTGGCCGTGGTGTGTTTTAACATCTACATGAAATAGGGGTACATTGCCCCTACTTGAAACCTATTACATACGACTTCAAGCCACTCACCCCGCCAAGACCACATAATGGCCGCAAGAATTGGGTAACACTAACCGACAATTTAGGTGTTCCTGGGTACTATTAGCCAGATGTGCTCACCCCCAGACTATCTGGTGACCCACTGGCTGGTGTATTGCATACAAATCATCTCGGGATAGTCTATACATGACAGGGCACTGAGATTGTACCGCAAACGGCCCACCTTGGATATACACACCGCTTGAACCACACTGGAATTAGGCATACAGGGGCCACGGGCTAACGCGGGAAATCAGAGCACAGCCAGTATAACTGGCACTAGATCATCGCTCTAACTACACGGCAATATGGGCGCAATATTCTCACGGCAGCTGTACAGCACTTGATTTGGGCCACACCCCCTATACATCACGTGGTACTTTGGGGCGTGATGTCATCCCCGACATGCCCGGCCGCAGAAATCCTGGACTGCCGTTTTAAAATTCCGCTGAGATGGCGGCTATGGCATCCGGTTCGCTGACGGCTGCACACGCGGGAGGTTTACTGGCGTGGGTCCCATTGAGGACAGGTGAGTGAGGGTTACGACCAAGGAGGGCGGTTGCCGGTTAGCCGATAAGATGTCACGGCCATAAAAGGACCTGGTATGGAGGGGAGGGTTAGGGACATCCCACACACCCCTTAGTAACCAACATTGGACTGTTGTCAATTTCTGAAGTGACCGCCGGGCGGCCGGGCTCCCGGGATACACTTGCGGCCATAGGCGGTGGGGGTGTCCGCCCCATGCTACACCTCTAACCTTTGGAGGAGGTCTGGCTGGCGCGGGCCCTCCCCAGCTGCAATGGTCTCGTAGGAGCCACCCCCAATAGAGGAAAAAACCTCCCACCAATGAAGGTTTATCACGGGGCCCTTTGGAACTTGGGGGAACTTGGGGGATGAGTGTGGATGTTTCTGACCTCCACCATGCCTGGGACCCTTACACGGACAAACGGGCATGTACATCTGAATTAACCCCAACCAAAATGTAGTGGGCTGGCCCCACGTGTGCAGGATGAACATGTAGACGCTGTAGACGTGGCCAGGTAGGAGTAGATGAAGTTTATTGAGATCTTAGGTGTAGAAGTAGTAAACCCAGAACAGGCCCCAGATCAGGCTCCACAATAGGCCCCAACATAGGCCCCAGCATTAGCCCCACCAGGAGCAGCCTCCCAGCTGCTCAGCCCATCTTCCCAACTGTCTCAGTCCCACACAGTATCTAAGCATTCCACCCACACTAACATTCTACGCGGAACACTGACACTGGCTGAGCAGCTAGGTACAGAATGAAAGGAACATAACAACATGACCTGAGGATACTACACATCCTCTTCCTTTACACTGAAAATTAATAAAACCTAGAATAGACCCAAACTACTAATAAGCAAACAAATAAATACAGAAATGTACACAAGATATGAATAGTCCATAAACCCAAGGATGCATGAAGACATACATCACGGGAGGGAAAACAGACACACTAAGGAGAAAGGAAAGATGCAAGCATAGATCAACACACTAACACCATCCCCTTCCCTTAATACTCAACAAAAAAATATTTTAAGTAGTGAAATAAGAGCTCACATACAACAAATGAATCTGATACCCAGAGTAGAATCCTACGGGTATAAATGCCTGTGGGTACAACAACACCCAAGGAAGTACTTCTCACGTGAGAAAACTGTGACGACAACTCAAAACGCCACCCCTCATGTAAGGGACACTATGGGACTAAAACCCACGTGTTTGGAACTAACACCCAAATGTAAATAATACGTCACATGGGACTGAAACCCACTGACACGTGAAGCATGTAAAACCGACACGCAGCACAGTGTGGCATCAAAAGATGGCTACACACACACCGAAGACAGCGAAAACGTAAATGAAAGGACCGATACCCAACATACACGTAAAGGTAGGACTAAAACCCCCTTTAATTTAGTAAATAGGACTGGCACCCATTACTAATTGCATAGGTGGGACTCTAACCCCCTATAACGGAATAAATGGGACTGACACCCAAACTCAAAATAACAAAGGTGGGACTAAAACCCCCTTTTAAAAATGGGGCTAAAACCCATTCCTATATAAATTACCGTGAACGTGGGGTGATGGGACTAAAAACCCACTCCCATCCCCAAGGCAGGGATAAATATCTAAAAGGAAATGGGACTAAAACCCACTCCTATCCCTTAGGCAGGCAGGGATAAAACATTTTATATAAGGGTCATGGGACTAAAAACCCATCCCTATCCCTTAAGCAGGGATACGTAAATAAGAGACATGGGACTAGTACCCACTCCCATGCCAACAAAACAAGACTTGTACATAGCGATAAAACAACGTTGGCATACAGCAAATACTTGACACTGAAGAAAGAAATCACACTAATCTGTGAACATAAAACATTTTTGTGATGAATTAATTTTCTTGTGAATTAAAACTTTTCTGCGTTAAATCCATTCACTTGTGAAATAAACGTTTGCATGCTAATTCTTTAAACTTGCCCTACAACTCATATTTCTAAAGTCAATGGTGTGCCTGTCACCGCGACAGGCGTTCCAAAACAACAATTTGATGCATTCACAAACGCAGTTTTGAAACTTCCAATTACTGATGACCTTTCTTTCTTTATTTTTTTTTTTCCCGCTGCTACCACCAAACACAGTACCTTTAAATACGAAAAATACCTCTTCTCTGTTTCTTCATATTTCGTTGTTAATTTACATTTAATTTTCCATTAGCTGTTGGTTACGGCGATGCGTTACGCCATTGTGCAAATTCTCCTCAGGCTGACAGAACAAACGCTTGACTTGTGTCCACTCGTTACTGACTTTTTTTTTAAATATTATATCGCGCACAAACGTGGTTGGCATATTAAACAAACGTGGTTGGCAGAAACAGCAAACACCATGAACCGCAAGATGGTGGCACGCACAAACGACGTATGCCGGGTGGCTCACGGCGCGCTCCCGCCTCTAAACGCATGCTCGCAGCTCTGAACACTAGAAAACTCTATGCAAGCTTGAAGCTCCGAACACCAGAAGACGTCATGAAGGCTTGATGAATGGCTCCGCGCGGCATTAAACACAGTAAGTTGCGCGAGCCATATTTTGAATTTTGAAAGAAACGCAACTGTCATTGCAAACAGACCACGCAGCCAACCACAAAGTATTTATATATATTACTCTCAAAATAAAGACCACCACTTAATCTAATAGTAGTTCAGTGAACTGAATTTAAGCTTTCGATGCGCCAGTCGATAATTTAAACGGGAAATAGCACAAGTAATTCCCACACAGGTTCAGCGCCATAACGAGGGAATAATTAAGAAATCTAACATCCTATGTAGAGCAAAGTCTACATCACACTTGTTCACAAGCAGTCACCAATTACCTTGGTACAGAGTCACGGTCTCGCTTGTTGCACCATGTTGCTTTTATTTTTACTGACTCGATGGTACTGTTTGACAAATCTTCGTGTTAACTCAGGCAGCTATGATGATGAATTGCCAAGAAATGTAGACGCCAAAGATGACAACACAGCACGCCTGTTACTTGTTGCTCAAAAAAAAAATTCTTAGTTGTAGCACAATAGACGTTTTTTTTTTCCTTGTGGCATATTTTCTTCTCCATAAGTAGACTGGCTTGTAACTATTTTTCCTGATGTGGATGATGTGATGATGACACAGCATGCCTCGGCTGGGCTGTCCGATGTGGTGGACACTGGTGGGGCAGACAGGCATGCTTGACAAATTTCTTTTTCTTCAACATGTTTCTTTTCTCTTCTTTAAATTTCTTGACACTTGTTTCTTGACACTTGACACTTTTTTATTTTTTTTTATTTTCCTTGACTTTGGTACTTTTCTACACGTTCTCTTTGTCCACTCCTCTTTCTTGGTTGAGTTCATGTTGCTTTTTGCGTGAGATTTTCTCCAGATCGTCGCCATAAATGTAGTGGGCTGGCCCCACGTGTGCAGGATGAACATGTAGACGCTGTAGACGTGGCCAGGTAGGAGTAGATGAAGTTTATTGAGATCTTAGGTGTAGAAGTAGTAAACCCAGAACAGGCCCCAGATCAGGCTCCACAATAGGCCCCAACATAGGCCCCAGCATTAGCCCCACCAGGAGCAGCCTCCCAGCTGCTCAGCCCATCTTCCCAACTGTCTCAGTCCCACACAGTATCTAAGCATTCCACCCACACTAACATTCTACGCGGAACACTGACACTGGCTGAGCAGCTAGGTACAGAATGGAAGGAACATAACAACATGACCTGAGGATACTACACATAGTTAACATGCATCGAGTCTGGTATAATAGCTTTAACCCTATTGTGAATGTTTAACGCTTGTTTCCCTCTGCAGGACACCACAATTGAGGTGTCCAGTAGCCCCTAAACTGAATGGAGTGAGTTTCTATACACTATTAGGTGAGTGCCCCCATGTACGCTCTGACTCCGCTTGTGGGTTATGCTTGGGATAGGGGATAGTGTGTCGTCTAACAAAAATGAGCCTCCACCTATGTACATAAATAGATGTATTCTGTTTTAGATGTTTGCTATCCAGTCTGATTATGGTTTTTAACCTTGAATAAAATGATGTGAACGAGGACTAGACATAAACTTGAGTCTGGTCACCGGTTGGACAACCGGGATGAGGGGGTGGGGGGGCACATATTCTCCAGTCCTCTAGATTTTACAACATCTAGTGACTGCATGTTGTCTCCTTTTGTCATCCTCTATGTGTAGATACCCACTAGAATTGGTGGATCTTCGCGCTCGCCCCTATAGAATGTGGTCGGTAGGAGCCTGACTGACCACCAATCAATCAATCAATCAATCAATCAAAGCATTTATATAGCGCACTACTCACCCAGAGGGTCTCAAGGCGCTAGGGGAGGGGGGTCCGCTACTGCTCGAACAGCCAGGTCTTGAGTTGCTTCCTGAAGGCGAGGTGGTCCTGGGTCAGGCGGAGGTGGGTCGGGAGGGAGTTCCACGTCCTGGCGGCGAGGAAGGAGAAGGACCGTCCCCCTGTGGTGGCTCTTCGGATGCGGGGGACGGTGGCGAGGGCATGGCCGGTCGATCGAAGCTGGCGTTTGGGAGCGTAGAAGTTGAGGCGGCTGTTGAGGTATCCTGGGCCTTGGTTGTGTAGGGCTTTGTGTGCGTGGGTGAGGAGACGGAAGGTGATTCTCTTGGTGACCGGGAGCCAGTGCAGGTCTCTCAGGTGTCCGGAGATGTGGCTGCGACGGGGGATGTCCAGGATGAGTCGTGCTGAGGCGTTCTGGATCCACTGAAGTCTTTTCTGGAGTTTGGCGGTGGTTCCGACGTAGAGGGAGTTGCCGTAGTCCAGACGGCTGGTGACGAGGGCCTGGGTGACCGTCTTCCTGGTCTCGGTGGGAATCCACCGGAAGATCTTTCGTAGCATGCGCAGGATGTTGAAGCACGACGAGGAGACTGCGTTGACTTGTCTGGTCATGGAGAGGGTGGAGTCCAGGATGAAGCCCAGGTTGCGTGCGTGGTCTGTTGGTTTGGGTGCCCTGCCTAGGGTGGGGGGCCACCAGGAGTCGTCCCAGGCGGAGGGTGAGGATCCCAGGATGAGGACTTCCGTCTTGTCCGAGTTCAGTTTCAGGCGGCTGTTCTTCATCCATTCGGCTACCTCTTTCATCCCTTCATGGAGGTTGGCTCTGGCGGTGGCGGGGTCGTTGGTGAGGGAGAGAATCAGCTGGGTGTTGTCGGCGTAGGAGATGACCACCATGTGTAAGTAGTATTGTATCACAAGGTCCTGATGAAATGCAATGGATCAGTATTGACGAAGACGTATGAAACATGTCGACCACACGTTAGGAGTTGAGCTAAGCTCCCCTGGACCATAAAGCCAGAGAGCAGCCACTCTGTTTGTTTTTAAGAATGTTGATTACCAGTTGAATAAAGAGTTTGTGGACTATCCAACTTTTTATAAACTTCACTGACCTGAACCACTTCTACACCGTTCTTGAGGGCCCTCACACACACGCGCTTAACGGCATGAACAAAACATCTCCGCTAAAGTGCCCCTTTATGGGTGCCCGTCGGGTATTGCAGCGCCGACCTGACGAGGAGCAAGTCCATATGATGAAGCATGACACCTAGCTTGCTGGGTGTGTGAGAACTCTAGTTCCGACAAGGAGGCATTCCTCCTTTCCTACCCTTCATCACGTTGTCCGATTAGAGGGAACAGCATATCTTTTCTTGTTGAGCATCATTTGGGCACATATGCTGGACCCCATTATTAAGCCCTCTAGTCCCTCCCCCCTTTGTCGTTAGAGTAAATTTACCTTGTCATGGAAATGTGAGGCGACTCAGTTTAAAAAGTGTAATTTCTTTTTCACTGTATAGGATTCTCCTGGCATCCCGCCTAAGCCATTCAAGTTGTCTTTGTAATGACAATGTTGGATTATGTCATCAAGCAGATGCTACTGATATAATTTTGTCGAAATTCAATAAAAAATAATTTACAAAAAAAATATACTCTGCTGATTTGATGTTTGCGGAAGCGCCTTAACATGGGGCACATTGCCTCATGAAATCAAGGTTTAACACCTTCTACGATAAAGTAAATGTGGGAAGTTTCACTTAGGTACATTCTCAGGGTGTCTAAATTTTGGGGTACCATTTTGCTCCTACTAGCCTCATGTTAAAAAACATAAATAGCCATGGATTTGTGGGTAGGGGTGGTACCCTGTGTCTTTCACTTGGTCGCCTCCTCATCCTGATGTCATGACTTAGTATGATGCCATGCGTGATGTTATATGGTTCCTCAGGATTCTGTGTGTCAGATGGAACCAGAAGGAGCTATATGTGGAGTGAGCTGATGACTTCAAGCAGCTGGCGGGGCACTAACTCACATATCTGATTAGCAATGTTTGTCCATTGAAGACACTGAATCAGAGCACAGAGCAGATACAGATCAATCAGTAATAAGTCAGTCAGCTGAGCTGAAGCCACCATCTGTTCTGTAACCAGAAACTCCCCATACCTGGCCACACCTATACTGTGTGAACTATCAGTGTAGCCTGGTTATCCGAGGGACATATAAACAATCCAGGAGGCACCGAGTAAAACACACGCAGCTCAGCTAATGTTTGCACACCGGATTTTCATGCAAAACACAGGCGGGGCTTATTTACAAGCCTCTTGCGCCGCCGGTGCGACACTTTTAACATAGGAAAAAGTGACGTATCGGCGGCGCAAGGAGCTTGTAAATCAGCCCCTGGGTCTTTGTGGTGATGCGAGGGTTTTAACAGAAATGTGTTATTCTAAAATGGGATGGTTGCCCCTGCGAGAGTATATGGCATGTTGCTGAGTCCTTCGTTGGTTCAAGGTGAACACCAGTGTATTGGTAGTTTTTTTGTAGGTCCTGAAAGCTAATTTTGGTGAGAATATTCCAGACTGCAGTAGCTGAAAGCAGATTTAGAGCGCAGCCCCTTTGGGGTCTTGACGTTACATACGAGTATAGCAGGGGGGAAAGTAGGCCATAACCTTTTGTGCAACTTTCAATATATGTTTAGCTACTCTTTTTACACACTTTTCAACCCACTCAAAGGCTTCTTCTAACCTAAGCAGCACGTATACAAAGTCGAAAAAACACTTTACTCCTGGTTCTTGCGCCCCTGACGGCCCCGGCGATGCGGATTACCATGAACGTATCCTGCTTTTCCTATCGCTCTCTCTGGTAGTCATAATAATCTAATGCGATTAAAACATTCCTGCCGAGACAACACAAGCACGTCATTCAAGGCAGAGAGAGGAATAAACGACCACTGACCTCGGCGCGCGTCTGGAGCCGTGCGGAGGCCCTGGGTGCGGGAACCGGAAGGCCTGCTCCGTCACTCCGGCAACACACCCCGGCAACCGGAAGTGGTCATCGGTACTAACTCCCGCTCTCAGGGCATGCGAGTGGATGCAGGGACGACTTTGGCGCAGTGGCGTGACGAAACGTGAGGAGACCACCCCCCCTGCAAAGTGCATGGAGGGGGCCCCCACGCTCTGACCTTTTACTCAGGGGCTCTCAGGCCAGGGACGGGCTGAGAACCCATTAGCAGCCCTGGCAAATTATATCGGATTACCTATGGTACATAGCGAGCCAGCATGACTCCTGCAAGGGAGCTGGGGGGTGGGGAGGGAGGGAAGAGAGGTTCTCCCCTAAAACCTTTTTTTAAGTGACAAAAGCCGTGCATTTTACATATTTTTCAATATATATATATAACTGAAGTGATGACAAAGACACGATTACAAGTAGATTCCTTTAATACTGAGGAGCATCAACTAGGTACATCCTTCTCTACTCCAACCCCGATACTGGTGCCACACAGTGGAACCAGAATCACATTCCAACCCAAACATTCTATCATCACGAGGATGCACGGTAACTCGTTACCAAGCAACACAACACTTCCAGTAGATTCCTTTAATACTGAGGAGCATCAACTAGGTACATTGTTGTGCCAGGAATAACAGGGAGGACGCTGGTAGGTGGTAATAACAGCGTGTAGTTTTATTCCATAGAATTACAACATGTAAGTCCGATATTATGGCCCACGAGGAGCGGCGATGTCCGCTCGCCGCCAACGCTCTCCGTCGAGTGTCTCCACCCCCCTCCGCGTCACGGAGCCGCCCGTCCCGATTGGACGGGGCGTCACGTGACACAGAGGGAACGAGACACTAGACCGTACAACATCTCCCCTTCAACAATATAAACAGCAAAACATTAATCATGTCATAACAAAGTCTTCAAAGCGCTTGGGCGCCCTAACAGATCTGGTAGGCCTCCTAGGAGTCACAAACCGAGGTTGCCCCTCGGCGGATGGCGTGCTACTATATCTGGTACCCTCCTGGACACCCTGGTTGCCTTCGCACTCTCGCACGGACTTCATTCCACCACGCCCACCGGCACCACTTGTCTCAACTCGCACCTCCTCATGACATGCTGATTCTCCTCTGCTAGCTCTGTCAACAGGCGGGGTGTGCAACCAACCATTATCCGCCCGTTCACTCCTGCTCACAACCTCGTACTCTTGCCACTCAGGTACACTATCGTCATTCCTGGGCCCACTCGCACGGCCTCCATTCATAATGATATTTTCCTGGCCTGCTTTGAGCTTGACGATGTCATCTTTGCTTCTCCATCCTCCACTTTCCAAACACACTGCCCCTTTCCTGACCTCCCGCTCACGTACAGGAGTTTGAAAGACTGACTCCCCCTTCATCACCTTATGCGGCTTCTTTACTAGGACCCAATCTCCCTGTTCCACCTCCTTTGCTTTGGCTCTATTAACGGTATCAGCATACTTTTTTGCACACTCTTGCTTAGCCATGATTCGCTCCCTGACTCTCAGCGTCTTCTCATGTACACCCTCCGTGTCTTCTTGTACATCATACCACTCGTTGTATTTGGGGGTAAGCTCACTGGTGCACCGTCTCCCCCTCATCAAATAGAAAGGCGTGTGGCCTGTAACGGCATTTGGAGTGTTGTGGTAAGTGTGCACCTTGTCCGCGAGAAACATCTTTACATCCAAATTGGACGCAAGGGCTAGCTGGATTCCCTCTTTGAGGAACCTGTTCATTCTCTCCACCTGCCCATTGCTCTTCGGGCTGTACAATGGGGTCTTCTCCTGCTTGATCCCCGAGTGGGCGAGAAAATCCATCATCTTCTTGGATACCAGCTGGGTGCCGTTATCAGATACCATGACCTTCGGTTGCCCTTCTTGAGCGAAGATTTTTCGTAGCACTTGAATCACCCGGTCCGTGGTAACCTCTCGGACGAACTTGTACTGTATCCACTTGGAGTAATAGTCGGTGATCACGATGAGAAATCTGCAGTCCTCCGGCAGCAGTGAAAACGGGCCCGCGAAGTCGATGGCGACCTTGCTCCATGGGCCAGCCGGAATCTCCACCCTCTGCAGCTCCCCTCTGCTGGTCTTCCAATGCTTGTCCGCCTTCAGACACTGCTCGCACCTGTCTATGAAGTCGCAGACGTCGCTGGACATCCCCGGCCACCAGTAGTACATTTTCAATAGATTCTTGGTCGCGGTGCCGCCAGGGTGACCTTTGTGGGCAATCCTTATCAGTTTGCCCCTGAGACCTTCCGGAGGGACGAACAGCTCATGCCGTTTCAAGAAGCCATTCTCGAGGGTGAGTTCCGCACTCACCTGCTGGAAGCTCCGGAGGGAACCGTGTAGATTCCGCACGGGAGGCCAATAGGATGTCATATGGCCCATCACGGTGCGGAGAACCACGTCCCTCTCCTGAGAAGCGAGCCACTCTTCTTCAGATATGGAACCTTCGCACATCGTCGTTGCATCCACCAGTGCCACCACACACTCCGTATCGTCCAGGGACCCACCATCGTCCCCTGTCACGGGTAGGCGGGACAGGCAATCCGCCCTGCAGTTGAGGCCATCCTTGATGTGCCTGATCGTGAAGTGGTATTCCTGCAGCTTGGACAGTAGGCGCAGCAGCTGCGAACTGGCCTTCCCATTACCACGGCCCTCGCCGGCCATCATGTAGATCAGGGGTTTGTGATCCGTGACGATTTCGAACACCTTGTCCCACAAGTAGTTCTTCAGTTTCTCCACCGCCCAAACGCAGGCGAGCGTCTCGCGCTCAATGGTGCTGTAGTGCTTCTCGGCATCACTCAACGAGCGGGATATGAAGGCGATGGTATTCTCCTTCTGCCCGTGGAACTGGCAGAAAACCGCCCCAATGCCCTTTGCACTTGCATCGACCGTGACCACATTCCGCAAGTCCTTGTTGTAAGGCTGCAGCACCGGAGCCTCTGCGATACCCCTCTTGACGGCCTCGAACGCCGCGTCCTGCTCCGTTGCCCACGCGTACTTGACATTCTTCCTCAGCAAGGCCCTCAGTGGCTCCACCGTGGTCGCGTACCCCTGCAGGAACTTCGAATAGTACTCACTGAGCCCCAGGAAAGACCGCAGTGCGTCCTTGTCGCCAGGGCACGGAGCTTCTCTGATCGCCTTCACCAGGTCCTCTTTAGGAGCAATCCCATCCGGGGTCAAGACATGCCCCAAGTATTCGATCTTGGATTCCATAAATTTGCATTTGTCCTTGGAGACTGTCGCGCAACCAGAGGACCAGAGAACTCTGCCTGAACTTCTGCTATCTCCCTAAACACGGCCAAGAGGGGAACGGCTTCTGTGGGAGTGCACACGAGCCCGCCAGCTAACACCAAGACGCCGTGAGGGAAACGGCCCGAGAACTACCTCACCCAGCAGCCTCAGCGCTGGGCACTTGTCTGTGACCTCATCAGCCTGCGCCCAGTGCAGTTAAAAATCAAGCAGGCACAACGCGGCGCGGGACGCGCAGCCAGAGGACCAGAGAACTCTGCCTGAACTTCTGCTATCTCCCTAAACACGGCCAAGAGGGGAACGGCTTCTGTGGGAGTGCACACGAGCCCGCCAGCTAACACCAAGACGCCGTGAGGGAAACGGCCCGAGAACTACCTCACCCAGCAGCCTCAGCGCTGGGCACTTGTCTGTGACCTCATCAGCCTGCGCCCAGTGCAGTTAAAAATCAAGCAGGCACAACGCGGCGCGAGACGCGCGCGGGCAGCGCCCGGGCAAAGCCCGGGCCAAGGGCGGGCCCGTCCTTGCCCGTCTGTGCCCGTGTGAGACCGGACCGGGCCCTTCATCGTGGCCCCAGCCAATATCCTGCCCATCGTGCCTGTAGCAATTGGATTGGACTAAAGTAAACCCACAGGTATTATTTATTTTGCATTGATAACTCTGGACACGGCATATACTGACTGACCCTCATTTAACTGTTTTGGACTGATTTTATTGAAGTAACCACAGTTTTGTTTGCCGGAAGTTAAGTTTTTAAATTAAGAAAAAAGGGGCACCCCAGAGTATGGGCAAAAGGAAAGCACCGAACTGTGAGCCATCGGATATTAAGAAACCAAAAAAACAATCACTTTTAACATATTTGACCGGGGCCATGGGGGCAATTGAAAAACAAATTACTACAGTCGAACAAACCCTAGCAGCAGGCTCACTGACTATCAGAGAAGATAGAGAGGAGGCCGGTCTATCCACTCCCATTCAAACTTCCATCCCTCTTGCGTTGGTTGAGTCCGGAACAGCAACTAATGGCTGTGTTCAACATAACATCAGCGACACTATAGCGCACAACCATAGCGACACAACCACGCTACTACAAGAAAAGGGGACTAAGGGCTTAAATAAGGCTGAGAAACAGCCGGGGAAGTGTGGACCGGGCATTAGGGAGATTGGTAAATCAAGGATACGTAAAGGAAAGGAGACTAATACAAAGAAGAAAAAGCACCAAGACTCACTTACTAGCTCCTTGCAAACTCCTCCGATATTTCCAACAGCAGTAAATACTATGAACGAACATACTAAGGGGCACGGTCTGACCAGTATCCTCTCATCTCTAAACAGCTTAGATTCTTTTGTGAGAGGTGCAGTTGAGGCTATCGGATCTAGATTAGACAGGATTGAGACACATGTGGCAAAACTCCTTTCCTGTAATGAAGATAAGAGTACTATATCTCCCAGCCCTAAGACCAGTATAGATGGCCTGAATAAAAATAGGAAACTACGACAATTCCCACTTCATATTGATCCCATAGACGAAACCTCCACTACTGTCAGCAGCAATCAAAGTAGGATTAAAGATATACAACAAAAACCAGTCCCTGAGTCCCAGTCTACTACCAATAAACAGACCACACCGGCCATCAAATTAACATCCTTAAAGACACCATCCTCTATACATCTGGATCTCCCTCCAGCCTGTACTCCTTACACAGTGATCCTGGGTGATGTCCCTCATTTACGATCTAATGACCAGGAGACCTGTGAGTCATTAAAGAACAAAGCATTACACTGGCTGGGGGACAGAATGGGCGATACTCGCATACTATTCGAAGAATTTAAAATGATACGCCGAATAGGATGGATGGGAACCTCTAGGAAAACACTTACTGGTGACTGCTTGGTACTGACCTTTCGTTCTCCCTGGTTGGTTAAAATAATTTTGGGGTTAATGCCCAAAAATATCCTTGATCCAGGAATTAAGATACTTCCCTTGGGCTTCTTCTATCATCCTCCTCCTGAATTAATGAAACCAACCTACCACCAGCTTATGCCCAGCCAAATTTTTACATTCCCACACACAACCGTTTTAGTGCACTTACCTCCCTAGAGGATTTAGATTGACTACCCCCAACAACAATAACAAGAACAACGAGTCAGGCTGGGAATCCTGACACAAGCTTATCTATTTCCCCACATAGGGGCTTACCTGAGCCCGAGATCGAACCAGCAGTTAAATCTAATTGTCCACTGGGGCAAATACAGAATGGTGTAACGCGGGCGATTTGTCCCGTCTTTCGCTACATTAGGGAGGATAACAATCCTCTATCTCGAAAAGAGGAAGAAGACATAAAAATTACATATTGGAATATATGGGGCCTACACTCTAAACTGCATAATGACATGTTTCTTGATTTTGTTAAGAATACGGACATACTCTGTCTCCAAGAGACCTGGTTGAAAAAAGCTATCAATATTAATGGCTTCAAAACATTTCACACACCAGCCACTCCTTCAATCCACGGAAGGGCTAAGGGAGGCCTATGTATATATGTCTCCAATTTAATAATAGTGAAAAAATTTGTATTTGAGCCACTTAACCCCTATTATCAAATCCTCACTCTTACTATGGATAGGAACGACACTATAACATTTGTGAATTTTTATAATAACATCCCTAAAGAGAACGAACCTGAAGTCATCGATCAACTCAGACATATGGTATACAAGATCCAGATGACTAATCCAGGTAATACTCAAATCATCTGGGGAGGGGATTTTAATATTAATTTGTGTTCAAACAATAATAACTATTTATGCGGCATGAATGATGAGGAAAATTGCAACTTAACTCACGTCCCACATAATATCCTTGGGAGTGCCCTGAACGAGACTATACTCATGCTGAATTTGAGTTTCGCGAATGAATTAGCAAATCCACAAATTGCCTTTTCACCGACCTATAATGGGAATGGGACAGGTTCGGTGATAGACTTTATTCTGGCATCAAATAACCTTGGTAACAGGGTAAAGCACTTTTCCACCCACAAGATAGTCATAAGCGATCACTTTCCACAAACTTTAACAATTAAGAAGAAACATTCCATTCCCAATAAAAAGTATAAAAAGAATAAATTACATTATACCCATCCAAATCTCATTATGGATAAGATGAATGGGTATTCATTGAAATGGGAATTAGTTGATCCAGACACTATTACACATTCTGTAGTGGCTAAAGCCCTACCGCATATCCTCTCCTCTTTGAATGAGAACTCTGCGCCCTCGCTAATTCTTGAAAGTTTTAATCATATCACAGCAATCAAAAAAAGTTCCTTATCCGTTGAGAGGAAAAATGGTGACCCTCAAAAACCAAGATGGTTTGATAGCAATTGTACGAATGCCCACCGTATATTAAAAAAAGCAATACACAACAGGGATGGAGCTGGTTTAGGAGTGCAACAGGCAAGGAAATTATATAACCAAGCTCTCACAACTAGGAAAAAGTCAATAAAAAAATCCCTGTGGGAAGATTTACACAGGGCTAGTAACCAGAATGACAGCAAGGCATTCTGGAGAGTAATCAGGTCCCCATTTCTTCTCTCCGATGATTCTCCTTCTATAGAGATAGCAATAGATGAGGCGCAATGGGTGAGTCATTACACAAAAATTTTTGGCCTTCAAGAGCCAATAGACACGACAGCCCTCTCACCACCAGCAGCATACGTACATAACATCTCTTTCCCCATAGAGATATCTTTTACACTTGATGAGGTTTTAAATGCATTAAAAGAAAGTAAAGGTTCTAAGGCCCCAGGACCTGATGGGGTTCCCGTAGATATATATAAATATAATACAGATCTATGGGCCCCAATTCTGACTCGCATCCTTAACGCAACCTCTTCACAAGGCCTTATTAACACCTGGTCAGAATCCATCATGGTCCCTATTTTTAAAAAGGGCAACAGACAGGATCCTTCTTGCTACAGACAAATTTCCCTCCTAGATTCACTGGGTAAAGTAGCAGGAAGGATTCTTCTCACAAGGTTACAATCTTGGGCCACAGAAAAGAACGTATTGTCCGACCTACAGTTCGGCTTTAGGGAAGGTCTGGGGACAATAGACCAGGGGCTCAACCTGGCGATCTTGATGGGCAAATACACGAGAGCGAAAAGAGGGAAAATTTATTTAGCGTTTGTCGATCTCTCTTCGGCCTTCGACTGCGTTTCCCATGGGAAACTATGGCATACACTAAAAGAAATGCAAGTAGAAGACTCACTAATTGATTTTCTGAAGGCCCTATATAGTAACGCCACAGCGCGAGTCCGATTTGGCAGAGCTGGTGAATGCACTTCTTCATTTAAAGTTCTTAGAGGGGTAAGACAGGGGTGCGTCTTGGCTCCATTTCTCTTCACATTATATACTAATGGCCTTGAGAAGGCCCTATTAGAAGGAAGCCAGGACGTTCCCCAGGTCCAACAAGATCAGGCCCTAAGACGCATACCAGCATTGCTATATGCGGACAATGCTGTCATTTTAGCCAGGACCCCTTTAGCCCTCCAACAGGCGTTGGACTCGTATAACAATTATATGCAAGACATTGACTTAAAAATCAATGCTTCAAAAACCTTCGTGATGAAATGTGGGAAAGGCAGCAAAAAGAGTAAAGATGTTTATTTAAATGGAAGCAGATTGGCTACTACATCCACTTACTCATATCTAGGAATCCTAATAGATGACAAGGGCCTATGGGGCCAAGCAATTGCAACAAGAAAACTTCTTTTTGTTAGAGCCACAACCGCCCTTGTTAATTTTGCCCAAAAATTAGGAAGAAGACCGCCCCTGGAACTGATAAAAATATACAAGGCAAAATGTACAAGTGTAGCAACATATGGGGCAGGGACATGGGGCCATCGGAATGTTTCCGAATTGCAAAAAGTGGAAAATGCTTTCCTTAGATACCTATTGGCGGTTCCGGCTTCCACGTCCACCTACGTTTGCCATGCTGAGCTGGGAGTTTTATATATCACGGATATCATAAAAATCCAACCCCCGATTCTCTGGCATCGAATTTGGAAGTCTGAGTCAAACCGCCTTAATCAGGCAGTCCTTCTTGACACCCTTAAATTGGACCACTGTCTCGATATAAAATGGATCAAATATGTGAAGGACTTTATGACAGACATTGGCAACCCTGAATATTTTAATAATCCTCCTTCCATGTTACCTATCTCAAGGAAAGATTTTAAGAAACGTTGTATGTATCACATGGAGAGCCTGAGATTTGCGAGTGAAGCCACAAAACCATCTGTTTACCAAAATCTTATGATATCATCTTCATTTGGTATACAACCGTACCTATACAAATCCGATAGAAGATACAATAGATTTGTTCTCACTCGCTTTCGATTGAACATTTTTCATAGGCTGGTGACATTTCCAACTATTAATAATTGGTCAAATGAACTACCACTCTGCCCATGTGATTCTGTCTCCACGCAATCAACTATTCACGTAATTTTATTTTGTAAATTTTATGAAGATTTGAGAAGGAAATGGATAAAACCAATACTCAAAATTTGGGGTATCCGCCAATGCCGCCCAGCATTTCTGGCCCTTCAATGTCTCGATAATGATTGCGTAAATTACAATATCATTGTTTTTTTAAAAAGTTTGATCAAATGTCGAAATAATATTGATGCAGGATCATTGTGACAAGGACAAAAGTAGAACGTCACACAAACAAAACCAAACGTTGTTTTGGATTATCCCCCTAAGCATCATAATAATGCAGTAGGGGGTGCTTGTTTCTTTCTTTTGTTCTAAAGTTGTAATCTAACCTTATTGCCCAAGGAAAATGAATGCTAAGTATGGGACTAATGTTTTGGATTTTTATCATCGTCGTTGCCCACTCATCATTTTAATTCTCTAACAACTAAAATGATATGTCGTCCTTTTGTATTTACTTGCTGCTATACTCTGTATTAATATTAATTAGAGCCTTGTAAATGAGTTTATGTCGGCATATGGTGTGTAAATATATATTTTTCTTAAACTACCTGTTTTTTAAATGTTTAAGACGTTCTGTTAAATTGTACATGCTTTTATGGATAGAAATTAACTTTCCGAATAAAGCTTATTCTGATTCTGATTCTGACTGTCATCCCCTTCTCACGCAGAACCTCCAACACCTTGCCCAACACCACCAGGTGCTCCGCTTCGTCCTTAGTGTGAATCAAGATATCGTCCTGGAACGCTTCAACCCCCTCCATGTCACAGAACAACAGATCCATCAACTTTTGAAACACCCCCGAAGCAGAGGCAAGTCCGAAAGGCAGCCGGACATACCTGTACGCCCCAAACGGAGTGACAAACGTGGTCAGCTTCTTAGAGCCTTCGGTGAGGCAGACCTGGTGGTACGCGGACTTCAGATCAATCAGGGTAAAGAATCGGGACCCGGACGTCGACGCCAAAATGTCCTGAATGTTGGGCAGCGGGTGACAATTGACCAGGATGTTGTTATTGAGGGAACGTAGGTCCACGCATAGCCGGATGTCTCCAGATCTTTTCTTCTTCGATACGACAATCGCAGACACCCATTCCGAAGCACCGGCACCTTCAATCACCCCTTCATTCTCCAACTTGTCCAGCACAGACTTGAGTTCCGCCCTGACAGACAGGGGCACAGTCCTGACCTTGTGCTTGATTGGCATCGCCCCCTCCTTCAGCTGAATGTCGTGCACGAAGCCCTTCACACATCCTACTTCATTTGCGAAGACCGAGCTGAATTTTGCAAGAACTCCGGACAACCCACCCGGTTCATCGTCCGCCTGAATAGAATTGACCCAGTCAGCTCTGAGGACAATGGGGTCCGCTGCCCCCGGGATTAGCATCACTCCCAACTTCGCCAGATCCTTCCATCCCACAAGGCTTCTCCCTTTCTCGGCCACGTAAATCTTGGTATTGATGGCCCTCTCCTTGAAAGTGAGGGTATCTGGAAAGTACCCTTTCATCACTATATCCTGCTCCCCAAACGCTTTCGGGTTTACATCCGTCACCCGCAATTGCACATCGTGCCACATCGCATCAAACGTAGTGTCGGAAATCAGGGTAATAGGGGAACCTGAATCAGCAGTGAACGGAAGCTCAACAGAGCCGATCATTACGGAGCCTATGGGCCCCTTCACTCGCCCATCCTCAGCATCTATCGAGAGCACTATATCCCCAAGCGCCTCGAGATCACCTTCGCTCACAGAACTTACTTTCACACTGCTAGCAGGCTTCCTGGTCTTGCATACAGCAGCAAAGTGGCCCACCCTCTTGCACTTAGTACATTTCCTGCCAAGCGCAGGGCAAGCCTTACTGTCCGCCAGGTGATCCAGCGCTCCGCACCTGAAGCAAGCGAGCGGCTTCCTACCCGCCCCTTTATCATTCGCCCCTCTGTCAGGAGGCTTCTGGGCGGATTTGCTCCTGTCCTGCACATAAAACACATTGGCAGTGTGGCTAGTCTTGGCAAGTTCCTCAGCGGACACCAGGGATCTCTCGATGGCCTTCGCAATGGCCACCACCTCCTGAAGCGTAGGATCGCGGCATGTCAGTAATCGTTCCTGCACTTTCTTGGAGTGGCAGTAGAACATCACCTGGTCTCTGATGTAAGTGTCCGTCATGCCCGCAAATTCACAGTCTTGGGCCAGAACGCGCAAGCAGGCAATGTATTCCTCAATAGACTCCCCCTCTTCCTGCTTCCTAAGCGCGAACTTGTCGCGCCCCACCATGATGTTGGTCTCTTCAGCATACTGCAGCTCCAACCTCCTCACCGCCTCCTGGAACGCGTTGAGCTGAGTGGTAACACCAGGCGGATTCACGAACACAGGCAAACTGTCGAAGACCTCTTGCCCAGCCTTCCCCAGCAGTCCGAACAGCAGCGCCTTCTTCCGCTCTGCCGAGTACCCCGTGCCATCAATGGAAACAATATAGTTCTCGAAAGCCCTCAACCAGCTTTTCCACTTCATGCATGGCTTGCCGGGAACCTCCAAGAAGAGAGGCGGGACACAAATGTTGCCTCCGTGCGCCATTTTGAGCGCACCCGGCACACGTGGCGCAGACGGCAGGCTCTCCCACGCAGCAGCAGGACCCAAAGCCTTGACAGTACGTAAGCACGAGGAGTGAGGATCAAGCAAGGCGCAGACACCGCCAGGCGAGACCCCACAGCAACAGAAAGTACCTGGCACTCAGGGCCGGAGACAGCAGCAACAGGCAGAAGCACGAGGCAAGGAGGCAGGCGAGACAGGCAGCAAGGCAGGCACTAGATGCAGCAGGGACGGACTTCAGCAGCAGACGCCCACGTGGGAGGACTCCGCTTCAATCAGCAAGAACAGGAGGGCATGGAGAGACACTCGTGGGCCCCACTTCCGGAACCCTCGTCGCCATTTGTTGTGCCAGGAATAACAGGGAGGACGCTGGTAGGTGGTAATAACAGCGTGTAGTTTTATTCCATAGAATTACAACATGTAAGTCCGATATTATGGCCCACGAGGAGCGGCGATGTCCGCTCGCCGCCAACGCTCTCCGTCGAGTGTCTCCACCCCCCTCCGCGTCACGGAGCCGCCCGTCCCGTTTGGACGGGGCGTCACGTGACACAGAGGGAACGAGACACTAGACCGTACAACATACATCCTTCTCTACTCCAACCCCGATACTGGTGCCACACAGTGGAACCAGAATCACATTCCAACCCAAACATTCTATCATCACGAGGATGCACAGTAACTCGTTACCAAGCAACACAACAATAACGTTTTAAACAAAGTAAATGAAGACCTTACAGTGCACCAGGAAACCCAGTCATATACACACGTTTTTACAGAGAACATAGAAAATAGACCAGGGAAGCACCACTAAATCTGTATCTCTTTCTATTGCCCGTTTTACATCAGTCCACTGCTTTGTCTGTAATGTGTAGCACCTGAGGGTAGAGCGTGGGTGGCAGACAGAAGCCACGTGGAGGTCTGGCTCATTTTGGTCTCACCGTCTCGAGGATCCGACCAAGAAGAGCTGAACCAGAGCAGTGGCGTAACACAGGCCACCGCAGCCTCCAAGCTCCAGGGGGCCCCCTCATCAGAGTACTCTGACAGGAGACCTCTCGAATGTAAGTACATTGTAGGGGGCATACATGCCAACAGACCCGATTCAGGCGGGAGACTACCGATTTTTCAAGTCAAAAATGGCTTTATTTTAGCTGTCTCCCGCCTGAAATTGCATTTTTTACAATAGAAGTCAATGGGGAATTTTCATTCTCCCGATTATTTACTTTAAATCTCCCACGTCCCAGACCAGGCCTGCCAAGTATCACTCATCACGTGTGACTCTAACGCATTTCAGTGTGGTGTTCCGTAACATCGCACTGAAATGCATTGTCACGCATTTTTATTGCCACTGAAACTGGCTACGGTAACGCGGTGCTAGCGCGCCGGCACTTACTTGCCGCCAGGCTGGCTCAGTCAATAAACAGTTAAGACTCTTCAATTCTCCTCAGCTCTGCTCTGGCTGAGTGAGTAGTGCTGCTACAATGTTACAATCTGGCGCCCCAGCCGCCTGCCAGCCTGGCTGCATTAATTAATTATTCCCGAACCAATCGCGGCGCTGCGTGGCTGTCTGAGTCACTGTGACTGACACCAGACCACTGCTGATTAAAACCTGGGGGGTTTCGGGGCCTCGCCTGCCCTCAGCAGTAGAGTCAGTTGCTACTGGCTGTGGGGCGCGCCCGTGAAGGGGGGGGGATTATCTGGATGTGACCTCACGCTGTCTGTCCTGCACTGGAGGTCGCCAGAAGCAGCAGGCAGTGAGGGAGACTCGTCGAGAGACAGTCACTCAAGTCAAGTGCGCAGTCTTGCTCCTGCCTCAGCCAGCGGCCTGCTCTGCTGGTTGCGCATAATTAATTTATTATACCCGGTAGCGGCATTGAGACCATTGGCAACATCGACCCAGTCTAGACCCCAGGGTAGGTCCCCAGGGTAGGTCGCTCCCCCACCTCCGCAGCGCCACCAGTGCCTGTCTGCCTCCTCTCACCACCTCTCAGCTCCGCTCCAGCTGCCGTCTTGCCCGCTGGTATCCTCCTTCGCCCGAGTGCTTGGCCCCGTGCGACTGGCTTGAGTGATTGATCTCTCCCCGTTTTCTTCCGTGTAACCCGAGTGCTTGGCCCCGTGTGACAGGCTTGAGTGATTGATTTCTCCCCGTTTTCTCCCGTGTAACCCGAGTGCCTGACCCCCCGTGTGTGCCCGGTCCCCCTGCCGCGTTTCTCTCTCCCCCGTTGTTTCTCTCCGGCCCCCTCGCCGTTCTCTGGCCCTCGCCTCGCTTTTTACCTCTTTTCTCCACAGCTTTTGTCCACTTTTGGCCCCCTCGCCGTTCTCCGGCCTCGCTGATTTTTCCTGCCGTTTTTCGCTTTTCCCCGCCTACCCTCCCGCCGCCCACCTCCCAGCTGACCCCTCCTCCCCCAGCTACCCCATATATGGCGGCCACTGCGAGGCGGAGGTAGCGACCCTTGACCCCAGGGTAGGTCGCTCCCCCACCTCCGCAGCGCCACCACTGCCTGTCTGCCTCCTCTCACCACCTCTTATCTCCGCTCCAGCTGCCGTCTTGCCCGCTGGTATCCTCCTTCGCCCGAGTGCTTGGCCCCGTGCGACTGGCTTGAGTGATTGATCTCTCCCCGTTTTCTTCCGTGTAACCCGAGTGCTTGGCCCCGTGTGACTGGCTTGAGTGATTGATTTCTCCCCATTTTCTCCCGTGTAACCCGAGTGCCTGACTCCCCGTGTGTGCCCGGTCCCCCTGCCGCGTTTCTCTCTCCCCCGTTGTTTCTCTCCGGCCCCCTCGCCGTTCTCTGGCCCTCGCCTCGCTTTTTGCCTCTTTTCTCCACAGCTTTTGTCCACTTTTGGCCCCCTCGCCGTTCTCCGGCCTCGCCTATTTTTCCCGCCGTTTTTCGCTTTTCCCCGCCTACCCTCCCGCCGCCCACCTCCCAGCTGACCCCTCCTCCCCCAGCTACCCCATATATGGCGGCCGCTGCGAGGCGGAGGTAGCGACCCTTGACCCCAGGGTAGGTCGCTCCCCCACCTCCGCAGCGCCACCAGTGCCTGTCTGCCTCCTATCACCACCTCTCAGCTCCGCTCCAGCTGCCGTCTTGCCCGCTGGTATCCTCCTTCGCCCGAGTGCTTGGCCCCGTGCGACTGGCTTGAGTGATTGATCTCTCCCCGTTTTCTTCCGTGTAACCCGAGTGCTTGGCCCCGTGTGACTGGCTTGAGTGATTGATTTCTCCCCGTTTTCTCCCGTGTAACCAGAGTGCCTGACCCCCCGTGTGTGCCCGGTCCCCCTGCCGCGTTTCTCTCCCCCCCGTTGTTTCTCTCCGGCCCCCTCGCCGTTCTCTGGCCCTCGCCTCGCTTTTTGCCTCTTTTCTCCACAGCTTTTGTCCACTTTTGGCCCCCTCGCCGTTCTCCGGCCTCGCCGATTTTTCCTGTCGTTTTTCGCTTTTCCCCGCCTACCCTCCCGCCGCCCACCTCCCAGCTGACCCCTCCTCCCCCAGCTACCCCATATATGGCGGCCGCTGCGAGGCCGCGCAGCGGGCGCGCCGCTGGCGCGCCGAAGGCGCGCCTAAGGCAAGCCCGTTTGCGCCAGGACCGCGCCCAGCGCCCGAACCCCTGGCCCCCGCAACCCCTGCCTGACCTAATACTCTGCCACCCTCACCAACCTCAACCCCGGCCGCACGCCGGGCTGCTACCGCGCCACCCCGAAATGAACCCACGGACCCTTCACCTGCAGCAACTGCCGCTTCACCTGCCAACGGACTCACACCGCTCCCGTCAAGAACGACTCCCCCGGAAGCAATCTCCACTGCATCCTGGTCAACACCCGATCCGTCCACAGGCACGCCATCGAACTGTGGAACCTCATCAACTCAACAAACCCTGACATCGCCTTCCTCACCGAGACCTGCATGAACCCCTCCTCGGCACCCGACATCGCCATAGCCATCCCCGACGGCTACAAAATCATCCGGAAAGACTGCACCAACCGCACCGCCGGAGGCATCGCCATCGCACACAAAAGCTCCATCCGCATCTCGACCCACACCGACGACTCACTCCCCGACGCCGAACATCTCCACTTCACGATCCACAGCGACCCCAAGACCACCCTCAGAGGCACCCTCATGTACAGACCACCAGGACCTCGCACCAAGTTCAGCGAAGACATCGCAGACCTCGTCAACCCTCACGCACTCTCATCCACCGACTACATCCTCCTAGGAGACCTCAACTTTCACCTGGAGAACCTCACCGACAACAACTCCACCGCCCTACTGGACAACCTCGCCAACCTGGGACTGAAACAGCTAGTCAACACCCCCACCCACTACGCCGGACACACGCTTGACCCCATCTTCTCCTCCAGCAAACACACCACCTTCAGCCACACCACCGAACTCACCTGGTCGGACCACAGCTGTGTCCACTTCAGCTTCAAGAAGACCACCATGCACCACCACACCCAGCAACCACCAAGAAGACACTGGAATCGTATCACCACTGAACAGCTCGCATCAACCCTCTCCCAGAACCAACACCACCGACCCCAACGAAGCCGCCAACAACCTCACAAGCTGGATCTCCGACTGCGCCAACCTCCTGACCCCCTGAAGACTCAAGCCAACACCAACAACCACAAGAAAAACTCCTGGTTCACCCCCGACCTCAAGGACTCCAAGAAAGAATGCTGCGCCCGCGAGAAGAAGTGGCGCCTCAACCAGACCGAGGAGAACATGTCAGCTCTCAAGGACGCCACCCGCCAACACCACCAACACCTCCGCGCCGCACGAAAAACAGCCTACCGGAACAGACTTGACAACAACGCCCACAACAGCAAGGAACTATTTGGCATCGTCAAAGAGCTCTCCAACCCGGACTCAGAAAACAACCCCATCCCTCCCTCACAAGACGTCTGCGACTCCCTCGCAACCTTCTTCCACCACAAGATCACCGATATATACAACAGCTTCACGACCACCAACGCGAACCCCCCCCCCGGAACCCGCCACCGACATCACCACCATCCTCACCTGGAGCCCAACCACCACCGAGGAGACCACCCGCGTCATGAACTCGATCCACTCCGGATCCCCATCGGACCCCTGCCCGCACCACATCTACAACAAGGCCGACAACATCATCGCACCACACCTCCGAGACGTCATCAACGCCTCCCTCACCACCGCCACCTTCCCGGAGAGCTGGAAACACGCAGAGCTCAACGCCCTCTTGAAGAAACCCACAGCAGACCCCACCGAACTCAAAAACTTCCGTCCCATCTCTCTCCTACCGTTCCCCGCCAAAGTGATTGAGAAAATCGTCAACGCTCAACTCACCAGCGCCCTGGACACCAACGACTCCCTCGACCCCACACAGTTCGGTTTCAGGGCCAACCACAGCACCGAAACCGCCCTCATCGCAGCCACGGACGACATCAGAGCCCTGACCGACAAGGGAGAAACCGTGGTCCTCATACTCCTGGACCTCTCTGCAGCCTTCTGCCACCGCACCCTGATACACCGCCTCAGCAACGGCGGCATCAGAGGCAAGGCCCTGAAATGGATCGTCTCCTTCCTCTCCGGAAGGACTCAGAGAGTCCGCCTGCCCCCCTTCAGATCCACAGCACGGAGATCATCTGCGGCGTACCTCAAGGATCCTCCCTCAGCCCCACTCTCTTCAACGTCTACATGACCCCCCCGGCGAACATCGCACGCAAACACGGACTCGACCTCATATCCTACGCCGACGACACCCAGCTCATCTTATCCCTCACCGACAACCCCACCTCAGCAAGGACCAGACTACATGACGGCATGAAGGAAGTAGCGAACTGGATGACAGACAGCCGGCTGAAACTGAACACAGATAAGACGGTGGTCCTCATCCTCGGCCCTACTCCCACCGCATGGGACGACTCCTGGTGGCCCCCCGCCCTAGGCAGCACTCCCCAACCCACCGACCACGCACGCAACCTCGGCTTCATCCTGGACTCATCCCTCTCCATGACCAGACAGGTTAACTCGGTGACCTCGGCATGCTTCAACACCCTCCGCATGCTCTGCAAAATCTTCCGCTGGATCCCCACCGACACCAGGAAGACCGTCACCCACGCCCTCGTCACCAGCCGCTTGGACTACGGGAACACTCTGTACGCCGGCAACACCACCAAGCTGCAGAGGAAACTTCAGCGGATCCAGAACGCTGCTGCACGACTCATCCTGGACATACCCCGCCACCATCACATCTCCGGACACCTGAAGAGACTCCATTGGCTCCCAGTCAACAAGAGGATCACCTTCAGACTCCTCACCCACGCACACAAAGCCCTTCACAACCTCGGACCCAAACTCATCAACAACCGCGTCTCCTTCTACACTCCTCCGCGCACTCTACACTCTACCGGACAGGCCCTGGCAGCCGTACCCCGCATCCGCAAAGCCACCGCCGGAGGAAGATCCTTCTCTTTCCTGGCAGCGAAGACCTGGAGCTCTCTGCCCAGCCACCTTCGCGCCATACCTGATCACCTCTCCTTCAGAAGACAGCTCAAGACATGGCTCTTCGAGCACTGACCCCCCCCCACCAGCGCCTTGAGACCCTTTATGGGTGAGTAGCGCGCTTTATAAATGCGAATGATTGATTGATTGATTGATAGACTACACTGACTAGTAGACTCTCAGCATGATGGCCCGGGCCGCACTGCATCAGAGGCAGCGCGGGCGCTGCAGGGAGTCTGCCAGAGTGACTGGTGGTCATGGTCTGGATCATCATGTTGTGTCACTGCTGTGCGGCCGTGACCCCGTCACCATGACCCCGTGCGGCTCACCAACGCGGGCGGCGGACGAGGGACCGTGTGTGAGACAGTCAGCCATGAGACTGTAAAGAAGACAGAGAAGACGTCACGTCAAAGTTCAAGTAAGTTTATACTGTGTTTGAGTCGTACTAGTAACTACTTTCCGCCAGGCTTCCGGCGCTGCTGTCACTGACTTAAGTAGTCTCTGTCACTCTGTAACATTAGCACGAGCGCACGTGATGGAGCAGGTAGTGCAAAATTTTGTATACCTCCTCTATACTTGCATGAAAATACTAATTATATAATCTATTAATTATAATATTATTAAACGATATTGCATGTACACTATATCAACAATATTAAAATTTAAACTGTACCTGGGATTTGCATGGCTAAATAAATTTTATAACTAAAATCCGTACGCATATTAACAATAGTATATGTGATAATTGAATACTGCATGATATATGTTGCTTTGTGATGTTGCACCCTCGAGGAGGATCGAAAAAGGTGAATATAATTGCTTTAAATGTCGCTATACGCTAGATAAATACAAGCACATAAAGGGATTAGCAAGGGGTTAACATTAGAATCACCATTTCTATGTATTAATTGTTCTTTTGTGTTTGTTTCGCTTAAGTTAACATCTTGGCCTAATCCAATATGGCCACTGACACCGCGTGCAGAAGTGGCCACTGTCTCGTGAGGCGCGGAATCAACTGCGCATGCGCAAACATGTATCCTGGACCTCTTGGCGACCTTTGCTCATCGTGTCCCTGGTCAAGGATGGCAAATTGGATATTCGCCAAGAAAGGGGAACAATCAACTTTACAGTAAACCGGAACAAGCCGACACTTTGGCTAACAAATTACATCACCCCTCAAACTGTACTGAAAATCTGGGAATAAGAATCGGACGATCCCAACCAGCCAATCACCACTGTTCTTTGCCTAAAATTTGTATCATGTTAACCTGGCTTTTATTATAAAAATGAGGGGTGGGTTAGAAGATAGAGTTGAGTGAGCTACGCACGGAAGCTACGGAAGTGCAAAGGAGAGGTGTGGGTCGTGACTTTTTCCTTGATGGTCCAGATGCTGCCAGATCGTTTGATGACTGCGAACTCTTTCCAAATCTACGGGCTATGATAGATGCTTGCACGATTTCTGGTCCTTTGGAATCTGGGACTGTAGCGTGCTGAGCAGAGAACTTTGGACTTCGAGTCTTGGCCGGCTTATTCGGACAATTTACGACAAAATTCAGTTATGCAGAGATAGCTAAATTAGGGAAATATGATGTTCTGCGACTTATCCAAATTGATCTAAAATTCTAAAACATTGATGAGACAAATGCATATTTAAATCATTATGAAAATATAGATAAACAAAATTGATTAACAAGAAATATGAGTTTTGTGGTTTTCATTTAGAGAGTAAGGATTCTGATTCTTAAATGTGTTTTAGCTGGTTCTAAATCACCATCAACCAATCCAACTAATTGGTCCGTCGACCAAGTGGGTAGAGTGCCTTGATGTTTGAGAAAAGGGATCTATAAGTGACAAAGGTTAATGTATATTTTGTAAATTGATCCTTCTCTCCCTATAGGTTATAAGGTGTTTCCCCCACATGTCTAGCGCTTGAATTACTCATCCCTCCTGTGTGTGTAAGACCCGTGGATGTTGATGTGTGTGAGTTGGTGTTATGGGCCCCACCAATGAATGCGTGTATGAATGAGTGTGCGTGACGACGGGTCTGCGACGCAGGGAGGATAGCCGTATATGTTGTTCCCCATCTTCCCAGTCTTGCGCTGGATCAGTTTTTCTGGTAGCAGTATGATGGTTTTATTGTTTTGGTTTGGTGATTATTGCATGTAAATTGATTATTGATTATTGAGTGTGGGAAAGTATTGGTTTATGTATTAACACTCTATGTTGAGTCTTGTCGAGTTCTGTGTTGTTTGACGGCTTCTGGGATGTAGGAAGTCGTAAGTTTGTAACGGTTCTGTAGTAGAGCACGGGTAAGCGCTGCTCTCGGGAAAGACGGAATTGTTGTTGCCCTGTAGGTACACGGGGAAAACGTGAGACGATTGGAGTTGCACGACGCATTGTCTGGGTTCGATTCGGTAACATCGTCGTGTGTTGCCATTAGGGACATTTTCTGTATGAGAGAAATGTATGGTAGCGAAGGTCACTTGTGAAATTTTGGTCTTGGGTACCAGGAGTCCAAAAGGCACTCTGATAACGCTTATCACTGGAAAGGTAATAGGTGTTCTCTAAGCTTGTTAGAAGGATAAAGTAGAGGGAAGTGCTACTTTATTAACAAATGTCATAATTCTGTAGTAGGGCAGAGGTAAGCGCTGTTTTTGGGAAAGACAGAATTCTGTGTGAATGAACTACATTTTCCGTATGAATGTGCGTGAATGAAATAGCATTCAAGCTAATTGTGAAACTCTGGTTTTATTTCTCAGGAGCAGAGCGTCTCCAACTAGGTATCTTAATTCTAGAGAAACGGTTAGCTAATGCTTGTTAGAAGGGTAAGGTAGAGTGATGTGCTACTTTATCATTGGAAGTAATGACTCCGTGGTATGGCAGAGGTAAGCGCTGCTCTCGGTAAAGGCGGAAGTCTTGTGAAAAAGGTCATTCATTATTCTTTGTTAGCTAAACAGATAATGGTGGCGTTTTTATGTCGTTACTAACAGCATTTTAGTAAAAAGTGAATGTAAAAAGTTTGCCGATAAATTTTGTAAAGGAGGGGTCAGCAAGAGCAGGAGTAGGGGCAGCGACAGCGAGAAAACGCTGACGTCAGAAAGACCGCGCTGGGATTGGCCAGTTAGTAAGAAACGTAGACGCTCCTGATTGGCGTATTAGTGTACGCCGCACTAGGATTGGAGAATTCAAGGGTGACATAGATGCTCCGGATTGGTGCGTTAGTGTGAGTCGCGCTGGGATTGGAGAATTACAGAAGTGACATAGACGCTCTGGATAGGTGCGTAAGCCGCGCTACGATTGGTTAAACAACAGAATAGTTGTAGGTAAAATCTAGCGGTACTGAAAAGACAAAATGATGTATTACGATCCACCAGAAAAGGAGATAAAGTACTGGTTTGGAAAAATCAAGAGTTTATTTAAGAAGGACAAACCGATTGTGACTAGGGAGGGACAGTTGCTTCCCCCACCAAAATCGCCCGCATCCTTTATGGTTGCGAAATACGGATACCATACTTGTATTTGGTTGGAAAATTGGGCAAAGTATACAAAAGATGATGGAGTTTTAGCATTTCCGGAACATGGTTCATTTAATTTAGCAGTTCTGAGAAATTTGAGAGAAAGAATGATGAATCTAGAACCGAGACCTAGACCAACACAGTTTGAGGCCTTGGCAGAATGGGAAGATGAGATGCATGACAGAGAACGACAGAGAAATGGCGGAAGGGACAAATATATGTTTGGTAGATCATATGGACAGGAGAATCATGATGATAGAATGAGGAGATGGCGAAGCGCAAATATGACTGAGGGTTTGTTTCCTGTGAGAAATGTTGAAGAAATTAGCAATAGAAAATGTATGGAAAAGAGAAATAATATCAAGCCAAGAGGGTATGGTGTGCATGAATCGGAGGATGATGTTCTTGACGACATGTTTTACAAAAATCCACCCCCTTATCAATTAGGTTCCACATTATTGACACCAAGTGCCCCAATGAGAGAAACTCCACGAAATATAAAATTTGAATCAGTATCACAAGAAACAGGAAGAAACGACCCTTGTAGAGAAATAGAGAAAACACAACATGGTAAACCAGGTAATGAAAATTCAACGGAACTAGCGAAAACCACTGTAGAATTAACTGAAAAAATTAGGGAATTGACTAAAAATTTGGAAGCCGTAACCGTTCCAGTAACTATAGGACCTGTAATGCCTATTTTTGATAAACAGAAGGATAGTGAGCATTGTCTGTCGATTCCTTATAACAGTAATAAACAAATTGAGAGGCCAGAAAAAATTGCAGACGAGAACCCATGGAGACAAACAACAGGTATTTCAGAACAAAGTACGCCTAAAAACTTGACAGTAAATCAAAGTTTAGTGGATAGAATAATAATGACGACAGAATCAGTCCCAGGATCACCAAAAGATTCAGAACAAAGTAGTGAGAAAAGACCAGTAGGGCCTACTTCAGAAGAATTAAGTGAATGGCTAAGGAGTTTGCAGCAGAAAGATAAAGAATCTCAATCTATAAATGTGGCCAAGCTAAAGATTGTTTTGGAAGAATTAATAGTAGGGACTATCCCCACGGAGAAGTTAAAAGCCTATCAGGATGAAGAATTACTTTTGTTATGTAAAAGTATAACCTGGAGAGCAAGGAATCAACATGAAAGACTAGAAGAAGTGGCAAATGAAATGGGTATAGACTTCGAAAGAGTAAAAGCTTTACAAAAACCATACAGAGTAGATTTTTCTGAAAAGGATATGCAAAAGCTGAATACCACAGGAAGAACAACTCAGATTAAAGACATAATCATTTTGTTAAGGAAATGGAGAGATGTAGATAAATGGAAGAGTAGGTGGTTTCGAAAACGAGATGATGCCTCAGACAAAATGTTTGCAGCCTTCCCCGTAAGAGAAAAAGAAAAGGTAATAACAGAATGTCCCATGAGAGAAATTTCAGGAGGAGGATATGTACACGTCCCTTGGACTAGACAAGATATTTTGTCATTTACCAATGATTTCCCTCGACTACGCGAAAAGCCAGTCGAGTGGTATAGGCAGGCAGATAGGTTTGTAAAACTATCAAAAGTTTTATGGATTGATTTAAATAGTCTATTTGACATAATAATACCAGCAGATTTATGGACAGAGTGCAAGATCATTATAAACTGGCCTACACAAGAATACCCTAGAGACCCAAAAACAGGTGCCCCTGATCCTGAGGTGATGAAAAAATATGAACAAGTAATTACCTTTCTGAAAAACAAAGTACCTCCCAAAGAGACTGATTGGGTAAAAATTGACCGAACTCATCAGGAAGTTAAGGAGTCGGTGCATGCTTACTATGAAAGGCTAATACTTGCCTTTAAGCAGTTTAGTGGTGATGAAAATTTAAGTGAAAGGATTTAAGTCATTTTGTATACCGATTTGTATATGGCCTACGTCCAGAAATAAGTGAAATGATTAAACAGCATACAGTGGATTGGCAAAATAAGAAAATAGATGAAGTACTGAGACATGCAAAATATTTTAGTGATGAAATTGAAGCCAAGCAGCGGAAATTAAAAGAGAATGTGGGCACAGGTAAAGGTGGCAGAAAGACAGGAAGCTCAGTTGATTGAACAGGCATATGGTGCAGGATCAAAACCTAAATTTAATATTGGAAAAGGAAAGGGACAATTTAATATAGAAGAAGCCAAAAAGAAATGGCCATGTCATAATTACGGAAGAATAGGGCACTGGAAATCCGAGTGTAAATTTCCCCCGAATACTAATGGTGATAATGCATCATTGAATCCGCAGGTGCAGAAAGAGGTGAGTTGTCAACCACAGCGACAGCAGCAGGTTGTTGCCCAACAGAATCAGGCGCCAAAACCGCCTTTTCCACAGAGCGTAAATTCACAGAAATACAGTAATGAGACAGGATTTTACAACGAAGAACAGGTAACTAAGCTGCCGTGCGCTAGTGCTGTTTCACAGTATTGGCTACAACGCGATGAGAGTGAGTCAGAAGAAAATTATTGACGGTGCCGAGGGGAGGAAGAAGAGTGCGTGAGATTACTGAGGCATTTGCTGTGTTCAACCCTGAAGAGCTACCAAAAGAACTAAAAAAGCCAGTAAAGGCAGAAGTCTGGGATTTCACAGGAGAAGATGTAGGATTAATGAAAAATGTAGATCCTGTAAAAGTGACAGTAAAAGCAGGAGTAAGTTACCCAAATATTCCTCAGTACAAAATGACACCCGAAATAATTGAAGGAGTTACTCCTATAATAGAGAAAATTATTAAACAAGGTATTTTGAGAGAAATAATGAGTAGTCCATGTAATTCACCAATTATGGGCCTGAAAAAGCCTAATGGAACATTTAGAATAGTATAAGATTTGAGAAAAATTAACAAAATTGTTTTAAAATTTGTTTTTTTTTTATCCTCATTTGCCTCTGACCCCCGCAAACTGGTAATCTGCCGGTCTCCACTGTTACTCACTATGGAGAAGTAGGTTTATTTAGGAGTATTACCATATCGCCAACCTACCAGTGGTACACCTGCATCCAACCTGTTGCTAACCTCTCGCTGTTTATGAGAGGGTGGTCATGCTCTCTTCCGATTTTGTTAAAACCGGAGACCAGATTTGGGGACGGAACCCTCCTTCGAACACTATTACCTGGTGACCCAATGATACGGAGGGGGATCCGTCCATCTTGGTCAAGGAGCTTTCCAAAAGTCCTAATCATAGGACAAGGAAAGAAAGGAGATGATCTTTGCCAATTACATAGAGGAAATTGATTATTTATTCTACTGTATGAACTGGAAGCCATTTTAATAGACAGTCCCAAATTGCTTTCTTCTTACTTTTTTTTAGTCTGGCCAAGTCCATTATAGAGGTTTTATAGACTGATGAAAGCCATTCAGAGTGTATGGGAGGCGAAACCTCTGCCCATTTCTTGCATATTTCTCGTCTAGCCAGCAGAATAGCAAAGAAGAGAAAACTCCTAGAGTATCCAGTGATTTCCATTTGAATACCAAAAATTATTAGGCTAAGGGTGATATGGACTCGCTGTTCTAAAATAGACAACAGAGTGGAAGACACCTTTTGCCAAAATATCCGGACAAGTCCAAAACATGTGTGTCCGGCACCCTTTCCATATTACATTTTTTGCATCTTGCCAGTGGATCATTGGACATCTTCGAGAGTCTGGCCTGGGACAGATAAGCTCTGTGCATTGTGAAGTAATGGTTTCTTCTCAGCCAAGCTGGCTTCACAACGGAAAACAAGGTGTTATATGAGATCTGCCATAGTTCAGTACTATCCCCTTCCACAATCAACTCTTCCCATAATTCACCGGTAATCTGAAATCTCCGTCCATTGCACCCTCAATTGCCCAATAATAAGAAGCTACCTCCTTCTTGCCTACTGGCCTTTTGACCAGAAGTTCTTCAAAATCGTTACCCAATCCAATAGGCTTTTTGTGGTTTTGGGACCAACTTTTTAGCTGTATGTATTTAAATCTTGACATGCCCCCTTCCATTTTATCATTTAGAGTTGCCCAAGGAAGTAGAGAGCCATCTTCAGTTAAGTCTCCCCATGTTGTTAAACCTGATGTTTTTAATGGTGTGGCAAGCACATCTTTAAGGCAACTAGGAGACCCTGGGCTGTCCCACCACGGGGCTAATCTTGAATAATACTCCAGTCCCATTAATGCTTTTATTCTGGCCCACATTTGGGCCGCTCCACATAAAACTCCATATTTAAAGAGGAAGCCTTCTTGGGGAAATTCCGATTGGTCGAGCATTGCTTTAAACAATTTCCCCCTATCTGAATCATCTGGATGTTTTAACAGCATTCTTGAATAGGTTAATTGAAATGCCCACGCATAATACTGGACATCCAGGAGTGTAAGACCACCCTTTTCCCTTCTCCGTCTGAGTTTTTTCCAGGAGATCCTGGTTGCCTTGTAGGCCCATACGAATGAGTTTATTGCCTGCTGAAATCTATCAATAAGTTGTTTGTCAAAATGTAGAGGGATAGTATTGAAGAGAAAGGTTACTCTTGGTAAAATAACCATTTTTTATCAAGTTTCCTCTACCCAGGATGCTCAAGGGGAGATGAGCCAAGATTTCATTTGGTTTTGGCTCTCTTTAAGAATATTTGAGGGATTCACCTTTGCTATCTCCTCGATATTAGGGACAATTTTGAGCCCCAAGTACCTCATATCATCCTTAGTTTGGTAGAGACCCCTTGGCAGGTTCCATGTCATAATTTCCGTTTTTCTAGCATTGACTTCGTAGCCAGACACTCTGCCGAAATCTTCTGCCAGCCTAATGACTTGAGGAAATGATGTGTCCAAGTCTGATTAAAATATCGTCCGCTTACAGGGCTACCTTTCTTTCCCAGGAGCCGCTCTTGAATGGTACTATGGATTGCTCCTCCCTAATAGTCTGAGCAAATGGCTCTATGTACAGGTCGAAGAGAAGGGGAGAGAGAGGGCAGCCCTGTCGTGTTCCTCTCTTAATACTAAAAGGCTTTGTCAGATTGCCATTAACTACTAACCTTGCAGACTGGTCATTATATAGAAGTTTTATAGTTCGACAAACCTTTGGGCCAAAATTCAGTTTCTCCAAAACTGCGGCGAGATAATTCCAATTTACCCTATCAAATGCTTTTGTTGCGTCAATGGTCATGGCCGCCAATGGAAGAGCAAAACTAGAAGAGAAATCAATAGCTCCTATCAGATCGTGGGTGAGATCAAAAAGGTTTCTACCCTTTAAGAACCCCTTCTGATCTGTATGAAGCAAATCTCCTGCCACTGCTCCTAGTCTATCAGCCCGGATTCTAGTAAAGACCTTATAGTCGGAATTAAGGAGCAAAATGGGTCTATATGACCCGCAATCTGTAGAGGCTTTACCCGGTTTCGAGATCAAAGTGATGTTTGCTTCTCCCCACGAAGAAGGTGGCTTAACCCCTTCTACTAGGACTTTATTAAATAGTATAGTCATATATGGAATTATAGCTTCCCCCACCGATTTATAGACTTCCACTGGAAGACCATCCGGCCCTGCTGCTTTACCAGTTTTACAAACTGAGAGAGCCTTCCTAACTTCCTGCTGCGAGATTTCTGCCTCTAGATTTTGCCTCTTAATAGATTCCAGAACTGGAAGATGAATTGAATTTAACCAGTCTCTAGCAGCAGTTTTGTCTATGCAGTTGTCTTCATCATATACTTCCTTAAAGTACATGTGAAAAGCATCTCCTATTTTATCTTCTTTAGTTGTTATTGTATTAGAATCTACATCTTGTATCTCCTTAATCAGATTACGCACCCTGTCGGATTTAGCCTTCCAGGCTAGCAATCTACCAGCCCCTTCACCATATTCAAAATGAGCTAATTTACTGACCGCCCATCTACTAGAGATTCTAGCCTGAACTATGCTTTCTAGCAGCACTTTGAGAGATTATATTTTATCAATTAATTTTTGGATTTGCTCCTGATCTGCCTCTTCAATTATGTTTTTTTAACCTCTTTCATTTGAACCTCTATTTGTGAAATTTCCTCCCTATACTTCCTATTTTTATATGAGGTTCTGTTTGTAGCCAGTCCCCTCAAGAAGGCTTTTAGAGGGTCCCAAACAACCGTGATATCGGCTGAGCCAATGTTAATATCTAAGAAAGATTTAATTTCTTGGGACAGAAAAATGATACCCTCTTTCTCTAAAAGAATAGTTCGATCAAACAACCAAGCTCTTTGTTGGGGTTTCCTTGCTAAATCCCATTCCATCCAAACAGCTGCATGATCCGAAAGGTGAGGCGTCAGATAGCCTATATCTTTAATATTGCTTCTCAAGTCATTACTAATTAAAATATAGTCTATCCTGGATTTGTGTCTGTTTTTTTTATTATAAAAAGACACTCCCAATTGAGTATCAGACCTCTCCCTCCAGATATCAATTAGGGCATTTTGCCTCATCATAGATTTCAGAAAGGCTCTAGATTTAGACGGGACATTAGCTCTACTATTTGGAGATTTGTCCCATTGAGGATTTAAAACTATATTAAAATCCCCAGCAAGAATTGTTTTATCAGGAAGCCCTAATAGGTGTAAAAAAATAGTTTTTAAAGTTGAAGGGTCATCCTGGTTAGGACCGTAATAACCGACTAAAGTGATAGGGGTATTGTCTGCTGAGATCCTTGCTATAACCCATCTACCACTAGAGTCTGTCTTCATATCCTGAACAATAACATTGGCTTGCTTTTTAATTAATATAGCAACCCCCCTGACATTGGATGACTGACCGGAACAGAGACAGTGTTCCACCCACCTAAGCTTGCAACATATTTCAGTAACTTCCTTTTTAATAAGGTGGAAAGGTGGATTTCCTGTAGGATAATTATTTGTGCGGGTGAATCCCTCAAATATTGCAGTATTCTTTCTCTCCTACTTCTGACTCTGAGGTCATTTACGTTCCATGATAGACATTGGATCGTTTTCATTGCGAACTAGGGGGACCGCGGTTTAAGCCTACCCCATCCAGTACAAAGTCTACTCCTGACCAGCAGCTATGAAAAACGAATAAGAAAGAACCTAATAGGGCTAAACGACTGATGAGGATTTTTTTTAAAATTATTTTACTCCTCTGCTCCCTCCCCAGTGCTACCTCCACCTCACCCCTTACGCCTACCACCCCCCTTAGAGAACCCAACCCATATTTACCTGGAGACTCCAGGTTCTGCCGGCCGGCAGCCCCTTCTCTGCCTTTTTTTTAAATTTTATTTTTTTAATTAATTTGTGACAGTGCTTGTGTATATATATGTATATTTATCAAGTATAAGATTTAGTTCATATATATACCTGGTGTATACCAGATATTTGACAAAGTACTTAACCATCAAAGACATCACTTAAATTTTGGCGGGTGGCTACCTACTATGCATAATTTATCATAGTGTGAAGAGGGAATTATTTAAAACTTTCTAGCAGATCATCTGCCTCCTGCACTGTTCGTACATTGTGCATCTTGTTATTCAGCATGATCCTCAGTTGGGCCGGAAATTTAAGTTGGACCACTGCCCCCAATTTGCTAAAGTCTTCAATTCTCCTCCCCAACTCCCACTGGCGATCCAGAGTGGCACATGAGAGATCTGACCTAATCTCAAAGATGAAATCTCTTGATTTCAAGGATTTTAATTTAAGAGCCACCATTAGAATTTTCTCTTTTATTTCGAAAGTAAGAAAGTTGATAAGAATCCTCCTTGGCTTTGTGCGATTAGGGTTTTTCCTATAGGGGTCCCTATGTATCCTCTGGATATCTTGCCTCAATTCCTCTTCTGATATATCAATCTGCACCACCTCCTTGATAAGGGCTATGATGAAGGATTTAGGTCCTCTCCTTCTTTCCCCTGGCACAGGGTCAGACTGATTTGCATATGGCCATGCCTGAACTGGGGTGGCAGAGTGGGCTAAAGAACGGTGATGGATCAAACCCAGAACTGTTGACTGGGTGTGAGTGTTTGATTGGTTCTGATGCTCCGTCCATCACCACACCCTTTTTTACCGCTTTGTTTGCCATAAGTTGGCAGGGTATGCTCAGACGTGAGTCCCTTGCTCACTTTGCTACTGGATTCAAGCAAGCCTGGCTGAAGACGGCTGAAATGCCAGAAACCGGTCCTAGGAAGCTTGTTTCCAGTCCAGAGAAGGCATGGCTTGGCAGTTCGGGCTGGACTGTTCCCATGAGGCACAGGGTCAGACTGATTTGCATATGGCCATGCCTGAACTGGGGTGGCAGAGTGGGCTAAAGAACGGTGATGGATCAAACCCAGATCCGTTGACTGGGTGTGAGTGTTTGATTGGTTCTTATGCTCCGTCCATCACCACCCCCTTTTGTACCGCTTTGTTTGCCATAAGTTGGCAGGGTATGCTCAGACGTGAGTCCCTTGCACACTTTGCTACTGGATTCAAGCAAGCCTGGCTGAAGACGGCTGAAATGCCAGAAACCGGTCCTAGAAAGCTTGTTTCCGGTCCAGAGAAGGCATGGCTTGGCAGTTCGGGCTGGACTGTTCCCATGAGGCACAGGGTCAGACTGATTTGCATATGGCCATGCCTGAACTGGGGTGGCAGAGTGGGCTAAAGAACGGTGATGGATCAAACCCAGATCTGTTGACTGGGTGTGAGTGTTTGATTGGTTCTGATGCTCCGTCCATCACCACCCCCTTTTGTACCGCTTCTTTCCCCTCTGGCACCTTCAAAATGCGCAAATTATTGCGCCTAGAGTAGTTTTCCAGTGACTCCACTCGGTCTCTGCGTGCGGCTTCCTCTTTTCTAAGTAAGGTGATGTCATCTTTAGCTGCTACCAGTTCTGTCTTGAGCTCTTGTACCGAGTATTCTAGAACGCCCGTCCTGGAGTTCAGAATATCTTGCTTTTTTTCTAGGGTTTTGCAAAAAAGCCTAATGTCCCCCTGATTTGCCTCCGAGGTTGCAAAACCCTTTTTTAATATCAGATGCCATGGTGAGGAATAAGGACTCTAGCCCAGTACCTGGGGGGGAATCATCGCTTCCCCCTGCCCCCACATCTGTATTTACTTCCACCCTTCCATGGGCCATAACAGCTTCGTCTCTTCCACCTATAGGGAGAATTTTCAAATTTGTGATCTCATTAAATTCAGAGGCTACTAGTGTCTCTGACTCTCTTGACTGGGTGAGTTGTCCGTCCTGCAATTTACTCTGCATCTGTGGCTGTAACTGTGGCTGTAACTGTGGCTGTGGTTGTAACTGTGGCTGTGGCTCTGATGTAATGGAAGAACTCAGGGGTAGGGCAGAATTTTGCAAAGTGTCCACACAGATTCTTAGTTGAGGGTAAGGCTCCGGGACTCTCAGTTGCCATATTAGAGGAGGGATGAAGCTGCACACTATTTGCCCTGAGAGCTTCACCCTGTTCTACCACGTCCAAAACTTGAGGTAAGACCTTAAAGTACGACCTCAGCGAGGGAGTTACCTTAACTTTAGCCCCCGAGAAAAGGCCTTTTCTTTTGGTGTCTTATGGGCCTTTTCCCTTATGTGTTCTATAGGGGGAGGAGCTTTCATCGGTATTCTCATCAAAATATTTCGCTGACTCCCCCTCGAATAGCTGTACATTACCAAAAGACCCTTTTGTGATATTTTTTGAGGCACTACCCTCCTTATTTTCTTGTTTGGCCTGTGATTTAGTTTTAGATGTTGTTTTTCTTTTTGGTCTACCTATTTGACCCGGTTTACCAGAATTATTTATTTCAACTTTACCCCCAACCACAGCCTCTGACTGCCCTACCTCCTTGCCTTTCCCTCTCAGGCAATATGGTAGAATATGATGGCCTGGGGGCTCTCCCGCTGGGAGGATCACTATATTACCTTGTGTTAGACGCTGCTGCCCCCCCGGAGCAATCACCGCTACCTCTCTAATCTCTGCGGCCAAACTTTCCTCCGCAGTGGCATGTTGCTGCACGGCCTCCTCGTCCAGCGTGAAGGCGGCTGCTCCCGCCGTCCAACAGGTGCTGTCTCTGCCGCTCGCGTTCCAGGAAGCAACCCGGTGTTGTCCGACGCGGAACAGCCAGCGTACCTCCAACCTCCAGCCCCTTCTCAGCTCTGAGGCAGCAACGAGGCAGCGCGGCAGGTCCACCAAGTTACCACCGTACATCACAAACGGTACCACCAAATAAATAGATATTCAATTTTTAAACATCAGTAGCGCGGCATTACACAAGCCTTGCCATTATCTCTTGAGCGTGCGCGGCATTAAACCTCTACATTGACACCGACATCAAAGGCAGGAGAGGCTTCCATCTGTGATTTTGTATCAGATTCCTCATGATGCAGAATGGTACACAGTAATTGACCTGTGTCATGCTTTCTTTTCCATCGCATTGCATCAAGACAGTCAGCAGATTTCATATTAGGTGCAACAAATGTGAGCCTGGTGAGATGTCTGAATGTGAATCCATCAACGCTGTTGCCTGATGCTGAGAATGATGTGGAAGTCAGAGAGGATGTGGATCATGACTGTTTGGACGTGCTTGATTTCTGTACCAAACCACGTCCTGATTTAAAAAATGTACCTTTGACAGAAAGTGACTATGTGATGTTTGTGGATGGGTCATTCTTGAGAACAGACGAAGGAATTCTAAGTGCAGAGTATGCAGTGTGCACAGTAGCAGCAGTAAGGGAAGCATTTTATCTAAATGGAGTAAAATCAGCCCAGGTTGCTGAACTGGTTGCATTAACAAGAGCATGCAAGTTGGGAAAGAATGTGAGAGCGACTATGATAACCGATAGTCAGTATGGTTTTGGTGTGGTGCATGACTTTGGCCAAATTTGGTAACAAAGAGGGTTTTTGACTTCAAGTGGAACCCCTATAAAGAATGCGGAAGTGGTTGGAAAGTTGCTTGAGGTGATACAGCTGCCCAAGCAATTGTCTGTTGTGAAGTGTGCTGCACATTCAAAGTCTGGAGATTACATCGCAGCAGGGAATCAATATGCAATTGATATGGTTCAATATTGTGCGCAAAATCAGAATTCGGTCCCTTGTTGTTTACTAACATTGTGAATACATGGGAGGAAATGAGGCAACTACAGGAGGAAGCAAGAGATGAGGAAATGGGACAGTGGGTAAAAGCAGGATGTGCACCAAGGGAAACAGATCATGTGTGGGTTTATCGGGATGGAAGACCAGTCATGCCTGATAGCATGGTGTCTGCCATGGCACGGATGTATCATGGACAAGCACATGTAGGGAGAGACGCCATGATTAGATTATTTAAGCAGACATGGTACAATGCAGACTTGTAGCTGCGAGCCTTTGTCAAAGATGCATTATATGTCAACAGTTCAATCCTGGAAGAAAAACAGTGGTAAGTCTAGGAACGATAGGTCGAGAAGGAGGGCCTTTCACCAGAATGCAGATTGACTTCATTGAAATGCCCCCCCTGTAACAGGTTGAGATATGTTCTAGGGATGGTCTGTTTGTTTTCTAGATGGGTAGAAGCATACCCCACAAGAAGAAGTGACGGAATTACAGTAGCCAAACTACTATTGAGAGAGTTCATCCCTAGATTCGGGTTCCCATCACAATTGAGTCAGATAGAGGAAAACATTTCCATAATGAAATCATGAAGCTAATTTGTGAGGCATTGAATGTACAACAGAAACTACATTGTGCCTATCGCCCAGAGGCTTCTGGTGTGGTGGAACAGGTAAATGGCACTATTAAAAACAGATTGGGAAAGACACCGCGTGCAGAAGTGGCCATTGTCTCGTGAGGCACGGATTCAACTGCGCACGCGCAAACATGTATCCTGGACCTCTTGGCGACCTTTGCTCATCGTGTCCCTGGTCAAGGATGGCAAATTGGATATTCGCCAAGAAAGGGGAACAATCAACCTTACAGTAAACCGGAACAAGCTGACACTTTGGCTAACAAATGACATCACCCCTCGAACTGTACTGAAAGTCTGGGAATAAGAATCGGACAATCCCAACCAGCCAATCACCACCGTTCTTTGCCTAAAATTTGTATCATGTTAACCTGGCTTTTATTATGAAAATGAGGGGTGGGTTAGAAGATAGAGTTGAGTGAGCTATGCACGGAAGCTATGGAAGTGCGAAGGAGAGGTGTGGGTCGTGACTTTTTCCTTGATGGTCCGGATGCTGCCCGATCGTTTGATGACTGCAAACTCTTTCCAAATCTACGGGCTATGATAGATGCTTGCACGATTTCTGGTCCTTTGGAATCTGGGACTGTAGCGTGCTGAGCAGAGAACTTTGGACTTCGAGTCTTGGCCTGCTTATTCGGACAATTTACGACAAAATTTGGTTATGCAGAGATAGCTAAATTAGGTAAATATGATGTTCTGTGAATTATCCAAATTGATCTAAAATTCTAAAACATTGACGAGACAAATGCATATTTAAATCATTATGAAAATATAGATAAACAAAATTGATTAACAAGAAATATGAGTTTTGTGGTTTTCAGTTAGAGAGTAAGGATTCTAATTCTTAAATGTGTTTTAGCTGGTTCTAAATCACTTTCCATCAATGCAACTAATTGGTCCGTTGAACAAGTGGGTGGAGTGCCTTGATGTTTGAGAAAAGGGATCTATAGGCGACAAAGGTTAATGTATATTTTGTAAATTGATCCTTCTCTCCCTATAGGTTATAAGGTGTTTCCCCCACATGTCTAGCGCTTGAATTATCATCCCTCCTGTGTGTGTAAGACCCGTGGATGTTGATGTGTGTGAGTTGGTGTTATGGGCCCCACCAATGAATGCGTGTATGAATGAGTGTGCGTGACGACGGGTCTGCGACGCAGGGAGGATATCGGTATATGTTGTTCCCCATCTTCCCAGTCTTGTGCTGGATCACACGCACGCTGTAAATGAGATCTCATTTATTCAGACTGAGACAGTAGACACAGAGTAAAATCTGCAGGTGCAGGGATGCTCTGTCTCCCATCCTGGGTGTGAGGTTAATCATCATGAGATCTGATTTCATTCCAGTTTAATCTGCAGGCCGCCGAGCGGCAGGGCTGCTCTGTGAGTCATCCTTCTGAGATCAATGTTGGGCACGACCAGTACTAACTAAACTGAGAGGCCTGGGTTTTATCTTCAGACGAGGGTACCGGGTGCGTGTTTTGCCTGGACTTTAAAAGAATAATATTTATTTCTTGCAAATGACAATCTGTTGCATCCAGTAAGTATTTTTAGGTCTCGCTGAGCCAGCGCCTGCGCTGCTCTGCGAGACATTTAGTGTACGGGTTTACGAAGTGCTGCCACAGGCTTTTGGTGGCCTAGCGCTTGAGTTCACGTGAGCGTGCACGCGCGCAGTCGCCATCTGTCTTTGATCGCGATCACTTTCACTTTCGCGAGCCGCGCGGCCGTGTCACTTTCACAGCCGCACGGCCAATGCTTTGTTTTTTTTGCAGAATGTCAATCGATGCGCATGAGGGCTACTTACTGAGGGAAGCGGGTAGATTTGCTATTTTCTTTCGATTGTTGACTGACACTGTCTGCGTATGGCGGGAAGCCAGAGACCCGCCGTTATTATCAGTGGATAATGAGGCGAGCTATTGACCCCGTCAACTTTCGGACATATTTATCAACGACAGCATCTCGGGGCCTTATAAGGGCTGATGGGAGCAGCTTGTTAGTCCGCGTGAGAGGAGGAGCGCGCGGCGTGTGCTCCGAGGCGCTAATTGTATCCCTGTTTGACGCCGTCCACCCCTCCCCCACCCCCGCCTCAGAAGGGCATGGATGGCAATTGTCAGGCAGGCTGGAGCTCATTACCAGATCTCCTCAGATAACGGCCCGCCAAATCTCGTCCACAGAGGAGGGGGGCTTTTTAATTCAAAGCCCGGCTCTGCCACACTTGCTGATGAGATTACGATGCTCTTTTATCCCCGTCAGTGTGTTCAAGTGCATGGGCTGTAACGATACGGATACGCTTTGTTTTATGATATGTTTGTATTGCTGCATCAAGTCTAATGACCCACGCAAAAGTTCGCATCAGCAGTCTATGTCTGTCGAGGAAAAACTTAGGTACACTTTGTTGTGTAAACTATTCTCACAGTCTTCTTTGATGCATGCATACTACCAGAAAGTGCAGTTTGCTCTTGTTTTTTTTTTTTTAAACTCTCTTCACTTGTGCCTCAAGAAGCCACGGCAGCCCCGTGGTACCGTCTGTTTTAAACAAGCATTGGGATAGCCAATAGGTCTCGCTTTTGAGACCAGGGACCTTATAAGTATTTAGTTATGCAGCACAATATCCTTGGTGCAACATCAACTGTTGCATGGCTAAACACTTAAAAGGTCCCAAAGGCGAGACCTATTGACTATGCCAATGCTTGTTGTATTTAACTGTGCATGTGTCAGCATATGTACACAGAACGTTAATAAAGTACTGCTACTGAACAACTTGTTTAATATCATGGTTACACATTTGTTTACAGTACAGTCAGGTTAGAGGAGGGAGCACTACTGGGTTAGTGCCCTCCCATTTCTGGTGCTCTGCAGCAGTTTAAAGAACTTCTTGGAGTTTCTTGTTGCTTAAATGGCTGTAATTTCTGATATTTAGAAGTTTCCCTCCTCTTCATTGCATGATTTTTGCTTGAGAGAAAGTGTCACTCATAGTCGTTGAAATGTCAGTCATAATGTCACTGAAATTATAAAAATGTCACACATGGCAATCTGAAACCTTGGCAGCTATGCATCCCTGTCCTAAAATGTTGGCATGTATGAGGGGGGCCCCCTCAATGTTAGTTACATTGAGTGAACCAGAGCAATCATCTGCACCGAGGGTCTGATCTAGCTGTGGTGCTGGAGCTGATCGAGCCCCAACACCCATCAGGAAGCAAAATACCAGCAGAGAGGAAAAAGGCCAGGCTGAGTCTACCTCCCACCAAGCCTCATTTGGAAAGCAGCCTGTACAACAGGGAGCTGCAAGACACTAAATAAATCCTAGTAGAAGAAACACTTTCCCGCCACCTCACAGAATCCACAAAGGGAAAGAATGCAAAGAGGCTCTGGGACCACTTCCTCCTCACTTGGAACTCTGCTTCGGAGGAGTTGGCACTGCCCACGGAGACTAAGGAGAGGCAGCCGGAAAACTGCTGAATGGTGCCCCTCACCCACGCAAGGGAGCTGTCTGTATACACCTTCTTTTGCCCACCCTCTTCCCTGCTGTTTCTTAGTGCACTTAAGTAGTCTTCTAACTGCCTGCAGCACTCGTTAAATCTTTTATTTTTTCTCAATGGCACATAGCATCAGAAAAAAAGGTCTTTGCTTATAGCCAATGCTGCACAACACCAGCAAACAGCATAGGTCCAAAAGGCGAGACCTATTGGCTATGCCAATGCTTGTTTTTTGTAAGGGTGCGGGAGACGGTCACATGGAGCGTATATTCGTCACTAGTTTCAAGACCCATGTGCTGTTTGTGTGGAGGTATGTTTATTTTACTAGACTGAATGCCTTTGCATATTTTGCTTGGAGGTTGTGTACTACACTGGGTTGAATGTCCTTAGGCTGTTTGAGTGGAAGGTGCATCCTCTACTGGGTGTGATACTCATGTGCTGTTTGTGTGTAGGGTGCACATTACACTAGACTGAACGCACATGTGCAGCTTCTGTGTGTTGGTCTGACAGTTACACCAGATGACATCTGAGCCTGAGGAGGGAAGTACCCTGCTTCTGGCGGTGTATTCTGTAGATACATACATAAACCTGGACCTGAACTTGAGGTTACTGAACCTTTCCTGCTATATAAATGAAGAAGTTATCCGTTTATAATGTGGAATATAGGCTGGAACACAACTTCATTTTGTAACAGCAATGGTCTGTTTTTCTGGTTTCCTCCGGGCACACTCTTCCTTGTGATCAGACTCCTGTTTATATTTTCAATATAGCAGCTAACTGGTGTAATGAAGTTCCTTGTCCTGTGAAGAGCCATCCATCTCTGACATTTCCCTCACTTGCTTTTAAATAAATTGGACAGGAAAGGCGTGTGCTATTTTGTTGAGCGATAATAGTGTCCAGTTCACATAGAGCTGTGTGTCAAGCAGAAATACACTTCCTTATACCACCCCAGCGGTAAGGTACCTAAGGTGGAGTCAACGTTGAGAGCCAATGAAAGCTGTGTAAATCAGGTGGGTGTCGGAGTGTAGCTGGTTGAGAAGGATTGTGTGGTTCTTGGATGGACGATGACACTTTCTCTGGTACCTAGGATCAAGCAGTACATGATGCTTTCTTCAGCAGAGTTTGGTATAGGCGTGGAAGGTTCAGATTTGGCATTAGATGAGACAGGAGGAAGTGGACTTGTGAGTTGTGAGTTGTCCTTTAAAGAATGATGCGGCGGTAAACGGTAGTCATGTAAATTGTGTTTCCATGTATGTAAATGCAGAGTTTAAAAGATGTCTGTGGCTTCAGAGGAGAATTGGGATACCCAAGCACATTTAATGAACATGTTTTGCCTGTTAAACTTTCCTTGTTATTATACACTGGTGTTAATTTTTTTTTTTTATATACAAATCCGCTTTGAGTTTCTTTCTGTAAGAGGAGAGGTTATGTGTAAACTTGTAGAATTAATGTATCATGTTGGCATATTGTATTGGGTGAGGCGTCCTTAATGTGTGTGACCCTAATAAATCCCATCAATTCATGACCACATAGTAATTCAACAAGGTTATACTCTGGATTGTTGGCTAGGAGAGTACTCTTGGTGGAATTTGAAAGTGTGGAAGGAATAAGGAATAAAGTGATACGTTCTTGAATCTGAGTGGTTCGAGCGTCTTCCTATCCAGATCTCAGTTCGCTGAGTGAAAGCACCAAGGGGCATATCAGCAACACCCGGCGATAATTATCGCTCAGCGCTCTTAGCGTGAGGATAATTATCGCCGGGTAACTTGGATTTTTATCGCTGAGATAGCGTGCTATTAGCAACGCTTATCTCCTCAGCGATAAGAATCCTCACGCTAACTGCCTAACGTGAGATTATCGCTGGAAACCCAGCGACAATCTCACGCAATGTGGCGTTAGCTTGTTGATAGGGACTCACAAACTTAGCCATGGTATCCACCTACCATAGGATATCATGGCTAAGTCAGTCCTGAAGCAGGCGTAAGGAAAGTAGCGCTAACAGGAGCTACTTTTCCTGCCGCTATGCTTCATAGCGTGGGGCTTGATGATAGGAGAAATGTCGCTTAGCGACATTTCTCCTGTCATGTTAGGTCAGGAACGCCCACTTTGCATCTCATTAGAGATGCAAAGCTGGGCGTTAGGAATCCCCAAGCTAAAGCAAGGTTTCACGCGTTAGCGTGGCCTTGCTAATTAGGCGATAAAATTATAGCCGCTTTTCGGCCGAAAACGGCCACAAAAGCGGCGCTAAATTTTTATCGTCCGCTTGTAAATATGCCCCTTAGAGCGACCACTCAGTCAAACCTGAGGCAAAGTATAAACATGAAAGTAAGACTCAGTACTCTGATTCAAAAACACACCCAGTCTAAAGGAGACTTGCAGCCTATTTCTACTTCTACACCTTACAGGCTTTCCATCTGGCAAATCCAAGGTACAGATCCAGATGTTGCACACTTAAGTTTGGTACTTCTATAGTGAATATCCATATGTGGCACACAGCAAATCTGGTACTGCCACAGAAAATATCCAGAGGTGGTACACTGTAGCATGGTATTTCAATGCAATATATCCAAATGTGACACTCTGATGTCTCATAAAGATGCTGCTGCACATTACCTTCTAGTATTTTAATAGTATATAGCCTAATGTGGCACCTTGCCACCTGATATATATTGTGATGCAACTCTTTGAGGTTTCGTTCCCTGATGGTGTGTGGCCTAATGTGGTACATTGACTTCTGGTATTCCCATGTTCTTAAAAAAAAAATATATATATATATATATCAATCAAAATTCAAAGACGCTCCTTCCAACTGCTGTGGGACCCGTGGGAGGTGGCGCACACGCCGGCGGAGCACGCCGGAAATAGTCCTCAATTCCAAAAAAGTCAATTACGTGCGCTCTCAGTGCCAATAATTCCAACAGAGAAAGTAAACGGCAAAGGGTGTTTAAACACAACGCGTTTCAACTACAAGAGTCTTGATCACGTATATATTATATATATATACACACAATATATATTCAAGAAAAGACTAAAAACCCTGCTGTTTACTTAATCGGTAATTTCACCCAGTTCCTTCAATACTGGCTTTTCGCGCAGGGACACTCAAGAGTAGCCGTGCACGCTATAAATCACTGTAACATAACATAACATATATATATATATATATAGATAGATATATATACATATATTTATTTATTTTAGTGTTAGCCTGGTCTTTAACGTTCAGTAGTTCCTGAGAAAATTAGAGTTAAAAGTACATAAATATCTATGGCCGGGGAGGATCCGCGGACCCTACACGTACCGTAAGCGCACCCTCCCCGAACCGAGCGCGCACCCTCCCGATCGCGCGCTGTATGCTAATTGGCTGTCGAGTGTCTGTCTACATTCGAAACCAGGAACTGTTGGTGGCCATTTTCTGCCTCTGTAGAAGCAAGGGGAAAAAGAGTGTAAAACATATAAAGGGGGCAGAGTGGAAATACTCTGACCCTCTAGAGGTGCTTAGGTAGTCCCAGAAGGACCCCCTTGGACCCCCTTTTTTTTAAACGGCGAAATGCGCGCACGGTGCGCGCATCCTATCGCGTTGGGTGCGCGGATCCACGGATTTGTTTTTTTAAAAGACAAGACATCATTGGTTGTATGACTACTTTGTACACTGAAAGGTAGGGTGTATATTTCTGTTTTTTAAAGGTATGATTCTTATTGGTTAACAAAAACAGATTGTAAGGAACATTATATATGATAAGCTGATATGTTGAAAAGTGAAGCATACTTCCTCTCTTGTGTAGCAACATTGTGTGCTGAACTTCTGACCTGTGTGCTCAGTGCAGTGTTCCATGACCTGTTTCTATGGTAACAGGCAGAAGGCAGATTGGGGGAAGGGTTGAAATGTATTTCAGTTGGAAAGGGTTGAAATGTTTAACCAATAGAAATGTGTGTTTGCTTTTGAGTTTATGTGTGAAGGATTGTGATTTGATGTTTACATGTATATGTGTGGAAAATGAAAGGGAAACTTTTCCATTCTTTGTTTTTGCTGAGAGGTGCACAGTGCAGAGATTCTGTAAAAGAAAATATGGTGAGTGACTGATATACTTCTTAATCTACAAAAGAACTTGAAAGATGAGTTATTTAATTGTGAGGGGATGTATGTAGACTATTTTGATTTTAATCAGACTAATGTATTTCTCCTGCTAAAGTGTAGGGAGTACTTTTTTTCTCTACAATCTTATTGACAGTGTGTGTGCATGTAGAAACCATTCTGTGATAAGCATTTGTGTTTTTCATGTGTTTGCAGACAGATAACTGTGCTGTTTTTATATTTTGGTAGAATTAGAAACCAGTAATTGTTTATGAATTTGTGAAATGAGTTATGTTATGTTTCTATACTAAAATGTAGTACTTCTTCTAGATGAAGAAATGTGTTTTGGTATAGTGCAAGGGATAGTGTTGTTTGTCTAGAATCACACAGTGAGTATGTGTGAATTTGGGAACCACTGTGAGAGAAGCATTTGGTAACATCGTGTATTTGCTGACAGATAACTGTTTTAAAACCGGTCATGTTGTCAAGTTTTAGTAGCATTAGAAGCCAGTCTTTGCTTATGCTGTGATTAAATGAGTCAGGCTTTGACACAAAAGTGCAGTCCTGAAATATGAAGATTGTATGCAGTTCCCTTACCACTTCCACAGTAGTGAATGATTTTTGGTAAACTCCTAAGTATAGTGGTTGTTGGCTAGAATCACACTGTGAGTCTGTGTGTATTTGGGAACCACTGTGAGAGAAGCATTTGGTAGCATCGTGTATTTTTTAGCAGATAACTCTTTTTAAACCTGTCACGTTGTCAAGTTTTAGTAGCATTGGAAGCTAGTCTTTGCTTATGCATTGATAAAATAAGTCAGGGTTTGACACTAAGGTGCAGTACCATGTACTATTCTCTTCACTGTGGCAGAACTGAAAATTTTAAAGTTTTACCCAAGCACTGTCCTAGAAGTAGTCTGATGATTTAGTCAGTTTCTAAGAACCAAATAGACTGCTTCAAATGTCTATGCAGTATGCATGTAGTGTTCTAACATACTATATACTTGTCTTTTACACCTTCAATTCCCTAGTCAGTATCCATACACTTCCAGGAAACACCCTGTCACTCCTGTTGCAGTCCTCTAGTGACCCATTCAACACCATGTACTAATCTATTCACTGTGCCAAACCCCAAACACTTATAAATTCACCAAGACACTCTCTCTTTCCAGTACTCTAATGATTCAGTCACTGCCTAAGTATTCATGCACTGAGTCAGGCCTTAGCACATGGACTTCTTCAAACCCCTATCCACTATGCATGCAGTCCTCTAACCACCTACACACTTGTCTTTCACACCTTCAATTCCACAGTCAGTATCCATACACTTCCAGCAAACACCCTGTCACTCCCCTTGCACTCCTCTAGTGACCCATTCAGCATCATGTACTAATCCATTCACTGCGCCAAAACCCAAACCCTAATAAATTCACCCAGGCACTCTCCTTGCAGTACTCTAATCATTCAGTCAGTACCAAAGTACTCATCCAGTGACCCAGGCCTTAGCATATGGACTGCTTCAAACCCCTATCCGCTATGCATGCAGTCCTCTAACCACCTAGATAATTGTCTTTCACACCTTCAGTTCCCTAGTCAGTATCCATACATACCAGGAAACACCCTGTCACTCCCTTTGCAGTCCTCTAGTGACCCATTCTGCATCATGTACTAATCCATTCACTGTACGAAAACTCAAACACTTATAAATTCACCAAGATACTATCTTTGCAGTACTCTAATCATTCAGTCAGTGCCTAAGTATTCATGCACTGAGCCAGGCCTTAGCACATGGACTGCTTCAAACCCCTATCCACTATGTATGCAGTCTTCTAACCACTTAGACACTTGTCTTTCACACTTTCAATTTCCTAGTCAGTATCCATACAGTCCAGCAAACATCGTATCACTGCCTTTGCACTCCTCTAGTGACCCATTCAGTACCAAGTACTAATCCATTCCCTGTGCGAAAAGCCTAGCACTTATAAATTCACCTAGGCACTCTCCTTGCTGTACTCTAATCATTCAGTCAGTACCCAAGTAGTCATGCAGTGAGCCAGGCCTTAGTACATGGACTGCTTTAAATGCCTATGCAGTATGGATCCAGTCCTCTAATCACCTACACAGTTTTGCTTCACACCTTCAATTCCCTAGTTAGTATTCATACACTTCTAGCAAACACCCTGTCACTCACCCAGTGTGTCTCCTTATATTACTGTAATCATTTAGTCAGTTAGCATGTAGTGTTTTAGTGAGGTAGGCTTTAGGGCATGAACTGCTTCAAAGTAGTATGCACTATGCATGTAGTGTTTTAACCATCGTCACACTTGTAGTTCAGGGCTATAGTTTCTTAGTCAGTATTTATATAGAATGTGTTTGTACAGTAATGGAATAGTATAATTTTGAAAGTTATTAATATACATTTATTTGTGATTCTTTTTTACAGATACAGAACAGGAGAGTTTCTCATCTGTTTGCACTCTTCTCGTGCAAGATTGTTTGGATGAAGGGTCCTTAGGTGTTTCATTATACTTGCTGTGCCGCATGAGTATTTTTTGTTAGGTTCCCCTCGTAACAGAACTCTTTTGAAAATCTTGTGCATGAGAAAGGTGGCATTGGTCTTTGTTTGCCCCTCGAGAAAAGTAGAAAATTTCCACATCACTGAAGGAAAACGTTGTGGGCGTGGTGCATCCTGCAAAAATTCATCTTTAGATTTGGTGATTATTTTAAAGCGACATCATTTACAGTTTTTGTAAGTTAAAGTTAAAAAATGTTCTTAGCTGTGTGCATTTCATGTATCTGTGATTTGTATTTTGAGAATGGCATGTTGTTTTTTTTTTAACAATCTTTGACATTGTGTTTTAATTGCCCGCTGTTAAGTGATGAGTACGATTGAAATCACTATTTTTAGTGAAATTTAATATATTCTGAGAACAGCAAAACAGGCAAAAAAATTACTTTGTGGAAATTATGCTGTGTTATAAAAAATTTATTATTACATGTTATAATTTTTTTTTCCTTTTCTTTCACAGATCCAAATTTTAAAATAAGCAATTTATATGAATTTATATTTGAATGAAACACAGAAAAAAATGTATACCATTTTTTATTCCTATTACTGTGAAGGTAAGTTTAACTAAGTCTCAATATGCAGAATGAAGAGGTCTGCAAGAAGCTACAAAGTTGAAACACGTTTCTAAAAATACTCTGTTTATGTAGTTTTGAAATCTGACCATAATCAGATATCATGTGACCTGCAAAAAAAGAGATTTGAGGGGTTGATAATATATCCCATTTTAGCTATTGAAGGACCGCAATCATTTCAACCATTCTTCTTTGAACATCTTTGCAGACAAATCTCTGTGCTTACCTTCTATCATTCGCAAGGAAATTTAAAAACGGAAATATGTCACTTTTTGTAACATAGTTATTGTGCAAGATACTCTTTCATATTTACAAAGAGAGGAAAAGGCACTCTGTGCACTTTTTATACTCCTTGTAAATATAACCTCATCATGCACACCACTTTGTGTTGAAAGGGTGTTCTATAAGTGTTGTTGTGCATGATTGCACTTAATACTCATAGAACAAGACACATGTCTAGATTTATCAGAAATCATAAATCTCGATATGTGTGTGAATGCTGCACCATTCTAAAATTGGTGTAGGAAAGCACAACAAGAAGAATTGTTTTAATTACTCCACATTTTTATATCTTCAATGCATGCTGAAATGTGCAGCATACATTGAAGGAGAAAAATGCATTTTCTCATTGTTTTTGTGCAGGAAGGTGTGTCTTCCTGTAGAAAATCAAACAGCACATGACACAGATATCCTTGCACTATGGTGCAAGGGTGCCTGTGTCACCACATGGCTGCAGTTTAAGCAGCCGTGCAGAGAGAAGCATAGATTTGCAACATATTTATATACATATGTTGCATCCCTGTGCTTCGGAAGTACTACAGCACACTGCAGTTAAAGAGGTTACTGTGTGATGCTGCAGCACTTCCTCAGACTTCTGCACTTATACATTCACCATACGCTACTAATGCATTCATTCAGTCAATTACGTACTACACATACATTCATCTAAAGTAACACTAACAAAGAAATGTAGCTCTTTTTTTAAACCAGGAAAGTTAGTTCTTAAAAGAACTTTTATTTTTCTTCTTTCTTCTGTTATAATTTTTGTTGGGTTTTCTGAACAATTTTTAATTTTTTTGGGTTTTTCTGCAAAAAAAAAAGAAAAACCAAAACAGGAGAAACCAAACAATGAACTTCAGGGAACAATAAAAAAACTAAAAAAAAAATAGCAAATGTGACTTTCTTGCCGGCGGTAGATCAGATCGATCGACTGCTCACCAAAGCACAAAGTCTTATTGCACTTAGTGCAGAGCACTTTTAAAAATTGAAATTGAGGACGGATGTCCAAGGTTTGGGCTGATGGATGCACTCTTGATGTGCTCGGCTGCGATGAGGTGGATGGCGCAGGAGCAGGAGTGTTTCTCATCCATCGGCACTCTTCTTGTGCAAGATTGTTCGGATGAAGGGTCCTCATGTGCTTCATCATACTTGCCGTGCCGCAAGAGTATTTCTTGTTAGGATCCCCTCGCGACAGGACTCTTTTGCAAATCTTGCACGTGACCAAGGTGGCATTGGTCTTATTCTGCCCCTCGGGAAAAGTAAAAAATTTCCACACCACTGAATAAAAACGTTTTTTGGGTGGTGCCTCCCGCAAAAATTCATCCTCAGAAGTATGAGGTGATGCAGGTGATGCCTGCTGCCCTGAAGCCATTTTTGGTTGAAAAAAGTTAGAGCTAAGTGTAAACTTAGTCTAAAAAATCTTCTTCTCTCCAAAGAGATGGTGCTCTAAAGAAGGTCAAAGAAGAATGATTGAAATGGGTGGGGTCTTTCAATAGTTAGAAGAGGAAGTGTAATGAACCAATCAAATCTCTTTTTTTGCAGGTCACATGGGAACCACGCATCCTGCGCGTACGCAGCACGCACCCAGCACGCATCCGCGAAATTGAATAAAAAAAAATTATAGGATTAGATGTAAAAATATTTTAGTTTTAAGACTAGTTTAGAGTTTGTCTTCAATTAATATTCACATGAAATACATACATATGTTTTTTTAAATGATAAATACTTCGCGGGATCCGCGCACCCACCGCGTCATAGATGCAGATGACGCATCGCGGAAGCGCGTAAACGTCGCGTTAAGTACATCGAACGTCTCGCGTATAGGCTGGGTGTCGCGTACCGGTCACATTGCGATCGCGCACTAAACACGTACCCAACGCATACCATGCGCGGATGCTATCGCGTAGGGATCGAGAACGGTGCGCATAGGGTGCGCGGATCCAAAAACATTGAAAAAAATATATAAAATACAGTTTTGAACCTATAGTTAAAAAAATATTTTGACAAACATAAAAAAATATGTTTGAAAAACCCATTAAGTTCAAATAATACTTTTTTATTTTTAAAAGAATTAATTGAAAAAATAAGTTTAAAAAATGGTGATAAAAAACTATTTAAAAAGAAGATAATTAATTAAATTGACACACTGAATTTGAAAAATATAGAAATCCAATCAAAATCATTAAACATGATATGTTCAGAGATAAGTTATAGATAGGAATTAGCATTTAAAAAACCTTTGAAATTCACTGAAAAAACCATAGGTTTCATGCACGTTATAGTTAGGAATTGGCATTTAAATAACCTTTGAAATTCACTGAAAAAACCAAAGGTTTCAGGGGCATTATAGTTAGGAATTGGCATTTAAAAAACCTTAGAAATTCACTAAAAAAACCATAGGTTTCAGGGGCGTTATAGTTAGCTGGACATTTCCCTCGTACAAACCCTAGAAATTCCCCTGTTATAGTTAGTTCAGCTAACTATAACTCACGCCCCCGCAATGCACTGCTGATGACGTCACATATTACATCACTCATGACATGGTTAGTGACATCACTGATGACATCACTGATGACGTCATCCATGTGATAAATTAGTGCATCTTCTCACACCCTAATATAACCTTTGATACACCGGCTCAAAATTTTAGACGGCCATTTTGAAAACCATAGATACTCCAATACCAATAACTACATACCCACTCATTGACTCTTAGGACTACATACACCTCCACTCACTCACCTGTTCAGTCACTCATACTTACAGTCACTCCGTACAAGACTATCATATGCATTTATACACCTATATAGACACTCACACACCGCCAATCATCCATTGAGGTACTGACACACCTAGTCAGTTGTGCAAATAATTAAACAGTCCAATTTACTCACCTATACAGTTAAACACACTCAAGTTCACTTACTCATAAAAATACTAACAAATACTGACACTCTTATACAATTACTAATACAAGCACACACTCATCCATACAGGCACTCCCTCAATCACACACTCTCACATATAGATAGTTCTATACTCTTACACACATATACACTGCGTTTCACATATGTAGTTACTGACACATGTACAACTGAGATATACATTCAATCACTAACACACTCATACATACACTCACCCAACCATACAGTCCATCACAGTTGCACTCTTAAAACCATGCACCATAGAATCACCCACTCACACATCTATGCACAGAGTCACACTCACCCTACCCACACAAACACTCAGGCACCCGTACAGATACTCAGACAACCAATCAATAACCCATATAGACACTCATATAGCTATTCACAAAACCATGCAGCCACTTATACACCAACACACAGATACATACAGACATTCACACAGTTTAGTCACTAGTCTGCAGTAAGATACATTTAATGACTCACTTATAGAGTCAGTTACGCACCTAGAAAATCACCCATTCACACACTTATACACCCACTCATTCTTCCATAGGCCTTTCACTATAAATATATAAAACATATTTAAACTTTTAAGAAAAACACACATTCACTGGATGATGTCATCAGTGATGTCATTTGAGATGTCTTCAGTGATGTCATCAGTGATGTCACTGACCATGTCATGAGTGATGTAATATGTGACGTCATCACCAGTGCATTGCAGGGGCGCGAGTTATAGTTAGCTGAACTAACTATAACAGGGGAATTTCTAGGGTTTTGTATGAGGGAAATGTCCAGCTAACTATAACGCCCCTGAAACCTATGTTTTTTTAGTGAATATATATATATATATATTCACTGAAAAAACCATAGGTTTCACACACGTTAAAGTTACGAGTTAGCATTTAAAAAACCTTGCAAATTCACTTAAAAAACCATAGGTTTCACACATGTTATAGTTAGCTGGACATTTCACTCGTAAAAAACCAATGAAATTCCCCCGTTATAGTTAGTGCAGGCAACTATAACTCACGCGACCGCAATCCTCTGCTGATGACGTCAGATATTACATCACTGTATTTAGACACTTATTTACCCATGTCTTTTTCCATTAATCTTTAGCTATACATATATTACAAATATTTATTTTTCATAAAGACACATATGTCATCAGTGATGTAATATCTGACGTCATCAGCAGAGGATTGCGGTCGCGTGAGTTATAGTTGCCTGCACTAACTATAACGGGGGAAATTCATTGGTTTTTTACAAGTGAAATGTCCAGCTAACTATAACATGTGTGAAACCTATGGTTTTTTAAGTGAATTTGCAAGGTTTTTTAAATGCTAATTCGTAACTTTAACGTGTGTGAAACCTATGGTTTTTTCAGTGAATTTGTACGGTTTTTTAAATGCTAAGTTATGTATTTATTAATTTTTTTTTCCAGGTTTTTCACCGTGCGCGCACCGAGCGCCCACGGTTCGCAGTGCGTGCCATGCGCGCGCGGTGCGCGCACCTCGCGATTTAAAAAAAATATATATTGTTTTCTCCCTTGGGGGTCCTTCTGTGACCCCCTGACCAAGGCTAGGGGGTCAGGAACTGTCCACTCTGCCCCCTTTTCACGTTCTCCACCTTTTTTTTTCACCCCATCAGACTGCGAGAGACAAAATGGTGGCCGACACTTCCTGGTTTCGACCGATTCGAATGTTTACCGACATCTATCAACCAATCAGAATTGCGCTCGCGCACGGCAGGGTGCGCGCACAGTGCGCGCACGGTGCGCGAGTATAGATATTGATATGCTTTTAAATGCTATTTTCTCAGGAAATACTGAACAGTTTTACACCAGACCTGCAAAAGGCACTTCCTTGACCTTATGGCTACCTTTCACGTAATTCTGTTCAGCCGTTCGGCTGTAGCTGCGACTAAAGGTCCTATGGGAAAATGCATGCGGAAAACGCGTTTTGGGACCCCCTTTTTTCTCAGCCCCCGCTTGACGAATCACCCCGAGACTTTCAGGGTAGGAGCTGAACGGAGCGCCCCATTAGTTTTGAAAATTTCGCGAGGATTTGTCAACCGGCGCCAAAGTTATTCAAAATAGAATTTTGAGATTTCCTATGGAAACTAGGTTGTAACTATAACTATCTACTGGCGACCGCCAGTAGATAATATATATATATATATATATATATATATATATATATATATATATATATATATATATATACAAAAAAGAAGCAGAGAACTCTGGGTAGTTCTCAAGTTTAGGTGGAAAGCAGCTCCTGTATAGAGCACTCTCAACACCAGCGACACTCTAGATCTGCTCACCTCAAAAGTCTGCTTTTCTATCAAAGTTTTTAAGCATAGGATTAGCACAGTGCCATCCACGCCGAGATAGAAAAGGACTAGGGGGCAGATTTACAAGAAAGTGACGCATCTGTACAGGTGCGTTACTTACCCTGCGCCACCCTTAGAAACCCTTGCGCCACCATAGATGCGCCATATTTACAATTCGGTGCACTATGGCGCAAGGATTGACAGATGTGTCAGAAATTCTGACGCATCTGTTGGTGGAAAAGTCACGCATTGCTGGAGTCGTGTCGCAAGCACGACGCAACTCCAGCAATGCGTGTTGAGGCCTATTCCCACAACACTGCGTCACTACTTACGCCTGCTTGAAGCAGGCGTAAGGTTTTGACGCAGTGGTCTCCTAAAAGTGGCGCAGTGAAATCTTGTAGATTTCACTGAGTCACTTTTACGAGGACTTCCTGCGTGGGAACGCCCACCCTGCATACATTATACCTGACGCAGGTATAATGTGACGCAGGGCTTTACAACGTGACGCATCTCCCTAGATGCGTCACGTTGTAAATAGGCCGCATTTTTTGTGCCGCTGTTGTGTCAAAACAGTAACGCAACTGCAGCACAAAAGTCACGCAAGGGGCTTGTAAATCTGCCTCAAAGTCTTTTGCCTTTTCCTACAGCAAAGTCTTTAAGCATAGGACTAACACAGTGCTGTCCTTGCCGAGCTGTAAAATGACAAAAGCCATTTACCACTCCAGGCACAATATTACTGCTTTGAATTGGTAAAATACCAACCAAGCTAACCTGAAATAAGATAAAGCAACCCCTGACACAGTGTTTCGCTCTAATTAGAGCTCTTCAGAGAGGTATAGCTTTGTCCAGACACAAGGGAGCACCCAGTATAAGTCAAAGAAATACCCTTTCAGGCATAGAGTGACGAATAAATTATGCAAAAAAGAAGCAGAGAACTCTGGGTAGTTCTCAAGTTTAGGTGGAAAGCAGCTCCTGTATAGAGCACTCTCAACACCAGCGACACTCTATGTCTGCTTTTCTATCAAAGTTTTTAAGCATAGGATTAGCACCGTGCCATCCACGCCGAGATAGAAAAGGACAAAGTCTTTTGCCATTTCTACAGCAAAGTCTTTAAGCATAGGACTAACACAGTGCTGTCCTTGCCGAGCTGTAAAATGGCAAAAGCCATTTACCACTCCAGGCACAATATTACAGCTTTGAATTGGTAAAATATCAACCAAGCTAACCAGAAATGAGTAAAAGCAACCCCTGACACAGTGTTTCGCTCTAATTAGAGCTCTTCAGAGAGGTATAGCTTTGTCCAGACACAAGGGAGCACCCAGTATAAATCAAAAAAATACCCTTTCAGGCATAGAGTGACGAATAAATTATGCAAAAAAGAAGCAGAGAACTCTGGGTAGTTCTCAAGTTTAGGTGGAAAGCAGCTCCTGTATAGAGCACTCTCAACACCAGCGACACTCTAGATCTGCTCACCTCAAATGTCTGCTTTTCTATCAAAGTTTTTAAGCATAGGATTAGCACAGTGCCATCCACGCCGAGATAGAAAAGAACAAAGTCTTCAAAGTCTTTAAGCATAGGACTAACACAGTGCTGTCCTTGCCGAGCTGTAAAATGACAAAAGTCATTTACCACTCCAGGCACTATATATATATATATATATATATATATATATATATATATATATATATTTGCAAGCACTCTTACGCTCCGCGATTCTGCCGCCAGCCACGGAAAAAGAGCACGGACCACAGTTCTTGAAGATCGAAGATTTTTAATGTCCTTAAGTTACATCCTGGTAGCAGCCATTACGCGTATATATATATATATATATATATATATATATATATATCTAAAGGCTGTTCAATTCTCCACATGTGGCCAACAGCCCACATGTTGCTATCCTCTGTGGACACCCGACCCACCTTGTGTTTTTTATATATTATTTTAAAACATTTTGCGGATACCACAGTACTATATCTGTTTCCACTGCACAAGCTTCACCTCCATGGTACCATATTAGCACACAAGCTCTCCCCAGTGAAGCTTGCATGGTATCACTGCCCCATGAGAGTAAGACTTGAGCGTCTGCTCCAATGGGACTACCTTAGTACTTCATGGGAGGGCTGCCCTGAGCCCGTGGGAGTACCACGGTGCCCACAGCAGAATATTTTTTTCTTTTTTGCCCGGGGGGGGGGGGGGGTCCCTCTGGGAACCAGCCATCTAGATTTACCCACCTTATTACCCCTCAAGCCCAAACCGAGCAAATTGCAAATCACAAAAAGCACACTTTCTGAGTACAGTTCTAACTTTTTACTAAATTTGGCAAATTCTGTGTAATTCAATTTATCTGTTTTTTTTACATTTGAGGACAAAATCCTATGGGAATCAACAGGGGAAAACACTGTGTTGGAACCCCACCCTTATTTCTTGGCCCCGCTTGAAAGATCGGCACAAAACTTTCCTGGAAGGACTGAGGCGGATGACCCTTTTTACGGATAGTTTCATGCAGATATGTCAACCTGCGGCAAAGTTATTAACAAGCAAAAGACGCTCTTTTTGTTTTTTTGTTGCGGATTTTATATAGCGCGAACTCGACCCGAAGGTATTGGAGCGCTTTACATGAGCACCGGTTACGTTACACAATCATGCACGGGGAGATTTAGGGGCATATTTACAAGGCAGCGATAAAAAATTATCGCCGGTTTCGGCCGAAAAGCGGCGATAATTTTATCGCCTAATTAGCAAGGCTACTCTAATGCGTGAAACCTTGCTTTAGCGTGGGGATTCCTAACACCCAGCCTTGCATCTCTAATGAGATGCAAAGTGGGCGTTCCTGACCTAACATGACAGGAGAAATGTCGCTAAGCGACATTTCTCATATCATCAAGCCCCACGCTATGAAGCATAGCGGCAGGAAATGTAGCGATAACCCCTGTTATCGCTACTTTCCTTACGCCTGCTTCAGGACTGACTTAGCCATGATATCCTATGGAAGGTGGATATCATGGCTAAGTTTGTGAGTACCTATCAGCAAGCTAACGCCACACTACGTGAGATTATCGCTGGGTTTCCAGCGATAATCTCACGTTAGGCAGTTAGCGTGAGGATTTTTATCGCTGATAAGATAAGCGTTGCTAATAGCACGCTATCTCAGCGATAAAAATCCACGTTACCCGGCGATAATTATCCTCACGCTAAGAGCGCTGAGCGATAATTATCGCCAGGTGTTGCTGATATGCCCCTAAGTGATTTGCCCAGAATCACAGGATGTGGATGCGGCCCGAGGCTCGAACCCTGTTTTCCAGCACCAAAGTCGGCAGTCTAGCCGACGGACCACATCCTCTCCCCTATGGAAACTATGACTACACAGTGATGGCAGCCACTGTGTAATAAATGTATATGTATATGTGTGTGTGTATATATATCTGTTGGAAACGCCCACTCCCACTCCGCAGGGTGGTGGTGGACTCCCCGAACACACTGTGGTAGCTTGGCTCGAGTGGTCAGGAAACAGGCGCAGTGCTAAGCATACAATATACCCATACAATAACCATGCGTGCATCCGTTCCAAAAACGACTCTACACCGTAAAAATTATGAAAATATTCTTTCTTTATCTTTTTCTCTTAGTTGCTGATTGGAAAAATAAATAGGTCAATCACAATATACAAGTTTCAATTAGTGCAGGTCAAATAAATATTGGCTGTTTGATGAAATAAATAGGGGTGATCATAAATAACAGGGCATAAATACAAGTGCAATATATACAGACAATTAAATACTTTGAGGCAATAAATACTGTACCAATAAATATTGTACACCAACAAGTCCTGTGGACCTATAAATATAGTGCAGCAATAAATAGGTAAAAACTCAATAAATACAGTATCCCCAATAAATAATTAAAAGTATACAGCAACCCTCATATAATCAGATGACACTTCAATTCTTAAGGGCTGATATGGCCCAGGCACAGCTTGTAGGGTTGTGGAAGGCTTGAGGGGGGCTACTCCCTGGCTGGGACAAGGCTGAGGCCTAATCTAAGGTAGATCAAAGGGGGGAATACCAGTGCCCTGGCTTTCTCTCTCCACACAACCTCTCTAGGTTAGTCCCAGTTCACCCCAGGCACAGTCAGGTGGGTTTCAGCACCTCCCTAGCCCCTTAGAGCAGTCTCTCAGGTCTCCACAGGGCCTTAGGCGCCCTCTACTCCACTTACTGCCCTTTTTCTGATGTTCCGACGCCGCTGGAGTCGTGTCGACGCCGTGAGGCGGTTCCGGTTCGGTCTCGGCGGCCTCGGCACAATGTCAGTTCTTTGACGACGCCGGCAGGCGGTTCCGGTCCGATGTCGGTGGCCTCGGTTCGATCTCGACCTCCGATTCGACGGCGTCGGGCAGTCTCTTCACGATGTCGACTTCGGGCGGCTCCGGTCCGATGGCGCTCTCGGCTCCGATGACGTCGGCCGGCCTGGCCTCGATGTCGACTTCCGGCGACTCCGGGGTGCGATCCTCACCCCCGACCTCCGGTGCTCCTCCTCACAGGCTCCGGGCGACTCCGGAGTGCGATCCTCACTCCCGACCTCCGGTGCTCCTCTACCTCGGTCTCCGACGACTCCGGAGGGCGGACTTCACTCCTCCGATGACGCCGCTCGCTCGACCTCGGTTCACTTCCTTCTCGACCTCTGGTATTCCTCACGACCTCCGTCGGCGCCCTCTCACGACCTCAGGCGGCTCCGGGTACGACGTCTGCTACTTCAGTCAGCGCCGTTTCTCCAGGGAAACCAGTTCTCAGGTCAGAATCTTGCTGTTTTCTTGGTTCTAAGGCCTGTTCCTGCTGTCCAGGTCCTTAGGATAAGTTTCTTCTGTCTTCTTCCCACACAGGGCTATAGGCTGGGATCCATCAGTAGGGACAAGTATCAAGGGTGGGTTTATGGACCCCACTCCAGGCACAAGTTTCCACCCCTGCTGCTTCACTCCTTCCTCCTTCACTGTTGTGCTCCTCTCTCTTCACCAGTCAGGTGCCAACTGCCAGCTCCAACTGCCAACTGCCTCTCTTATCCTCCCAACATTCTAAACGGTCTCCAACTGTCACAGAGTTCTGGAATCTCCTGGAATGTTCTGGAAGGTGCTGGTAGGTTCCAGTGGATGCTGGTGATGTCACAGGTGGCCACCATTTTGTGCTCCAGGCCCTCAGACAGAAGTTTCAGGGGTAGCTAAAATGGCTCCCTGAATCTGTAGCAACACTACAAAAAAGTCTGGTGGTTCCCAAAAAGGAAAAATTCAAACAGGGTTTGAGGCAAAAGTGGGACAAAATAAATAATGATGAGGAGGGACCACCCAAAGGGCTGACAGGTCTAACACGCGTCCCCCCCAGCTGAAAGTGGGGAGAGCTACCCAACCCCTTGGGAGTTCTCATCACTAAGGCGGAAATACCTTGAGAGACCGTCTGCATTGGCGTGGTCCACTCCAGGCCGATGTTCCACCTGAAAGTCCATCCCCTGTAGGGAAATAGACCACCTCAACAACTTGGGATTCTCCCCCTTCATTTGCATCAGCCAACGAAGGGGTCGGTGGTCGGTCTGAACTAGGAAGTGCGAGCCAAACAGGTATGGCCGCAACTTCTTCAGAGCCCATACCACTGCAAAGGCTTCACGCTCTATTGCACTCCACTTCTGTTCCCTGGGAAGTAGTCTCCTGGATAGGAAGACCACGGGTTGATCCAGACCCTCTTCGTTGAGTTGCGATAACACTGCCCCAATGCCATGTTCTGATGCATCTGTCTGGACAATGAACTTCTTGGAAAAGTCTGGGGCCCTTAAGACCGGGGCCTCGCACATGGCTTTCTTCAATTTCTCAAAGGCTTGCTGACAAGCCTCCGTCCAGACTACCCGTCGAGGTTGTTTCTTGGACGTGAGCTCCGTGAGAGGGGCTACGATGGTACCGTACCCCTTCACGAAGCGGCGATAGTATCCCGTGAGGCCCAAAAATGCTCGGACCTCAGTCTGTGTCTTGGGGGGTTCCCAGGCCATGATGGCCTCGATCTTCGCCTGGAGGGGTTGCACCGTTCCCCTACCCACCAAGTGTCCAAGGTACACTACCGACCCCTGCCCGATCTGGCACTTGCTGGCCTTGATCGTCAATCCAGCTTGTCTCAGGGCCTGGAGAACAGCTTGCAGGTGACGCAAGTGATCCTCCCAGCTGTTACTGAAGACGGCTATGTCATCCAGATAAGCAGCAGAGAAACTCTCCATTCCGGTGAGGATCTGGTTTACCAGGCGCTGAAACGTGGCAGGTGCGTTCTTGAGCCCAAAGGGCATCACACAGAACTGGTAGTGGCCATTGGGCGTGGAGAAGGCTGACCTTTCCCTTGCTCCATCAGTCAAAGAGATCTGCCAGTACCCAGAGGTAAGGTCAAAGGTACTTAGATATTGGGCAGCTCCCAGCCGGTCAATTAATTCATCCGCCCTAGGGATCGGATGTGCATCAGTCTTTGTCACTGAATTCAGTCCCCGGTAGTCCACACAGAACCTCAGTTCTGGTTGGGCACCCGGTGGTGCAGCTTTCGGTACTAACACCACCGGACTGGACCAGGGGCTGCTAGAAGGTTCAATCACTCCTAGCTCCAGCATCTTAGTGACTTCACTATGAATGCTGGCCTTCACCTTGTCTGACATCCGGTAGATCTTGGACTTCACAGGTGGGCTGTCTCCTGTGTCCACGTCATGGACGCACAGGTGAGTCCTACCCGGGACAAGGGAGAACAACGCAGAGTACTGCCCCAGGGCCTGGCGACAGTCCTCCTGCTGTTCAGGAGTTAGAGATGGGGAGAGAATCACTCCCTCCACCGACCCATCCTTTTCCTGAGACGCAAACAGATCAGGGAGAGGCTCGCTTTCCACGTCCTCTCCTCCGTCAGTCACCATCATCAAGATGACTTCGGGCCTCTCGTGGTGGGGTTTGAGGCGGTTGGCATGCAGCACCCGCAGGGGCTGACGAGGGGTCTTCAGGTCCACCAAGTAGGTAGCCTTACCCTTCTTCTCCAACACCTCAAAGGGTCCTGACCAGCGATCCTGGAGGGCACTAAGCTCTCCTGGTTCGATCACCCACACCTTCTGGCCAGGCTCCAACTCCACCGGGTGAGCGTTGTGGTCATACCACGCCTTCATTACTGCTTGGCTGGCTTCCAAGTTGTCAGAAGCTTGCTTCCACAACTTAGCCATTTGGCTCCGGAAGGCCAGCATGTAGCTCACCACATCCTGGGGGAGCTTTCTGGGAGTTCTTTCCCATCCGTCTCTCACCAGGTTAAGAGGTCCACGTACAGGGTGCCCATACAGAAGCTCGAAGGGGCTGAAGCCCACTCCCTTCTGTGGCACTTCCCTGTAGGAAAAAAGTAAACAGGGTAGGAGGACGTCCCATTTCCTCCGCAGGCTTTCAGGCAGACTTCTGATCATGCCTTTTAAGGTTTTGTTAAACCTTTCCACTAGACCATTGGTCTGGGGGTGGTAAGGAGTTGTGAACCGATAGGTCACTCCACACTCCTTCCACATTGCCCGCATATATGCTGACATGAAGTTGGTCCCCCTGTCGGACACAACTTCCTTGGGAAAACCCACTCGGGTAAAGATTCCCATCAGGGCCCTAGCCACAACAGGTGCTGTTATGGTCCTCAGAGGTATTGCCTCTGGGTACCGTGTGGCATGATCCACCAGAACCAGGATAAACCTGTGACCAGCTGTAGTTGGTGGATCTAATGGACCCACAATGTCGATGCCCACCCTTTCAAAGGGGGTGCTAACGACAGGGAGTGGTTCCAGGGGAGCTTTCAGCTTCACCCCTGTTTTCCCACTGGCTTGGCAAGACACACATGTCCGGCAGTAGGTATCGGACGACACTTTCATCTGAGGCCAATAAAAGTGGGGGACAAGACGGGCGAAGGTCTTGTCTTGCCCCAGGTGTCCTGCCAATGGTATCTCGTGAGCCAACTCTAAAAGGAAGGCTCGATAACGTTGAGGAACTACCAAGGCTCGTGACGATCCATGTAGGGGTGCCTTGGGTTCACTGTAGAGGAGGCCATCCTCCCAGTAAACACTGTAGTTCCCTTCAACGTTCCCTGCTGCCTGGGCTTCGGCCTGTCGCCTCAGCCCCTCAAGGGTAGGGCACTCCCTCTGGCCCTGGCAGAATTCCTCCCTGGACGGGCCTCCCTCCACGTGCCACTCGGCCGGGATGGGTAGGTCCTCCAGGTTGGTAACGTCCCCCTCCGCAGACTCCTGGTCCACCACCTCCGGTGGCCTATCCGTCCTACGGGGTGGAGACGCCGAGGCAGGCTCCTCCTGTCCTCGGTTCTTCCCTTGACTGGCAGCTGGCTGGGCCTTTGTTCCAGGCTCCAGCCGGAATGAACTCCCTCTTCGGGTAGTCTCGGACCTTGTGCTAACACAGGCCCAGTCAGGTGTACCCAGCATCTCGGTGTGAGTCCGGTATTCCACCTCCTTCCAAGCGTTGTGCTCCATGTCATTGCCCAGCAGACAATCGACTGGCACGGCAGGGCTTACGGCAACTCGAAGTGAACCTGCAACCCCCCCCCATTCAAAGGGAACCTCGGCCACTGGATAGTGACCTGTTCTGCCGTCAGCCATCGCGGCTGGGTGGAGTACATCGGGAATTACCTGCTCTGGAGACACCAGTTGGCTACGCACCATAGTCATACTGGCTCCTGTGTCTCTCAGAGCCTCCCCTCTTTGGCCGTTGATGGTGATCCACTGCCCATACTTTGCGGTATTTGCGGGCACCTGGATCTTAGGAACCATCTCCCGTTCTCCCAGGGACACTAAAGTGACACCCGCCCACTCCCTTCCCTTAGTTAAGGGCATCTCCTCCCCGAGCACTACACTAGCTACTCCGGGGGGCTTTCCTCCAGTGGGAGGGGGTGATCGTTTCTGACACTTCGGATCTCCTTTATAGTGTCCAACGCCACCGCACTCATAGCAATGGACAACCCTTGGCTGCTGACTCTGGCCAGGATTAGGGTTTCTGGGTGGGTTAGCCTTAGAGGTGAATCCTGTTCCCTTCCCTTGGAAGTTATTTTGGGGGCCTTTGGAGAACTCCTTTTTCTTTTCCCCTCCTTCTTTCTTCTGGGGGGCGCCCTGTCCGGCCTTTTGAGTATCCCCTCCAGTCCCCCTTGTGGACACCCGGGTACTAGCCCAAATGTCCGCCTCCTCAGCAAGCTTCCGGGGACTGGTCAGCTTGCTATCCACCAGGTGTTGCCGCAGTTCAGGGAAACATTTCTCGAGCAGGTGTTCCTTCAGTACTAGGTCAAACAACTCCTCGTAGTTCCTCACTTCACTGCCCTGAATCCAACCTTCCATTGCCTTCTTCGCATAGTCCAGGAAGTCCACCCAATTCTGCGTGCCCAGCTTGTGACTACCCCTGAACTTCTGTCTGTACTTTTCAGGTGTTAGTCCAAACTTTCTGATGAGCGCCAGTTTCATGGTGGGGTAGTGGGTCCGCTCATCCTCCTCGAGGGCCAATAAAGCATCCCTACCACCTGGAGGCATGTACTTGTACAATCCCCCTCCCCAGTACTTCTCCGGAACCCCATGGGCCCTCAGTGAGACCTCATAGGCCGCTAGCCACTTGGCGATATCGTCGCCCACTCCATAGCTAGCCACTATGTCCTTTGGCAGGTATGGTTTAGATTCCCTGGTGATCTCTTGGGTTTGGCTGCCACCATTAGGAACAGGTTGTGCCCCGATTCTCAAGATCTGAAGATCTATTTCTTTCAGTCGCAATTCATGGGCCATCCTCTGCTCCTCCTTCTCCTTTTCCAGCCTTGCTAAGTCCCATGTGAGCTGTCTTTTCTCCCTCCGGTCCGTTAGCTCCACTTCAGACAAGCCACCGCTAGAGGCACGGCTGCCCCCCCTAGAAAGTGTCCTGGGCCCTGCTGACAGGTTCCCCACCTCAGGTTGGTACATCTCAGCCCCCTCGGGGTCAGGCTCTCCATCCCTGTCTTCCTCCTCAGCCTTGCTTTCTCGGCGTGCCTCCCCCCAAGCCCTTAAGCTGGTTTGGAGTGCACCCTTCTTTGCTCCTGGGGGACAGTACACCCCCTCCCGCTGGCAAAACTCCCTGAGTTGGGCCACAGTGTACGTTTCTAGATTTTCTAGTACAAACTCCATCTTGCCCACTCAGGTTAGAGGACAGGTTTTGTGCAGTAACAATGCAGGGGGGTACCTTTACTAATACCTCCTCCCACCACCAGAGTAAATTTGGAAAAAACAAAAACCCACAATTAGGAAGGCCGCTTTGAGAAAACTCCCGGTGTAGGCCTATGGACTACCCACAGTTATTGTTGAGTATATGTAGGCACAGCTCTATCCCACCACTGAACACCAATTTATGTTGGAAACGCCCACTCCCACTCCGCAGGGTGGTGGTGGACTCCCCGAACACACTGTGGTAGCTTGGCTCGAGTGGTCAGGAAACAGGCGCAGTGCTAAGCATACAATATACCCATACAATAACCATGCGTGCATCCGTTCCAAAAACGACTCTACACCGTAAAAATTATGAAAATATTCTTTCTTTATCTTTTTCTCTTAGTTGCTGATTGGAAAAATAAATAGGTCAATCACAATATACAAGTTTCAATTAGTGCAGGTCAAATAAATATTGGCTGTTTGATGAAATAAATAGGGGTGATCATAAATAACAGGGCATAAATACAAGTGCAATATATACAGACAATTAAATACTTTGAGGCAATAAATACTGTACCAATAAATATTGTACACCAACAAGTCCTGTGGACCTATAAATATAGTGCAGCAATAAATAGGTAAAAACTCAATAAATACAGTATCCCCAATAAATAATTAAAAGTATACAGCAACCCTCATATAATCAGATGACACTTCAATTCTTAAGGGCTGATATGGCCCAGGCACAGCTTGTAGGGTTGTGGAAGGCTTGAGGGGGGCTACTCCCTGGCTGGGACAAGGCTGAGGCCTAATCTAAGGTAGATCAAAGGGGGGAATACCAGTGCCCTGGCTTTCTCTCTCCACACAACCTCTCTAGGTTAGTCCCAGTTCACCCCAGGCACAGTCAGGTGGGTTTCAGCACCTCCCTAGCCCCTTAGAGCAGTCTCTCAGGTCTCCACAGGGCCTTAGGCGCCCTCTACTCCACTTACTGCCCTTTTTCTGATGTTCCGACGCCGCTGGAGTCGTGTCGACGCCGTGAGGCGGTTCCGGTTCGGTCTCGGCGGCCTCGGCACAATGTCAGTTCTTTGACGACGCCGGCAGGCGGTTCCGGTCCGATGTCGGTGGCCTCGGTTCGATCTCGACCTCCGATTCGACGGCGTCGGGCAGTCTCTTCACGATGTCGACTTCGGGCGGCTCCGGTCCGATGGCGCTCTCGGCTCCGATGACGTCGGCCGGCCTGGCCTCGATGTCGACTTCCGGCGACTCCGGGGTGCGATCCTCACCCCCGACCTCCGGTGCTCCTCCTCACAGGCTCCGGGCGACTCCGGAGTGCGATCCTCACTCCCGACCTCCGGTGCTCCTCTACCTCGGTCTCCGACGACTCCGGAGGGCGGACTTCACTCCTCCGATGACGCCGCTCGCTCGACCTCGGTTCACTTCCTTCTCGACCTCTGGTATTCCTCACGACCTCCGTCGGCGCCCTCTCACGACCTCAGGCGGCTCCGGGTACGACGTCTGCTACTTCAGTCAGCGCCGTTTCTCCAGGGAAACCAGTTCTCAGGTCAGAATCTTGCTGTTTTCTTGGTTCTAAGGCCTGTTCCTGCTGTCCAGGTCCTTAGGATAAGTTTCTTCTGTCTTCTTCCCACACAGGGCTATAGGCTGGGATCCATCAGTAGGGACAAGTATCAAGGGTGGGTTTATGGACCCCACTCCAGGCACAAGTTTCCACCCCTGCTGCTTCACTCCTTCCTCCTTCACTGTTGTGCTCCTCTCTCTTCACCAGTCAGGTGCCAACTGCCAGCTCCAACTGCCAACTGCCTCTCTTATCCTCCCAACATTCTAAACGGTCTCCAACTGTCACAGAGTTCTGGAATCTCCTGGAATGTTCTGGAAGGTGCTGGTAGGTTCCAGTGGATGCTGGTGATGTCACAGGTGGCCACCATTTTGTGCTCCAGGCCCTCAGACAGAAGTTTCAGGGGTAGCTAAAATGGCTCCCTGAATCTGTAGCAACACTACAAAAAAGTCTGGTGGTTCCCAAAAAGGAAAAATTCAAACAGGGTTTGAGGCAAAAGTGGGACAAAATAAATAATGATGAGGAGGGACCACCCAAAGGGCTGACAGGTCTAACAATATCTATCTGTACAAATATATATATATATATGTATATATATATACACATCTATATGTATGTATATAGATATGTTCACATGTATGGATATACATACATATGACGCATGTGACACATTGGCGCCACAGTGTTTCTCAAGGATATGCTGGATCAGAGGGGGAAGTGAGCCTGTGCATCGCAGCCATTGGTTGCTGAGAAATAGTGGGCCTCCCTGTGCTTGTTTGGGAATGCAGCCATCACTGCGTGGTTTTGACATGTTATATGCAGAACTCTTGGCTTTTTACTATATTTTCAATTACATGACACCCTAGACCGCAAAAGGCCAACCACAGCGGAAACCAGCACACTTGCCAGTTCCCCTTTGTGCAAAAGAAAGTCTTTCACTATATCAGTGCACACACCTGGAAGCAGTAAATTTGTCAATGCCACCACCCTGCACTCAATAACCATGAAAGCTATAACAGGCAGCTGGCTGGGATGGAGCTGGAACACAAGTCCAGGATGACAAAAATGGACGGAGTGCTGGCCTCATCCTCACTCCAGTAGCTTTTGTTACAGTTTCCAGTCCTTTTTGCACTGGTCTTTAAACCAAGCATATATTCTGCTGCTTTTCTAAACCAAACATATATTCTGCTGCTCTTTAATCCAAGCATATCTTCTGCTCCTTAAATGTCCAGCAGCCTCAGCAATATACTTACGAGCCACAGCGAAAACACATCTTTCTAATGTTATTAATATTTTTTAATAATCTTGTATTATGCACTGGCGACCCCGAAAGGTATACTGCAGCTTGGTAGATATCCCCGCAAGGGGGCAAAGAAAGAAATAGCAAAATATAGCCTGATCAAGACAAAAATCATTGCTAAAGAGCCAGGTTTTTGGCAGCTTTCTACACTTCAAGCGGTTTGCTTCTTATCTCAGTTGGCAACTGGTTCTAGACCAAGCCATGCATATGGAAAAAGCTTGCATACATGCACACACCTTCACAAGGGTTTGGAATATTTAGGGGGAATGATGCATGGGATCTTAAAAGGGGGAGGGGAGGTATTTGCGATTTTTTTCCCATTCATCAATTGGGCCTCCCTGCTTGTGCTTGTTACAGGACGGACGGTCCCCCAACATAACGACATCCTGTGAAATACATGTTTTCTCTATCCGATAGAGACATCTAGCCGAAGACTCTTTACCTTTCAATTTCCTAGGCGTCAGACTGGATCCGAAAGATTTAAGCATAGGCCTACTGAATGCCGTAATGCTCTTTTAATGCATTTCTTTTTTTTTCCCTTACCTTGAGTTTCAACGAAAACCTCCAAAACAACATGAATACAAGTCCTTTCACCCTTTTTCCCTTTTTCTTACTTCTTGGCACTGTCTTTCAATTAGATGACACAAGAGAGTGTTTCTCACTTTCTTGCTCACTGGACACACTATGAATACCAGAGTTTTAGAAGCTTGTACCTATTTACTACTGTGCTTGCCATGTAATTCTGAAGTGCATTCTGCTTGTATGTCCCTTCTTTAGTTATAATGACATAGTGAAATGGATTTGCCAGCTTTGTAGTTCTCCATGTCTTAATTTACAAGCATTAGCTAGAGGTAATGCTCAGGGACACATTGGATTAGTTTAGTAATTTGCTGACTACCCCAACAAACTGTAGGAGTACAACATATTGGGGGCTGTTCACACAAGTAAATGTACATGTGAGTAAATCTACGCATGTATGTTTACTCTTACACTTTGTAGTAAATGTACTGCTTTTGGCTACTCACCAGTTACAAGTGTACATTTACAACAAAGTGTAGGCTTACATGTATCAACTTTCTGAAACCAGGAGGTGGAATCTAATTTACAAGTATATAGTTACTACTTGTAACTTTTCACATGTAGGCCTCTGCCTCCTGGCTGGAGATCTCCCTATGGTAAAGTATATGGGAAATGTTAAAAAGCTTAATGAACTGTAAAAAAAATAATACTTTATTATGTTAAATATTAATGAAAATAAATGTAATATATTTATTTGAAATGTAAAACAAAATAAAAAAATGCAACAGTACTATTACTATAGTTTAAAAGTAAAAAAAAAACTATTGAATTAATTTAAATGTAAATTATTTTTAAAGACTTATTTAAAAAAAATCCTAAAGTAAAACGTTTATATTTATTCATTATGTAGTAAAACATTATAGTTGTATATAGAATGAATTCAAATTAATTTAATTATTTTTGTTAAAAAAGTTATTTATAATTTAGAAAATATACTGAAATATTTTAATTTAAGTCATTCTTTTTAGTTATTTAATTCATTAAATGTAATTTTTTTAACAAGTGTAAATAAATTCACTCATTTTACCATTATTGTTATGGGATTCTACCTCAATTATTTTCTATGTAACCATTGGTTGGCCGTGCATGCAGGTGGGCTTACTTCTGGTCTTATCTGGAATACATTTACTACTCTTTTAGGTCCTTTCTGGCTATAGTAACTGTAGAAGTGCAGTTTGTGAAAAGCAATGGGCTTACTCTTTTGTGGGTAGATGCACGTCGCTCAAGGCCTTTGCATGTAGATTAGTGATTAGCATTTTGTAGTACTAGAGAAGTACTATTGTAGTACTGCAAAATGTACTACAGATTCAGTTTGTGAAAAGGTTACACTATTAATTTTAAAGCTAAAAATTAGGCTCCAAGTACATTTTCTCTTTAGCAACCTCTTACACAAAGGTGTCTGTTACGTATCAATCTGTTAAATGATATTAAGAGCTTAGGTCACTACCTTCCAATAGTTCTAGCTATCAAATAATAAAGGCTTTAAACTATCATATTTTTGCATACCAGTTTCACAAATGTGATGCTATAGGCCACCTTGCAAACACTATGCCCAATAAAACCATACTGCCTGGAAGCCAATATTATACTTTATAATCAAAGTAAAGTTACACTCTGTTTTAGACTCTATCCCTCTACTATAGTCAGAATATCCTCCTGTCTGGTATTTCCAATCTATGAACATTATGGCCCATGTTATTCCCTACTTGTATTTGAAATAAGCAATGCCTTTGTTCTAGAGGTGTCTTTCCCCATTGTTCTAATATTCTTAGATATTATACCCTATTCTTGGCAGTCTGGCGCGGCTTTCAATTACTACATCTGGGACCTCTGCCAACCTGGTGGGCTTTTGGGCCACCCATGGAGGTCTAAATGACACCCTTAGAGTTAATCAGTCCAAAACCAAAACTTTGGCATCAATAAGCCTCTTACGAGTCTATGGTCACATCACCCACTTCCTGATGGAACTCCATTGACACCCCTTGCTGGCCTGTACCAACTGCAAAACCGACTTCATCATCTACAAAACCGTGCCAATTTAGGAATCAAACGCACCATCTCCGGTGGCTTTCAGCACACTTTCAGCCAGGACATCATCAGACTAGAGGCAAAGAAGTACAAAAAGAAGAGAACAAATTAATAAGCCTTCTTCATCTGTGCACCCAGGATCTAGAGCAAGAGGACAGCCTCAACCCTGCTCCTATTTAGGAAAGAGCTGAAGATGCAACTCTTTAAAGAACACTAGAGAATACTACATCACGATGCAGTAACAATCCACTTTACTCAGAATCCAGCTATTCTAATCAATCATTGCCGGTATATTTGTGTTTTACCCTGTACAGACTTCTACTTCAGTTTGGCTACCTCCGCGCTATAGAAATGTTGCATACATGCATATCGCTAGACGATGTGAAACTTGAATTAATTCATGAGTGCTGCTACTTGATTGTTCTCCTGGATGAGGAGCAGTCCCAGACTCTGCTATTGAAGGCCAGGAGTTTGTTGGCTCAAATGATCAGAAGTTTAAGTAGAGCAGAAAGCAATTGTTTTCACTGGGTTCTGGCAGGTAGGCACGGATTCTTCAATGCAGCAAGCAGGTAGGTCTTATTTCCTCTTCAGTTCCAAGCATATACTATCTTTTGGAGTATATCTAAAATGGTGTTGCAAAGGGTAAATAGGTCGGGTGGCGATATCTAGCCAATCCTAATAACTTTCCTAGTCTTTCATCACCAAGGTTTTCGGCATAGTGATGCACCAAGAGTTCCATGCAACAAAAATCTAAAAAAGGTGGACCACTGTCTCAGCTCGGTAGACCTCTCCACTTCTTTCCAACTCCAGAACTGGCCCTCCAATTACAGCATCTTTAGCTTCAAAAATCATAACCTTCCGAGGACCAGCACTTGACCTAGGCCTCCTGCATGTCTTGGCTCCACTGAGTCTCCTGGCTGAGAATAAGGCACAGACGTTCCACGTGGCCAGCCCTACGTAATGTATTTTTCCCAATCTGGGCAGTGTGCGGCCTGATCCTTAAAGTGTCAAGAGTTAGTGAGGGTGTTTCTGGATAGACACAATTATGTCCGCTGAGCACACGCACAATATAAGTTGTATCACAGGACTTCTATTAGGGCATGTGGTACCTGGAATCTAATAACCCTAGGCAGACAACTATGCTACGCTTGCGTAGTTTGTGCTACTTCACGCTATGGGAATTGCACGTAGCGCAGTACAAAAACGCGTAGCGTAGTTGGCATTTTTTGCTCGCTCGCGGACCTCAACTTCAAGTTGCCGATCGCGAGCCTCCTGGTGAGATTCTCAACGCAGGGAGGTCAGGTTTCTCATTGCGAGTGGTCGCGTATGCTCGCTACCGCTCGCGATGAGAAACTACCAGTCCGCAATGCGAAAGCTGCCGCTCGAGTAAAAATCAACTCGAGGGGCAGAAAACGACAGCTCGCACTGTGCAAGATGCCATTTTCAATGATTGCACAGTGCGGACAAGCATCCAGCACTGTGCAATCATCGCGAAAAGCGCACTACACAGTTTGCGTAGTGCTACGCGTATCTCCCGTAGTGCGAAGTGCACTTTGCATAGCTACGCGTAGCGCTACTACGCGAACTACACCCAGGGTTAGAATCTAACTTCACACTATAGAGCCGATTACAATGTCGGTCGTAAAGCCTCGGTCCCAAGGTCGGAGGCTTTACGACCAACATCGTTGGTTTTAATTCCGACCGGCTGATTACGATACAGCCGGTCAGTCATTCCAGCTGGCTAGTCTGAATCGGTACATAATCCATATGGACATCGGTTTACGCCGCCGGGACTACAATGCACGGTTTCCAGCAGGCTTTCCATGCCAACCTTTCTGACATGGAAACCCTGATGACCGGATGTTGGTCGGTCCCGTTTCCGCCAAGGTGTCGGTCAGAGGAAACTCCGACTGACATCGTAATAGGCCCAAATGTCTTTTAAGCCTTGATTTGGTATGCTAAGCACATTTATTTTGATAGCATTTTCCAAACTAAATATTACAATTGAAAATGAACATTATATTGTGTATAGCAAAATGTATGCATTATAGCAGAGGCTGTCAAGAAATCAAGCACTCTAGACCCATGTCATCTTTTATGGGCAGAATACACAGATCTGTCCTTCTCTCCTGCTTCCTAATAATGTACTCTCTCTAGCTGCAAAGGATTCCTGCACACAGCTGTTTTACCACAGTGACATCTGTGCCTGTTTGGAAATAAAAACTAATTTCTCCATAATGAGCTTGTGTGGTTGGGCCTGTTCAGTAGACTCTGTGCAATACATGGATGACAACAATGGGGGAACTCAAACAAAAAGATGGATTTAATTTTCTTTACAGTGGGGTTTTAATCGATGATGCCTGAAACAGATCCAACAGCCCCAGAATGGCTCATAAGGAGCCCTTGGTGAGGGTAGAGTGAGATGAAGAAAAAGCGTAATTTTTAGCAGATGTGCCACGAAAAGCTAACACAGGATACACAGCTCTGGATCTGTGCAATGGTACCCACTAACATGGGGTTTCTTCCTGAATTGCAGACAATGTCCCCCATAGAAGTAACTTTTTAATCCTTCACAAAAATGTAGTGGTTGGTGATTTGGTCTAATGACAGTCAGAAAATGTCACACTCCCTTTGTCCTTCCATAGTGACCAGTGCCTGCCTTGAGTGAGGACTACTAGGATATTCACCGTTGAGAGGGAAACTGTGCCCCTCATCAGTTTGCTGTGAGCCAGCCACCATTGGAGGAGCATCTCCCCAATGACAAAGGCCTTGTGCCATGGCCTACTGAGAATCACGACCTAGCAGTGAACATTTCTTTGGGCAGAGTTTCAAAAGCCATTATCTCTGGATTTGAAATCCTTTAACAGGTTTGGAAAGCCATGAACCAATTCTAGTGCAATGTCGTTCCGTAACTCATGTCAATGGGATGACAATTAGTCAATGGGAATCTGAAAACCCCATGAATGGGATACCCATGTCTGAATTCATAGTGTCTCTCCAAAGTATACTCTTATGGGCTTTAACTTTGCCTCCCTGTGCCTACTGCTAACAAATACTACTTACAATGTTTATGGAAGCTAGTCTCTGAACCCTCTGGGCCAATGGGGTACTCAGACAGTTTTCAAACCTGGGGCCTAAGACCTAGATCTATTCTGGTGATTGATGTACCAGGTAGAACGGGTTCGGTAGCTAACTACCTCCGAAGACAGCAGGGTGAGAGAAATTGTTTAATAGAGAAACCTCATCGGCAGAGGTGGATGGGAAATGGGTCATTTTGTGGTCAATGAATGTACATCATTTGGTAGGACTGAAGTCTGATGGCTTTGGTCTGATGTGAAGATGAAGACCTAGCCAGAAGACTTTGTTGATTCTGCTCCTGTATGAAGCTGAACCATCAGGCTGCGAAAGGTAAGGGCACTAAGGGTCTCATCAGCGCTTCCTTTTGTAAACTGTCTACTTGAGGGTCTACCTCACCCAACATGGCCTTCTGCAGCCTTGAACAGGTTTCACTAGGAGCCAAATTTCTTTAAAGTAGTCGAGCTAGGCAGATGCAAAACTGGGAGAACTGACCAAGAAAAACCACTAAAGTTATCCAGTAGCCCCTTATCCATCCGCAGCCACGGGAGGCATCTTTCAGCACTTTGGAGCTTTTCATCTTTCTTAGTTTTGCTTTGCAGAAACTCCAGATAAACCCAACTGAGGTTGTGGAATTCTACATGACCAGGGCCTACAGCCAGGCACGCTGCAAGTATTTCAAGGCACACTAGTCAATATAGCGCTATGCCTTGGGAGCACGTTATTTTGGTGTCACTTAGTGGTGGCATCCTAAAGCAGTGCCTGTTCATGCATTATGGAAGTGATAGCCTTACCTTCAGCAGGTTCCTGCTTCAGGTGTTTGCTTGACTGAACAAAATAAATACTCAGGTGAAATCAACTTCAGACCTTGAGCTGACTCCATTCAATCACTTCTTAACCATGCTCTAGCAGCAGTCCCACTGAATGTGCCATGTCTCAATGCCCCATTGTTTGTAGGGTACTTTGACCATAATATTTTATGACTGGGATGGTATACACATGATTAATGAATATATTACATTTTATTGTTGTACTTCTGAAGTGAACAGAATTGCAAACTTGTATGAGCACACTTCGCCTTACTCTGCCCACACTCCCCGCCTCCGCCGAAGCAGAAGCGGTGGCCGCTCCTTCTCCTACCTGGCCATCAAGGTCTGGAATGGCCTCCACCTCCAGACCTCCCCCACCCTGCAGCAAATCAGGAAAGGTCTGAAAACCTGGCTCTTTGACTAACTATACCCAGCAGCAGCAAATCCCAGCGCCTGGATACTCTCATGGGTGATAAGCAGTGCTTTACAAATCTTGTTTGATTGATTTTAGATTTATATCTGTAGAACTACCCAATAATTTTGAGAACCTGATCCCAGAGTTTAATTTGCTCTATTAAATATCAGATTCCAAATGTGCAATTGGAGAAATGAAGAATATTGGAAAAAGAAACACTCATTTTAAATGAAAGCATAAAATAAGTAAACGCCCTTGCCTGGGGCTCAACACACCCTCTGAAGCAATCAGAATTCCAGGTGTTGTCTAGTCCCCACGGGGGTATTTCCAGTGCTTTTTTAAAAGAAATCTATTAGTTCTGTAAGCGGCCTCACAGAGTCTTTACTGCTTCTCCGTGGGGACGATAACTGTTGAAAACATGTGTTAAATAAACCTGACCCACAGCAGGAATTTGAGGTTCCAGGTGTAGTGTACTCAATGAGGTGTTGGAGAGTATGGCAAAGGACCCACACACACAGCTCTTAAGATTGATAAAAGTCACTTCATTTGAGGAAGAACAGAGCTCACTATACTAAAAACATACTTGCCGGTCGCCAGTAGGTAGTTATAGTTAGGACCTATTATCCATCGCAAAAGCGTTTTTTGATTTGCTAATAGCTTTGGCGCCGTTTGATGAATCTTCGCGAGATTTTCTAAACTAACAGTGGCAATATATATATATATACGCAGAACAATGGAAACAGAAAGTCAGTAGGAGCTCCTATCCCATCACCATTTAAAGCCAAATCAACGTTCACACCGGTGAGTCAAAGAGACTCTATTGATGTATTCCATGAGCATGTAACTGGGGCTATTAAGAAATTACATCAAAAGACACTTAATGAAAGGACAAAACACCACAAAAGATTTACGGAATACCATAAACTTATGTCGAAACTCAAAAATGACTCCTCCATAGTCATCAGAAATGCGGACAAAGGGGGCAACATTGTCATTTGGAAAAAGACAGAATATATAAAAGAAGCATTATCACAACTAAATAATGTCGATTGCTATACAAAGATAATTGGAACTGACTTAAAAAGAATACATCAAACTTACTACACAAAACTACTATCCTGGAAGTCCAAGAATTTGATAACCAAAGATGAATACAATTTAAAAAAAAATGACTTTCCCATCACACCATCGATGTATTTTATTCCTAAAATACACAAAGACATAAATAAACCACCTGGTAGACCAATCATATCGGCGCGTGGGAGCTTGTTGGAACATACCTCACAGTATGTGGATTTTTATTTGCAAAGCCATGTACAGGGTTTAGCCTCTTATGTAAGGGACACAAGTGACTTTTTACATAAACTCAAAGATGTCAAATGGCAGGATGACTATTTAATGTTGGCACTAGATGTCACATCACTCTATACGAGTATTAAGCATAATGATGGTCTTGAAGCACTCCGTTATTACCTTAAATCTGATACATCTGAATTGACGGATCACAGTAACATGCTTATAGATATGGTCGAATTTTGTCTAACGAACAATGTTTTTATGTTTAACAACTTACACTTTCAGCAAACAATGGGAGTAGCCATGGGAGCCAGCTTCTCCCCCAGTTATGCCTGCCTCCATATGGGCAGGTGGGAGGAGCTGGTTCTAGTCAAAGAATTCAATGAAATCATGAATAAGAACATTATTATTTGGCTACGTTACATTGACGACCTTTTTATCATTTGCCAGGGCACTGAACAGGAGGCACAGAATTTTATAAATTTGATTAACAACAATAATCTTAATCTACAATTTACAGGTACTATCAACAACACATCTGTAAATTTTCTGGACACTAACATTTACATTGACAAAAACACAATCCAGACCAGATAATACCGTAAAAAGACAGCGGGCAACTCAATTTTACACAGTTCTAGTGCACATCCCCGACATCTGATCAATAGCATCCCCTACGGGGAAATGCTCAGATTAAGGAGAATCAATAGTAGTGATGCTGCCCTTAAACAAGCACAAGATCAGGCGAAAAACAGATTCCTAGCCAGAGGATATTCACGCAAAACAATAGAAGGGGCCATTGACAAATCCATGAACAAAGATCGAATTGATCTAATCAAACCTAAGTCAAAGGGACACCAATTATTGTCAACCAATTATACCGAAGATGACATCAAAAAAGAATTTCGGATAATTATAGACTATAATAAACAACACAAGGAGCTATGCAAGATTTTTACGAATAATTGGCCCCTAATATTAAGTGACCCAATTTTAGGACAATCTTTGCCCAAAAAAATATCCATAACATATAAAAGAGCAGCATCAATGAGGGACAAATTAGTATCAACAACCCCCGAAACAATTGAAACCTGCAACTGGCTTAAAACCCATTATGGATTTTATAAATGCAAAACATGCAAGGCATGCCAATTGGGTGTAAACAAAATGTCATACACAACACCATTCAGTAAGGATGAAATCAAAATAAAAAAACTTCTTACGTGTAAAACAGAGTATGTCATATATGTTTTAACATGTCCTTGTGAGCTACAATACATTGGTAGCACAAAGCTACAAGCTCACAAACGAATCTTACAACATATTAGAGCTATTAACAATCATGACAACACATACCCTGTAGCCAGACATTTTCGGGAGTACCATAATTCCAGAAGCCAAGATCTAAAATTCTATTTAATAGACTCAGTACCCCCAAGCAGACGTGGTGGCAATAGAGAAGCCAAACTGAGAAAACTAGAAACGCAATACATTCTGGAATTTGATACTAAGACCCCAGGAGGTCTTAATATCACAGAAGATTTATATACCTACATTTAAGAACTTATCTAAACAACAAGCATGGATGTATGTTTGCATTTATTTCTAACATGAACATGACAATTTGGGGAATTTTAATATCAAAGTTATTATGGGAAAGTTTTACATCTCTTTTATGTGTTTTTATATATTTATATATTTAAATTTATTTATCTATATATTTATATATTATAGCAAATAAATTATTTTTGTGCACTACATATAAGGGACGTATGCTCCATATATAGCACCCTATCGAGCCTTTTATGATTTCCAAATTTTACCAACACTCTATCATATGATGTGGACATATATGCTCCTGTTCTATGACAATTTCTACGATTGTGACATAATCAGTTATTGTCACATGTAATACCAACCCTAAAAGTAATATTAATTGCAACATAAGCATCAAACAAAGTTAAAGTTATGAAACATATCTGTTTCATTTTTTATTTTAGATTTAGAATTTGCACTTTGCACAGATTAAGCACAAATTTGCACATTAAGTAACACGGGCAGCTATTCCCCCCATAACCATCTCGGTTACCATTCCACATTTTGCGCATATGAGCATTGCGGAACAATATAACATTATAAACAAAGAATGTTGCACATCTTATCGCATTTATGCGACAAATACAAGTTGATTCTTAATGATTTAAATGTTTTTAATGTGAATAATGTAATGAACTCTATGCGATGACAATGAGAAGGAACATTTCGCCCTATGACAACAACAATTACAATACAGTCTATCTATTGTAACACTTGATGGTCAGCCAGTACAATTCATATATGTGTATATTCAATTAACCCAATATGTATTAATGATAAATCTCGACTATTTGCATTTAGGCATGAATGATCAAAATGGGTTTAATGCGACCAGTATATTTAATTTATTTTACTTTATTATTAAATAGAGTGTATTGTAAGCAAAATTTTAAGTGCAATGGTACAAAGAATCTGCATTTATGCATGTTATAAAGTTCGAATTTACAATTAAGAAATGTTTACAAATATGCAAGCAATACCTTACGGGGATAAGCTTCCTTTTATGTCTATTATCACGTGCAATATATTAACTTATCACCTAGCACCTTGTCACTTTAAAAAACAAATGCTGAGTAAAAAAACTTTACCATGTGATCAAGACTCGAAGGAGTTGAAACGCGTTATGGCGGCATCAAAGAAATAAAGATGAGATATTTGACACCAAGTCTGTGGTCCGTGTCCGTGTGTAGCTGACAAAGGCGAGCAAGCTGCGGATTCGTCCATATATATATATATATATATACACACACACACATAGTGGGATTGCTAAGACGTCTTCGGAGGCCATGCCCCCTTTCTCCACCACTCTGCAAATGCGCCTCCTGGCAGACTACGAGATGGGGGATGAAGTCCAATTTACTTCTGAGGGACTTTGGGGGCCAAGAAGTCCTCCTGGTACCTCCTGTAAGTCCTATGCAGCGGAATTCTTGAGTGCTGGTCGGTCGGTCCAGCACACTTTCTCCACCACTCTGCAAACGTGACTACTACTTAAAGAAGCATCTTGCTGCACCTCTGACTTAGAGGTAGTTTTAATACCCCTGCCTTACAGAGGAGGTCATGCCAATCACAGGGGTACCCCAATGCATAGTGTTCCCTAGTGTATGTAGGTGTTTTCACTGTATTCTCAGTGTCTTTTAGCATAGCACTATTTCTAGGCCTGGCTAGTCAGAGTCAGTTACCACCAGTACCCGTCAGCAAAACGTTGGGGGCACAGGATGACTTAGCAACAAGGCCTCTTTCTGCTCCTCTGTTGGTTCTTTGTGCATATCTCTTGCTTCTTTCTGCACTTTTTGTCCTCTTTCTGCACATGTCCTACCTCTGTAGGCATAGTTGGAAATTAGCATTTAAAAATCCTTTGAAATTCACTGAAAAAACCATAGGTTTCAGGGACATTATAATTAGAAATACGTATTTAAAAAACTTTTGAAATTCACTGAAAAAAACACAGGTTTCAGGGACGTTATAGTTAGTTGGACATTTCACTCGTACAAAACCAGAGAAATTTGGCTGTTATAATTAGTTCAGCTAACTATAACTCGTGCCCCCGCAATGCACTGCTGATGACGTCACATATTACATCACTCATGACAAGGTCAGTGACATCACTGATGACATCACTGATGACATCTCAAATGATATCACTGATGACATCATCCACGTGATAATCTGATGTATCTTTTCACACCCTATTATAACCTTTGATACACCCACTCTAAATTACAGACTGCCATTCTCAAAACCATACACACTCCAACACCAATAACTACATACTGACTCACTGATTCTTAGGTCTACTCACACATCATCTCACTCACCCATACAGTCACTCATAATTTCGGTCACTCATCAGTACAGGACTATCATATGCACTCAAACACCTATACAGACACTCACGCACCGCCACTCATCCATAGAGTTACTCACATACATAGTCAGTCATGCAAAGAAATAATCACTCCAATTTACTCACCTATAGTTATACACACACCACCTCAAGTATTCATACAGATACTAACAAATACTTACTCTCTTATACAATTACTCATACAAGCTCACAATCATCCATACAACCACTCTCACAATCACTCACTCTCACATATACTCATTTATATACTCCAACACTCACATATACTGCCTTTCACAAATGTAGTTACTCACACATGAACCATTGAGACATCCATTCACTCACCAACACACCCATACACACACTCACCCACCCATACAGCCCTTCACAGATGCACTCCTGAATCCACACACCCAGTGAATCACCCACTCACACATCTATGCACAGTCACACACCCCCACCCACACAAACACTCAGACACTCATACAGATACTCAGACAACCAATCAATAACCCATATAGACACTCATGTAGCTATTCACCAACCCATGCAGCCGCTTACACACAACAGACAGACTGATACAGACATTCACACAGTTTAGTCACTAACCCATGCATTCAGTAAGATAGGTTTAATCACTCACTTTTAGAGTTAGTCACACACCTACTAAATCATCCATTCAAACACTCATACACCCACTCATTTTTCAGTACACCTTGGCCTATATATATATATATATATATATATATATATATATATATATATATATATATATATACATACATATATTACCTACTGGCGGTCGCCAGTAGGTAGTTATAGTTAGGACCACGTTTCCATAGGAAAACCTCAACATTCTATTTTGAATAACTTTGGCGCCGGTCGACGAATCCTCGCGAATTTCTCAAAATAGGTGGGGCGCTATGCTCCGCTCCTACCCTGAAAGTCTCGGGGGGATTCGTCAAGCGGGGGCTGAGATAAAAGGGGGGTCCCAAAACGCGTTTTTCCCATGCATTTTTCCATAGGACCTTTAGAACGAGCTACAGCCCGAACGGCTGAACAGAATTACTAGAAATTTGGCAGAGAGGTAGTCCCTAGGTCAAGGAAGTGCCTTTTGTAGGTTTGGTGTAAATCTGTTCAGTAGATTCTGAGAAAATAGCCTTTAAATCAATATATATATCTGAGCCCGCTTACGGTACGCTTACCGTACGCTTACCGTACGCTTACCGTAAGCTTACGGTGGCGTGCGCGAGCGCGATTCTGATTGGCTCTTAGATCTTAGTAAACATTCGAATCGGCCGAAACCAAGAAGCGGCGTCCGCCATTTTGTCTCTCGCACTGAGTGTTGTTTATCAAACATGATGGCCAAAAACATGTTACGGGGCTGTTTTGACAACTCCCTCCCACATAGTCATGTTGAGGGAGTCCCCAAACATCCCCCAAGAGCAAAAACGGTTTTATTTTTTTTTCGGCAATTTCGCGGGGTACGCTTACCGTACGCTTACCGTACGCTTACCGTAAGCTTACCGTACGCTTACGGTAAAAAAATAAAAATAAAAAAAACACTATCCACACTTACCCCACCCCCTGTGCTTTTGGTGGCCGCAGGCCACCAAATGTGCAGGGCTTATTAATAGAGAAAAAAAACTTAATTTTGGCAACATGAAATTATAAAATCGAAATAAAAAAAACACTATCCACATTGACCTCACCCCCTGTGCTTTTGGTGGCCGAAGGCCACCAAATGTACAGGGCTTATTAAAGTTGATAAAAACCGTGCACGGAACGAACTGCGTTAAGTGGGCGCGCACGCCACAAATGGCGTAAAGTAACTTAGCATTTAAAAAACCGTACAAATTCACTGAAAAAACCATAGGTTTCACACACGTTATAGTTAGGAAATAGCATTTAAAAAACCTTGCTAATTCACTGAAAAAACCATAGGTTTCACACATGTTATAGTTAGCTGGACATTTTACTGATAAAAAACCAATGAAATTCCCCCGTTATAGTTACTGTAGGCAACTATAACTCACGCGACCGTAATCCTCTGCTGATGACATATGTGTCTTTATGAAAAAAAAATATTTGTAATATATGTATAGCTAAAATTTAATGGAAGAAGATATGGGCAAATAAGTGTCTAAATACAGTATTAGCATCAGCAGAGGATTGCGGTCGCGTGAGTTATAGTTGCCTACAGTAACTATAACGGGGGAATTTCATTGGTTTTTTATCAGTAAAATGTCCAGCTAACTATAACATGTGTGAAACCTATGGTTTTTTCAGTGAATATATATATATATATATATACATATACATATATATATATATATATATATATATATATATATATATATATATATATATATATATATATATATATATATATATATATATATATATATATATACAAAGTGGCTGTAGCCACACTTGCTATAATTAGAATTACCAGAGATAAGAAGTAATTAGATTTGTATTTATGCCCCTTAATAACTTTGTACCTGTTTGACGAATCTCTGCAAAACTTTGCATACCCATTGCCCCCTATAGATTGGAAGAGGATGGAACGTTTCGCAGCGTTTGTGAAGGGGGTGCAAAGAAAAAAGGGGGGGGAGGGGGAAACAGATTTAGACGCCAAAGTATTTTACATAGACTTTTTGTATTGGCTGTAGGGCAAAAACGGTCAGTCGAATCTCAATGACATTTCACGGGTTACTATGTATATGATCTTTGTTCACATGGCAACTAAATTTGTTAAATGGTTGTTAAGTTATAAGGAAAAACAACTTAGTGATATCTGTAGTTGCAGTACTACATCGGTACATAGCGATGACAAGTCATTAGGGGCCAGATGTACGATGGTTTTTAGCATGCGCAAACGGGTCTTAGACCTGTTTGCGCACTCTAAAAACCATGGGCCCATGTACAAACAGTATTTTGCGAGTCACAAATAAATTGCGACTCGCAAAATACTGTTCTACGACTCGGTATTTGGAAGGGGCATTCCCTTCCAAATTGCGACTTCATAGCCATGTACTAATGTTTTGCGACCGCAAGTGCGGTCGCAAAATACTCGCAAATTACCACCTACTTCCAGTAGGTGGTAATGCATTCGCAAAAGGGAAGGGGTCCCCAGGGGACCCCTTCCCCTTTATAAATGCATGCAAAATAAAATTTTTAAGGGCAGGCAGTGGTCCTAGGGAACACTGACTGCCCTTAAAAAATGAAACTAAATCGTTTCATTTTCTTTTTTCTCAAATGCATCCCGTTTTCCTTTAAGGAAAACGGGCTGCATTTAAAAAAAAGTAGCTGCTTTATTTAAAAGCAGTCCCATACATGGTGGTCTGCTGAGCCCAGCAGGCATCCATCCCTGGGAGGGCCAGCCATTCCAAATGGGGGCGCAAAATGCAAGTGGCTCATTAATATTCATGAGCCTCGCATTTTGCGACTCCATTGGGAATCGCAAACAGTGTCCAAGTAGCAAATTGCGAGTCGCAAAAGCGATCCAATTTGCAAGTCACTAGTTGGCAGGTCGTACATCTAGCCCCCTGTGATTGGCTAATGACTGCCTTTAAAAAAGTTAAAGGCAGCCATCTTGTTTTTAGGTGCAGTTTGACCTTGTGCTGCGTTATGCCTTCAGATCTACGTATTAGGTTTTGTATTTGTCTCATACCTATTACCATTTGTAAAGTGGTAATAGGTAGAGAAAAATATTCATAGGTTTATATATTTTATCTACAGAGTACCACAGTACTGCCTCGGGCGTACCACAGGACCTAAAATAAATTTAAAAAAAGAAAAATATGTTAACAAATTTGAAATTACATTATAATACACTATATTTGTAAAACATGGTGTACTAAAGTGTATTTTCTATTTTTAACATATTTAAATATGCACAAAAAAGTCTATGGAGTAGCATGGTCATACCTACATATTACAGTGCTACTTAAAAATAATGTGCAGCTCTCCCTACACTGCTATGAAAATATATAGAAAACTATTAATACAATTCTCTACCAATTACCACTTAAATAAATAAGCCCAATAGCTTACCTATATCTGAGACACTAACCCAGAACTCAACGAAACTGTGATAAAAACTTCATGGCGGCCCTTTACCTTTGGTAAACACAGCCCCTCACTGGCTTCTCATCCGCATGTACCTCAATATACTGCAAACTTACCGCAGTTTACTTTGACACAATATATAACTACTTTTTTAACTTATAACTTTTACACTAATTACACCATTCACACATACTAGTAAAACTACTGCCATGTTACAGCCACATCTGTTCATTTTCACGCTCCTCTGCTTCAATTAACACACTCCACTCTATGCCACTCCACTTCACTCCACTATAAGCCACTACACTCTATGCTAGCCCCTGTATGCAACTCCACTGTACACCACTCCACTCCACTCTATGCTATGCTATGCTATTTTACAGTACGACACTCCATTCCTTGATACACCAGTGTACCCCACGTCACTGTATGCTACTCCACTGTACGCTATTCTACTGTACGCAAATCTACTTTACGACACTACACTCTACGCTATTTCATTCTATGCCACTCCACTGAGGGCCACTCAGCACACACTACTGCACTCTACTAAATTCCGTTGTACGCCACTCCACTCTACACCACTGCATAATCTTGACGATTTGAAAAACAATTGTTATCAAAAATTAAAAAAAAGAATCAAATTCAATGAAAAAAACAAAGGTTAACGATCCCATGCAGTGTGTTACAAATCATGTCATTTCAGATGTCGTAAGTGTTGTTATGAATGTTATATTAATGGGATTTGATATAGCGCAAGCCAGTCACTCCTGAAGAAGAATTTCCACGCAGTTTTAGTTCTGAATGCTTTGCTTTCACATGCTATAAGTTATGTAATATGCAAGGGTTTAAGAAGTGCATGGAGAAGGGATAAATTATACTTAATGTAGTGTGGCAAGTGAAGTGAACAGACTGTTTACGGAGCTACGCGACTTGTAGTAATTTGAAGGTGATGCATAAATTATATATGTAAGTTATAACTATGGGTTACAGTAATTTGAAGGTGGTGCATAAATTATGAATTTAAGTTATAACTATAATGTATCCTTTGGTTTTTTTCATTGAATATGTGTGTACACACACACATGTATACACATACAAATAGTAGAATTTCCATCTCCTTTCAGCTGTAGAGCCGTATCCTTCTCCCAGATTGACACATGCCTGTCTTGCAAATAATCAGTCCATTTGAATGCTTTTCTAATGTTTTGTTCTTTCATCTCTAGACCTCAAGTCTTCAGACTTGTCTGCTCGCCTGTTGGACTTGTGCTACCATATCTCCTTACCATGGCCTTATTCATGTAGGTAAATTCAGTCATAGATGTAAGTTTATGACCAAATTACCTTGGTGCGCCTGCCAGGAATTCTGAAAGGGATTCTGCGCAAATGTCTATGCATTTACTAAGGCAGAACCCCCCTCCCCCCTGAGTACAGAAAGATAAGCAGTAATTAACCTCAATTAAGGGGTGGGAAGTGGGCTTTCCAAGACACGATCCACCTAGGAAGTTTGGGAATACCCACAAACATGCATGCATATGGTAATTTCCAAACTCCTCTCCACTTCCTTTCCACCCTGCAAACTGTCAGAGGTTTACTTCAGCCAGGGACTGGAGTAACTCCCCTCCCAGTATTGGAAAAGGCACCGATTACCCCAAGTGTAGTGGGTGTGTAGGAGAATTACTTGTTAAAAGAGGAAATCGCTTTACTGCAGAGAAAAAAGGCGTGAGTGAAGGTCACAAAAAATCCCCTGAAGTACATTTAGAAACCTGTACCTAATGCAGTTTTCTAGGTGTACTTCTAGGGATGTTTGCAAACAGCAAAAGAAACAGAAAAGTATGCTAAGTTGGAGGCAAAACTCTCCACCCACATTTGTTCTTTTTTCTGTGAAGAGCGCCCCATGGAGTAACATAACATTCGGGGCGGACGCGCATGCCTTGAGGGGTTCTTACTGCCTTATACTCGCTTGCAATCTCTGTGCTGTGCTATCTGTGAAACAAGACTTCGTTTCCTTTTTTGACACTGTTTTTAGCAATTGTAAATGTTAATGTAATTACTCATCTGTCAGATCGTATCCCGCTTGTTTTTATTGCTGGGTGAAAGGGTGGCATTTTTAAAAAAGCTTGTGAACGTTTTATTCTTGGCGAGGGAATCTGTGGGGTGATTTGCCATTTGCTTCAGGGGGGACTTCACTCACTTCCTGGTCTTGCCGGTCAGCCATAGAGAGGCGCCATTTTTGTAGTGCGCTCTCTAGTCTTTCTGGCTGCCGGCCTACAAAGATGCACGCGGGGCGGACGCGCAGCGGACGAGCGCAGCGGGCGTGCCGCTGGCGCGCCGAAGGCGCGCCTAAGGCAAGCCCGTCTGCGCCCGTCCGCGCCGCGGATGCGCCCTGCGCCCGTTACTCTGCTCTTCCAATGGGGGGCATTCGTGCTGCGCTGACCTATGGTAGGGACAAGCTACTGAGTCTCAATGTGACTTTAGGTCTTTCACATTCTCAGTTTGATATGTTGAATGCTCAGAAGCATGTTTGTGCTGTTTGTGGCTTTAGTCTCCCGGCTATCTCTCCTGATGCCTCATGTTTGTTAGGTCAACGGCATAAACGGGATATTGTTCCATCTATCTCTGCCGCCCTAATTAATGTACGGTCTTTAAAAAAACATCACGCCGACATCTTCGACCTGCTCTCCGACCACCCTGTTGATCTTCTGTTCCTTACGGAAACCTGGCTCGATTCCAACTCTGACCCTTATGTTACTCTGGCTATCCCGGAGGGCTTTAAAATGGCAAGGGCCGACCGTTCGGAAGGCAGGGGTGGCGGTGTAGCGGTTGTTTTCAGAGACAAATGGGAATTTATTAGGGGCGAAACCCATGCTTGGGGCACTGGTGAAGCGCTGGATTTCAGTATTAGGTTCTCCCCCCATTTTCTACTTGGTGGGGCGCTGGTCTATCGTCCCCCTGGCTCTGCCCATGCTTCCATTCAGAAGTGGGGAGATGAGCTTACTGCAAGGGCGCTTCGTTTTTCCCAGTTCCTGTTCCTTGGTGACTTGAATTTACACTTGGATCAAGGGTCATCTACCGAGGCTTGTGCCTTTAAAGAGATTCTTCAGATGACTCAACTGTCTCAATGGGTTATCCACCCTACGCATCAGGGTGGCCACATCCTTGACCCGATCTGTTCTAATTTTAACATCCTAGTTGAGGATCCTCTTCCCCTTGTGTGGTCAGACCACTGTATCACTTTTTTTTCCTGGAAGGCTGGCCAGCCTCATGCTGCTGTTTCTACTTCACGGAAACCAGCCTTTAAGAAGGTTGACCCCGTTTCTTTGGCTGGGGCCCTGGCGGCCTCCAGGCCTTCCCTCATTAATAATCTCGAGGGGAGCCTTGCTGGCTTTTCCAACTGGCTGGACAAGTCCATGACCTTGCTGGCTACTCCTACTTCCTCTCGGCCCTCGAGAGTAGCGCCTTCAAAACCATGGTTTTCGGCTGAGCTGCGCACGCTTAAACACAGTTGCAAAAAACTGGAACGGGCCTGGCGCCGTCAGGACTACTGTCCTCTGGCTAAGGCCGCTCTGAGGAGTAAGCAAAAGATCTATTACGCCGCCATTTCTCAGGCTAAAAAGCAATATTTCACCGAGCGTATTGAACAGGCCTGTAACAACTCGAAGGAGATCTTTCATATAGTTCAGAGCTTTACATCCCCTGTCGCTCTCAATTGCTCGGGCCCGGCCACGACTGACTGGTGCAATACCCTTTCCTGCTTTTTCAAGGATAAAATCCGTATGATACAGCAGTCCTTGCTTGTGTGTTCAGCTTTCCAGGCGGAAGATGGATTGATTGCTCCCTCTCGGGGCGCTCCAATACACGCTCTGTCGGTCTTCCCTCCTGTCGACATGGCTAGTACTCTGAAATTACTTAAGGGCCTCAAGTCCGGTTCACCCTCGGATTTATGCCCTGCCAGACTGCTGGCCGCGGTCGCGGAGATCATCAACCCTGAGGTGAATGCTATTATTAACCTTTCCCTTAGGGAGGCATGTGTTCCGCCGGAGTGGAAACAGGCTAAAATTCTTCCATTACTGAAGAAACCGTCCCTTGACCCCACGCTGCCCGGCAATTACCGCCCTATCTCCCTTCTCCCTTGCCTTGCTAAGGTATGTGAGAAGGTAGTGACCCGACAACTTTCCGAATTCGTGGAAAGATCTGAGGCCTTGCACCCAGCCCAGTCTGGGTTTCGGGCATCATATAGCACAGAGTCAGCGCTAGTGGAGATCTCAGAGGCAATTAGGGACTGCTTAGATGCTGGTGGCAGAGCAGCTCTGGTAATGCTTGATCTGTCAGCAGCATTTGACACGGTGCCCCATGCCAGACTGCTCTCCCGCCTCTCTGAGATTGGGGTTTCTGGCTTGGCCCTCGCTTGGCTGAGGTCTTTTCTGGAGGGCCGTACCCAACAGGTTTGGGTGCCACCGGCCGCCTCTTCTCTGCAGGAGGTCCCCACTGGTGTCCCCCAAGGTTCGTCCCTTAGCCCCCTCCTTTTTAACATCTATGTTACTCCTCTGGTCTTTTTGGCCGAGAAGTTGGGGGCTAAGGTGATAGCCTATGCGGATGACACACAGCTTCTTTTTACCTGGGCCAAGGGGGAAGACTCCGTCTTGCCTGTACAGAAGTGTCTGTCTTCGGTATTTGGTTGGCTTGCTAGAGCCCAAGTCAAGTGCAACGAAGACAAATCAGAGATCCTTCTGTATGGCAACTTCCCCTTGAACTTCAGACATGAGATCTGGCCCCCGGATCTTCCTCCTCCTCCCTCTAATGGTAACTCCGTTAAAAATCTCGGAGTTTGGTTCGAGGATAACCTGTCGTTCGCGGCCCAGGTGAAGAAGGTCTCGGGTGGCTGTTTTGGCCTTCTCAAGGTTCTTAGGGGTTTTCTTCCTCTTCTCCCTAGAACTGCCAAGGAAACAGTTGTTCGAGCCCTGCTACTCTCCCGCCTGGACTATGCCAATGCCCTGTATGTGGGCTTACCTGGCTACTCCATGTATAAACTACAAGTGATCCAAAACGCAGCCGCAAGGCTCCTCCTTGGAATCGACAGAAGCAGCAGCGTCCGCGCTCATCTCCGTGCCCTGCATTGGCTGCCCATGGCCGAAAGGGTTAAGTTTAAAGCATTGGTCATTGCCCACAAAGCCCTTCACAACCTGGGTCCCATCTATCTGCAGAGGCGGTTTTCCTTTTATGTCCCGACCAGAGCTCTCCGCTCTTCAGCCCTCCTGCTGGCCAAGGTTCCACGTTTCTCCCGGTCCAGGATCGGGGGCAGCTCGCTTGCGGTCAAAGCTGCCGCGGCCTGGAATGCTCTCCCTTTCTTTTTGCGCAACACTAAGGACCCACTCTGTTTCAAACGTCTCCTCAAAACCCATCTGTTTCCATAGCCTCTTACTTTAGTTCTCCTCATTTGGCTTCGCGCTGGGACACTCCTTGGAGTAACTATCGCGCGTTATAAATTTATCTAACATAACATAACATAACATAACTTATTTAATGTATATACATTTTAAATGTGAAAAATGGTTTATTCAAATATATAAAAACATGAAACACATTGTGCATATAGACTATATATAAGTATTTTAAAATACACTTGGGACAGCATATAATAGATCCAGCTGTATCAGAGCTGGATGAATAGCTCAATGAGCTGAACTTTCTCTGCTCCAAGAACGTGGTAGTCGGGCCTCGCTCCTGAAGAGCAGTAAATTGAGTACTAAGGGGGCAATACTAATGTTTGTTATTTACTTTGCTTAGAAACAGAAGTGCTGCCTATTACAAAGCTAGTCATTATCATTTCATTTTTCTTGATTACAGTGTGCAAAAGTTTCACAGATGACACTTGTGGAACGGAAATGGTCCAGAATACTATTAATTTAATCTAAAAGTATATTTTATTCTAAGCAAGGCTAATAAACTGAGCACGTGCCTCGTCGAGACATGCAAACAACAATATGGAACACAGATTCTGTTTGGGACTTACAGACCCCGCGTGACTGATTTGTCGCACAAACTTTCCTATTTCCTATAAGATAAAGAAAAAAAAGGCAATTGAGTTATACAGAGAATGCTGTGGAGTCTAACAGATCCTGTCTTTTTGGGAACGAGAAAAAAAAATCCTCACACAGTGTTATTTCTGACCACTAATTACCGAGCCACCCTACTAATTTACAGCTGTAATGTGCCACTTGGTCTGACAGGCTTAGCAAGTAAACCTCTGCCAATAAGTATCGCACCTGGAACCTGTTATGTTGAAATAAAGAGGAGACATTTAATATACTAGGTCTGTTAACAAAGGCATTTGGGTTATATAAAGTAGTAGTGCTGCAATACTCTTAGGACCAGATGTACGACGGTGTTTGCATGCGCAAACGGTTTGCAAAAACAGCATGGGGTATGTATAAACCCTATTTTGCGACTCACAATTTTTTGTGACTCACAAAATAGGGTTTTGCGACTCACTATTAGGAAGGGGTCGTTCCCTTCCTAATAACGTGCGGAACCCTATGTACAAATGCTTAGTGTCCGCAATTGTGGGCGCATAACACTCGCATATTACCACCCTCTTCAAGAGGGTGGTAATGGGGTCAAAAGGGAAGGGGACCCCAAGGGACCCCTTTGCAAATGCAGGGGAAAATATTTTTTAATGGCAGGCAGTGGTCCCAGGGATCATTGCCTGCCATTAAAAAATGAAACGAAAACGTTTCATTTTTAAAAAACAAATGCATCCCGTTTTCCTTTAAGGAAATCGGGCTGCATTTGAAAAATAAAACTGCTTTATTTAAAAGCAATCCCAGACATGGTGGTCTGCTGAGCCCAGCAGACCACTATACCTGGGAGGGCCTGCCATTCCCAATGGGGTCTCAAATTGCAAGAGGATAATTAATATTCATGGGCATCTCTATTTGTGACCCCATTGGGAATTGCTAACAGTGTGTAACACACTGTTGTACATACTAAATAGCGCCTCGCAAACTGCGAGTCGCAAAAGACTCGCAATTTGCGAGGCGCTATTTTGGCCGTCGTACAGCTGGCCCTAAAATGCCTTTGTGAATTGTCCTCAAAACATCTGAAATGAGCACAAAATGAGAATATTCATGAAATACTCACATGCAGCTAGTACAAACAGGAAAGAATCCTGTATTATTTCTGCCATTGGGAGAGAGATGTACATGGCCCCACACCCCCTCACATTTGTTTTGAGTGCAAGTCCATGTACTGAGAAATTTAGCACTTGTTCTCCATAAAGTCTCCCAGTGATCCAGCGGCGTACCAACAACAGATACTCCAATACCATATACTCACCTGGGCCCATAAACACACACACAATTGGGTAAACCGCTGGAGTCAAAGTTTATGTTTCGAAATTCAAGATTAGTTACCTCTTATTCCTAACTAACCTTTCACTGATCAAAAAGTTCTTTCCTCTGGTCGATGGACCATTAGTTGATCTAGTTGACGGTGAAATGACATAAATTAACCCTCTTTTATTATAATGAAATGACCACAGACTCTGGAAAAGTTTGAATCTTTATCTAAATTAATTGCATGTGAACCACTTCAAAGTACAGTACAGTCACCATCACTCGTAGGAGAGAAAATTCAATTAATCAATTCATCAACACATACTTCAAACTTGCAATGACATGCTCAGAAAAGGAGAGGACAGAGAGAAAAGAACATCTGTAAATTCACGAAGTTATAATTACCTAGGATGGTGTGAAGACCAACTCCCTGGCCAAAGGGCTGGTAAGGGTCCCCCGGGATAGATCAGGCGACAAAGGCTTCAGGACAGGAAACAGGACAGGATAGATGACCTCTGTAGAATACCGACGACTGTGTCGCACCCCTCTCTGACACTCTCTTCCTCCTCGAGATTCTTCCACGATCTTCTTTCTAATCCTAATAATTTAGGATATCAGGCTCAGCATTCAATTATTTTCAGCATCTCTCGCTACTATGACAGCACCCACGTCTTACAGCATCTCAGCATCGACGTCTCTCTCAGACAGCATCCCGAGGTCTGCTAATTAACTAACTAAAACTATCTCTGTTATACCTTTCGTCCTTAATGTTCCACCCCCTAAAGTTTCAATATCGTAAAAATACTAATTCTGATTGGTCAGGCAAGGGGGGAAGATCATCAAACCATGCTTACATATCACTCTTTTCAGTTAGCCCTTTGTTAACATACCCATCCCCTTAATTTTTTTTCATACTTTATTTTTCCACCCGCATTCACATTTCATCTGCAACAAATGTGTTTATTTGATCATATAGTCTTACTCATTCAAGTTCTTCACTGCCGGTTCTCAGGCTCATATATATATATATATATATATATATATATATATATATATATATATATATATATATATATATATATATATATATATATATATCTACTGGCGGTCGCCAGTAGATAGTTATAGTTAGGACCGTGTTTCCATAGGAAATCTGAAAATTCTATTTTGAATAACTTTGGCGCCGGTTGACGAATCCTCGCGAAATTTTCAAAACTAATGGGGCGCTCCGCTCAGCTCCTACCCTGAAAGTCTCGGGGTGATTCGTCAAGCGGGGGCTGAGAAAAAAGGGGGGTCCCAAAACGCGTTTTCCCCATGCATTTTTCCATAGGACCTTTAGTCGAAGGTACAGCCCGAACGGCTGAACAGAATTACTTGAAATTTGGCAGAGAGGTAGTCCTCAGGTCAGGGAAGTGCCTTTTGCAGGTCTGGTGTCAATCTGTTCAGTAGTTCCTGAGAAAATAGCATTTAAAAGCACATAAATATTTATAGCCGCGCACCGTGCGCGCACAGTGCGAGCACCGTGCGAGCACCCTAATGTGCGCGAGCGTAATTCTGATTGGTGGTTACATGTTAGTCAACGTTCAAATCGGTCGAAATCAGGAAGTGTCGGCCGCCATTTTGTTTGTTTTCAGTGCGAGAGTGAAAAAGGAAGGTGGCGAACGTGAAAAGGGGGCAGGGTAGAGAGTTCCTGACCCCCTAGCCTTTGTCAGGGGGTCACTGAAGGACCCCGAAGGCAGAACAAAATTTAAAAATATTTTTGGGAAAAATCACGGGGGTGCGCGCACGGTGAAAACCCCCCCAATAAAAAATTTACAAATAGTTTATTGAAAAATAAATATATAAAAAAAAATATAATACATACATAACTTAGCATTTAAAAAACCGTACCAATTCACTGAAAAAACCATAGGTTTCACAAACGTTATAGTTAGGAATCAGCATTTAAAAAACCTTGCAAATTCATTTAAAAAACCATAGGTTTCACACATGTTATAGTTAGGTGGATATTTCACCCGTAAAAAACCAATGAAATTCCCCCGTTATAGTTAGTTCAGATAACTATAACTCGCGCGACCGCCACTCTATCACAAGGATGATATCATCAGTGATGTCATGAGTGATGCCACTGACCATGTCATGAGTGATGTAATATGTGACGTCATGAGCAGGATTGCGGGCGCGCGAGTTATAGTTATCTGAACTAACTATAACGGGGGAATTTCATTATTTTTTTACGAGTGAAATATCCACCTAACTATAACATGTGTGAAACCTATGGTTTTTTAAGTGAATTTGCAAGGTTTTTTAAATGCTAACTTCTAACTATAACGTTTGTGAAACCTATGGTTTTTTCAGTGAATATATATATATATATATATATATATATATATATATTTCTCCACTTTGCTAGGAGCCCCCATCCCTGCAGGGCGGCTTCGTTCAGGACAGGCATGGAGCACCCTGTCACATTAACATCCAACACAAGAAAGAGTATCGAAACCCACATCCTTGAAGCACCAGCGTTTTAATTTCACTCTGGGAGGCAGCATTATCTCTCTTTCCTTACGCGTTTCGGCTGTCTAATCAGCCTTGGTCACAGGTGAGCCAATTCATATAAACAATGAAAAAGGCCTTAAGTCCCAGTTCATCACGTGACTTTAGAACAAGCACCAATGTCCCATAGTGCATCTGAAATGTCAGTACATTTCCTGACATGTAATGTTACAATTATATCGTGCTCAATAGCGTTTTTGAAAACCATCACATGAAAATATTATCAGATGCACATTTAAAAATTAGCAATAGTCACGAGTTACCAGGAGGCTTCATTTTGTAATTGCTGTTGTGCTCAAAGTATATGCTGCCATAGTCTCCGCGAACAGCTCGAGTCTCAAGGAAATGGTTAGAGGAGACACTTCTCCTCCTGTCTCCCTTTCTCACCTCCATGCAAGTATAAGCAGGAAATTTCAATGTGCTGAAAACAGGAGGCGAGCTCGACATGCTCCCCAAATTAGTTCCAAAAACATTTCTCCACTTTGCTAGGAGCCCCATCCCGTGGAGACTATGGCAGCATATGGACATTTCCTGCTTATACTTGCATGGAGGTGAGAAAGGGAGACAGGAGGAGTACTGTCTCCTCTAACCTTGAGACTCGAGCTGTTCGTGGAGACTATGGCAGCATATGCTTCACGGCATGTAGACGGCCTGAATGCCGTGAAGCACTATTTGGGAGAAAGGCCATTACAGTTATGGCGCCATACCCAAATGTTGCTAACTATGATTTCTATGTGTCTAAATAACAACTATTTTCTTTTCAATGGAGAACTGTTCCATCAGATATGCGGGACTGCGATGGGCACCTGCTTCGCCCCCAGCTATGCGAATTTGCATATGGGCTGGTGGGAGGAGCAGGTGTCCAATCGCAGTTTGCTAAGGAATGGCAAGATAATGTGATCTTCTGGTGTCGCTACATCGACGATTTATTTGTCGTGTGGAAGGGATGCCAGGAGAGTGCCAGCAATTTTGTCAATGGCCTACAGGTCAATGATTTGAACCTAAAACTAACATGTGAAATTAGTGGGATCAGTGTTAACTTTTTGGACGTGACTGTCTTTATTGCCAATGACAAGTTGGAGACAAAATTGTATCGTAAAGCCACAGATGGCAATACCCTCCTGCATGCCTCTAGCTTCCACCCAAAGAACTTGGTGAGGAGCATTCCCTATGGGGAATGCCTTAGGGCTATGAGGAACTGCAGCAATGTGCAAGATCTAAATGCAGAACTGGGTTTTTTGAGGGAACGCTTTTCAACAAGGGGATATCCCCGGGCATGGGTTGATTTAGCAATTGCAAAAGCACAAAAGAAATCAAGAGAACAAATACACTTTAGCCGTGAACAACAGCCAGATAGGCAAGCCACTGTGAATGATGACCAGTGTAGATTAATCACCAACTACAACACCCAAGAGGGCAGCTTGCGAAAAATCTTACATAAGCATTGGCACATCATTGCTAATGACCCTACACTAAAGAAGCTAGTAGGGCGCAAACCTCTAATAACGTTCAGAAGAGCTAAATCTCTGAAACAATCACTGGTCTCAAACATGTTACCTACGACACATGCACAGGCACCTAAAACTTGGCTTAAAAGAAAGGATGGTTTCATAAAATGTGCAAAATGTAAGGCCTGTATTCATGGCAAGAATACATCCACCTTTTCAGGAGGCCTTTTGCCTCATCCCAGTAAGATCAGGGGCCAATTCTCTTGCAAAACTGATTTTGCTGTCTACGTGCTGCGGTGCCCTTGTGGCCTGCAGTACGTGGGCAGCACAATCCTGCCCGTCCATAAGTGTATCCTACAACACCTTAGGGCCATCAAAAATGGAGATAAAACCTATCCTGTGGCAAGGCATTTTGATCTATACCACAATAGAAACACAGTGGGCTTTGAGTATTTTGTAATTGACGCAGTGCCCGTGAGCGTAAGGGGAGGTGACCGAGTTAAAAAATTGACACAATTAGAGTCAAGGTACATCATTCGTCTCAATACAAAGATTCCTGAAGGTCTCAATATGGAAGAAGACTTTCATACACACCTATAATTCGTTTACCGCCTCTGCTCCCTAGCCTGATTTTAAACATTTTGATTTATTTTGATGAATCTTCAATTTGATGAATTTGTTTTATAATTTACACATAAGCACTTTATACAGACTGATGGTAATCAAAGTTGGTATCTATGTATCTGCGTATGTTCTTAGACTATAAGCTAAGTTGGCCCACTTGGGCGTGACTTTTCTTGTAACCATGGTTTATAAGTAATCAATTTTAAGCGTATTGTGGCAATGGTTTAGCATATTTGAGGCTGTACCTAACAATGATATCAATATAATTGTGCATGGCTCGAATCCCGCTATTTCATCTAATTTTATTTAAAATTGTGATGTAATTGTAAAAGGGCAGATCAATGGTCTTATTCAATGTATAGAAGGTAACGAGTCATGAGATTACCAAAATCACTAAGAAAATAGATGAGTTGATTTAAATGCTACCATGTGTATCAGTTGACGAGAGAACTTCGTAGAAACTACCAGTCTGTTTTCACTATCTATGAGTTTGTAGTTGTCACGTGTCACGCAATCATTGTTTGTTTAAAAATGGCTGATAATTTGATGTTAACCGTTAGTGAACAAGCCTGTTTCACAGGCGAAACGCGTCTAACGGCTGTGCTGTCATTAAATTGATTTCGCGCAAACAGACAAGGCGTCGACCTTCCTTTCTTTCCAAAGGAATCTTTTGCAATATATATATATATATATATATATATATATATATATATAATATTTAAAGAACAGTGGTTCGAGTGTGGCCTAAAAGGTCCAAAGGCAAGAGGGGTGACCCAGAGGGGCACTGTTTTTAAAAATAAAGAATTATGAAATGAATTCAGTAGGGAGCAAAAGACAGAGTCTGTAGAGGGTCATGTAGGTCAAAAAGATGACAGATATTTATTTAAACAAAATCAATTTTAGAGTGCTCACATAATAAAAAGTGTAGTGTGAAATAGTGATAGTGAATTTTAAAAAGGCATTGCATTGACAACAATATAGTAGAGTTCCATAAATGATTTATGCAAGTTATGAGGAATTCATGTTGTTGGGTGGTCGACGGCGTTTCAAACCCAATTATTGGGGTTCATCTTCAGGACAATGGTGAGCAAGTTGGGTTGCGTGAGCTCTGGCAGTAATTAAAGGATAAGTGAAGAAGAATTAATTCCGAAGTAATTTGTATTAACAGAAAATAACCCGAAACAACTGGGTAGTTCCTAGGGGCAGTGCTCCAGGGCGGGCGTCAGGGTCTTCACGAAGGCTGGATTAATAAAGAGCCAGATGAATTAGTTTAAGAAAATCAATCATGTGTTTAGGTTGAGCAGTTGGGCAGTACATGGATCCGCCTGGGCAATATCAATTTCTTTTTGAAAGGCGACAGGGCAATCAATGGGTGCCTGAAGCCGAGCAGCCGGAGACGTCCTGCTGCTGCTGGGGCTGGCCGTTGAATACCTCAGACAGGCTGTGTCCTTGTCCTCTTCTTGACCCACACGTCATCATTCCGGGCTGACTTTCAATTGTCACGCGTAAAACCCAAGTGACTCGGCTCACTTCGGACATACCCAAGAGGCCCGAATGCGCACTAGTGATAGAGTCAGAAAGACAGATGTTACTTGGTTTCACTGTATACCACCCATCTGTACTCTAACCCCCTTTACTTGTTAATACTTTCCCCGCCTTAGCATTAGTAAAATAGCTCGATTTCGTTTCAGTTAAGCAGGTGCCATGCACGCTAGTCTTCAAGACTCCATATTAGTACCTTCTGCCCATGCGCCAGAATTTCCCTCCAAACGACAGCTCGTCATACTGCGTAGATGCAGTTAACAAATGCGCAATAGAGATTTCCCGTTTAAAGCCATTTTAGAAATTCGTTAGAGTTATTCACGTTAGTAAACACATATGCAAGCTTCTCTAACCCTCGTTCTTATGTGGTGCGCATTAGTTTTACGCACTAGGTAATTAATAACATGTTAGGGAGTTGAATGAGAGGATTGCTTCCAAGCAAGTCTCTTTTCTACGAGTCCTTGCTCCATCACCAGCACAGAGTCAAATGCGCTTGTTTTATAAAGTGAGACACGATAAAAATGTGTTGTGAGAAGTTGGCCTGGTATATGCTGTCCACTAGTTAAAGTGGGCACCTTGCACCAGTCCAAACGACCCTTATTGATGATTAGGTTAAAGACAACCTATATTGAAAGCTATCCTAGTGGTTGCTATAGAGAGTAGCCTTCAGGCTAAGTCTCGAAGGAATGTAAAGCACCTTGGTTTACCAGATTATAACCTCCTGAATGACCAAATGAAAGGAGAACCACACAAGGAATTTATAAAATATATGTATTTGTTACTAAACACTCTATACTAACCTCTTTATGAGATTAGAGAACAAGGTACACAATATTAAACCACTAGAACGACAGTAAATAGCACAATACACAGTGGGCTCCAGGGGGAGACCGAACCATATACTGATAAAGTGGTATAACAACCACAACATGACTAGACAGGGTGCCTAGAGCACGTAGAATTGCTGGGACACCAAGGAACCACCCAAGGTAGTGACACAGGGGACCCACGGAGGACGTGTGCAGTGTGAGAACACAGCCATGAGCTCCGTTCAACTCTATGGGAAAGTCGCGGTTGGAATTTTAAAGATTAAGGACACTTAGGAGAGGACTTCAAGCAAACCCTTTGGAACATAGAAGGTTCTAAGGCCAGCACCCTTGAGAGTACCGAGGTACCCGTGTTACCTATCCCAGGAGAGCCGGGTGCATAGGGGTCAAGTGGTGTCAGAAACGCTCGTTGATTTCAATCGCGTGATGCGAAGAAGTGCTTCTGCCGGGAAGATGAGAAGTGTCTGGTGTGATCCAAGCCTGGATCGGAGCTGAGAAGAACCTGAAAGCAGAGGGGACAGAGTCTGGGTCACTTCCCAGTGACCAGGGGCATGATAGACGAATGCCCACCGATGTCGGGTGTTTCAGGTGATAAGAGGTGAAGCTTGACTCTGCAGCCAAGGGGACCAGCAGATGTCGACGATGACCAAAGTCCGCAGGTGAGCTGTCCCACGAATGATGTCGAGTGTTGGGGGTCAGTGTTTGGATTGAACACCAACAAGCCTTGCCAACTGCAACCCACGCGGTCAGAGAAAAAATGCTTAGGTGAGGACCAGCAAGGTCCTGAGGACTCCCCAAGCGATGGAGAGTCAGGGCACGTCTGGAGCAACCAGGAAAGCCCACTTAAAGTTACAGTTCCCTTCTCAGGGACCCACAGGTCGACGGACCAGGGATCGCGAAGGGACCTCGAGCTGAATCACAAAATACCAGCCCACGGAACACTCGTAGGCCAGAAATCTTCAGCAGAAATACTGTTCGGGGTCCGGACTACAAGTAGCCCAAAGCACAGCCTCAGGGATCGCCAAAAAGCATATGCTGCTGCTGCAAATGTACACGGTGCCCAGGGGTTCGGGTTGCACGGTCCCCACGAGGGATGCGGGTCTCAGAATTACTGAGAGCACAGATCAACCTAAGAGACCACGGGAACCCACCTACTGTGTTGCAGAAATCTTCGGAGTCCTTCAGGAGCTGCGTAGATGCAAACCGGTCAGAATAGTTTCAGGTGCCTGTCTTGCAAGGGAGTAACTCCTTTACTCCAAGGGAGATTCTTCAGCTATCCAGCGTAGTGTAGATAGTCACAGCACTTGGTTTCTGTAGCAGAATTTTGTCCAGGTAAATGTAAAGTCCTGTAGTCAGGGGTTCCTACTTTATACTAAAGGAAGGGGTGGGACAAACTCTGGGGACCCACCTATGGGAGGGTAAGGACAGTGGAGTGGCTACACCCATGTCCTTTGACCAGTTTCACGCCACAGCAGGAGCAAATGGCTCCTGCAACTGGTTTGAGCTGGACTATGCACAGGGACACCAAATGTGCCCCCTGTGCAGACATCAAAGCACTCTCAGAGTGCACCCACCCAGCCCCAATACACTAAAGCCTGTCTGGGAGGTGGTCACACCTCCCTGTGACAGGAAACCTATTGTCCAGCCTTCCCCTGCCGGAGTTTCAGCCAGCAGCAGGAGGGCAGACTTGTGTCTGTGGCTGGCAGCATCCATTTTGTGATGCCAGGGTCTGTGAAGTTGGTACCAGGTGTACTGGTGCTGTCATATTTCTCCCTCTAGTAGGGTGGAATCATACCTCCCACACCACTTACTGGTGTGGAGGTATGATTCCAAGGTGTTTGACACCAAACACAACATGTTTCCATGCAGCCGTTTCAAAGTTAGCATTTACCGCAAGGTTATAATGCACTTAAGAGTATATGGTTGGCTGCATCACAAACAACCCCGGAATAGAAGTTCCGAAGGCTGTAGATGACCTCTGCTCATGCATGGGCACCCTCTCACATAAAACCCAGCACCCTGCCCTCAGGATTGATAAGGCCTGCCATAGGGGTGACTGATAGGTTTATATGTGCAGTGATAAGGATAGATATAGTGAACCTATATCTAAGTAAGGGGTGTCTCCCAGGGGTGGCATCCCAGGGGTGGCATAATACATGCTGCAGCCTCTGAGAGGCCTCTGGGGTACCTATGCCCTGGGTATATATTATACCATATACTAGGGACTGATAAGGGTACCCCAGAATCCAATCTGGAGTGTACCTAAAGTACATGAACAACCAATTTAGGGAGAAAGCAGATAGATTGGGGTCCTGATTAGCAGGATCCCAGTTAGACTAATTCGAAAATCAGCAAAACACCAGGAAAAAAGTAGGGGTAACCATGCAGTCAGATTTCACCTTCCCACATGTGTGACGAGTGCTTCCTTCCCAGTGTATTTGTTAGAATGAGACCTGGACTTTCATGGGGTAAAGTGCAGCACCAGCAGTGATCATTCTGTTTCCCATTTTGCACATTCATATTATTAATAAAAAACGTCCATAAGGATGTATAAAAGCAACTGAATCATGTTGAAAACACCAATAAGCTATCTTTTTTTTAACAGAAAGAAATTATGTGATGATCCAACTTTAGTTTAGCCATCCAAAGGCAGAGGCCAAAGGTCACAAACCCTGAAACACTTATTCCACATATCCTACCATCCCCTCTGATTTCTCCTTTCTCATAAAACTATCTTTCTCTTAACAGTTCTTCATTTGAGCGGGTGGTTGCAGGTGGGGACCAACAGCATTCGTTTTTGGAGCTGGGCACTTATTTTTCCTCATTGGACTTTGGCACAGACCAAGGAGAGAACAACACACAAGGGGAACGATGGAGGAAGACAAAGACAGAAAAACATTGACAAAGGGATAAAGCAGGGAGGAAACAACGTGCAAGAGTGAGATAAAGATCAGGGATTATCTAGTTGTGGGAAAAAGAGGCATATGGTGGAATCAAGATTACGCAGCCTTGTATTCAGTAGACCGACATTCAGTGGCGCTGGTCATGGTCTTCTGTGGAAAAGTTTGGGCCCCGGAACTTATTCTTTTACAAATTAAGCACTGGTTTCTGATATTCCCACAAAATGTTATCACCCTGCAAACTCTCTTTCTCCAAAGACAGTTACTGGTACTCTAACCAGGACCTTCCTGCTCTCACACTGGCATAGGTTCCTCTTGTTCCTCTCTGTAGATGCTATGTTTTCACTGCCTTTCGCTTCCTCCCCCTTGCAGGCTGGGTCTTGGATGAAACCATCTTACTATTTTTGTTTCCTCAGCTCTTCTCATTATGGCATCTTACTCGTCCTTCTCACATTGTTGTCCGTGCTGGCAGCATCCCTAAAGTAGCCATCCTACTTTCACATTTTATTCCAAATCTTCTAGGGTCTCCGGACCCAAAATCCATCACATCGACATACTCTCAACTTATCCTTTTTGTAGCATTCTTGTTCACGCTTTTTGTCTGCTTCACTTCATAATTTCTCACTGCCACCTTCATCTGCAGCCGTACAGCCTGTCTTATCGACCTTTTTCCACTTGTTCACCATCACCCTTTGGTCCTTTCGTCTCCCCTTAGTGCCTGTACCAGACCTCTGAGTACTCATGAGCACCTCCCAGGTGTCATCACATCCACCTTCCTTCTTCTATCCTTCTAGCATGTCCTATGGTTGCACAACACCTCTGTGATCCACCTTTGCCCATGTCGGTTTGTGGGCTTTAATGTCCCTATTCCCAAATCTCCTGGCTTCAGAATGCACAGCCATCTCCTTTCTTCTGTTCATCTCTAGACCACCAAGGGTGTCCCCATTGCTCGTTCCCCTGTTCAAGTTGACTCTCTCTGCAACTTCTGGTGTTTCCTCATCCACTGTCAGTTGGAGGTACCTTCTCACCCTTTCCACAGTTTGATAAATAGGCCACAGAGGGCCCTTGGGTGGTCTTCTCTATGGCATGGGGCCAGTAGCTTCATTATTGTGTGGAGAACTCCCAGGTAGTGTCCCATGCTTCAGTTACACAAAGTGATGGTGTTGCAGTCTCACCTACGCTGTCCACTAAGTGCCCCAGTCTGGCCGCAGTCTTGTCCTTTGATTCTAAGCACTACTAATACACCTTTACTGTTTTGCACTACCCCCATGCCGCTATCTTTTGTAACCTGTTATCTAAACGCTTTGTGTTCTTCCTCCCGCACATCATTGCCAGTAGCCATGGACCTAGACAAGGATGCCCTCTTTTCTGGACTTCCTCCACTGACTGCCTCCGACTAGCCTGTGGCTCGATGGACAGCTATGGCCTCTTAATTGGGGGCGAAACTCAATCGCGACATGGGCAAAAAAGGCCTGTGCGCATGGCATTTAGTTTCATATATGTCAAACGCACAAGCCAGGCAATCTATTGGCGGGCTCTAAGGGATGAGTCTTTATGGCCTTACACCATTTTTAAAGGCCTTTTACGAAGACACATATGATATGTGACATATGAATTATAGAAGCATGATGTCACCTGCTTTTGTAACAGCAACACATGTGAGTTAGTAGGTGAACCAATGTGTAAGTGAGAGTGCAGATGAGTGAGTGAGCGGGCAAATGAGTTAACGAGCAAGCTCTGAAATGACTGAATGAGTAAGAGGGTAGGCGGCACAGCAAGTAAGCGGGTTGGAATTTGCACTCTCCGCATTACAAAAGCTACCCCACTTTTTGGGCAAAATCCAGAAAATGAATCACCTTGTGCCTCTACGTAAAGGCCATGGAATACTGCCCTTGGTAGAGCAGATGTTATTGTCTTGAGGTGCTTTAATGACTCCCTTTCCCTGGTACAGTCACAATCTCACAAAAAAAGATACTGTAAGAGCCAAGTCAAAGCTGAAGGATAGCAACCTCATTTAGAGGCCACGACTATGCAAAAGTTCTGATACCGCACAGATAACACTTTTGTAATTTAAAGTGGTGATAGTACTGCACTCTGAGGGGCATATTATCAAGGGCCATATCTCCGCTTTTTTGGCTTTAAAAGCCAAAAAAGCGGAGATAATATTATCGCCCTATTAACAAGGCGGCGCTAACATGCATTAGCGCATGTTAGCAGCAATTTTCCCCACGCCTCGCCCTGCATCGCTAATGAGATGCAAAGTAGGCGTTCCTTTACAAAACAACATGAAAAAGGATCGCTAACTGTACTTCGCAGTATTAACAAGCCAGCCCAGGACACCCATAGCGATATTAAAAGCCGCGCTAACCGCGGTTATCGCTGGAAGCTAACGTCTGCTAAATTTCTGACTTAGCTATATGCATGAAGGGAGGTGGCTCGTCAGGCTAAGTCCACCATGGCCTATCAACAAGGAATTCCCTATCACTGCAGTGTTATTGCTGGATTTCCAGCGATATACCGGCATTTCGCCGCTATCCCTTTATTAATTATCGCCTCGGAGATTAGCGTTGTTAATAACGCGCTAACCGGGCGATAACATCCAGCGATAGCCAGCGATAAATGGAAACGTGCTATGCGCAAATATTCATCGCCATCTGTTGATAATATGCCCCCAAAGACAGTAATGCTAAATTTTCTAATACCTTTAACCCTGTCTGTTTGCACCAGCAAAACGCGTTTTCCACACATTTTCCCCTTCAAAGGTGAATGTTTGGTAATGTACTGCATATCAGGGGTTGTAAAGAAAGATCCCATGTTGCTGTACGATCCCAAATTACTAAGATTCTCTAAATAAGGGCCGAAGTACAATAAAAGTGTGCGAGGTGGTGATTTACCTGGCTCACGGAGGCCATCCGTTAGACAATCTGAGATGGCCAATCCTATCCCACAAATCGGTAATTCTGTTGTTCCATCTCTTGTGCATGGCACTGCAACCGGTGCTTGTTCTGCTGTCACGTCAGAAGGTTCCCCATCAGACAGGCATTGGCTGATGCAACCTAGGCCCTTTAGTCTGCAATGGTTGGCAGCAGAAGAGGAGGAAGCAGATGCGTGATTGCATTTTAGGGCTGGTTTATTGACTCTCTGAGCACCGTATGCTCTGGCAGGTCTAAAGCATTAGCATGCATTTCAATCTGTCTGGGGAAGCCCAGCATCTCCTCGAGCAGGATTTTACATAGTTCACGCTTGTGATGCGTGCGAACTCGCCGCTGACGTCAGACGTAGGCACGTAGACGCCATCTTCCCTCGGGCCCCAGCAGTATTTTACCATGAGGGGTGTTAGTAGGCCCTGGTGCGGCCTGGATGTGGTTGGGCTTATTCTGCTGCTCTGAGTTTTTCTCTTACGTTATCTCCGAAGACGGAGGAAAGGGACCGGCGTGATCAGTGACTGATTGTGTAATGTGTCCATTGCTCAGTGTGTGAGCAAATGGGGATTGTAGAAAGGGGCAACTTGTGAGCAGCAGAGGCAGGAACAACTAGGTTGTCAGCAAAAGAAGAAGTGTTCAAAGGGGCAGTGTGTGAGCAGAAGGGGCAGATTAATGGGGCAGTGTGTGATCAGCAGGTGAAGTATGCAAAGGGGCAGCGTGTGAGGAAAAGGGGCAGGGAGCAGAGTATGGGTGGCCAAAAGGGGCAGCATGTTTGTGGAAGAGGCAGTAAGCAGATGGTACAGTAAGGATGTGGGAGCAGATGGGGCAGCGTGTAAGCAGATCGGGGTGTAATTGCAGGAAACAGTGTGTGAGAACACTGCAGTGGTGGATCCCCTGCTAATAAACAATGAAATGATAATAACGTGATGCCATTTTCATTTTATTGTTTACATCTGCTTTGCCGGCGGCGGGTGGGGCTGCTCAGCTTTCAGAGCCGGGCAGGGGAGAAGTGGTTTTGCGTACTCCTAAGTGCGCAATGATGCTTTGACCACTTTGCATGTTTCCATGCAGGCTGCATTTACAGCCTGCGTGGAGAACATGCCCAGGTCCCCAGTTCATGCCTGAACGCCGAGCCACAGCGCTCAGGCCAATCACAACGCTGCATGGCAGCGTTGTGATTGGTCAGGGGAGCCTGGGGGCTTACCAATCACAGCATTGCATTACAGCGTTGTGATTGGTCAAGTGGGGGCCTGACAGTGCTTCCTGGTTCAGATGGAGGAGAGACGCAGGATGCGACTATAAGGTAAGTGTTTTTTTTTTCATCCCTGCATCACCCCCCCAATCCGTACCAGCCACCACTGGTGAGAAGCAGCGATGTGGCAGCGCATGAGAAGAAGGCAAGAAGCAGAGGGGCAGAGCATAAGCAAAGGAAATAGTGTGTGAGCAGAAAGGCTAGGAAATGTGTGGTATGGTGTGAGCAGAAGTGGCAGCATGCTCATGAAGGGACAGTGTGTGGGCAGAAGGGGAAGAGTGTGCATAAAAGAGCAATATGTGGGCAGAAGGGGCAGGAAACAATGTGGGAGCAGAACAAGCAGTATGTTAAGAGAATGGGCAAGGAACAGGTGGGCCAGTTTGTGGGCAAAAGAGTCAGTGTGGGGGGGAGAAGGTTAAGAAAGGGGAGTGCATATGGAGATGGGGCAGTGTGTGAGCAAGGGGAAGTGTGTGAGTAAAAGAGACAAGGAGCAGTGGAAGCAAGGCTCGAGAAAAGGTGCAGGGACCAGAGGGGTCCCATGTGAGCAGAAAGGCAAGGAGGGGAGTGTGTGAGCATATACCAAGGTGCAGTTGTGGCACAAGGTGTAGATGAGGCAATGTGTAAGCAGAAGGGGCAGGGAGCAGAGTGAGCAGAAGAGGGAGGAAGCAGCGGGGATAGTGTGTGAGCAAACCAGGTAAGAGCGGTTGGGGGGATTCGACAGACGACGACAAGGGAAAATCAAATAAATAATATCTTCTGTCATCTGTCGAACCCCGCCCACCGCTCTTACCTGCCCGAGCCACTCCTGGAGCAAACAGCAGTGTTAGAGGGGAAGGAGCAGGGTGACCGTGTGTGAGCATAAGTTTTCTAATTGTGTATGCTTAAGCCAGTGGCGCCACCTCCATTAGGGCGGAGGAGCACTGCCCCCCTTGGCACCACAGTCAAATAAGATGATAATAAAACTGGTTTTAAACCCGTTGTATTATCATTTTATTTTATTTCCCCTGGAACCGCCCCTAGGACTCTGATGAGTCTTGAGGGCGGGTCCAGGGGAATGACACTGCTGGTGGGGGAGTGGTGGGCAATGTTACAGTGCGCATGACGGTTTGGCCGGCCATCTCAGGCCTGCCAAACCATCTTGCACACTGATGCTCTTTCCAGCCCCAGCTGCATAACTGGGGCTGCAGAGAGCAGGCACAGGCTCCCCGTCTGCCTGGGAGCGCAAGTTGACAGCGCTCAGGCCAATCCTGACGCTACTTTCATGCGACGTCAGGATTGGCCGCAGTGCATTCTGGGAGCTTGAGCCCAGAATAAGAAGGAAGAGCTCAATGCAGGGGCGTTCGTGTACGTGCTTTTTCATTTGTATTTTTTGCCCCCGAATCTCTCCACCTTCCTCCTCCGGCCTGCCCCGCGAGTTTGGCAGGGGACGGGCCGCTACTGGCTTAAGCGTAAATTGTCAGTGCTTTGGACTAGTAAATTTAAAGGGCCATACATAGGATGCGGCCAGGTGAGTCCGAAAGACAGGGGCCTGAGGCAAATAAAGAAAACCTTCACAGAATTCAAGACCATAACTATGAAGGTTTAAACAACATGAAGAATCATTATAGAAAGCATAAAAAGGTAGTTAGTTTAAATCAATAATTTATAATAAGCAAGAGGTTTAACATTACTAAATCGGTAAAAAGACCAATATCAAGTCTGCTTCCAAATAATAGGCAAAAAGGTCTGGTAATCACAAATACTCTAAGTACAGCATCAAATTACAGTCTGACATGGGGACTGCTTGGTATGAAAGCAAGAAAAGGGTCTGTGATATATTCTAAGTATAAATTAGCAAGACCACCGACATAAAGTCTGCCTCTGGAGAATAGGCAACAAGGTCTGGCATACATCCGGAAAAGGGCACTTTTTATAGGTTTTCCAGACAGTGAAAAGCACACTCATGACATGGTATGGAATGAGACAATAATGACAACAGCCAATAGATTTTCATATACACATGATAACATTAATTGCAACTCTGCTAATAAATGCTTTCAGAATGCCTAAATAATTCTAACACAACCCAAAAACAAGCATTGGCATAGCCAATAGGTCTCGCCTTTGGGACCTTATAAGTGTTTAGCCATGCAACAGTTGCATAAGTAAATACTTATAAGGTCCCAAAAGCGAGACCTATCGGCTATGCAAAGCGGCCGCGAAAGTGAAAGTGATCACGATCTTGATCACGATCAAACATCAAAGCGGCCGCGAAAGTGAAAGTAATTGCGGTAAAGCGCGGCGCGCGCGCCCGCGCACATGCACTGTAGCTCTAGGCTGACCTGGAAGCACTTTTTGGAGCCCTCTCAATAAGTCTCGCCAGAACAGCGCATGCGCTGGGTCAGGCGAGACCTAACCAGAGACTGACACTACATCTTTACCATGCAATGCAATGGGTGCTTCAGAGTCGTCCCCAGAGGCAGGAAACGTCCTTGATTTGTTGCTAAAGTAAGCACAGATAAGACGCAGCTTCCTCCAAAGCTACAAAAGCAGCTGTATTTTGTCTCAACGCAACACCACAATATAGATCATATTTCTGTTATTTTCTATTAATGGAAAAGAATACTACCAGGCCTTCTAAATGTGGGGAATAAAACAGCCTTTCTTTCGTAATTGCAAAATTACATGTCAGTACAGGCAGGCTGAGGCCCAGTTATGTCAACTTGAGGCCTGATTATGTTAACTTAAAACAACAACTAATGGAAGATTATTTTAATGAATAAATGTACTCTAACCATGACATTTTGCAACAATTTGTCAATCTTAAAAGGGAACGGATTGAATAACTTACACAAGTGGATATTCCCCTCGCGTTACTGACCAAGCTCCAATACCTCCATATTTAGAATAAAAATGGGGTCATGTACACCGGGCCCCACCAATAGTTTTGTGAACATGGCTTCCATGGTTATGTAAACAAGACAGATGGGTCTTGAGAGTAAAATATAGAACACACAGCATACACAAATAACACTGACATGCAGGGGCATAATTCACAAAGATTTGTGACTCTCTGACACAACAGGAGAACTGCAGCATTCACACCATTCTGGGTGTGCTTTTCGAAAATGTTCTTAGCTCCTAATCGAGACACTGCAAAGGCATTTTTGTGCATGTGTAAATATAATTGTATGGTGAAATGCCATCAGTTTTGTCCAATAAAGCAAATATAAAAATAATTATAACTAAGAGAAATCTATTCCCTGCACCCCCACTAATTTTGGGGGGTGTGCTTCATCTTCTTTTCTGGGACAGGGATGCATTCTTGTCCTGGACAGGAGTAAATCTTCGATCATTTCCAAGGGAGGAAAGGGACAGAGAGGAGTTTGAGAGCGTCTTCAGTCGAGGGCTAAGAAAACCACGCTGTAGAAGTAACACCTCTGTGGAATGAAGAAGCAAAGTCACAAAGCAGACAGTAGCAGCTGCTCTTGATAATAAATGGTGGGGCGAAGGCTTGGGGAATGTGGGTTTGGGGGTAAATAACAAAAAAAACAAAGAAAAAGCATTTACCTGCTGCTGGCAGCCGCCGTCTTGGGGTCTTCTGCTCTGGTCCTGACTTTGATTACCCACGTGCTGTTGCACTCTGCTCCTAGGCGCCAATCAAGACGTTGCTCTCATACTGGTAAAACTGCATGAGAACAGAGCTGTGATTGGTCAGTGCGGGCTGGTTTGGTGCTAGCCCAGGTCCGAGGAGCCTGTTCTTCTTCTCCACATGACTGTGCAGCACAGCTCGGGTGGAGAGAGAACTAAGTGCGCATCCAAGTGCACGGTCTTAGCCGGCCAAACCGTCATGCGCACTTACAGTGTGTACTACTCCTACCTTGCTGTCAACATGGCTCTGCCCAGACTTGGCTGGCTGTAGCGGGGAAAGAAATATGAAATGTTGGTATTATCATTTTCCTTTTTCCTTTTCACTCAGCTGGTTCTCAGCGGGGGGGAGGGGGACACTCCTCTGCCGTAGCGGAGAAGCCTCCACTGAAAGAAGGCATATGCAAATCACCATACCTGGCTGTTTGGAGTGAAAGTTCAAAGAAAGATACACAGTGTTGAATTCATGTCACAAATGTTTCGTAAAAAGACACGTACTGCCTGTTACATCGTGCACAATGTGCAGGGTAACCAATTCATGCTGAAAGGCTTGTTCGCTGCCAGATTTCATCTGGAAATAGTCTGTTAATGTGAAATATATGAGTCCCTGATTTTAAATTGAGCATGAATGTGTTGACAGGATTTGTTCAAGTTCCCCGTGTTGCCCTTTCTAACAGTAATTTATATGACACAGATGGCAAGCAGGCCAGCAACATCAACACACATGGTCTTGATTTCTTCCTAAGAACTCAGACCTCAAGAAACACAGTTACCACATTTAATAAAAAACTTTTCTAGTACCAATAATGAGGAGTGGAAAGGCTGTTCTCAGATATATGTGGATGGGTGTACTGAGGAAACAGTCCTGTTGCAGGAAGCTGAAAACTGAGATGGACACAATTACCTCTAACCCCCTGAATGTATGTTGAGCATCTGGGGCATAGAAGGAGCAGAACAGATTCAGTGCTGTGAAAACATCTTTATTCGCTATTTGTTGGCGGTTCCTAGTTCTACCGCTACCTTTAGCTGCCACAGGGAACTCGGTCTCTCATATATTTCTGATATTATAAAAATCAACCCCCTCCTTTTGTGGCACAAGGTGTGGGTATCTAGGGAGACGGGTTTCAATAGAGACGTAATTGTGGATTGTCTCAAACTAGACAGGGTGGCTAATATGTCATGGATTAGCTACATAAAAAGAATGTCACGTGACATTGGCCACCCAGAATATTTTGAGACACCTAGCAGCAGGGAAACTGTATCTAGAAAATCGCTAAAGGCGTACTGCCAGAACCACCTAGAGAACAAACGCTGACTTATTGAGAGAGAGAAGAAATCGATCATGGACAATCATTTGATGACCACATGCACAGGCCTACAACCCTACCTAGTATAAGTACAGAGTAGCTTTTGCCGTATGCTTTTGGCCCGTTTTCGCTGTGGATCTTTTTTAAAATTGATCACATTTCCAGAAATAAATGACTGGACAAAAAACTCATCTATATGTCCATGCGATGATACCTCCATACAAACAACTATGCACTGCACTTTATTTTGTAAATACTACGTCGTACCGCGGAAAAAGTTTTTAATGCCTAATCTTAGAAGCTGGGGCCTAAGACAATGCAGAACAGCTTTCCTAAGGTTACAAATGCTGGAAAATGAACATATTATTATGGTCCTTTCTTCCTTTTTAAAGGCTGTTATTAGGTACCAGAATACTATGTGAAGCTTCTGTTAAAATCAGTTTCCTTTGATGATTATTATTGAACAAAAATCGAATAAAGCTGATTTGATTTGATTTGAAAAGCTTTGAAACTGAAATGCATTTCATTATTGGAGGAAACCAGATAAGCTTCTGAAATCTGGAAACCCGCTGTGTTGAGGAATCTTTCGAAAAATCTTTATTCGGCATCATAAAAAACAATACCATAAAAGCACAGGTTAAAAGAGAGATAATACATTCATAAACACTGTCATTACCATAAAAACACAGTGTAAAAGGCCAAGGTGAACTCAATAACATTTCATTGCTAGAATAGTACCCCCAACTCCACACAAGTCTTTTACAAAACAGTTTTCAGATAGTGCTAGGGGCAGGCCACAGGCTATTTATACCAACCCAATGGTACTTCTAAGGCGCATTGCCAACCGTAAAAAATTTCACCATATAATACAAAATTAAAATCTCAGAGGAGAGTTTTAGATACAAAAGAGCCACCTTTGCCTGCCTAAACCCTGCCTTCTTTAAAATTCTGTTTAAAAAAAGCCTTCTGGGGTACATATAAAAAGGGCATAACAGTACAGAATGAAGGGTATCCTGCGGAGATCGTTGATCGCAGCCGCAGGGACCCTTCTGTTCTACCGTCCTCGTAAAACCTGCCGGCACCGCTAGGCTGTGGTGTAGTAGATCCAGCCTAAAACGTGTCATTAAAAATCTATCTTGGGCATTGTGGATAAGACAAAGATAAGATTCAATGACCAGACATGATTTAGTTAAAAGGTAAGCCCTCACCGTTGGTTTTCTAATCTCATTATCTTCCCTACACGAACCCAAATAGGTCAGAAACTCCCCCTTGACACTCTCCTTGTCCTTGGCCAACAATTTCATGGGGTCAATGAAGAGGTCTACACGGCCCAGGGCCTCAAGGGATTCCTTTACATAGTTTAACCATGGAATGGTCATCCCTTTTTCTCGGAGCAAACAATCATTAATGATTTCCCTAGTCAAAGTGGCCTCAGGGTTTGTCCAGATTTTGATCCAGCAGCTGATGGGCTTTAGTTTCAAATTATCATTTATGTACATGGTACCCAATTCCTCATAAATGATGGTTGACGAGGTACTCTGAGGGACGTTTAACAATCTCCTGAGAAATTTGTTCTCTTCGATGTTAAGAATTTTTGTGTCAGTAAGTCCCCATACTTCGCTACCATAGAGTAGTTTGGCACATCATATAGAATTATAAAGTTTCAAAATCTGGTCCGGAGACCAGCGGCCCAACCTGTGAGCGAAGTTCATAATCGCACCCGTACTTCTAGTTAGGGTGCGACATTTCTCCTCAAACAGAGGTTTAAAATTGAGCCTGGTGTCAACCCACATTCCCAAATATGAGAAAGACTGAACTTTTTCTATATGGTGTGCCCCAATCATGTACTCGTATTTCTTTTTGGGCGCCTTCCCTACCTCCATGATGTACGATTTGGCAAGGTTTGCCGACAGATCCAAATTCTCCATAAACTGCACAAACCCATCTAACAGTCTTTGAAAGCCCAGAGGGGTCCGAGCCAAGAGAACTGCGTCGTCTGCATAAAGCCTGTCCTGGGTGTGTCGACTCCCAGTTTCACCAATGCATTCTCCAGGCCATTTATATACAAGGTGAATAAAAAGGGTGCCAGAATACAACCCCATCTGACTCCCCTTGTGCATGAGAATTGGTTGGTCATGCTCCCCTGTTCATTATACCTAATCTGGGCTAGCGTGTTCCAGTGTAGAGATCTCAATATATTTACTAGGGCCTGGTCCACACCCAGCTCTATCGAAAGCTGCTGTCAGATCCATGAAAGCCAAGTACACAGTCACTTGACCTGCGACCGTGTACTTGGCAGTCAACAGGTACAAGTTAAGACATTGGTCAGTAGTGGAGCGTCCCGTTCTAAAAAAACAAAAAAAAACAAAAAAAACAAATATGCAACAAAGAGGGACCCTGAAACAGTGAATGGGAGGGGAAGGTAGTCAGGGAAGAGTCAATACAAAAAACAGGAGCCCATTCCCCCCACTGACACAATATATATAGGCAGTATGTCCATAAATCAATTAAACTGTGTCCACAGACCAAAAAGAGAAAGAAATTATTTTTTTGAATTATTTTTCACATTTTAATTTATTTTTCTAAAATGATGCTGTACATACTACCATCAATGTGGTAGCAAGATAGCTGCTGGTATTCATTTAGCACATAAACATCAAAAAACATTATAAAATAGACTTTGACATACTAGGTATAAAAAGTGATATCATCATGTGTGTAAACCTAATTGCTGTTAAACAACCCAACAATATTTAAAGTTGAGTCAATCCATTCAAAACATCTCTGTCAAATACAAAATAATAGGAAAGATACGACATAACCAAGACAGTGAAGCGCCGACGCGCGTTTCGGAGATCCCAAGCTTGAAAGTGAGCTCCTTCTTCAGTGCGCAAAATACTTTTGACGGTCTCAGTACGGTAAACCAGATACTTTCTTTCAAAAGCTGAATCAGGATTTACATGTCGGGTATGAAGCAGCACATTATGTATAGGGTCTGTGGAACACAAAGGCAAAATAAACACAATTTCACAAATAGAACTACAGGTACGGATGCAATCCCAACCACAGATAGCCAACATAAGAACATAGATCCATCACCAGATAGTCTGTGTATTAAAGATAACAATGAAGGTGACACAGCATGGGTATCCCAAATAGTGGATACCAAAGAGTAAAAAAACTAAAGTGAAGAAGAAATAATTATATCTTCCAGAGAATTGGTGCCAGATAGAAAAACGGCAATTAGGTTTACACACATGATGATATTACTTTTTATACCTAGTATGTCAAATTCTATTTTATAATGTTTTTTGATGTTTATGTGCTAAATGAATACCAGCAGCTATCTTGCTACCACATTGATGGTAGTATGTACAGCATCATTTTAGAAAAATAAATTGAAATGTGAAAAATAATTCAAAAAAATAATTTCTTTCTCTTTTTGGTCTGTGGACACAGTTTAATTGATTTATGGACATACTGCCTATATATATTGTGTCAGTGGGGGGAAGGCGTCCCGTTCTAAAACCATACTGCGTGTCGGTAATAATCTTGTTTTCCTCTGCCCAATCTAAAAGGCGATTTAGAATGGCCCTGCCTAAAACTTTCACAGTCACGTCTATAAGGGAGATGGGTCGATAGCAAGATGGGCTTTCCTTGTCTCCTTTTTTAAAGATTGCCACAATTTTTGCAGTTGACCATGAGGCAGGCATGCCCGTATTTACTGCGGCATTAATCACCCTAGTCAGTGTAGGGACCCACAAGTGCACCTGGCTAAGAAACAAGTCCGGGGGGACCCCATCTGGACCGGCCGCTTTGTTTCTAGACAGGCCCTCTATGCCCGCCTTAATTTCACTCAGTGAGAAGTTTGTATGTCCCACTCTTCCGGAGCCCTCCTCATTTGCTGGGTGGTTCTCCTCGGTACAGTGATTATACAGGCCATTAAAGTGCACGAACCAAGTCTCCGGCAGGATGTGATTTACGATCTTGGGTTTATCCCTATCTTGGAAACATGGGTCATTAATAACTTTCCAAAATGCCGTCATATTTTTTGTATCTACTGCTTCCCTCAGATTCTCCCATGCCTGCTGTTGCAGGGCAGTTCTACGGCATTTGACAGCCTCTTTGTATAGGCCCCGGCAGGTGGCAACCCTGATTTTATCCCTGGGGAGAGTTTTCAATGCCAATTTAAGCTCTCTCTGGGCCCTAGAACAAGCATGATCGAACCAACCATGTTCATTCGACCCCTTTTTGATGGGATTAGTCAGGAGTAAGCTGTCAATGTGCATTGTGACCCCTTCGTAAGCCTTGACTAGGTCAACACCTTCTACTGTAGGGCTCAAACACCTCCAGACATTCTGCTGTTTATCCGCCATGAGTGCACCATAAAATGCATCAACATTCATATGGGCCCATCTGAGTCTTCTCCCTTGGTCAGCCGCCATTAGAACCCCATTTGCACCCCTCTTCTCTTGTGGGCTAGTCATGCTAGGATCCCTGAGTGCAATTACAAGGGGGTTATGATCACTAAAGATACTCGGTTCTATGTCAAACCCCAGTACTGCCTGCTTCAATATGTTGGATACAAAAATAAAATCTATGAAAGAATCACAGCCTCTCCCTTTAAAGGTTGGATGGACCCGGCTCCGTACCCCTCCTATTAACAGGTCCATGTTGTGTTGAAGGGCATAAATTCCCAGCACCTTGTTTAGCTCGTATCCCTCCTTTGAATGTTCTAAGTGGGGGCCCTTTTCCAGTGGGCAAGATGACCAATCACCGCATCTAGTTATTTTTACATTGGGACAAAGGTGGCAGTTAAAGTCCCCCACGAGCACCAACTGGTGCGTACGCCCTCCCTGATCCACCTCCCCCGCCAATCTAGTTTCTAATTCTTTCAGGCTATTTAATGGGAATCCCGCTTGTTTCGCATTATAAAAATTTACAAGGAGTATCTTCTGTCCCCTCATGCATAGTGTTCGCCCTTGTAGTTCACCAGAATCCAAACACAGGTCTTCCCATCTCCCCTTAAGTTTAAGATCCACATATGTGACGAGTCCTCCCCTTGCTCTGCCCATAAGTCCTTTCTGTGCCGGGACAAAAAACATTTTGTAGCCTTCCAAAGCGAGCGAGTCCCTATCCCATTACCAACTCTCCAGCAGACATATGACCTGGAATTTTTTTATATATACGAGCCAGTCACTATTTATTAACTTAGCCGAGAGTCCCGCTATATTCCACGAAATGATCTTAATGGAGCCCTCGGTTAAAATGACTGAGCTGGCCAATATCGGGTCGCTTATGAGCGCGGACTCAGCTTGTAATATATGGGCCTTCTCTATGGGATGAGAGGTACCACAGGCTATTTCCCCGTGGGTGGTAATTAAGGTGTTCCCTGATGTTACTAAGGGGATTCCACCCACATAACTGGGGAAATCAATGGCCTCATTGGAATCCTCCCCCATGCAAATACTTCCATTGAGTCAATCAATGTCATCTAGTCCCAGAGTGTTTACCAATCCAGCAAAATGATTAGTTGAGACAAGCGGAGGCCCTGCTCCCGCACTCCCCCTGAGCTCGCTCCAATTCTTCACGTTTGATTTTCCTCTCCTTGGATCCCTATAAAAGAAACCCAGTGGTAGTAGCAGGATGGCTGCATCTCCCCCCCCTCCAGGAGCCACCCCTGGAATGGGCAAGGAGGTCCTGGACCAGCCCCGGGAATCTGAAGTTTAAAATCACGGTATCTCCCGCGAAGCACTTCCTAGTCCCACCAATCCATGAAATCCTTCTCGCCATTAAAATGTGCCTATAATTCGCCGGGTTAAATTGGGCATTTCTACTTAACCAATGGGCTACTTTATTGATAAGCATCTGGGTAGTTTCTTCTCGAGTAACGGTGGGGGCTGGAACCCCTGTCATGACTATGGTGTATGGGCTAGCTGCTGGCAATAAATCAAGAACAGGCAGATCCTTTGAACTCCTAACGCACAAGGGGCCATCAGGCGCGATGGACTGTACAATGCCAGGACCAACCCCCAGGCCCCCCTCCTAACTCGAGCTCATCGGTGGGTTTATTGGGTGCCCTACCTGCCCTTTTTTCCTCCAATTTGTGGCCATCTCCTCCCTTCTCGATCTATCCTCACTGTCAGTGTCAACCCTCGTCCGCTCTGCATGAACGCTAACCCTGGCATCCTCCATTTCACTTTGCTGTCGATCTGGCTGTGTTTCACCCCCCGGCCCGTCACTATATCGTGCTGGCCTAGCCGTGATCAGCCTATCTGCCACCTCTGTGCTATGGGAAATAGTAGGGGCCACTGTGCTGGTTTGACCCTTATTCTGTGCTAAAAAAGAGGACACTTCCTCTTCAAGGGAGGTAATTTTCTCACGAAGTGGAGCTAGATGGCAATTTAGTAGAGTTTCCAACCTCAACCAGAATGCGCCATCAGCCCCATCCCCGTTTTCTATCCCTCTGCAGTTAGTGCAATATGATTTCCCTCCAAGCGCTTGGGTGCCTATGCTCCTTCCCTCTTTTGATAGATCTTTTTTGTTAGTTTTACCATTGGCCATATTTCGCCCGCCCCTCGTGAGCGTTTCACCAGTACTAGGGAATCACTTGCTAGAACAAGTACGCTGCTCTACCCGCTTTTATCAATAAGCGCCCTTTTTGATCGAGTCACCACCTCCCCTACTCCCCGTATGATCGTTTCATTTACCTTCAATATATCTACTTGTGCCGACCCTCCCGCCAATAAAGCCGCCCCATGGAGTGGTAATGATCCCATATTAATTTCCACACCCTCCAGCCTCTTCTTCGTGGTGTGCTCAATGTGGTCATGACTGTCTCGAACAAACTCCAATATGGGCTTTTCCCCTGTATCTGCGCTCGCCCCCTGCGACGCGAGCTCAGACACTTCATCCTCTGCATCGATAGTCCAGCCTCGCTGTGGGGCATATTCTCTCCTTCTTTCACTCCCGGGGTGAGTAACTTCGGAGATCTCACCAATACGGCGGCCCCCATGGACGACCTCTTCTGTGCTGTCACAGAGTCCATTGAGAGTCTTTTCTCAACCACGAGAATTTCTTGGGCCAGGGCCGACTCAGTTCTTACAAAAAATGAATCAAGTGTCCCTTTTAACTTCCCTGCCCCTTTTTCCTCCAGAACTCTCCCTTTGTTCATCGCAATAATGTTCGTGAGTATCCTAACTGTTGAGGAACCAAGGAACCGATATATACCTCCCAGGCAAACTACTTTGGAGCATATTAACTAGGGCCGGCGATAAATATCGCAAGGAGCGCTTAGCGCTTGCATATTTATCGCCGGCTATCTCTGGAATTTATCGCCCGGTTTGCGCATTATTAACAACGATCATCGCCGAGGCGATAAAAATTCCAGAGATAGTTGGGATATCGCCGTTTTCCATGGTGGAAAATGGCGATATCCTAGATGATAGGGCCTGTGGTCTTAGCCACAAAATCCACCCCCCATGTTAAGTATGCCTTAGTCAGGAATTTAACAGACGTTAAATTCCTGCGTTAAGGCATACTTAACGTGATTTAAAAAATCACTACCCTCCCTTGTTAATATCGCGAAGCTGCCTTCGCGATATTTTCCCAAGGGAGTCTTGTCAGGCACGCCTCCTTTGCATCTCATTAGCGATGCGATCGGAGGCGTGCTGCAAATGGGCGCTAAGTCAGCAAGACACGCGATAGCGTGTCTTTGCTGATAAGGCGATGAAATTATCGCCGCTTTCGCCCGAAAACGGACACAAAAGCGGCGATAATTTCATATCGCCGACTTGTTAATATGCCCCTAAATTTCTTTCGTTAATCAGTACAGTGACCCCCACTACCTCTCACCCCTTGATGGTATGCTTGCTCCGAGACAGACTTCAATCAGGTGTATTAGACAGAGCCTAAGGCGTTAGAGCCGTGGCCCAGCCCTGCCTCCTCCTGGCTACAACGGGCTTAGACGGGCCCGCCCTTGGCCCGGGCTTCGCCCGGCGCGTCCGCGCGCGATCTGCGTGCGTTCCGCTAAGCGGATGTCGTAGATAATTAAATAGCTGCTGCTGGGAGGTGTGGCGGAGGTAGGGCAGCTGGTGTGAGCCCCGTGCAGTCCTGGGACTTGAAGTCCTGATGGGGGCCAAGTTCCTTGCGCCTTGGTACTCAACGAAGCGTGTCCCGCGGAGCGGGAGGCGCGAGGTGCAGTTTAGCTGCTGCTGCTGCGAGGTGTGGCGGAGGTAGGGCAGCTGGCGTGAGCCCCGTGCAGTCCTGGGACTTGAAGTCCTGATGGGGGCCAAGTTCCCTGCCCCTTGGTACTCAACGAAGCGTCTCCCAATAAACCCACCGATGAGCTCGAGGGAGGAGGGGGGGCCTGGGGGTTGGTCCTGGCATTGCACAGTCCATTGCGCCTGATGGCCCCTTGTGCGTTAGGAGTTCAAAGGATCTGCCTGTTCTTGATTTATTGCCAGCAGCTAGCCCATACACCATAGTCATGACAGGGGTTCCAGCCCCCACTGTTACTCGAAAAGAAACTACCCAGATGTTGAGGAATCAAATGATCTTGACTAGTTTCTATATGCAACCATACTTAGCCAATGTGTATAATCAGCGTCATAGGTTCTTGTTGCCCGCTTTCGGTTGGAAATTTTCCACCGTTTAATTAGTTTTCCTACTATTAACAACTGGTCACCTGACCTGGGGAATTGCACGTGTGATGATACCTCACCACAGAATACCATGCATACTGTCCTTTTCTGTAAACACTTTTCAGGGCTGAGAAAGAAACTAATTAAACCCTTGTTATTACAGCTGGGTTTTACACAATGCCGTCTGGCTTTTATTTGCAAATGCTACCGAACTTATACACATGTGTAGTTATGTTACGATTTCTGCTGGCCGTTATTAATTACAGGAAGCAGTTGTAAATAGTAAATTGAGTGATTATGCAGCGACAACAGTTTTTATACATGTTTTTATATAGAATAATTTCTTGTATTCTGTTTTAAATTTGCACTTTGGTTTTTAAACTCTGTTATGGATGTATTTTTGTAGCTTTTATGATTCACTTTGTGACTTCGAATAAAGCTTATTTTGATTTGATGTTGAGCAACCAAATAGAGCACCAAATCACTCCGTGAACACATTTATTTATTTAATAATTTTCTAAAGCACCAAGAAGACACACTGCAGTCATCAAGGAGCACTGTGGCAGTACTGTAGTCCCAGAAAGGTACAAGGGTAGACTGAGTCTAAGTGAATCAGTCAATCAATCAGGGTTTTGTATAGCGCAACTATTCACCGCTGAGGGTGTCAAGGCGCTGGGGGGAGGAAGGGGTGGCTGCGTTGAGAGCTGGGGTCATGAGAAAAGCCAGGTCTTGAGGTCCTTCCTGAACTGGAGCAGTGTATGGGTTTGCCAGAGGTGGAGTGAGAGGTCATTCCAGGCCTTGACTGCGAGGTAGAAGAAGGACTTTCCTCCCGTTCTCGTCTTGTAGATGCGTGGGATGGTGGCCAGAAAGAGGTCAGCTGATTAGAGGTGTCTCTTGGGTGCGTGGAAGGAGAGGCGGTCAATTAGGTATGTTGGTCCGATGTTGTGGAGGGCCTTGTAAGCATGAGTGAGGAGCTTGAAGATTATTCTTCTTTTGATGGCTAGCCAGTGGAAATCGCAGAGGTGTTGGGTGATGTGGTGGTGGCGGAGGATGCTAGTTCCAGTCTGGCTGCGGCATTCTGGATGGTGTGGAGCTTGTGAAGTAATTTCTTGTTGATTCCGACGTAAAGAGCGTTGCCGTAATCCAGTCTGCTACTTATGAGGGCGTGCATGACCGTTCTTCTGGATTTGGGTGGGATCCATTTGAACGTTTTTCAGAGTATGCGGAGGGTGTAGAAACAGGCCAAGGATATAGACTTGATCTTGCAGTTCATCGTGTGCGCTCAGTCTAGTATGATGCTGAGGTTTTGTCTGTGATCCATCGGGGAGGGAGTTCCGAGGGAGGGTGGGCCACCAGATGTCATCCCAGGCGGATGGGGCAAAGCCAAAAATGAGGACTTCTTTTTTCTCGGAGTTGAGTTTCAGGCAGCTCTTCTTCATCTAGGTGGCGACAGCTTTAATCCCTTCTTGGGCGTTGTGCCTGGTGATGTTGGGTTCTTTGGTGAGGAAGAGGATGAGCTAGGTGTCGTTGTCACCTTGCAAGTGAGTGCAAGGTTAATCGGCCCACCTGGTATTCCTCCGTCATAACCAGAGTAGAGGACTGTGCAGAATATCAACCAGCCACCCAAATTCCTAATGGTCCCAGCCCATTTGTACTGAAGACATTAAGGATGGAGGGTAAGAGGTAACGGAGTTAGGATAGACAGAGAAAAAACATTGGTCCATCAGCTCAGGTAAATAAGTCAGAAGCACACTACTTCCTGCAAAGTAAGCAATTCATTAATGCTACAATAGGCAATTAAAAGCATCCAAGGTGTCCCAAAAGCAGATACACTTACCACCATTAGCGGGGTGTGGCCTACGTGGATGGCCGGGTAGACGTGTTCGCTGGAGCTCCTGCCGGCGGTGAAGAATCCAACAAAATCCTGAAGTGATCTCTTGACACCATGGCCCACACAGAAGTGAAAGGTGATAGCTAGCACTCAAGCACTCACATTAGCATTATCGAGGGTAATTTCAGCTGTTACCTCTCGGATTTCGGGGCAGAGAAACGACACGAAGACTCCCCGACGCCATCTTGTATGAGGATCGGGCGCAGTAATTATACACGCCAAAGTCCCTATATTATAATGATTGGCTAGGCCGTCGCCTGGCGCGGCTCGCCTGTGTCCAGGAAAGGATTTGTAATTGATTTGCCATATTGAGCACCGAGGCCCAGCGGTAGTAAAGGCCTTTGTAGGGCCCCTGTAAAACCAGAGAGTCTCCCTGGCTGCGGCGTTCGGAGGCGGCAAACGCAGCGAAGGTGACCGGAGTAACCGCAGCGCAGCTAGCTGCGGCCGAAGAAGTGGCCTGCTGTGGCGGAGTGAACCCCGGCTGCTTGGCTATTGGTGCGGCGATAAGAAGCCGAGCAGATTGTGTCCCTCTGGGGCAGAGCAGGCCTTGCGTGTGGAAGCCCCGTGGGACAAGGAGAGGGACCTGCGAAGGGTTAACAGTGTCCATGCGAGAGTGGGAGCCGAACTGCGGCGGTGAGGAGCAAGAAGTTGGGTGACCAGGTCCTGCTCTCTATCTGTGAGGCTAATCTGAAGCTTGAATACTGCGTTCTTTATCCAATATTCTATGTCCGGAGACACTGTACTAGCCTGAACTGAAGGAGCGGTGGGTGGCAGCTGGGTCTCAGAACAGAAGTCAAAGTTGCCCACACGTAATTGGAACTGGGGAAAGGGCAATGCACCCCAGGTGGTATCGGGATGACAGTGAAAGATCAGGTCCATGTAACTGGCGGCCCATTGGCAGACATGCATAATGACAAGGAACAATGGATTTCGGTGCAACAATTACTTATATTCTGTAATTTGTTTTTGTGCTGGGACATGGGGCGGCATCGACAGGTTCTAACTCTGTGCCGCTGGGGGGAGGCTGGACCAGCAGTGCTGCCCAAGGGGATGGGGGATTGGGGAGTTTTTACTGTTCAACGAGTTGTGTTCTGGTTGGGTCTGTTTACAATAACTTCAGGTCCGAGTGTCAGTTATGTAGCTCAAATTGAACTCTCTGGAGGGAGGATAGGAGGGGTAGCAGGTAAAGGGGGGGGGCAAAACTCAAATTGAAGATTGGTTGCTATGGCTTCTACCCCATTGAGAATACTCACTTGGAATGTCCGGGGATTGGCAGCATTTGAAAAACGGAGATGTGTATTTGCCTACTTAAAACGTTATAGAGTGTTAATTGCATGCCTGCAGGAAACCTGTGTGGGGAGACACACTGCCCTGTGTTAGACGCAGATGGATGGGCCAGATATAGGCTACATCGTATTCAGGCTATGCGAGGGGTGGGCCTGGCGTTCCCGTCCAACACTTACATCACGTGGTGGACTCATAGGGGTGGTATGTGATGCTGCATGGTATGCTGGAGGGGAGAGTAATATGTATCATAAACGTTACTGCCCTTAATGTGGATTCCCCCATTTTTTTCCTCTCTGTCATGACCGCCGCAACACCATACGTATGTGCAGCAGTAATAATGTCGGGAGACGTGAACTGTGTATTAGAGGGAACGTAGGACCGTGACCCACCCCGACTGCACACAAAACCCCGTATGACTGAGACTCTGAAAGACTTCCTACAGGGTATGCATCTCTCTGACATCTGGAGGACACGCCAACCCAGGCAGCATACATTTTCATGCCATACACCAGCAACCAATACATTTAGCCATAGTAGAACCGGAGTCTTTGCAGTAGTTCTTCATCATGCTGTTTATTTTCTGTCGGTGTAGAAGTGTGGCTCATAATATCAGCCAATATGGCACTGCGAACACATCAAGAATGTCTCTTAGAACATCATTGAGAAGATGCTGAAATGCTGCTAGTGTATTGGCTAAGTCAAGTGGCTTTATGAGGTTAAAATCAGTCTTCCATTCAGCTTTCTCTTTTATCAATATCATATTACAAACATTGTGAAGATAGAGCTTTGTGAACCATTTTTTTGCCTTAGTTGATACAATAAGATGGAAATTAGAGGTAAGGGATGTCGACTGCAAACAGCAGTGGCATTAAGTTCACTATAGTCTATGCACTGTCTTAATTCTCCATGAGGTTTAGAGACAAAGATGATAGGTGACCTAGCGGGGGATGTGGAGTAACAAATAAAACCCTCAGCCAAAGAATCTTCAATTAACTGTTTTTTGTTTTTCTTCGCATACAGTGAAGGCAAATATCAGACAATGAGGTAAGTGAGCTCCAGGAATCAAATCAATGGAACAATCAAAAGGACTGTGGGGTGGTAAGATATTTGCTTCTTTTTCTTCAAATACAAACATATAACACTGATATTGAGGTGTTACTGTACAGAAAATATTGCTTGATGGCGTAACATTGGCCAGTTTTGTAATGCCCTTTATAGAACTGATGGGGAAAGAATGTTATTTGGCAATCAGGAGAAGAAAAAGCAATAGTACTGTTCACCCAGTCGATTTGGGGATGCCTGGACACGGCGTGCCTGAGTTGATTGAATAAGCAGGAGCATCGATAATGTTATAAATAAACAACTCCAAATTATCAGAGATAGTTGTAAGAGAAAGCAGGTGTGTTTCTTCCATAACATTCCCTCATGTTAAGGGAGTACCATCCACTTCACAGACAGATCCTACTATCTTTTTAAAGGACAAAGGCACCTGATACATCTGAACAAACTTGGTATCCATAAAGATGACATTTTTATGGAATACTGTAAAGCAGCTACAAAGACATGTGCTTTAGGCAAGGATACCACTATGACTATGAACAAATTGGCAGTCTGCAGCTGGCTCGTGACATTTTGTACTCTTCTCCTGCCCACTTCTCAGGGTGGAGCATGGATGTTTTCCCTGCCAATGACCAGCACCTACATATATTTTCTCTTCGCCTATGTTTTCTTTCATTGGTTGTCAACCTCTTTCTGGGACTACCTAGCGAACAGGTTCTTCACCAGGAGTAGCTACTAGAAGGGTTTCTTTGCAAATTCTGGGAGAATATGTGATTCTTCACACTTTTTTCGTCGTTCCCTTCAACAATTTGTACGCTGTTGATAAATTTGTGGTACCAAATCAATTAATGGTTTAATTATGTTTGGTCTATTTACCTAAGATATTGAGTTCTTTCAGTTCTTCGTGGAATCTTTGATAAAAAGCTACAGCGGTATCCTCATAGCCTCTGAAGGCGGGCTGTATGCTGAATTCAATCTTGAATTCCCTGGATGAAGGTTACAAACCCCACTTGTGCTTCCTGGATAATGTGTTTATTCCCAAAAATAGAACGAAACTGAACCCTCAGGTAGCATAAGACTGCAGACAGGGGTCATCAAGTAGGATGAATAGGATGAAGGGAGTTGCCCTAGTAAGTGTGTTTTAAGTGAGGTAAGCCAATATGAAGGAGACCTTGGCTGTATGTTGTTGAAAGTGTTGTGACTTTGCCACAAAATGTAATTTGGATTCTGCCAAAAAGACGAAGAGGTCTTGTATTTCTCTGAAGGCAATGAGGAAAATGCCCTGGCACGAGCAGGAAGCAGATCTGAGTCATTGGCTGTTTCAGGCTGTGGTGGTAGAACTGCACCGAAGGGATTAACCTGCGAGGTACAAGGTGAGAGAGTTGCAACTCGTTTACTATATCAACATTTGCAATGTTTGGTTCCCTTTCTATAGTTTGTAAAGCTGGTGACAAGGTGGCAAATGAAACTTCTTAAGTGTCCATTGTAGCCTGGCAATCTGTAGTAGAAGACAGCACAGGTTATCCACAAGCCTCCCAATTTCCTAATGCCCTCAACCCTGTTTGTACTACTAGTTCCTAACACCACTGTGCACCTTAGCTAGCCTGCAGCAGGTGGCTCTGTTAAACCTGCTGTTTCCTATGGAGTCGGGACTTGGGGCGCAGTTTTTTCGACCTACTTTTTGGTGACTGTGCTGCCGTGCTTCTTACAGAATTTTAAAGTAACATTTATTAGGTGCGAGTTCTTTGCATATTTATTTGTAGGCACGGGAAGATTAAGAAATTTGCTTACAGGATGTTAAACTGATGCTGAGATTCAAACCTGGTTCCCCAGCTCTAAAGTCAGCAGCTCTGGAAGCAACGCCACATCCTCTCTGCCCCAACACCACATTGTTTCCCCTCTCACCCAGCTTTACTTTCGGAGGGCGCTTTAAGCACATCATGCAGAGGCATAGCAAGGATTCATATGGCCTAAATACACTCTGTAGAACTGTATTATAGGACCCCGATTCAATTCAGTGGATTTGCAAATTACCAAACTAATTGCCTAACATGTAAACATTGTTTTATTTTCAGTTACTCTAAGGCATTTATAAAATCTATCCCCAAGACAAGACTTCTACAATGGCTACAGCTGGTGACTTTTAGAACTTGAAAACAACTTGGAGTTTTGGCGTCATGTGAATTTGAGAAACTGAGTTTGCAGCTTTGTCCCCTTTCTAAATGCTTTTTATGCGAGCAGCATCCATCAGCAAGGGCTTTTTACGTCTCGCCTGACCCAGCGCATGCGCTGGTCTGGCGAGACTTTTTGTGAGGGCTCAAAAAAGTGCTACCACTGTAGCCTAGAGCTACAGTGCATGTGCGCGGGCGCGCGCGCCTCACTTGCACGGCCGCTTTAATGTTTGATCGCGATCACTTTCGCGGCCGCTTTGATGTGCTCCGTGAGCCAGTTTTTTTTCCTGTTTATTCCTTCTATGTAGTAATGGTGGCACCCGTGCTTTAGCTTAAACATCTTAGGCTAAAGTTGGGTGCTTAGATTGCTTCAAAAGTAAAGAAATAGACAATTCTTTACTTTTGAAGCAATCTCGGCACCCGACTTTAGCTTAAGATGTTTAAGCTAAAGCACGGGTGCCGACATTACTACAGAGCAGTAATAAACAGAAACAAGCATTGGCATAGCCAATAGGTCTCGCTTTTGGGACCTTATAAGTATTTAGTTATACAATAGTTGCATGGCTAAACACTTATAAGGTCCCAAAAGTGAGACCTATTGGCTATGCCAATGCTTGTTCTTCTTGCTTCCCCCTCATCGTTGGAGCTTGCACTCCTCTCACCCTGACCCCTTCATGGCCTTCGCTCCTCCTCCTACCAAGACGGAGCTCAACCCATTTGGCAGATTTGCTTTCAGCAGCGGCAGGATCTTGCTGTGAGTGCCAAGGAAGGCTGCTTTACACCTTTATTATGCAGCGCTCCTTTAAACCGAATCACACCCCTTTTAAACTGTTTACCCAGTCCACCTGATATGTTACACAGCACTACAAACCAAGAGATACCACTGCAAAACTCCACAAACAGCCTGTTGTTGTTTAAAAAAAAAACTCAATTTACAGCCTGCAGCATGTAGTTTGATTTCACCAAGTTTTCTGTGGTTTGTCTTGTGAGGGAGGGGTAATTGTTATGCGTTTATAATGAGTTAAATTCTCATGCTTGTAGTGTACTAAAATGTTTTTTGCGTTTTAAATGAGCACCAGTTACAATACACATTAATTTTTTGTAGTGGCGGGGAGATTAAATTATTTGCACAGAATTACAGAATGCTGAGCCGACGCTGAGACTTGAACAATGGTCCCCAGGTCTGAAGTCGGCAGCTCTGGCTGCTCTACCACATCCTCTTCTCGTTTCTTTCGTGTGTTTTCTGGGACCGAGCCAATAGCACAGAATTCCCTCCAGAAGCTCACCTAGCCCTTAGCCTCTTCACTTGTGTTGCTTGTTTGCATTTCCTAACAAGCACTTCTTGCGAGTGCCTCTGCAGGCTGTCTCTCTCCTCCCCGTGTCTTGCTGCCTCTTCCCTGGTCACTCGTCGTTGCTTCCCAACTTGTTTTATTAATTTCTGTTTCCACAGATACAGCTCCTATCTTTTTGACATTGTTCTCCCCATCCAATAAACTAACCTCTGAGTCTTTCAAATCATTTTCCTTCAAACTACAGAGATGAACATTAGGATTTGTTTGCAGAGGCACACAAGGGTACCCCGCGGCATGACTCAGCATTTATTGCTGCGAGATGTCTGTCCAGTCAGAGCAAGGCGCAGCCAGCGACATGCGGCGCAGTCTCACTTAATCTTGGTCCCCAGCCTCATCTGCATTCACACTGTACTTATCGGGTACATGGAGGACAGGTTTTTTTTTGTCCTCCACCATTTACCTTATCTAACTCCTTTATAATACCACCAGTAACAGAACAATATATTGCCATTCTCAAAATACAAGTGACAACACTAACAGAGTTTCAGTAACTTATATTGCACAAATACTCACCAAGCTTCAACCTACAACAAAAAACAGCTTATTATTAATCACGTAGGCGAAACCTATTGTATTTACCAATGCTTATTTCCTTTCTATTCACTTCCCTTTTAACTCCTTTTGAGCTTCTTAGGTTCCAGTTGACTTGGCTTTGGAGACTAGGCATTGAACATGTCTCCCTCAAGGTTCCAGGTAAAATTTCTCACCCTCAGCACCGTGAATCACAGCTCAACACCTAAGCTGCCTGAAATGTTACATTTTGTATAACATCCTTGCGGTAGAAGATCAGCTCCTAATTGTAACATCAACAATCAAACAAAGACAAACTTCTTAAATTCTTGCCAAAAACTTCTTAAATTCATGCCAGGAACAATTTTAACAGTACTCCTTCAGAGTAACCCATTTTTCTCAATTCAGTTTCTAACAGGAGTTACTGGTAGACCTGGAATTAGAAAAAATGCAGGAAACGGATATGGTCACTGTTTTGCACCCGGCTATTTCACGGTCTGAAACCTGATGAAAGGGAGAGTGCAGTGGGGTGCTGTGTTTAGAAATAAGTATTTAAAAGCACCTGCTGCAGAGTTCCTTTGTGCGGCCAGCTTTCAGGCAGCAATACAAATGTCACGATAACTCTTGTGATTAATGTTCTAGCTGGAGAGAGAGATCAGAGATTTATCCAGCGGCAGTGTTGACTCACCATAAAGTAGCACACATAGGGGCATATCAGCAAGGCGAGGCAATAGAATTATCGCGCTTTTACGGCCGTTTTCGGACGAAAAGCGGCGGTAATTTTATTGCTTAATTAGCAAGGTCACGCTAACGCGTGAAACCTTGCATTAGCGCACTAATTCCTAACGCCCAGCTTTGCATCTCTAATGATGTGCAAAGTGGGCGTTCCTGACCTGACATGACAGGAGTAATGTCGCTAAGCGACATTTCTCCTATCATCAAGCCCCACGCTATGAAGCATAGCGGCAAGAAAAGTAGCGATAACCCCTGTTATCGCTACTTTCCCTTACGCCTGCTTCAGGACTGACTTAGCCATGATATCCTATGGAAGGTGGATATCATGGCTAAGTTTGTGAGGCCCTATCAACAAGCTAACGCCACATTGCGTGAGATTATTGCTGGGTTTCCAGTGATAATCTCACGTTAGGCAGTTAGCGCGAGGATTTTTATCGCTTTTGAGAAAAGCGTTGCTAATAGCACGCTTTCTCAGCGATAAAAATCCATGCTAGCCGGCGATAATTATCCTAGTGCTAAGTGCGCTTAGTGATAATTATCGCCGGTTGTTGCTGATATGGGCCATAGTTAATAAGCCTGCAGCAAAGAACAGAGCTGCATTTTACGTGGATAGCTGAGTGGATTCGTAAAGCGAGCCTATTCCAGTGCTTTAAGACAAATGAAATGTATTTGAGACAGGGGCTATGGAGAGCTGAGGGGCACTTTTGCCGGGTGGTAATGAGGGAATCAGAGGAGGAAGTCATATGCAGGGTTGGATTGGGATGCAAAATAGGCCCGGGCACCCTAAAAAAAGTGGCCCACATTTGCGGATTGCACCTTTTTGCAAAACACTGCTTCAATGTTTTAAGAATTATAAAAAGGGGGAGGGTTGTCTAAAAGTGGCATGTTTTCTTAACTTCACTGCAAATGCTGCCAGGTCTCTTTGTGCACGGATTAGTTCCCACTTGTGGACCACACCTGAATATAAGTGTGGCCACTTTTGCTCATGCCCCTTGCCTCTGCTCAATCTGCATACATTAAAGGGCCGGTCCAGTGAGAGACTGGGAAGCACAACTTCCCCTTGGTAAAGGGAGGTAATAATGGCCCATCTGCCTCGGATAGGCCGCTCAGGCCCCCAATGGGCAGCGGGCAGCATGTGAACAGCACAGCCCAAATCGGCCTCTATGCTGCCCAGAATAGCGGGCCACAGCTGGATCTTGGATACCGGCACATTGTCCTAGTGCCCACCTTTCCATACCAACCTGGTCATATGAGAAGGTACCAAAAAAAGATTGTCACACCGGGCACCACCATGGCTAAAGCCATCCCTGGACTCAGACTAGTAAATAAACATGAAAAACACGTAATTTACAGGAAACAAAGGCAGCAAATCCCACCTGGATGGCTTGTTTTAAAAGGACCTTCCGGTGAATGTCACAGTAGGTCTCAAAACCCAAGCAGACGTCATCAGGCAAAGAAACATTCTGGATACCTATTTTGGAATATTGTTAGGGAAGTTAGCAATGCAGTACAGAATGAAGTGAAATCCCTTTTATTCTCCACACTGGATGGCTCCTTGAACTTTATGGCCACAATTGGTTACAAGCTATTCCCCTGTCTCGGATTAACTGTTTAGCTTCTGACTTCAGTGAGTGTGAGGTGAGGTGTCCCGCTGGGAGGTCTGCAGCTGTGGAGTCAAGCAGAACAAATTAGGGAGAAAAATCGCAGACAAGCTACTTTGAAGCCAGAGGCAGCGTTTAGCATCGCTTTCGCCTGGGTGAGCCCTCGGCCCCTGCTTCAGTGAGCGCCGTACATCTTTGATAGCAGCTGGTGCGCAGCATGTGACATTGCTTAAATTGTGTTTAAAAAGAGATTATGAAAAGCGCAAATAAATGAGGTGGCACAGGCTTGACGCGTGTCACGGGAAGTTAGATTTTGATTAAGACAGAAGATGCGCGACCGCTTCCACAGACTGTAATTGTGGCATAAATCAGCGAGAACGGCTGCATTGATTGGTGGAGAGGCAGCAGGCGCTGCACTCTTGCACCTGCGTGCTGTGGAAACAAAGGAGGGACGTGACTGCTGGCGAGCGCGCAGAGGCATGGGCGTCAGTTCACCAAAATGCCTGGGGTGGCAGAAGTGATGTCACACTCCGTTTGACCTTTACTTTGACTCTCTCTCACACACACACACACACACACACGCACACACACACATGCTTAAACATACACACAAATTCGCACTCTCAGATAAACACCCTCACCTGTAAGCATGCATACAGCATACAGCATACATTTAAAAGCATTTTTTACTTACCTTAGCTAATTGGTGTAATAAAAAATTGTGAGAAAACCAGGAAAAGGAAGCCTATTGGGGACGAGCTGCTCCTGTGTTCCAGGCATTGACTGCCACCACTGAGGTCAGGGGTCGCAGAGGCAGTGCCAGGGGTCGCAAAGGGCAAGCCGCACCTGACGACCTCTAAATGACGTCCCTGTGTAGAGCTGGAAACCGAGCAGCCAGGCCGCAGGGAGCCCACCCGGATAGTCGCGGGTCTGGAACAATTTTCCCCAAGACGGACTCCAGTCTTTTTTTTTTTTTTTTTTAATCAATATTTGCGGGGTGTCGCCTCCTTTTTGCTAAGTGCGGTTCATGACAACAAAATCCCTGCTCTGTCCCGTGTTTGCATCTTGGGGGCCGGATAAAAGGCAGGTACTTGTCGTACCTCCTTTCTTCATTCTCGATGACTACCTTCTCTTGGTCTTGTTTACTGGAGGGGGACCCCCACATCCCGCCAGAATTTATCCCCCTACCCTGTTCCTAAGATATTTCTGCCTCCGTCTCTTTCCACTGTATTTTAGTACAACTATCCTCTACCCCTGCCAATACCGCGGGGCATCGACTCGTACCAGCAAACTGATGCGTCTATCCCTACCAATGTGGGGGCATATTATCAAGAAAGGCCGTTAAAAGTATCGCCGCTTTAGCGGCAGAAAACTGCCGCTAAAGCGGCGATAACGGGCTTGATAATATGCCACAGAGAATTCCTATAGAAGCCCATGTTCTGGTGTCAACCTGGGCTTCTATGGGAATTCTCCAGATCATATTATCAAGCCCATTATCGCCGCTTTAGCAGCAGTTTTCTGCCGCTAAAGCGGTGATAATGTTAACGCCGTCCTTGATAATATGCTCCAATGTACTTCATCCACTTCCCCCCATCTTAGCCTCTCTACTCCTACCTATACCGTAGTACATCTACTCCTACCCCTATCGTAGCCTCTCTACTCCTACCAATACCGCACTAAATCTACTCCTACCAATACATTGATGCTTCTATCCATACCAGCATTGTAGTGCATCTACTCCTACTCCTAATTCAGCCTCTCTACTCCCACCAGTACCTCTAGTACCTCTAGTCCTTCCTCTACCTAAGCATCTTTACCCTATCAATACCCTAGTGCAACTACTCCTACCTCTACCTTAGCATCTTTACCCTACCAATACCCTAGTAAATCTACTCCTGCCAACACGCTGATGCTTCTATCCCTACCAACACCATAGTATATCTACTTCTACCGCTATTTTAGCCTCTCTACTCCTACCAATACCCTAGTATCTCTAGTCTTACCTCTAACTTTGCATATTTCCCCTACCACTACCCTAGTATCTCTAGTCCTACCTCGCCAATAACTTTCGAACATCTACTCACGCCCATGCACTGATGCTTCTACACCTGCATGTCCCCTACTACAAGTATCTATACCACTACCATAGCACTTCTACCTTACCCATACCCAAATACCTCTACTCCTACCCCCACATTAGCACCTCTCCCCTACCAATACCCTAGTGCATCTACTCCTACCCATACCCCTGCCTCTTGTCAATACCTCTACTCCTTCCCCTACCTCAGTACTTCCACCCAACCAATACTCTTCGAACCCAACCCATAGGCTCATGGCTTTCTACATGTATGATCCTAGCACCCTTTACTGCACCCCGATTCCTCTTCTGCCTTCTTTTTCACTTTTTCTTCCCACCTGGTTTATTGTGTAGATTTTCATCCCTTTTATGGTATTTGTTTTGCTGAGTTTCCTACAATTTTTCGAGGCTAAAGAGTGTAGTTTCACAAGCTAGTGGTCTGCAGGATCACAGGGCCCGATTCACAGAGGTAAAGTGGTACGGAAGTCTAACTTTACGACGTTTGGTATTCACAAAGGCCATTCACTACTCATAAATGCCCTTTGTGAATACCAAAAGTTGAACTTTACGACTATCGGTATTCCCAAAGTGCATTTACGAGTGGTAAATGCTCTTTGTTAATACCGAAAGTCGTAAAGTTAGTCTTTCGTCTCACTTTACCTTTGCGAATCGTTCCTGCAGTCTTTATTTTGTTGCTTTCCAAGGTGGGGTAGAGCCTCGTTATGTCATAGCCTTTTCCTCCATTCTTTTTATCCATTGTGGTGCTTTTTTTTTTATTTTTGCACTGGCTGTAGTATTTTGCCTCAGTTTATTTTTTGTTGTTGTTTTGTGTTTTCAATTTTGCCTTTCTCCCGCCGTCCAGTGACATGGCCTGGGCCTGATTGAAATGCAGACCCTTGGCACAGTGGAGTCAACACATTCCTCCTGGCACTGCCAATTTCCTGAAAACCTACCAGAGGAATGCATCAAATACCCATCACCCCTGGCATCCCACAGGAAGAGGGACGTGCTGTTGCTGACACTCCACCATACCACCCTTGCCACAGTGCCCTTTCGCACAGCTGGCACCGAAGGGCCATGTTTTCTGCAGCATAAACAACAGTGTTTACAGCTTGCTCCTTGCACAAGTCTTGGGGGCCATAGTGAGGGCGAGCCCTAATGACTCGGGTTCACAGGAAACTTAGCTCACTTCTCCACCATCAACATCCGCCATCATCGCCAGCCACGTGCACCGGTGCCAGGCGGAACTGGGCCAGAGGGCTTTTCACTAAAAATATTCGGAGAACGTTCTCGAAGTCTCAGAGGATTCAGGAAAGGAACTGGAACATCGCAAGCGCCCCACACAGAGAGAGGAAGAACAGAGGAATGCAGGTCAAAGTAAGATGACGCGGAGTCTTTGCGGTTCTCGTCTCAGGCCTGTTACTTGAGGTTGCTTTCACCTCATATAAGTACAGACTGAGGCCAGGAAAACAGTCAAGAAATTGAAGTTTATTGAAAACTCAAGGACGCAGCATGTTAACAAACAAAACCACCCTGGGGGTACTGTCCCATTGAAGCACAGTACGGTCGCGAAATGATGCCCATTGCCGCTGTGCCAGGCCTCGGAGGATTGGAATATTGAACACGTTTCTTAAAAGGCCTGCCTGTGACGTCACGCATTACCCCTCACAGTGGGTAGCAAGGGTGCCATGGGCCCCAGTGCAAGCAAGGAAACTTCGCTTTTCCTTGCTTTACTGCCGTTGAGAGATTCTGGCAGAGCAAGCCGAGTATAATGCTCTCAGTGACAAGCACAGAACCACTGGGCAGAGCCATAGGTAAAAATAAGAATCATTTTTCGACAGTAGATGCAGCCATAAAAGAGACAATAGTAAAAAAACATCAAAATCCTTTGTTAGCGGCATATCCACCATGTGTGCAAAATTGCAAATGTCCAATTGGTCATTGTTCACCACTAGTTTTCTTAACATCATTAAAATACCTAAAAAAGTTTTGAAGTCGGACAAGCCGTAAACGAGGAATACACGAACAGAAGAGCAACTCGGGGATACTAAAAATAGGACCATAAGAGAAGCCATATATCATAAAAAATGTATTACATTTATAATAACATGGCAATGTGCAATCTCACAAACATCGTTATGAGATTTAGTCACCTCTAGAGCTTCTTGACCTTAAAGCGGATCTTAAAAAGTTGGTAACACAAAAGAGTCTGCGAACGTTAGGCAAAAAGCTGTAAGTGCAATAGAGCTACACGAGCATGTCTAAATCTCAAATCTTTTAAAAGCCCTTTGAGAAACAATCTTCTAGGGTAGGTAAAATATTTACAGAGAAAAGCGAAGTGTAGAGTATCCTGTGGAGACCTATTGTCACAACCACAGGGACCTCTATCTTCTGTGTGTGGAAAAAACCCCAGAGGGGGAGGCCAGTAGATGGTGGAGCTGGTTCAGTCTAAAACGAGTGATTAAAAATCTGTTGTGTAACTTTGCCGCTCATGGAACTCCTGTGGGGCGGCGATCATAATCTATCGCTCCATGAGGAGCTGGACAGATCAGGCACTACAAAAGACCCTCATATGCAGGCAGTCAGAGTAATGAAGGAGGGCATGTCCGAATTCAGAATGTTGGGTATCTGGAGATTACACAACCCACACAAACTAGAAGGCACACATGCATCTATGTATCACAATAGCTGGGCGCGTATAGAGTATTGGCTGGCAACGGAAACAGCCAGCACATGGATAAGGGATAGACAGCAAGACATTGTCAGACCATAAACCTATAATGATCTCACTAGATCTCCCACACTATACCCCCCCTCGCCTTTATCTGCCGCTTCAATGCTAGGGCACTGCTGGACCGCCTTTATAACTCGACCATACAACACGCTATAGAAGATTATTTTCACATCAATAGCAACTCAGTGACAGACGTTGGCATGTTATGGGAGGCTTTTAAAGCCACTATACGTGGTGTTTGCATTAGTACAAATGCTGGTATCCTGCGCGATATTCGAACCCAATTGCAAAAATGTAAAGATAAACTAAGACAGCTGGAAACAGGATTTTAACACACCCAGAATGCTGCCACACTAGGGGACATAAAAGAGCTTCTGGCTGAATATCAAAAATTAGCAGACAGTGAAATACGGTATCTATCACACCGCCAGACGGCTAGAACATACAAGGAAGGGGGTAGACCAGACCGTATCTTAGCACAAAAAATCTGTCATCCACGCACCACACATGTGGTTACCAATATTAAAGATACACAAGGAGTACAGCAATATGCCACAGCAGACATACTCAAAACTTTCATGGCAACATATAGCGACCTATACGTGACACGTACCACTCCGACGGTCGAGAAATTCTCGACTACCTTGAAGACATAGCCATCGCTTGGCTGTCTGACAATCAGAGAGAATATTTAGCACATCCGATTACCGTAGAGGAAGTCACAGACGCCATAAAAACACTCCCAAACAGCAAGGCCCCGGGCTCTGATGGGTTTACAGGAGAGTTTTATAAAGCCTATGTAGATCTACTATGTCCATATCTTATAGAAATGTACGGGGATGCACACGAAAAACAAATCTTACCGCCCACGTTATGAGAAGCCCTTATTGTAGCGTTATTGAAGCCTGATAAAGACCCCACCTGTTGTGACTCATGCCGTCCACTGTCGTCAATCAATACAGACACCAACATTTTAGCGAAAATAATTGCTGCTAGGCTACAACCGCTAATTCAAAATATAGTACTACCTGACCAATCTGGATTTATTCCCCATCGCTCCACATCACATAATATACGCACACTGTTTGCACTATCACACCAACGTAACCCAGAGCTAGAGGCGGCGGCAGTATTGCTTGATGCTGCCAAAGCCTTTGATTCAGTGGAGTGGGAGTATCTCTTTACGGTCATGCAGAAAATGGGCCTGCTCCCTAGCTTAATGACATGGATCCGAATCTTATACAACAAATCAGTGGCGAGAATAAAAGTAAATCTGCATGTCTCAAACGTCATCCAAATACAGCACGGCACGAGACAGGGGTGTCCCCTCTCGCCGTTGTTATTTGCTATAGTGCTAGAACCATTAGCATGTAACATACACCAAAAACACGCAGCCACATCCCTGCAATTCCCTCAATGCCTGATAAACATATCAATGTACGCAGATGATATGGTGCTATATGTACGAGAACCCCGTATCCATCTATCCCTATTATTACGTGAATATATTAGATTTGGCAGACTATCAGGACTCCAAATAAATTGGAGTAAATCCACCATCATCCCCCTTACAGACATTACTGAACCGACCTTAGTAGAATTCCCGCTAGAATGGCAGACAGATCCTGTAAAATATTTAGGAATCTGGTACCACAGAGAACCTGATGTAGTGATTAGAGAAAATTATGGTACGGCAATCTCTAAAATTGAAGAAAAAATAGATAGATGGATTCGCCTTCCATTATCGTTAGCAATAACTCCACCTACCACAGTATTTCAGAGACTAACCACAAGTATTACTCGACTTATATGGGCCGGGAAATCAGTACATATAGAATTACGCACTTTGACATTGCCATACCCCAAAGGCGGATTTGTTGTTCCGGATTGGTTACTGTACTATTTATGTGCCCAAGCGCAATTCGCACATTATTGGTTCTTCCCGATACGATATTTACCACACACAGCTGTGGAAGATGGCGATGCCAATCCGATCCCACTGCGTTGCATTCTGCCGCACTCACGTCCCCATATCAGCAATACTGAAATAAATACAATAAAACTTCAAATTCGGCATGGCAGCGCATGGGGAAACTGACGCAGAAATTGCCACTATATGTACCACTTCAACATCATCCTGCATTAACAGTGACACACTCTGGCAACAGCATGTCACTGCTACAACAGGTGGGTATAACTACCACGGGGTACCTATACATAGAGGGTAGGTTCATTGATGAAGCTGCTCTAAATTACATACATAATCAAACACTCCTTTTCAAATTCACCTTGCACAGACTTAAAGGGGGCTAATAAAGATCTGTACACCACCTTCCCTGCTGAGCCGTCGACGTTGGCAGCGCTGCAAATGATCATCACCAACCCGAGCAATGCACACATGGTATCCAAACTATACAAATTACTACAAGATGATATTGCAGGGAATGCCAATAAAGCCAGGGACCGGTGGAACTCCCAACTGGAGACGCCACTACGGGAGGAAGATCATTATAAGTATATACATCAAATATACCACGACTCACTCAAATTATTTAAGTGCAGATTGCGGGCGGATGCTAGATGCGCCTGATGTGGAGAGGATAATGCCGACTTCATGCACCTGGCATGAAGCTGCACAACAATCAATAAGTATTGGGAAGACGTTACGATGACATTAGGTCAAGTATTGGGAACAACGATAGATTGTACAGAGGAAGTGTGCCTTCTGGGCATAGTGGAAAAGTTAAAAGCAGCCAAACGCAAACCCTGCATTATAGCATTATTGATGGCTAAAAGGCGTGTATCTATGTAATGGGGGGGTAGAGGGTCACCTAGCAAGAAAAGCAGCCAAACGCAAACCCTGCATTATAGCATTATTGATGGCTAAAAGGCGTGTATCTATGTATTGGGGAGGTAGAGGGTCACCTAGCAAGAAACAATGGCTAACTGACCTTGTATATTGTAAAGACACCCTAAAAAGGTATGAAGGAGAACTACCAATAGGTGCCAGACCAAAAGAATACTGGCTGCCATTGTCAGACTATTTGAAATCCAACCCGGATTTGACGTCTACTCCAGCTGAATAACTGTATATAATACTCTGACTTGTACTTGTGTAAAGTATTACGATACATCTGCATTATAAGTATGCTTTCTGTATATGGTATTCATATTGCATTACTGTGATCTGGGATGTTTTCTTTGTGTTGTACTGTTATTATAACACTGATATCATTTGTATACATATAATAAAATTCTAATAAAAAAAAAAAAATCTATTGTGTGCACTCGTTACTATCGATAAATAAGGTTCCATGCCCTGCACAGACTTTACTAGGACATGTGCTCTAACCAAGGGTTTTCCTAAGGTTCTTATCCTCCCGGTGAGCCGAGGCATGTTTAACAAACAATTCTTTGATGATATTTTTGTCCTGTGGCTTAATGTTATTGTGTCTGAAAAACATGTCTGCACTACCTAGGGCGATGAAGGTTTCCTTAATGTATTTTAACCAAGGGATTTTTAGCGCATGGTTGAGTGAGAGGCAGTCTTGGATTACTATTCGGTTAAAACCTGCCTCCTCTTTGGACCAAATCTTCGACCAACATAGCAGAGGTTTAACAGCCACCGGGTCCATTATGTACTTAGTACCTAGTTCACGAGGGGTGTACACCTGGGGAACTTTCAGAATTTGCCTAAGATATTTATTTTCTTCAGTTTTTAAGTTGTTGGCCACCATGTACCCTTCTACCGCACTTCCATATAAAACCTTGGTGATACAGAAGGAGTTATATAACTTTAATATCATCCCCGGTGACCATGTACCTAATCTATGGGCGTAATTTGCAACTGCTCCCAGGGATCTTTTCATGTCTAAAACCTTCCCTCACACAGATGTTTAAAATTTAGTTTCTCATCATATAAAATGCCCAAATAAGAGAAGGCCAGATCCTTAGCTAAACTGTGTGTGCCTACTTTATAGGAATTGTGTTTACTGGCCTGTTTACCAATTTCCATGATATACAATTTGGTTAGGTTCGGTGACAGATCCATCTCGTTCATAAAAGACACAAACCCATCAAGTAAGACCTGCAAACCCCTTGGTGTTCCTGCTAGCAGTACCGCATCGTCCTCATACAGCAGGACTGGGATCGATCTCGTACCTATCCTTGGGGTATCGGCCTGTAGGACTGTCAATGATGAGTCTAATCCGTTAATGTATAACAATAATAACAAGCATTGAAAATGCAATAGGTCTCGCCTTTGATTAAGTTAAAGCCATTTGCTTTGCTAATAGTATTGTAAAGCAAAGCAAATGGCTTTAACTTAATGAAAGGCGAGACCGATTGCAGTTTTAATGCTTGTTTAACTATTTACCGAGACTCTTGGGACTGGCAATTTGTTCATAATGTTAACGTTCTTAAAAAATGATGGCTGTCGTAATAAAAGCAAAGAGAGTTAAAGCATAATTCTTACCTCGGTGTCATTAATAGAAGTGAAGCTTTCCTTCACAATAGTTAGGAATAATTTTCATTCATAATGTCACGTAAGGTCCTCTCGGCCAGGAAAATTCTTCTGTTTTGGGGGTTAATCTGGATGTAGCCTTTGGGGTTCCTTGATGTCAGACATGGTCTCCTATGTTACGGGGCTACTCTAGAGCCGACATACACTAAAGCAATTGGGGGTCGTCTAGACCAGGCACGTTACATGAGGGAGGGACGGAGAGAGGGGTACAGTTACTGGGTCTAGAAGCCCCACATTAAAGTTTAGAACTTAACTGATGGGACGAGGGGGTGGGTGTGGGGGGGGGTCTATTAATGAATAGAGGGCTGCAGGGGCACAGACTGTTGCCAGGTGAGACAGTACCAATCTGCTTGGATACAGGGCACAGGCATTTCAAATAGTCACACTAAAGCCTGGCGGGACGGGTCTTTTGTCATGCAGATGGAACGGCAGAGCTGAGGGGCGACTGGGGCCCGTGTTTGGGCGCAGATCAATGCATCTAATTGCAGTCAATGAAGGGGCGGAAACAGGGGTCACCACTGGCAGCATCAGAGGTGAAATGCAGACAGGCAAAAACAGACGGACGAACCGATACCCAAAAACGATTTCATACAGACACGCAAAATAGAATACAAACTGCGCAGACGTACATACAGAGCTAGAAAAGATGACAGAAAAACAATAATAGACAAAAAAGCATGAACACGTCTGGAGTAAAAGACACAAAAATACAGAAAACATGAGAAATGCACACTGATATCAACTGCAGAACTTTCTCTCTAAGTACAGTCTGTCTCAGGATCACCGGTAGATGAAAGTTCGTCCCCAGAGCGCACGTTACAAGCAACTAAGATCAGTCACCCAGAAAACGTACTACATACACAACTTTACTGCACAGGCGAACAAACTGTTCTGTACGTCAAGATTCTTCACACAGAAACATTACGGGCACACAGAAACGTAACTACGAGACACAAAAAAGCTTCTCGAGCATTAAATCAAGTACTACATAAAACAAGCGCGGCCCGTCATAGGACGGACAGAAGATGTGCACGCGGGGACTGCCTTTACTGGCAGCAGAAAAAAAAGTCCCCAGTGTATCACGCCGCCAGTAAAGCATCCAATCCCCACGTGCACATCTTCTGTCTCGTTTGTCTCCCCGCGTGCACGCTGGAAACGTATCGATTCCAAAAGGCCTCTGCATGGCAGTGCGGCGCATGCGCTGCTTTCGCCAGGCCGAAACCTAAAAATGGGGCTAAAATACATCCTGTTTCACCCCACTTGAACATTTAAAATTATCAGTAATTTACGTTTCTCGAGTGTATTTGACTGGAGCAGTGTTGTAGTGTAAGGTCATTAAGACAGTGCGAGAGGTAAAGCTGTGTGGTCTCCTGTAGTACGGGTGCTGCTATGTTTTTTTCTTTAAGCTCGTTTGTCTTCAATTTGGAACACACAGCATGGTTCTGAGAACTGTAAGGCTTCATTCCTTGTCTGTCGTCTGAACTATCTGGATGTCTCCAGTGTCGTAGGTCGTAACTCTTGGAATAAAGCAACCACCAATAGACAACATCTTGATCATTTATTGGAAGAACCTACAACAGCCCGGTATTTCATCTGGTTTCAGAAGTGGGGTGAAGACAAACATAAAGGGTAATTAATATACGAAAATGAAGATTCTATTGATTAAACCCACACTAATCCCATTATATATTAGTGTTCTCCTAGCTTATAGCAACATTTAAAGTAATAATACTCACCATTTCGTCCCATCAGGAACGCAAAACATTACAAAAGCAATATAAATCATGCAATTTTCTATATCAACACAATCTACCGTTAATATGTGTACCATAGTTATTCATTAGGATTATTTACCATGCAATTTGCATTTAGTCCCGTGTGAAATTCGTGTTTATTAATGTGCGAGGTTGATTAATTAGACCACGACAAACAATTAATACACGTTAATAATTAGAAAGTTACGTAGTTAGTATATTATCATGCAAAATAAAGAAGGTATACAAAATGTTGTTTTACCTGCTCCACCAATCCCCCCTTTGGTGATTTTTAATATCACTACAAATCCCACTAAATTTCAATTTAAAATTTTATGGAAATGATGTCTCAGTTCCCTTATGACATGTTATGTTACATCACTGTTTCCCCCATCTCATCCTCCTTTGTCCTCTTATACATATTTTCTTTCCATTCTTCCAATTCTATATCTTCCATTTCTCTTTCCTTTCTTTCTTTCTCTCTTTTCCAGGCTACTTCTCTTTTTATTTTGTTTTGTAATTTTCTTTTCTTTATACACACACACCCTAATCTCAAGATTAATACTAATATTACCACACAAGTTACTGGAATTAGAATCTTACCTATAAATGTACTACCTAACTTAATTAAGACGTTTTTAATAGTAGAAAACCCTTTACCAATCTTCTCCCAAACACTTTCAACCTCCAATGGAACAATCTCCTCATGCAAGTCCGTTATATTCTTAATGTATGCGTTTAAATCTTGACTCTCGTCTGTAATATAAGTACAACAATGTTGCACTTTCAGCATTCCACAAACTCCTCCATCTTTGGCCACAATATTATCAAGGGCAAGTCGATTTTGCATTACCATGGCTCTCATGGCTACCATTTCGGTATTTACCAGCAAGAACCCTCCAGCAGTGCTTGTTAATAAGCGACCACTACTGTAGACAATTTTCTTATTTTATGTGCATTCAGAGATATTCCAACGGCTGGTATCAGTGCTCCAAAAATATCCCCTACTATTTCTGACCAACTTTCCCTCCTTCTACGTATTAGTTGTCTACCTATCTCATGCGCACCATCCTTTCCCCTTCCCACATGAAATATCTTTGGGAAGACCAGGCCTAGATAACATGTGCTATACCAATGGTCCGGTAACCGATAATAAGCTTTGTTCCCACAGATAAAGTATAACCCAGGGAATACCGGATCGTTTCCTCCTTTGAATCCCCATCCTCCCATGATTCTATATGTATCATGGCATTCACTCGCACCTATAAAATAGTTATCATACACAGTTTCATTTCTTCTGATGCACAATTTCCCTCTCTGAAGCCAATCTAAAGCCATAGCCCGACTGGTTTCTCCCTTCAAATGTTTCTCTCTTTCTACATCCCAAACTGTCGTCTCCCTGTTTCCCTCAGGTATCTTTCTTTGCATCTTAATTCTTCTCTCTTCCACCATGTCCAAGAAGGTCTTTCCTTCTTTCTTCAAACTACAGGTAAGATTATTCTTAAACACTGCCTCTAAAGTCAATTCTCTAGTTTCTAAGAAATATTCACCTAAAACTTTACCAGGTTTTCTCTTATTTAATTGAGGAACTACAGGTACTTGTGAAAAAATATTATCTACATCAGAGAAATAGTATTCTAATTTCCCAGTTTTGTAAAACAAACTTGCTAACACACTACATGTTATTCCATAAGTCACAGGAATGTGGTGATATGTAACACCTTCTGACACTGATGCAGGCAATTGCATGCACACATAACAATCTCTAACATCCATGGTTTTTACATATTCATACAATAACTTCGAAAAAACATTGTTAGAAAAATCTGTTATAGACCTATCCTTATGTAAGTCAGTTCTGTCTATCAATCTAGTTGCATGAGTATCATGAATCTTTTCTACCTTCGACTTATTCTCAGTAGGACCCTCTATCGTTTCGAACGTTACTTTAAATGAAACTATTGAAGCTAGTACACTCCGTAGAAGCATTAGTAATCCTGTACAACAACAACACACCTTGCACCATCTTCGAAGTAACACACATGTAGATTTTCTACCTTCTGTTTTTGCCATTTCGGAAATGATCAGTGTCTTTTGACTTAGCCTCGTCCACTCACAACTAGTTTTGTCTAAACCCAAGGCTCTAAGCGCCTACTTGGTTCTTTTACGGTCCAAAATGTCTCATCCAATAATTAAATATCTCTGCTCTTCTTTCAATCTGGCATTTGATCGTCCTTTACTTTGTTTTCACAATCTTGGTTCAGAATTTCCTGAACATCCGTCTCTTCTCCGATATCGGACAAGATAACTCCCAGGATTTCCAAATCTTCTTCCTCTTCAACCACTTCCGGTACAGTCACACCTAGACTTTCTTGGCTGTCTGCTTCCTATTGTACTTCAGGAAGTGCCACATACGTCCATTCCGGTGACTTATACCTCTGGTTGGGTTTCTTAATTCGTTTTCGTTTTCCCTTCTCCAATTGTGTCTGATCAGTGTCCTTTGAATTTTCTTGGCTAGACACCTCATTTACTTGTTCTGCTTTAGATTACTTTACTCATGTCAATCGATACCTCAGTCTTTTTACCTTGTTTGGCCAGATTTCCTCCTTTGCTGGCCTTTTCAACTTACTTCCCTTTTCACCTCTTTCAGTTTTCCAGGCTCTCTTTCTCAGGACTCGTCCTTCTTGTACTTCTTCACTGTCCTCAGATTCAGTCTCACCCTGACCTTTACCTTCTGTAGATTTTTCTTCCACAACTTCCTGTTCCCTATCTAATTTCGTCCCTCCTCATGTTTCTTCCACGCAATCTTCCTGCTTACTAACTGTCCCTTCTTCTACATGGATGTGTGGTTTCCCTACACCTCCTCTGGGGTCTTCCGCAACAATCTTACCCTCACTCTCTGTATCTACTTCCTTACCTTCTACTTCTATGGCCTCCGGTGGAATTTCTCTTGTACTTGCATTTGGAGCTTCTTTTTCAAGAATTTCCTTAATAGTCTCTTCGATATTTTCTTGTACAGTTTTCGGTCTTTTCTCTTGTTCAGGATCTGACCCTGAGCTAGTATCAGAAATCTCCAATCGCCTTCTTAATGGCAAATTCTCTAGTTCTGTAACTTGACCTGGTTCCAACTCTTCCCTTCTTGGAGTTGGTCTTACTCTTGTGTCTTCTGAATCTGACATTCCAATTGGTATCGGATTCTCCAAAATATTCTTCTTCAGGTCTACTCACTGGACTAGGGATTCGCAAAGTATGACTCGCATGAATCCAATTCTTTACCGTGGCACATTTCACAGCTGTCGTCGTGGTCAAAATCACTTGACACGGTTTTCCCCTCGTGGGACCAGACAATTTCTTCTTCTGTGTACTTTGATCCTTACCCAGTCTCCTGGACTTAAATCATGAGCTGGCTTCTTTTCAAGGGTAGTGGCATCCGATCCAACCTGATGAAACACAGAATGAACGGAATCAGCCAACCCCTTGCAATAAGTCATCAGTTATAGGCAGTAGTTTGTTGACAGGAATTAAAACATGTCTCGTCGCCCTACCCATAATAATCTCATGAGTACTCAATCCGGTAGTCCTATCAGGGATAGATCTAATAGTCATGAGCACTAGAGGTAAGACATCAGGATATGTCAACCCTGTCGCCTAACACATTTTTCCAAATCTGTTTTTAATGGTGCCATCCACTTGTTCCACCACTCCAGAACCCTCTGGACGGTAGGCACAATGCAGTTTCTGTTGTACATTCAATGCTTCGTAAATCAATTTTATGATTTCATTCTTAAAATGCTTTCCTCTATCTGACTTGATGGTAACCGGGAAACCGAATCTAGGAACGAACGCTCTTAATAGGAGTTTGGCTACTGTAACCCCATCACTCCTTTTGGTTGGGTACTCCTCTACCCAACCTGAAAACAGACAAACCACCACTAAGACATATCTTAGCCTATTACATGGGGGCATTTCAATGAAATCAATCTGCATTCTGGTGAAAGGACCTCCTTCCCGTCCTATGGTTCCCAAACTCACCACTGTTTTTCATCCTGGATTGTATTGTTGACATGTGAGACATCTTTGACAAAGGCTCTCTGCTACAAGCCGAAACTTTGCATTATATCATGTCTGTTTGAAAAGTCTGATCATGGCATCCCTTCCTACGTGCCATGGTAGAAATCATGCTATCTGGCATGACTGGTCTTCCATACCGATAAACCCACACTCGGTCTGACTCTCGGGGTGCGCATCCTGATTTTATCCACTGTTTCTTTTCCTCATCCCCTGCTTCTTCCTGCAACTGTCTTACCTCTTCCCACGTATTTACAGTGTTAGTAAAAAGTAAGGGACATGAGTTCATTTCCTTTTCCCTGTTCCTGTTTACGGAATTCTGATTACGTGCACAATATTGCGCTGTCATTTGCGAACTCGTTTCCTGCCGACACATAGTCAGCAGTCCTCGAGTGGGCAGCACACTTTACCACTGCTAATTGCTTTGGCAGCTGTATCGCCTCAAGCAATTTCTCGACCACTTCAGCATTCCTTATAGTAGTCCCACTCGATGTCAAGAACCCCCTTTGGGACCATATTTGCCCAAAGTCGTGTACCACCCCAAAGCCATACTGACTATTGGTGATCACAGTGACTCTCAGATTCTTTCCCAATTAGCACGCTCTCGTTAATGCAAACAGTTCAGCAACTTGAGCGGATCTCCCTCCTTTCAAACAAGATGCTTGCAATACAGCCGCTACAGTACACACCGCATATGCTGCACTCAAAATCCCTTCATCTGTTCTCAAACATGACCCATCCACAAACATCACATAGTCACTTTCTTTCAGAGGCACATCTTTTATGTCCGGACGCGGTTTGGTGCAATAGTCAAGCACTTCCAAACAGTCATGATCCACGTCATCTTTACTTCCACATTCTCAGCATCGGGCAACAACGTTGAGGGGTTTACATTAAGACACCTCACAAGGCTCACATTCGTTGCTCCCAAAATGACTTTCTCATATTTAGTTAAGCGACTATGCGTCATAAATTGGGTGCGGCTTCTGGTCAAGAGGATCGCCACGTCATGAGGTACCAACACTCTCACAGGATATCCCATCGCAATTCCTTCACTCTGTTCCAAACTCTTACAGGTAGCAACCACTGCTTTCAAACAACCAGGCAATGCCACAGCTACAGGATCTAATACAGCCGAAAAATATGCAATTGGTCGTCTCAATTTCCCATGTTTCTGTACTAACACAGAAAGTGCACATCCATCTCTCTCACTGCAATAGAGCTCAAACTCCTTCTCATAGCTTAAAAGCCTTCAACTCTTCTTGGTTCAATTCAAGGGGTTCTTTCACATCACTTTTCGTCAATCGAACCAAGGGTTTTGCAATTAGTGAAAAGTTGCTGATCCACTGACGACAATATCCAACCATTCCAAGAAACATTCTTACTTCTCTTTGAGTCATTGGTACTCTCATTCCTTTAATTTTTCTGATCCTGTCTGTAGTCACTTTTCTCAGACCTTTCTCAATTTTATGGCCTAAATATTGTACTTCCTTTTTGCAAAACTGTAATTTCGATGGGGATACTTTAAGTCCTCCATTGACCAAATGATTTAACAATGCAACTGTATCTACTACACAGGCTTCTCGGGTCCTCGATGCCACAGTAGGTCATCGATGTATTGCACTAATACTGAACTTTCGGGCATTTTTTAATCTTCCCGGGATTTCTTCAGGATCTGATTAAATATTGATGGGCTTTCTGTATACCCCTGTGGGATTCGGCACCATGTCAAGGTACGGTCGCCGAACCGAAACGCAAAAATCTGTTAGCTGTCAGGGTGCAATGGAATAGAAAACAAAGCATGACACAGGTCGATGACTGTGTACCATTCTGCATCATGAGGAATCTGGTATAGGATCACTGAAGGATTTGGTACTATGGGACAACATGGTACAACAACTTTATTCACTTTTCTCAGGTCTTGCACTATCCTGAAGGTTTCTTCAGACCCATGATTGGTGAATTACATGGACTACTCATTATCTCTCTTAAAATACCCTGTTCAATCATTTTGTCTATTATAGGAGTGACTCCTGCAATTATTTCGGGTGTCAATTTATACTGGGGAATATTTGGGTAACTTATTCCTTCCTTTACAGTTATCTTTACACAGTCTATATTCCTCATTAATCCCATATCTTCTCCTGTGAAATCCCATACCTCGGGTTTCACTGTTTTCTTCAACTTCTGAGGCAATTCTTATGGGTTGAATACAGCAAATGCCTCAGTAACCTCGTGTTCCAGATTGCCCATGGTCATTTTGTACAGTATATCCTCATCAGGGGTTTCAAAAGCTATGCCATCGGGAGTACAGAAAATCGTGCAAATCATTTTACACAACAAATTTCTCCCCAACAAATTTACAGGGCTGGTATCGCACACAACAAAGAGGTGCATGTCTGAAAATTTCCCTATTTTAACTTTAACTGGTTCGGTAAGATACGCTTTTATCTGCCTGTTTGAGACTCCAACTACTTGGATTGTGTCATCCGAGAGAGGAAGATTTTTAACATCAGCTGATCTAACAGTTGAACGAGTAGCACCAGTATCTACTAGGAAAGTAATATTTTCATCATTTATCTTTCCGTCTACAAAAGGGCCTGTCTGGTCTACTTCTAGAGTTGCGCCAAGTACGCACTCTTCTTCCTCTCCTCGGCACCGTCAATAACTCTCTTCTGACTCACTCTCATCGCGCTGCAGCCAATACTGTGAAACAGCACTAGTGCGCGGTAGCTTTGTTACCTGTTCCTCGGTGTAGAATCCTGTCTCATTACTGTATCTCTGAGGGTTTACACTCTGTGGAAAAGGTGGCTTTGGCACCTGACACTGTTGGGCAACAACCTGTTGCTGTCGCTGTGGTTGACAACTCACCTCATTCTGCAGCTGTGGATTTAATAATGCATTATCGCCATTAGCATTTGGGGGCAGTTTACACTTGGATTTCCAATGCCCTACCTTTCCACAGTTATGACATGGCCACTTCTTTTTGGCTTCTTCTAAACTAATCTGTCCCTTTCCTTTCCCAATATTAGGTTTTTGTTTTACATGGCCCATGCCATTTGCTTGTTCAATCAGTTGGGCTTCCTGTCTTTCCGCTACCTTAACCTGAGCCCACATGGCCTTCTCTTTTAACTTGCGTTGCTTGGCTTCAATGTTGTCACTAAAATATTTTGCATGTCTCAGTACTTCATCTATCTTCTTATTTTGCCAATCTACTGTATGTTGTTTAATCATTTCATTTACCTCGGGTCTTAACCCATACACAGATCGATATACAAAATGACTTAAATCCTTTTCACTCAATTTTTCATCACCACTATATTGTTTAAATGCCAATAGCAATCTCTCATAATAGGCATGTACGGATTCTTTTACTTCCTGGTGAGTTCTATCAATCTTTACCCAATCCGTTTCTCTCGGAGGCACTTTATTCTTCAAAAAGGTGATTACCTGTTCATACTTTCTCATTACCTCTGGATCAGGGGCACCTGTTTTAGGATCCCTAGGATACTCTTGAGTAGGCCAACCAATTTTAATTTTACATTCCGCCCATAGGTCTGCTGGCACAATTATATCGAACAGACCATTTAAATCTATCCACAATACTTTTGATAATTTAACAAATCTTTCTACTTGCCGGGACCATTCCACCGGCTTTTCCCTTAGTCGGGGAAAATCATTTGTGAATGACAAAATGTCCTGTCTAGTCCAAGGAACATGCACATACCCCCCTCCTGGGATCTCCCTCATTGGACATTCGGTTACCACTGTCTCCTTTTCCCTTACCGGGAATGCTGAAAAGGTCTTATCTGTTGTCTCATCTCTTTTCCGAAACCACCTACTTTTCCACGTATCTACATCACCCCATTTCCTCAGTAAGGCGATCAGTTCTTTGATTTGAGTTAATCTTCCTGCAGTATTTAAATTTTTGATATCCTTTTCAGAGAAATCTACTCTATATGGTTTCTGTAATGTTCTTATTTTTTCAAAGTCAATACCCATTTCGCTTGCTGTCTCTTCTAGTTTCTCATGTAAACTTCTTGCTCTCCAAGTTATACACTTACATAGAAACATTAACTCTTCGTCCTGATATGCTTTTAATTTTTCAGTTGGAATCGTCCCCACTATTAATTCTTCCAGTGTTATTTTTAATTTTGCCACATCTAAAGGTTGAGGTTCCGTATCTTTCGCTGTAAACTCCTTAACCAATCACTCAATTCATCAGAAGTGGGACCTACAGGAATTGTTTCATTTCTTATTCGCTCTACGCTTCTCTCTGGGGTCTCGGTTGCTGATTCTTTTGTCATTAGCGTTTTACTTGCTGGGCTTTGATTCATTGTCAGATTTTTAGGAGTACTTAATCCTGAGGTTCCTACCAATTTTCCCCATGGGTTTTCTCCCAAACTTCTTGTTCCCGTCTCAATTGGTTTATTACTATGGTATGGAACGGTCAAACAATGATCGCTATCCTTCTGATTATCAAAGACAGGCATCACGGGTCCTATAGTTACAGGCACAGTTACAGCTTCCATATTTTTAGTTAATTCCCTAATTTTCTCAGTTAGTTCTATAGTAGTTCTAGCCAGTTCTACTGAATTTTCATTTACCATCCTAACGGGTTGTGATATTTCAGACTCTCTAAAGGGATTATTTTTCCCTAAATCAGGGGGTGTTTGCTCAAAGGGTTTATTTTGTGGAACTTCTTTTACTGGCGCATTCGGCGTCAGCAACGTTGAATTTGGTTGGTACTGGGGAGGGCTTTTATAAAACATGTCTTCAAGCACATCATCCTCCGACTCATTCACACCATACTTGTAGCCTTCTGACCCCGTATTGTTTCTCTTCTCTGTACATTGTCTACCACTGGTCTCTTCAGCGTTTCTCAATGGAAACATTCCATCAGCCATTTTCGCACTCCGCCATCTCCTCATTCTGTCATCATGCCTTTCCTGTCCACACGGTCTACCAAACATGTAATTATACCTTCCGCCACTCCACTGTCGTTCTCTTTCATACATCTCATCTTCCCATTCCGTTAAAGCTTCAAACTGAGTAGGTCTAGGTCTCGGTTCTAATCTCATCAACTTTTCTCTTAAATTCCTTAATACAGCTAAATTAAATTAACCATTTTCTGGAAATGCTAAAACTCCATCATCTTTTGTATACTTTGCCCAATTATCTAGCCAGATACATGTATGGTACCCATATTTTGCAACCATGAAGGATGTGGGCGATTTCGGTGGAGGAAGTAACTGTCCCTCTCTAGTCACAATCGGCTTATCCTTTTAAAATAAATTCTTGATATTCCCAAACCATGACTTTTTCTCTCTCTCGGGTGGATCATAGTACATCATTTTCTTAATCCGCAGTCTTGACTTACTAGACTTCTTGAATCGCTCCTCTACGACTCTTCTGTTTGCTGTCCAATCGCAGCGTGACTCACACTAACGCACCAATCAGGAGCGTCTTCTACGTCACTCTGTAATTCTCCAATCCCAGCGCGACTCACACTAACGCACCAATCAGGAGCATCTACGTCACACTGGAATGCTGCAATCCTAGCGCAGCATACACCGACGCACCAATCCGTGGAACTTTGTCTGTAGACGGCTGGCCATTCCCAGCACGGTCTTTCTGACGTCAGCTTTTCTCGCTACTCCGATTCCTGCTGACCCCTCCTTTACAAAATTTTATTGGCAACCTTTCTTGTACGTTCTCTTCAATCAAACCTTTGTTAGTAACGACATAAAAACACCACCATTGCCTGTTTCGCTAAACCAAAGGAGATAGTTTTGTCCAATTATACAAGAATTCCGTATTTCTCGAGCGCAGCGCTTACCTATGCCCTTCCACGGAATTATTCAGTTTTGCCGATAAAGTAGCACTTCCCTCTACCTTACCCTTCTAACAAGCAAGAAGGCTAACCGTTTCTCTGGGGATAAAACACATGTGGAGACTACACTGCTCCCAGCCGCGGTCGGTAGTAGGGGTACCTGCAGGGCGGTGATGTGGGGAGGGGCAGGGTGGGGGGGGGAGTAAACTATGTATTACGGAGGTTTACAGGTAAGTAAACATATAAAACGAATTTCGTTGCGTGCACTGCATCCCCAAATGCGATGCAGTGCACTCAACGAAATTTGTTTTATTAATTTATATGTTTACCTACCTGTAAACCTCCGTAATCCATAGTTTACTACCCCCCACCCTGCTCCTCCCCCTCCCCACATCACCGCCCTGCAGGTACTCCTACTACCGACCGCGGCTGACTGCTCCTGAGAATTAAGGCCAGAGTTTCACGAGAGAACCTGTTGCTATTTCACCCACGCACTTTCACACAGAAATGTCCCTAACGGTAAAACACGACGAGGTCACCAATTCGAACCCAGACAATGCGTCGTGCGACTCCAATCGCCACACGTTTTCCCTGTGTACCTACAGGGCAACAAGACAATACACCATACGACTTCACTTGCCACACGTTTTCCCCATGTACCTACAGGGCATCCAACTTCCTGCATCCTGGAAGTCGTCAAAAACAACATAGAACGCAAAGCGACTCAACATAGAATGTTAGTTCATAAACCAATAATCAATCAAACATCCACAATCAATAATCAATAATCACCAAACCAATACAATAAAACCATAACTCTGCTACCAGAAAAACTGCTCCAGCGGGAAAGGGCAAATTTACATATCCTCCCTGTGTCACAGACCCATCATCACGCTTATTCATTTACGCACGCATTCATTGGTGGGGCCCATAACACCAACACTCATACGTCTCACTTCGAATCTGCACACAGGAGGAAAGAAGCGCTGGGCATGTGGGGGTACCTTATTATCTATAGGAGAAAATCTTTACATTATATACAGTATTTACATCAGTACCTATAGAATCCTAACTTTAATATCAAGGCACTCCACCACTTGGTCGATGGACCAATTAGTTGGACTGGTTGATGGTGATCTAGAACCAGCTAAACACATTTAAAGCTTCAGGATCTTTAATCAATACCTTACTTAAAGAATCACAAACTCATTTTCTGTTAATTAATGTTTAGTTTATCAAATCAATTTGCTTTCATTTGCATAACCAGCATTTCGGTCAACACAGAGTTCAAATTTGATTATTCAGCACAATTTAGCATGACCATTATATTTACCTAATTCTTGATATCAGGGACCCTTTTTCAAACCCTGTTAGCTCTGAATAGATCAAATCCCTTCGGGTGAAATCTTCCCAATCGAATGCAGGCTAATATCCAAATAAGTCCGGAAAATGTATTTTCGCTCGGCACGACACAGTCCCAAAGATATCCGAAGGACCAGCAATCGTGCAAGCAAATCGATCACGCAAGTTCGGGACACCCTTCTGGAACGCACTAGTCTACACCCTCTTCTATAGTTCCCCTTTTATAGTAATTTCGAACGTAATCGGCAACAATTTCTAAAATCTAAATACTCTGTTGGCTAAGCCTTTCAAAATTGTAATATGGTCCGCTGTTCTCACATTCCTGGGTTCTCTGGGAAAACGAATATGTCCTTCTTATAGCTTATAAAGTTCTCATGCGAAAAGGTCTGAAGTATCAACATGTTGACTTCTAAGTATAGGTGGTTATTGTTTTCCTCTGTCATTCACACTAACTGAATTCTGGCAGTCCTCCACGTTCCATCCATATATTCGTCTTGCTTCACTCTGCTCTGAATCCAATCCTCTGCCATGCAGAGGCCTGTCCCCAGCATCAAGGTTCGGTTTTTCTCTTGTACTCCCAATGGTATCCTTTTATTTATTAGGTTTTCTTCCAGTGCTACCTCTGCTGCTGTAGGCCCACCCTCACTTTACGCCAGGGCCTTAGACTGGCACAGTGAATGATACCAATAACTAGTACTCTGTAAGGGAACAGTAGGCATGCAGGCCACCTTGTCTGGTGCATATGGATCAGTTATTAAATTGTAGAACAGGACTTTTTCCCACAATTGAAAAAGGCATTAAGTACCTTGAAATACAGCCCTCTGCACTGACCGCTGACCCTGCCTCTAAAAAGGATACATGGAAATTAATAGTGGAGGCGATTATCACATTTGAACTCATCATAAAACATGTCTTAAAATGACCTCATGTGAAGTTAGGTTTTAGTTACCTATTTTACTTCATAATACTTATGAAATATGGAAATTAGTGTGTCTGAGGCCAAACCACACCTCTTATTAGCTGAGCCTGATTATCTGCCAGCTCATAGCTTCAAAGGGAGATGACACAATACCATGAGATGAGGCGGTCGGTCTGACTTATGCTTATTTCCCGGACGTCTGACACTGATCGCCTATGCTATTACCTAAGCCCCTTAAGACTCCAGGCTTGCACTGCGGCAGGAATGTCAAAAAGTGCTGGAAGACCTTTGAAGTGGACTGTGCTGAATATGTTGCTTATGGGTGGAGGCTGAAGAGTGCTTAGCTGCACTGTTTGGAAAATCCACCATTTTAGATTTTTGCTTCAGAGGGATTTGGAGGGTTGTGACTGCCGCAGGAAATCTACCAGGAAAGGGCACTCATTTTACTGTGGTAAAGGGGAGTGCAGGTTGTGGCACCTTGCTATAATCAGACTTAGGACAACTACCAATGGAAAGCTAGCTATTGACTTTAAACCCCATACTTGGACTTGGGCACTTCAAAATCAGCTCGAAAGAGAAAGACTATCCTGCCAGGGGTAGGGGATTTATGCTGCCGATGGCTACTTGAAGCCTTCTGCTCATTAACCTAATTTCAAGTTAAGGGAACATGGTTCACAGAGAAATTTAGGGCCTGGTTTATATCTTGGTGGTAACGATACTCTGTCACAACTGCGACGGTGTATCCTTACCCCCAAGATGATTGTCCGCCCGCCCGCCCGCCCCGTTTTAAATGTGGGTTGACCATTGATGTAATCCCGGCGGACAGATAACCTCTATGTTCACCCACCTAATTTAGATGGGTGGACATACAGCCCAGTTTTCACTACCAGTTAAAGCTAGGAAAACCCAGGTGGTAAGTGGCAGTGAAAACTGTCTAATGCCCCCCCCCTTGCCATGGTAGATAACACCCCTGTTGAGGAGGGCATTTTATTTTTATTTTCAAAAGCAAAATCTAGCTGCAGGATTTTCTTTTTGAAAAACGTGAAAATAAAAAACTAATTAAGTTTGGCAGATTGCTACGTCATATTGATGGAGCTGTGCGTCAAACATAAACAAGCATTGGCATAGCCAATTGGTCTCGCTTGCGGGACCTTATAAGTGTTTAGCCATGCAACAGTTGCATAACTAAATACTGATAAGGTCCCAAAAGTGAGACCTATTGGCTATGCCAATGCTTGTTTCTGTTTATTACTGCTCTGTAGTAATGGCGGCGCACGGGTGCCACCATTACTACATAGAAGTAATAAAGTGGAAAAAAAACAAAACTGGCTCACGGAGAACATCAAAGCGGCCGCGAAAGTGAAAGTGATCGCGATCAAACATCAAAGCGGCCGTGCGGCCCCGAAAGTGCACATGCACTGTAGCTCTAGGCTACAGTGGTAGCACTTTTTTGAGCCCTCACAAAAAGTCTCGCCAGATCAGCGCATGCGCTGGGGCAGGCGAGACCTAAAAAGCATTGACAGGAACTGCTGTGACGGTGGATCCTGCCAAAGCTTTAGAAATTACTGCTGACTTGCGGTCATTTAAAATTTGCCAGGCAGGGACTCTGTCATAGTGATGGCATAATTTACCCCACCACTCTGATGGAGTAAAATCAGTATGTCAAACTTTAAATCACCCCCTTACACCTAAACCTTCAGGGAACAACAGCTGCCTGTCTTCTGGGGATTGTAGCTCTGGAGAGCATGAGAGAAGAAAGGATTAAAAAGGTTCAGAGCCAGAGAAGACTGCTACTTGCTTTACAAGTTCCTAGTTACCTTTTGAAGTGTGGGATTTCCTTGCAAGGGATCTCAAGAGAGGCCAGTTCAGAAGACCACACCATCAGGAACAGTTCCTCCCAGTGGAACACTGACAACCTATAGCCCTGGCTTCACTTCTTTATCTCTCCTTATCTTGGCCAACCGGTCACTTTATGTAATAGGCTCCAGTTCCTCCAGAGAAGCACTGCCAAACTGTTACAAGATGTTCCCTTGCACAACTCAATTTCTGGCCCTATTCCGGTTCGACGCTGACTCTAGGCGCAGAAGCGAGCGGCTTCAAAGCCCTATGTGTCTGCCATATTTCTACCACTGGATAAAAGGACTTAGATCACTCCAGAGCGTCCCTCCAGCACTCTAAGATCAGCACCTAGGGTTTTATCTCTGTTTCTAGAACAATATATAAGATCTGACTCCAACTATTTGTCTTTTCGTAACAAAATCAAGACATGGGTTTTCACTTAATTCTGAGAGCCGCCTTTCCTTCTCCAGGAGCGCTGAGACACCCTATTAGGGTACTTCATTCGTTCAACCTGTTTCAAAGGACGTCTTTCTTGCAAAAGTAGCCTTGATTTATGGAACTTTTGCGTCTTTTAAGGCCCAGATGTTCCATATATATAGATTCTGGAGGACCAAAGTGAAGCTGCAGCATCTGTCCTACCAAGATGTAACTTTGGTTGTCAGTCAGAACTTTTCATTTGCCTCAAAGATGTTCACAGGTGCCTCCTCATGGAGCTATCATTGGATACAGACCTTCCCCCAACAGACCTCGTTCATCTCCTAAATTCTAGCTATGTCCTACACGTCCAAATCTTCAATTGAACTACAACAACCTACTCTAGCACAGGCGCACTGGTATGCCTCACTTGGTCTTTTTGCCTTGCTTGGACCAGATGTTTGACATTCACAGAGGGTGCCCATGTCCTGAATCCAACACTCAGAAGTGTGTCTTGGATGCAGCCTATAGGTTTCCCTCACTTGAGCTTTTTTGATGGGTCAGCCACTTAAGGTGACCAGATATTGGCCAAACCTCGAGAGATCACGTGGACTTTTTTGGCAATATTTCCATCTTCCAAATATTTTTTAATGGCAGTTTTCCATTTTAAAATAACTTTTTAGTCCCTTGTCTGATTTTTTTTCATTTTTGTTTTAACGGTTTCTTATTAGTTATTTCACCTTTCTTAATTTATTTATCCGTATTGCTAGTTCTTTGGTTTGTTACACACAGCACCATATGCATTTTCTGTTCGGATTGCCTATCTGCTCAAGCCATCTACCCAAAGCGAGCCAATGTTACCATTATTAAAACATGTTTGCATCTGTGGATGATTTGGTTTTTGCATTTCAGACACTCTGTTGCACCTCACATCACGACTGTGCACCCTGTCCTTCATACCCCGCTAGTTTATGCAGTTTTGAATACAGTCAGAATCCCATCTATGCATGTCTTGAACTGGACTGCTAGGGCTGAGCTAACAAGGGCGGCCCAGTTATCAGACCTGCCGCAGATTCCTTACCTTTGAACTCCCAGGAGTCAGGCTGGATCCGGAAGATTTTTCTTAGCAGTACCCCTGCGCGCCGGTAAGTGGTGTCGGTCAAGTCATTATGATGTCGTCGTGTTTCATGTCATCATGACGTCCACATCATCAATATAACCGCCACCCCGGCGTGCTGACTTCAGTTTTTTTCTTTCCGCGCCAGCCAGCGCAGATCCGTCAAAGAGGGCTTACCTCTCGTCATTTTTTGACAGACTTTTTTCGATTTTTGTCGACTCCTTTTGATGAACTAGGAATGTCAAGCAAGAAGACCTTGTGGTTCAAGCCGTGTGGATCCTGTCACCGCGTCATGTCGGTCACAGACCCCCACTTACTGTGTATCGGTGCCTGGAGCGCAATTACGACACACATTTGTGTTCCAATTGCCGGGCCATGGAGCCAAAGGCTTTGAGGCAGCGGTCCCTAAAGCTGCTCGTGGCCCGGCATCCGGCAGCACGGAGGTCGCTTCGCTGATCTTGCTCCCGATCCCAGTCCCGGTTGAGAGGAAGGTCCGAGCACCGCTCGGGTGGATCATAATCCTCTTGGTCGAGGTCGTCAAAGTCGTCAAAGTCAGGCAAGAGGCACCACAAAAAGCACAAGAAGTCGAAGGGTGATTCGACTGCTCCACGCCAGACACTATTGCTTGGATTCTCAGGTTTGCAGGGAGGGCTGGTTTGGCCACTCTGTCTTACAAGACTTCCTGGTTTAAAGCCTTCCAGCAGTCCCAAATCAGGGGAAGGTATTGCTTGGGTATCTGTTCAAAGGTAAAGAATCTGTGGCTATGTGTCTCTATCAGATGGAGAAGTTACTTACCTTCTTTAATGCCTTATCTGGTAGAGACATGATCAAGCCACAGATTCCTTATCACACACCCATCCTCCCCGCACTGCGAAATTGTCTTTTAGTGTCAGGGCTGTCCTGCTTCAGGGCTATAGCTTCTGTTTTTAACACACCATGGTCAGTCACTTCATGATATCACGCTTCTGGTGTGGAAAGTCGTGAAAAGTACTGACATTAGCGCTCCAGAGTGGAGGTTCTATTGACGACGTGGACGTCATTCATGAACACAATGACGTCACGCATAGTTGACCGACGCCACCTACCAGCGTGCAGGGTACTGCTAAGGAAAATCTTCCGGATTCAGTCTAACTCCTAGGAGTTCAAAGTTAAGGAATGTGCAGTTAGATCATGTCTCTACCTGATAAGGCTTTACCGAAGGTAAGTAACTTGTCCTTCACACTTGCAGTTTCTTTTCCATTCCTGCTTTCTTCCATTGTCACTGTTCTGTCATTCTCTTCCTTTTTCCCTTTTCAGCCCTTCTCTCTCTTGTTCAAAGTCTAATGATGCAAAAAATAAGTTCCAGTCCTCAACAAATCTGTAGGTGGGCCTCACCTGCAATCAATGTCTCAAATTAAGCACTGATGACCCAACATTCCTTCCCACCGATTGTCCTCCTGGATTCCTGATGCGGTGTCACCAACAGGTCGATTGCCACTCTGTCCATTAGAGTTGGAGGAGTGCCAGACACCCCAAAGAAACACGCACCCGCTGCTCAGATTGAGCATGCTGCCCATTTATCAGGCTGTGTAGCCTGCCCATCATGGGGAGGCGGGCTTTTTAGGTAGCCTTTGCCAGGGGCACACTCTGAGGAGTGCAGAGTACCAGTCGCCAAGGAGCATTATGATCATTCTATCTCACTCTCTAGCTGTCTTAGCCTTCAGGAGACTGGTACTGTGTCATACCGCAAGCGCACCCATCCATCCATTCATCCATCCAATCACACACCTTCGCTATCTACCCTGGCCCTGCCCATAGAATGTATCAAGATGCGGTCACGTTGCTAGGGTAATCCTGCAAGATTAATAGTCACAAACTCAGCTGGAGGTTAAGGACTCCTATGCCAATACATTGGAAATAGGATGGAAAATGACTTGTTTGGCCCTAATTTGATCAAGCATTGGCAAACCCAACTGTTTACACTTTCAAATAGAGGAAAGATTTCCTCAGGCTTACTCACACACATGCAAAGTAGGTGCCTAAAGCAGCAATACATGCTTCCTCGTAGATACTCAAAGGTAACATTGCACAGCAGAGGACTGGGCACCATGATTGGGGTGAAAGGGGCACCAACAGGAGGCAACAGAGATGGTAATAGCGGGAATACTGTGTACCTAGTTTATTACAATTATGGTACTGATAACAAGTTGCACGGTATTGGGGGGGACAGTAAAATTGCATTCTCTTTTACCATTACCAAGGGGTAAAAACACACCAGTATCATGCAATTACAAAACAAACTGGAAATGGGGAATAACCATGAAGACCAGAGTTTTTCGGTCTTTAAACCACATGTATTTCCCAAAGAATTGAGCTTTAACGCATAAGTTTACCATCTGCTTCATATGCGGGGACCTGTTGTTGGGATAAGGGAGTGTTGTGGTAGGAGTATAAGAGGTAAACAAAATTCTAAGACAGAGGGGGCATTGTATCAAAAAGCAAGGAATGGGGCTTGGTAGGTTCTGCAGCAAAAACGTTGTGATTTTTCTGGCCCGTATTACTGCTGGAATAATTGGTTACTGTTTTTCCACACCCAGCAAAACTGGGTGTAGAAAAACCTATCCAGCCAGAGCAAAATTCTATGTGGTAAGGCTCAGAATCAGGGCCTATCCAGACCAAGGGTTTACAGCCTTTCCTTTTTAATGATGAGTGCTATTTCTAGTCAGTCAAAATAGTCCTGAGCTACTAATGACTTTGACCATATTGCAGTAGTGTAGTGTCCACAGAGGATATGACCACACCTTGCAGGATTATAGCAGTGACAACCCAGATGTGCGTCACAATATTGAGTGGCAAAATTTAATCAGCCAAAATTTTGTATCCAGAATACTGATTACATAATATCATGACCGACTTACTATTCTGAGCTCCAATTGTACATTTCTTGAAGGCGCGCGCGCACACACACACACACACACGCGCACACACACATTCTCTCTCTCTCTCTCTCTCTTATCTTCACAATACATAGAAGTGGAATTAAAAACGTAAATTAAACTATGCTTACCCATATATAATTAACCTTCATGATGTTGTGGGATGATATTTAAAACCCGATATGGTGATAGAACGCTGACCACCTCCAACCATAAATGGGATTACCAATGAAAATGTCAGGGCAGCTTTATCACTACCAAATGTCTCCATATGACTAAATAAATGACAGTCCCTGCAGCAACTGGCACAAGGACATACTAATAGCTATAAATGTAACAAACATGCCATGAATTATCATTCCAAGCGCAGCTTTAAGTATGTTTTGGATCTTCAATCATTTTGATTTCAAGCATTAGTGTACCCCCTTCTCAAAATACCCATTTGTTTTATCAAATATTCCCTTTTTATTTTGTGAAAATCACTCCAAGAACATCTTGCATTTTTCACACCCAGACTGTATGACTTGTAGAGCGGGGCTTGAACAGTGGTCACTCTCCATGTGACAGGGATACATTGAGAGTGGAGACCGGTGGTCACGTTGCAAGCCCTGCAGGCTGTCACAGTATGTGCTTGTGCGTAAGCGCGTGGCCCTGCCATTGGTTTGGCTGGCTGTCACAGTATGTGCTTGTGCGTAAGCGCGTGGCCCTGCCATTGGTTTGGCTGGCTGTCACAGTATGTGCTTGTGCGTAAGCGCGTGGCCCTGCCATTGGTTTGGCTGGCTGTCACAGTATGTGCTTGTGCGTAAGCGCGTGGCCCTGCCATTGGTTTGGCTGGCTGCCACGGTGAGGGTTCGGAGATGTACAATGCTTCCTTCTTCAATCTGGTACACCCTCTGATTTACATACTGTGGTGGGCTGAACTTCAGGGAGCTACTTCCAGGGTACCGGCGATCTACCAGTAGCTTCCGAGCTAGGAGACCCCTGATCCACACCGAATGAATGATTGAATTATAGCTCGGATAAGATGCACACTGCACAAAGGAATTTGTATAGAGGGCATTGGTTTTGTATAGCAGGCATCTGCCCTCTTGACTACCGAGGTAATCTTATCTAGTGGTGGTCTAGAGAAATCCTTTTGGTGATTTCATGGACTACCACCTTCCAACTCGTTTTCTTTCATTTTCTAGCTACAGTGCAAAAGCTTACACCATTAATCCACATTAGTCACTGCGAATAGTTATCCCAACCATATGACCTCAAAATAACCTTTCATCTAATATTTACTTGCTAATATTTTTATTTTTATAGCGTCTCATGCCATAAAAACCCAGCTTCCTTCTGTGGAGCTATGCTTTTATTCAGAAACACTGGTCGGAGTAATGCATAAGTCCTAAAATGAGACAATCTGAAGACTGGTCTCTCCACCAGCTAGAGTTGCGATCTTAAGGGAGATTTAAGGTGAAAGGAGTCGCCACCCATTTACGCATGCATGATCCTGCCGAATGGCAGCTCTACCACTTTGGTGTTCTACCGTTCCAGCACTGTGGGCCGTAGGACTTAATTTATGAAATAGTGAGTGCCGTGGCGAAGCTCTGCTTGGAAGCATGTAGTGGTCGGTGCCATTAAATGTCGGCGCGCCCACTACCAAGCATGTGTGATCTTGAATCCACCTCAGGCCTCTTTAATCCACTGCCAGACACTCCCGCCCCCTTGATCTCACTCTTATAGGCTCCTGCTTCCTCCCTTTATGATGTTTTTTTTAAAATTTGTTTTTATTGATTTTCACAGCAAACAACCAGTCATTGTAGAGCGATACATCAACACGTCAGTGCATTGCTTAGTTGCATATGCTGTCACGCAAATCAAAGGAGCACATAACACATTGCAATAAGTCAATGAGATACCCTGTTTGACATTGCATAAAGTAGTACATCTTTGAAGGAGTCTCCCACAGCAGTCCATCTCCCTTTATGATGGTTTCTTAATCTTTCTCTTCCCCATTCTTTCCGCTTTGTTTTTTCCATCTCTAGGTCAATGTATGATGCGGAATAATTAGTGCTGGTCTCCAAAGATGAGTGGGGGTGGCCCCCTCCATCTCACATTAAGCACTGGGGGTCCAGCTTCTATGGTCTTCCATGCTTCCTGAATGGTGGCCAGCTCTTCGTTTTTCCGCGCCCAGGGTAGCTCCGCCCTTTTGGTCTCTCAGTCGCTGCACCTCTGGCCGCAGTGTTGTCCATGTGGCTTCCCATGCTTCCTCATGGGGTGAACACCGGCCACCCAAGAATTGGTCAGTACACATGTTTACTGCATGTTCAGGCAGGCATGATCATACATTCACTGCCTTTGCTATGGAAAGTTAATACTGTGCAACAGGAGAGCTTTATTTATTGGTACACTCTGTCCAGAATAACAGCAGAGCACAGGCAGTTTGCTTTATCTATGCACTGATTTGCAGGTTTGTATAGTGTTGGGTTCAGTGCACTTTGCACTGGAGTGAGGCTATAATACACACGCATAAAGACGGAAGCACAAAGTCGTTTACATCATGAGACGCAGTTGTACAAATACCTGTCAAGGGGAACAGGTTGAGCAGTTAGGGATCAGACATTTTATAAATACAACTGACAAGTCCTATTTAGTGTTGTGCTTAGAGGTATTTAATTCCTCTCTTGGACACAACGTAGAAAAGGGGCCTTTCTCAGGTTTAGAAGAATGCCATTCACATCTTGGGAGCTGCCAGGAGAGCGACTCTTACAGTTTTATGCCCTGTGAAGTTTGGAATTTCACATTTCAGCTCCTCTTTGCTTCTGGGATTTCTGTTTTCCCGCTGGATATGCTGGGTAGCTTAAGACAATTGTAGTGTACACTGCTCCAAATGCTATACATGCACTTCTAAGTAAGCATCGCTTGTCGACGGTGAGCCAGGTCAGAGAACCCACGACTTGTGGGATGTGCTCATTTTTTCTGTGTTTGTGTTTAGCTGCCCTGTAAGTGTGTTGTCACTGTTTTAGTGGAAATCGGTGCTGGTTGCTGGATTATAATCAGTGTTGTAAATGGCCAGTTACTGTACTGAGTACCTGCACTTCTTCAGTGTGAAAGGGGGAGACCCTGCACTGCTGCAGCACATCTAACAGGAGAGTACCAGCACTTCTCAGCACTGCTGCAACACATCTAATAGGAGAGTGCCAGCACTTCTCAGCACTGCTGCAGCACATCTAATAGGAGAGTACCAGCACTTCTCAGCACTGCTGCAGCACATCTAATAGGAGAGTACCAGCACTTCTCAGCACTGCTGCAACACATCTAATAGGAGAGTACCAGCACTTCTCAGCACTGCTGCAGCACATCTAATAGGAGAGTACCAGCACTTCTCAGCACTGCTGCAGCACATCTAATAGGAGAGTACCAGCACTTCTCAGCACTGCTGCAACACATCTAATAGGATAGTACCAGCACTTCTCAGCACTGCTGCAGCACATCTAACAGGAGAGTACCAGCACTTCTCAGCACTGCTGCAGCACATCTAACAGGAGAGTACCAGCACTTCTCAGCACTGCTGCAACACATCTAATAGGAGAGTACCAGCACTTCTCAGCACTGCTGCAGCACATCTAATAGGAGAGTACCAGCACTTCTCAGCACTGCTGCAGCACATCTAATAGGAGAGTACCCGCACTTCTCAGCACTGCTGCAACACATCTAATAGGAGAGTACCAGCACTTCTCAGCACTGCTGCAGCACATCTAATAGGAGAGTACCCGCACTTCTCAGCACTGCTGCAACACATCTAATAGGAGAGTACCAGCACTTCTCAGCACTGCTGCAGCACATCTAATAGGATAGTACCAGCACTTCTCAGCACTGCTGCAACACATCTAATAGGAGAGTACCCGCACTTCTCAGCACTGCTGCAGCACATCTAATAGGAGAGTACCAGCACTTCTCAGCACTGCTGCAGCACATCTAATAGGATAGTACCAGCACTTCTCAGCACTGCTGCAACACATCTAATAGGAGAGTACCAGCACTTCTCAGCACTGCTGCAGCACATCTAACAGGAGAGTACCAGCACTTCTCAGCACTGCTGCAGCACATCTAACAGGAGAGTACCAGCACTTCTCAGCACTGCTGCAGCACATCTAATAGGAGAGTACCCGCACTTCTCAGCACTGTTGCAACACATCTAATAGGAGAGTACCAGCACTTCTCAGCACTGCTGCAACACATCTAATAGGATAGTACCAGCACTTCTCAGCACTGCTGCAACACATCTAATAGGAGAGTACCCGCACTTCTCAGGAGCAAAAAGGCACTCTGATTAGTGAGCACCAACACTTTTTTACATTTGCTTTTAAAGTACTGATTAATATTACGTATATTTTACATTTATTTTACTTCAGCCAGCTCAATGTTATGTTCAGTGTAAGTTGAAAAGTCTATGTAAAACCACACTGGTTTCAATCGATCATGGTTAGTGTAAAATGGGAAGATAACTGGTGGCTGGGCATTAGCGAGTACTTGGGAGGCGGGGACTGGGTTTGCAAATTAAAAATGTCTATTAGTGGGTCTACCAGGATGAGTACATTATTCCACACCCTCCATGGGTAAAGGTCCCATATTCACGCCTCCCTAGGCAGCTGCCTTGTATCGCCTTGTAGTGCTCCAGCCTGTGGGAAGTTAACCGTTTATCTCTGATAAGAAAGTTACTAGCCTGAATCCTAATAAGGTTAAATGTCCCTACAATCCCCAGGTGGGTGACGCATTCACTGGCCTTAAGATGGGTGTCAAGGAAGGAGAAAAGTAAGCGCTGCATTAAAATAGTTATTGCAACATACTGCTGAGGAAGACATGAAATACACTGTACTCAGAAAAAGCAGTCCCAGCAACCAGTGTCACAGGGCACAAAACCACCACAACTACCGAGAGACAAGGTTCCAAATCGAGGATGGCGTTCTGGTGATCAACCAGATGTCACACCTTGGTTGCCCGCTGGGCAGCCACACATTTAAACAGTGACCTTCCACTTAAGCGACTTTTCACTATGAAAGTTTCTACCAATCAATGTGTCTCTGTAGGTCTTGGTAAATGCACCCATGGAAACTCACTCTGATGTTCTAAACTATTTCACACCATGTTAGTCTTATAGTATAAAAGAAAAACTGTTTGGATAAAAATATTTTCTTCAAGGTGTGCTTTTTACAAACAAAAAACTAAATGATAGAAATGTAAAATATTTGCAATCAGTTTCAAAATTCAAAGCAATTCTTAAAATGCATTAATACAACTAAAAACGAATTAAAACATGTCTTAATAATTTTAAATAATGTTCAGAAAAGCTTAAATGAATTTAGAATTTTGGAACCCGAGGAGAGAAGCAAAAGGCTGAGCACAATTGGTTACATCCGTTGCATGCATATGTTTGACGCACAAAGATGAGGAGTGGAATGCTTGCAAAAGTGTCATCCAATGGCAATTGCTCTGGCCACAAGAGCCAGCCAAAAGCAAATCAGGCTCGGCCCTGCTCCAATAGGAACAGCACTACCCCAAAGTGGCATATCAGCAAGCTGGCAATAAGAAATTATCGCCGCTTTTGCGTCCGTTTTCGGGCAAAAAGCGGTGATAATTTTATCACCTAATCAGCAAGGTCACGTTATCGCGTGAAACCTTGCATTAGCGCCTGAAATCTGAACGGCCAGCTTGGCATTTTTAATGAGATGCAAAGTGGGACGTTCCTGCCCTGGCATGACTGGAGAAATGTTGCTAAGCGACATTTCTCCTATCATCAAGCCCCACGCTATGAAGCATAGCGGCAAGAAAAGTAGCGATAACCTCTGTTATCGCTACTTTCCTTACGCCTGCTTCAAGACTGACTTAGCCATGATATCCAATGGAAGGTGGATATCATGGCTAAGTTTGCCTTGCCCTATCATCAAGCTAACGCCAAATTTTGTGAGATTATCACTGGATTTCCAGCGATAATTTCACGTTTGGCAGTTAGCGCTAGGATTTTTATCGCTTTTGAGATAAGCGTTGCTAATAGCACGCTATCTCAGTGATAAAAATCTACGTTAGCAGGCGATTATTATCCCAGCGCTAAGTGCGCTTAGCAATAATTATCGCTGGTCCTTGATGATATGCCCCTATGTCCTCTCTTAATAGGTACGCAAACAATCTCAGAATGTTTTTTGCTTCTTGGGATCTCATCAGTGAAGCGTAGCTTGAAACCTGTGCACCAATGAGTTGGGGCCTATATTTTGGCATATTCATTACACTTAGAGCGTTATATTAAAAAAACAAAATGCGACTGCTTGAATGCTTGCACATGTCTCAGCCACTGTCCGTCGCTCAGGCTGCAATCTATATGTTTGATGTGGACAATGTTCTTTTTAGGGTTGCTTTCGCCATTGAGATGCGTAACCACTAAATGATGGATATGGCGATGAAGAAAATATTTCCTACGGTAAGGTGGATGATTGGGGGAAAATGGGATGAAGAGGAGCTCCCTATGGGCTCACCGGGTGAGGTACACACTTGATGAAGAAAGGGTACGGGACAAGCTTATGGAAAACATTGGGTGGGAAGGTTCTTCAGATTGAGACAAGAGAAACGTGGTTTCTGAAGGTTAGAGAGGTGACAGGATTTCAGGACACAGGAGATGTTAAGGGTTATACGTGCGATCCACAGAAATTAGGTTGGATTAAACCACTGGATCCACTGGATCAATGGCTCTCCTTTCACAAATTGATGTGAATTTCAAGGCTTTCTTCGCCAACAAGGAATTAAAAAATCACTTCATCATTATTGGATAAAACTTGCCCAGATTCAGAAGTGAATTTAGAGTGAAGCGTAAGCTCATAACATTGGGAAGATCTGTTACACTGAAAAACCCTAATCTCCAACTCAGGCAGTACGACAAAGCATTTCATGAAGGTACACTGGCCAACAAAGAGGATGAGCAAAGTGAAGACCCTCGAAGGCAGTAAATGTTGGACATGCAAGATCAATTAGTTTGGTCTTGTTGATCTAAGATCAATTAGGTGGGTCTTGTTGAGCTAAGATCAATTAGGTGGGTCTTGTTGATCTACTTTACAACCATCCCCTGTGTCAAGGATCTATGGGAAGAAATGCTTTCACGGTTAACATTGATTTCCATTTCCTCGTATACAGTATTCACAAATATTTTCGGAAAGGCATAGCAGGAGAGAGTACTAACTAAAACCAAAGTTCACCAAATCTGTAAATAATGTGGAAAAAACTTTCTTTAATATCTGAAAATGTAACATTTTAAATGGGTTGTTTTACGTGTCTGTTTATGTTACTGTAGGAAGCTGGCTCTCTATATAGGGCACTAAAATGAAGTACACTGTGCAGAGAGTCCAGAGAGACCAAAGACTGGTGGTATACAGAGGCAAAAGTAGATAACACTAATGCTCTATTTGTGGTAGTGTGGGCAAGCAGTTAGGCTTATCTGAGGGTAGTGCTAACAATTTGTTATACTCATAGAGGCAATTAGAAACGCACTCAAGAATAATTCCGTGACCAATATGCAAAAATAACACTGATTTTTATGTCATTTTTCACACCAAGAACTTTGTTCACAGGTAAGTACTTAATATCTTATGATTTATCAAATTACGAAAAATAGCTCACTATTATGCTCAATTACGCACAATGATTTCATACAGGAGAAAATTAAAAAATGCTTATAACATCGTTCAGTTCGTTCTAGGGTTTCCACTTCAAGATTTAGGGTACCAGCAGGCCAAGGTCCAATGTCCTACCAGCAGATCGTCGGGAGCAGCCCGGATTCAGATGGGAGCAGGTTGCTGAAGGCGTTGGTAACCGGTGTGCTATGTATAAGGGCGTCATCTTCAAACAGGCTGCACAAGGGGACTTACAGGTAAGTCCGGGGGACCCCAAATGAGGGATCAGGTCTCAAGGGTCTCACGACCAACGGAGCACAGCTGGTTTGTTGGTACCCAGGCCGGGCGGGCTGGGTGCAGAGCAGATAGGTCAGCTGTGCTCTGTGCATAAAGATGGTCTTTGCAGTCAGGTTGCAGGGATGATTCTGGGACAGCTGGGCCACTCACAGAGTAGGTCTCAGGGGTCTCGACATCCCTCAATGACTGCTTGCTTCCTGGGCAGTTGGAGTCCTGATTGGACTTTTCGTCTCGGTGTAGGTTACAGGCATCTGTTCCCTGGGTAATGCTATGCCACAGCTCCTGTAGGTCCTGGTGTCTCCACACTCAGTGGGGAGACAAATTTGACCTTCCGAAGCTGCTGTACCTCTTCTGGTCTGGTTGCTGCAGCAGCACCTGCAGGGAGCGACAAGTCAGTAAACCAGACTCTGCAGTTTCGGTGCCAGTAGCTCCTCTACTCCAAGGGAGTTCATGTGCAATTTGTGAAGTGCTGGTGGTCCTCTGGGGTTCTTAAGTGTCGTCACAGTGGCAAGGCAAGACAGCACATCACGATGGTTGAGTCTTTGCAGAGGCAGGCATGGTTTTGCGCCCAAAGTCCACAGCAGGAACTCGGTTCTCAGGTTCAGCAGCTCTTCTTTGTCCGTTTTAATCTTAGGTCCGTCGAATCTGCAGATCTGGGTCGAGGGATGATGCCTAAATGCTAAATTTAGGGGGGTTAAAGGGAGTGACAGGTAGTAGCCAATGCCTTTAGGGTGTCTATAACCTCTGTGTGACCACTTCCTGTGGTAAAGGACACAACACTGATAAGGCTAATTCCTTCCATTCCATGGGATGAGAGCGAAGGCTTTCATCCTGTGAAGTCAGAAACCTGTCTGGTGGTGGCAGGCTGGCTAAGACTAGTCTGAGACCACATCATTGTTTGGTCGGTTTTCAGGGGGCACCTATGAGGTGCCCTCTGTATGCATTTATTAATAAATCCATCACTGACATCAGTGTGTATTTATTAAGACAAGATGTTTGGTACTAAACACCTTGGTGTTCAGTGAAACCATCTTGGTGCTCGGGAACACTTAGGGGCCGATTCCAATCCGTGTCGGAAGGGCACCATATGCGATCTGGCTGGAAAAACTATGAGCCGTATGCGTGTTTTCCGCCCGACTCGTACAGCTGTGCGAGCGAGCAAGTCCGATGCGAGCTATGTGAAATTTACAGACCGAGTCGTTTCCGGGTCCACACCGCTCCATACGTCTCAGTCGTAAGCTAACCGTGGCCTGCAATGGATGCGATTTACGACTGAGGCAGTACGATGCCCGCGTCAGACAGCCTGTGCGAGCCGGAGTGTCCGGCTCACAAAACGTTCGGGTGGTTGCCTTTGGCGGTCTGTGTCGGACCCCCTGACACCCGTAGCCCTACGATTCGGACACAGGGGGAGACCCAAGGGTCCCCCCAAACACAGGCATGTACGATGCGGATGGCACCGACGCGTACCCACTGTAAGGAGCGCCCTTGTGCGAGACATACCCATTCAGTCAATGGGAGCCCATGTACGCGTCGTATGACTGGCTCCCATTGACTTCTATGGGAGTCCGACCGAACCGAGTCCGGCAGCATACGGCCGTATCGTACTTACTCGGTCGGACTGCAGGACTCCGGCTCGGTCGGAAAACACTCCGGATCCGGCTCAGTCGGAGTGCTTTCTGAAGGGATCGGAATCGGCACCTTAATGTCGCATGTCCAGCCCATGTACTCTTTAGGACTTCCCTGCACACTTACAATATCCAAAAATGGACTTAGATATTGTAGGGTCATACCTGCTCAGGCAGATATGACCACACGTGATATAGTGCACATTGCCTTAGGGCAGTAAGGCCTGCAGTAGGGGTGACTTATCTATACTTCATGCAGTGTCTGTGGGCATGGCACACAGGAAGGTGTGCCATTGCGACTCTTCATTTTTCTCTGCACCCAGACCCGCAGCCTGCAATGGCAGTGTGCATGATCCTAGTGAGTGGTCCCTTGGGTGGTACAATTCGTGCTGCAGCCCTTGTGGACCCTCTTCAGTCCCAATGCCTTCGGTACCAGGAGTAGGAGTACCATTTACTAGGGGCTTACAGGGGTTGCTGAAGTTGTGCCAATTGTGGTACATTTTTGGGAAAGAGCTCTGTCACTGGGAACCTTGTTCAGTGCACTTTCATTCAAAATCACATCATGTTCTAGGTCAAACATGGGGGCTAATCATGTCAAAAGATGCCCCTTCCTACAGTTACTATGAAAACAAGTTATCTAGTTTTTAGTTAAAAGTTTGATGACATAGTGGAAGAATTTGTAGAATTCTCTGCTCCACCTAAGCCATCTCAATGTGGTCTTCTTTTAATCGGCTGAAGGCAACTGATCACTTTTTATGCCCTGTTGTGGATTCCAAATTTCAATACAATGCATATAAGATAAATGTGTTTCCAACAGACAGTAAGTAAAATAAAATGTTTTGAGTTATTGCCATTAAACTATATTCTTTGGAACTAAATATCCTTTCAATATAAAATCACTTATCTGAACCCACTGGGCTAATTCCCCTTGAAGGATTTACATTCATGGTTGCTGTCCTGATTAAATCACTCACAAGGTTTACTACCAGAATATCAAGAGTTAAATGTTGATCGCCCAATATTGTGGCCAAAATATCGACTAGCTGATTATTTTGCAGGCATGCATATTTGAACATGTATAGATTTACTATACTTAACCCTACATGTATGTACCATTACAATATGTATATCTTCAGGGTATGTAGATGTGGTGTTAAGAATGTACCTGTTTGCAAAGTGTGTTTGTCAATATTTTGGCAGCTGAATATTTTTGTCCTTGAAATTCTGCATACAACTCACTTCCATCCATTTACACATATACTATCATAACTAGTGAGCTGGCGGAGAGAATGGTTGGTTGACGGCTGATGGAAAAGACTATAGTGAATGGGAAACATCTGGGTGGTCCAAAGTCAGCAAAAGCATTCATTCTTCTGTGGTGCCAAACTCTTTTTAGAATCTGTTATTGGTAGACCTCCAGGCTTCTCCCCATCAGTGTTTCATTGTTCCTTTGAGCCCTTTTTTGTCCAAGACACACCTATCCCTTATAACTATCCTAACACCACGGCGTGAAATTGAGGGCTTTGTTCGCTGTGGCTGTCGATTATGCAATGGAACGTGCTCACTGGGCAATCGAGAGGGATTAGCATAAATCCAAAATATTCAGGAGGCACCAGGGCTTTGTCCACTGTTGAGTCAACGTTAGCTTGCCTTTTCAGACTTTGGCAGATGATGAAAGAAATCACCCTCTTGAGAGGAAAGAGTTTTAACATGCTTTGTGCACATGATAAACGGATGTCTTTAATCAAGAAATAGTTCAACAGTGTGGGATCTGTTTCGATAAATGTTGGCAGGATCCCAGTACTGCAGGTAGCTTGAGACGCGTGTGGTCGAGGCAAGGTTTTGAAGATGGTATGTTTCCTTCACTGCCCGGTGGCAGAAGAAGAGGTCATTGAGAGATGCATGAGAGCAGTAAGAACCCACAAGGAAAACATTCCAGCTAATCAAAGAGTGTCCAAACAGATATTAATACAAATTTTGCCCAATCTCAAACATCTCACAAATCTGATGAGCATTAGTCTGTAGTCAGTCAGTCAAATAATATTTAATCTGTTAATTAACACCATTAAAGATACGTACAGTGCATCAAGAATCAAAATTCATATCAAAGGTTAAAAATCAAAAATAGCAGCTGAGATACAGTACAAGCTAAAAAATCCTTAAAAACGTATAAAAATACATCAATGCCGTGTAGCGAGGTAAAACATACATCATCATGGAACAGCCAGGGATGCACATAATACGCAATATAGCAGTCAACCCCTTCTTTTTCTGATCCGAATTGCACTCGTTAAGAACCTTGCAACATTAAAACAGATATATGTGTTATGTAACATTTGCAGGAAGATTAAGGCGGGTCTGGCCTAAATCGCTTCCTTCTTAATAGAGGTAAAATAAATTGACATTGGGACCCACTATAGAGTTCACAAAACAGGGCGAAATGCATAGTTTCCTGGTCAGGAAAATTGGCACAGCAACATGGGGCCAGATTCTCGACTTGGTTCCAGCCTATAGGATCCGCCAGAAGACAATGCAATAAGTTCAACCTGAATCGTGTTAACAGGAAACGATATTGGGAATTTGTAACAAAGGTAAGATTGGGTTCAGTAAGCCCACGGGTAGAAACCATAACATATGCACAAACTGAGCACAGTGTGGACATCGACAGCATCAACATATCTAATGGGTTGTATTGCCCGCTCCAGATCAATGTACACTGCTACCTTACAGGTGTTTGATGTAAACTTTACAAAAGGCAATAAAGTTTGTTTAAAAAAAAAAGAAAATGCACAAACTTAGGGCTAAACTAGGTCCCTGCAGACCTGAGCTCTGGCACAAAAATATTTTTTAAGCCAGATCAAGTCACCTCTCACAATACTTTCGGGATGATCATATAAATCTGGACGACCCAGTTCCCTGCGTGTAACTCTGACGTAGTTCAGCCATGGAATTAGTTTAACTTTATTCTAAATGCATACAATCCCTCAAAATTACCCTATTTAACTCCAATTCAGGGTTAGACCAGATTGAAATCCATCTTAACAAAGGGCAGATTGACAATTAGTCAGAGATATAGCCCACACCTAGCTATCATGAACCACAAAAGAGGCTGTAGATGGGGGCACGGCTAAAGGCATCTCAGGAATTTGTTCTCAATAACCTGGATGTCAGGGGCCATTTTATAGCCCAAGTTGTCACTTCCATATGAGGCTCGGGCAATACATTTCGACTGATGAATTTGAATAAGAGCCTTGATAGGTTTTGCCCAAAGCTAACATGAAAAATCAAACATGATGCCACCACCCTAGTCTTTACATTCCTTTTGGCCTCTTGGAGAGGAGTACAAGTACCCTTATCATCAAAAAGAACCCCCAAATAAGGAAAAACATTAACCCTTGAGATCTCAGCCCCTACCATGGTATAGGCCAGTGCCGCACATCCCCACCATCAACACAGTGTGGGATTTACTACATTTGGTACATAAATTTAACTTGCTCATAAAGCTAACAAAAGTGTTTAGCATACAAAAGTGCTGGGATGTAGTAGGTGCCAGCTGATGGAATATCTACTCAGGCAGAGCAAAGTGTCTCCCCAAGATCATTTATATAAACGGTAAATAATAGTGGTGTCAGTATTTAACTCCACAGTGAACTTTAAAAGGTGCTTAGGTATTTCCACTGTGGTTGTATCTTATGAACACCTCCAGATCCTTGTGCAAATCATGCAGGAAGTGCACAATATGTTAATGTTATGTTAATATGTTTTGTATAGCGCACAGCTGCCCCAGCAAAGAGGCGTCCCAGCGCTGAAGCAGAACATAGAGGCTGGAAGTCAGAGAAAACACTAGGCTATAGGGAAGAGATGGGTTTTAATAGCTTTGCGAAAGGCCAAGTAATTCTCCATGGCACGAATGGAGTATGGCAGAGCATTCCAAAGCTTGGCAGCGAAAAGACGGAAAGAGCGTCCGCTCGACCGTACCCTCCTCAAGCGAGGCACCAATGCCAGGTGTTGTCCAGTAGAGCGGAGCTGGCGTGTAGGGTGGTAAGGTGACAGCAGATTGGTCAGGATAGTCGGAGAGGAGAGTTTGAGGATTTCAAATGCAGTACAGAGGACCTTAAATTCCACTCGGTTGGCGACAGGAAGCCAGTGCAACCTACGGATAGCCATAGAGGTGGGGCAGGTTCTGGGGAGGCCCAGCAGGGTTCTAGCCGCCGCGTTTTGGACTTGCTGTATTCTCAGGGTTTCAATCTTGTTCACCCCAGGTACAGCACATTGGCATAGTCCAGTCTTGATAGGATGGAGGCCTGGATGATCATTTGCCTGACTGGTGGGTCCAAAAATCCAAGCAACGGTTTAAGCCCCCTAAGTATGCCAAAATAGGTCTCTGCGACTTTTTTGGTTTGGAGCTGAAAACTGAGATTCGAATCAAACCAGACTCCAAAATCTTTCACCACCTGCTTAGGAATAGGTGCACAACCCAGTATGGCTGGCCACTACCCGTCTCCCCATAGTTATTGATGGTTACCCACCAGCAGGACCTCTGACTTGCTGGAGTTCAATTGGAGACAATTGTCAGTCATCCACTCCGCAACAACCGTGAGATCTTCCCGAAACTTAGATGCTGCCCTCCCAGTGTTGTCGGAGAGGGCTACCACTAGCTGAGAATCATCAGCATATGATAAAATGGTGAGCCCTCTTCTCCGTGCCAAGACTGCCAGGGGTTGAACGTAGAGATTGAAAAGCAGAGGGTTCAATACAGAGCCCTGCGGGACCCCTTGCTTATTGGCATGGGACGTGGAGGCGAATGGGGGGGCTATAACCTGGAAGCTCCTATTTGAGAGAAAGGAAGCACACCAGGTCAAAGCTGGGCCCACAGCAACTGCTTTTTTAACCTCCGTAACAAGATCTGATGAGAGACCGCGTCGAATGCGGTGCTGAGGTCTAACAGAATCAGCGCTGAAGTATGTCCCTCATCCAAAGCGAACCTAAGATGTTCAGTGACCGCCAGGAGACCAGACTCCGTACTGTGACCTGAGCGAAAGCCATTCTGAGAGCTGTCCAAACAGTTGTCTTCTTCCAGAAATCTGGCAAGAATGGAATGGACATAGGTCTCGATGATCTTAGCAATCCATGGGAGGAGGAAGATCGGGTGATAATTTTCCAATTTGGCAGCGTCCAGAGTAGGCCTCTTAAGCAAAGGAATCACCTTTGCTTGCTTCCAACAATTAGGGACAGTCGCACTAGACAGAGAGTTGTTAATAACCTGTCTTAGAGGTGACAAGAGCAAAGGTAGCGATCTCATAAACTGGTCAGGTTTGAGCAGATCGGAAGGGGAGCCTGATTTGATCTTGGAACACACTAACCATAGCTCCTCCAAAGAGACCTGCGGAAATTAATCTAAAGTATGAGCAGGGGGTGGACGTGGGACAGGGTCAGAGCTCATAGCAGTTTGAGTGAAGGACAGATAAATGTTCTCCCCTTTTTCGGCAAAAAAAGTAGCCGGAGCCTCACACGGCACATTAGAGGAAATAGGGGGCACTGCCGGGACCCCATGCTGTGTTAGACTTTTCAGTATGGAGAAGATAGTTTTAGAGGGGCTGCCACTACTCCTAATTTCCCCGGAAAAATAGGCTGCACACGCAGTGTGAATGGCGCTGTGGTAGCTTTTCATTGCTGCTTGATAACACTAGGGTGCCGATTACGATCCGGTAAAAACCGGGTACGAACCGTCGGTCGGAGCGTATTCTCCGTCCGACTCGTACCCGGTTGTAAAACATTACAAACATGGAAATACGATTCGCACGGAAACACCATTTCCGTACGAATCGTAAAAAACACCGACCGTAAAAAACACCGGGGGTACGGCGCGTACCGGGCCCCCTATTCTGGTCGTTTCGCGGCGTACTTCGCTTTTCCGGCACTTTTTGGGTGCCGCGAAAATATTGCCGTCCGGACTGCTGTCGGTTCGAATCATACTTCCTGGGTCGTGAAACGCTGCCTGACAGCGTCCCGACGTGACGTCGGAGCATTCCCGGATCACATTCGTATGTATATTTTCGTCGGACGGTGTTTTGTACGACTCGTACGGAAATGGTGTTTCCGTGCGAATCGTACTTCCATGTTTGTACAGTTTTACAACCGGGTACGAGTCGGACGGAGAAAACGCTCCGACCGACGGTTCGTACCCGGTTTTTCCAGGATCGTAATCGGCACCCAAGTGTTAAAACCACAATACAGACAGTAGAAAGGGCCCCCTGAAGAAGGGATAAAGGATGGTCACAGATACCAACAGCTTTCCTAATGTCCATAAGATTGGTTACGGAATAGGTGAGCCTGGTTTTTGAGAAACCGGCAGCATGCCTGGCGCCTGGCGACGTCCAGGCGCGGACGGGCGCAGACGGGCTTACGTTAGGCGTGCCTCTGGCGCGCCTGCTGCGTGGTCGCGATCTCCTCATCTAAAATAGAGGAGATCGCCAGTCTAATCCCGCCCTCCGGAGCCCAACCGGAAGTGGAGCGCAATTGGTGCCTGAGCTGCAAAGATGTAGAAGAGCCCGCCCTCCACACAATCGGCACAAGCCGCGGTGGACCGGAGCGAGGCTCAAGAAAGCAGCAAGGGAAAGATGTCAGCAAGCACTAGTAGCGAGGAAAGTGCTATCAAGTAAATAAGAGTGTTAAAACAGTTTAAGATAGTTTAAAATAGTCAATTCACATTATAACCTATAGTAGCATACAAAATGCGCAATTAAAGTGCAGATGTGCAGAGGAGAGACAAACCGCCTCGTTAGTGTCCGCTGCAACACGTGTTTAACAAAATAGACCATCATTTACTGCTGTTTACCATATCAAAGGCCAACGAAATGGCCATAAATGGCAGGTGTAAATGGCCATTCTTTGCAATACAGTATTTATCAATAATAACTGTAAATGTAAACCTTGGTCCGGGTGCTTCTTCCCGCTCGGAAGCCATATTGCAGGTCACTCAGGGCGTTATTTTCGTCTAGCCATGTGGTCATTCTAATAAGAATAGCATGCCTCATGATTTCGACTACTGAATCTGTTAAAGACACTGGTCTGTAACAACACAGGTCATTTCTTGCCCCTTTTATAAAGATATATACAATAATAGACCTGGCCCATGATTGTGGGATACCATCTGTCAGTGCTGCGTTCAGCACTTTAGTTATAAGTTTGGCCCATTTCACTGGATCAGTTTTGAAGAAATCATCCGGTACCTCATCTGGGCCTGGAGCTTTATTTTTAGACATACCATCGATGGGCAACTTGACTTCCCCTTCTTGAAAAACCAAATTTGATTTGCCCAATATTACCATCGTATTTGACCCTGGTACTTCAACAGAGCCAGCCCCATAGATCCCCTGGAAATGCTCTACACAGGCTTCAGGAAAAATATGTCACTCCAACCTAACATTTGTGCCTTCTGCGCAATAAGGTTAGTTTACCATCTCCCAGAATTGGGTACTATTCTTCAGGACATTGTCCTGGAGGAGTTGGTACCAAGCCTCCTCACGGATAGACTTTTTTCTGGTGAGTACTGCTGTCATACATTATTCTGCATGTTGCCAAATCCATACTAATAGTGGGTTTTTCTTTAAAGCTATAGGCAGATTATGAAGAACTTTGGTGCAAGAGTGGTCAAACCATCTAGATACAGGGGCCACTGATGTGCTCTTCCCTAGATTAAGGGTCTCCTGGATGAACTGACATATCATGCAAGCAAAATTCCACTGGGTTAAGAGGTAGCCTCTAAACAGATATATATGTCCTGACCGCAGATTAAAATTTAAATTAGTCGAGAAATTCAGCTTGACCACCTTAGACCATTTCAATCTTCTCCCCTGATCTACTGGCTCGAGATCCCATCCAGCAGGGCCTTTTTGAATTTTAATATTCTTCCACTGACTAAAATCAAGGGCCGAACACAAAGGATTACAATCACTAAATTGGCTCCAGATTGCACCAAACTGGTGCAAAGACAGAATATCAAACTGTGATTATCGAACTACCATAATTTCGAGGCAAATATTGTGATACAAGAATATCGACTGCAAGAATATCGTGGTCCAGAATATCGACATTAAGGTAAGAAATATAGTTTTTTTTAAATATCGAAGTCAGTAATATCGTTTGTGAAAATATTATTGTTTATAATATCGATTTCTATATTAGTGTGATGTATTTTAGTATGTATTTTAGAAGTATGTGATATAATTTTCTTGTATAAGTATTGCTTTTTTTAATGTATGTGTTAAATTTTTAGAAGTGATTACTTTTATGTTAATCAAATTTTGTGTTATTTTTAGCTCTGTAGCGGGTTCTGGGTTTATAGGGGAATAGGGTGGAAAGTAATTTAATTATAATAAGGTAATTAATAATTGTTATTAATAGTATTTGTAATTTAATTTTTTTATTAATTGATTATTAATTGGTTATTACTTTTTAATAATTAATTGATCATTATGTTAATTGTGTTATTATTTTAGTAGTGGGTTGTGGATTTATAGGGGAATAGGGTGGGAAGTAATTTAATTTTAATAAAGTAATTTTTTTATTTTATTTATTAGTATTTATTTTATTTCTAATTTATAGTGTTGTTTGTGGTAATTTGTTTATTATTAATTCATTATTAATTGTTAATTATTATTAATTAATTGGTAATTATGTTAAATGTGTCAATTATGTAGGAGTGGTTTGTGGGTTTATAGGGCAATAGGGTGTGAAGTAATTTATTTCCAATTAATAATTAATTGTTGATTAATAGTAATTAATTAATTTAAAATTAAATATGGAAATTGTGTAATTAATTAGAGATGTGAGTTGTGGGGTTTATAGTGGTAAAGGGTGGGAAGTAAATGAATTTCAATTAATTAATACGTTTTTGTTAATTGATAATAATTTAATGATCTTAACCCTTCCGCCACGTGCGTTGGCCAACGGCCGTCGCAAGCACTACCTCCGTAGTGCTGCGCACGTCCGTTGGCCAACGCGGCCCCGCCCGCGCACGGAAATGCCCGCACCGCGGTGGATTTTCCGCCACGGTTAACGGGTTAAATTAGTTATGGAAATTGTGTAATTATTTTTATTTGTGTGTTGTGGTGTTTGTTGGGGCTGAGTGTGGCAATTATTTAAAGTTTTATTAATTAATAAATATTTGCTAATTAGTATTGATTTATTAATTGCTTAATGTTTATGCTAAATGTTTATTTTTATTTTATGTGGGGATTTTGAATGTAAAGGGGAAATGTTTGGTGAGTAAGTTAATTTTTATGTGTTTTAAATTGATTTTTAATTAATAATTGTTTATTTGTAATTAATTATATTGATTATGGGGGTACACTTTTATAGAAATTTAGATGTGTTTTGTGAAATGTGTAGTGTTATAGGTTAGGAAATAAAAAGTATTGTTTTTGAGTATTAATGAATGCTTTTGATTATCATTAATTTATATTACATATAGTTATTTGTTTGTAAAATGTTTTTTAAATTTTTATAAATTAATGTTTGTAGTTAATTTCTAGTATTTTTTAATATTATAATATGTTTCTATCTTATGTCATTTTTTAATATTTTTTACATATTTTAAATTTTGTGTTATTGACAATTTTTGTATTGTAGTCAATATTTAGTTTCTTTTTTATTTTGAATTTTTGGGGAGGAAATCTTAATTTTAACCCTCTGCTATCCAACACTTTCCCTACTGTTGCACTCTCTGGAGTGGGAATGGTAATTTGTACCCTTCGCTATTCAACACTTTCCCTTCTGTTGCACTCATTGGAGTGGGAATAGTAATTTTTTCCCTTACGCTATCCAAAACCTTACCTACTGTTGGAGTGGGAATAGTCATTTTTACCCACCCGCTATCCAACACTTTCCCTACTGTTGCACTCACTGGAGTGGGAATAGTAATTTTTACTCCTCCGCTATCAAACACTTTCCCTACTGTTGCACTCACTGGAGTGGGAATAGTAATTTTTACCCCTACGCTATCCAACACTTTCCTTACTGTTGCACTCACTGGAATGGGAATACTTTCCCTACTCTTGCACTCACTGGAGTAGCAATAGTAATTTTTACTCCTCCGCTATCCAACACTTTCCCTACTATTGCACTCACTGTAGTGGGAATAGTAATTTTTACTTAACTCTATCCAACACTTTCCCTACTGTTGCACTCTCTGGTGTGGGAATAGGAATTTTTACCCTTCGCTATCCAACACTTTCCCTACTGTTGCACTCATTGGAGTGGGAATAGTAATTTTTTCACTTACGCTACCCACCACTTTCCCTACTGTTGCACTCTCTGGAGTGCGAATAGTAATTTTTACCCTTCGCTATCCAACACTTTCCTTACTGTTGCACTCTCTAGAGTGGGAATAGTAATTTGAACCCCTCCAATATCCAACACTTTCCCTACTGTTGCACTCTCTGGAGTGGGAATAGTAATTGTTACCCTTCGCTATCCAACCCGTTCCCTACTGTTGCACTAACTGGAGTGGGAATAGTAATTTTTTCCCTTATGCTATCCAACACTTTCCCTACTGTTGCGCTCTCTGGAGTGGGAATAGTAATTTTTACCTCTACGCTATCCAACAATTTTCCTACTGTGGCACTCAATGGCGTGCAAAATGTAAGTTTAAAAATGTAGAAATATTTTAACAATTTATTTTATAATATAATGTTTTTATTATTAGATGTTGTGTTATAGTTGTATGTATATATATATATATATATCACCAAGAAGCCCCTCCAGGAAGAAAAAGCTCAAGGACACAGCGGGGATTTCCTCAGGGAACCTCTTTATTCACTGGTACAGCGTGCAAATGCATTTCGGCATGATTGCCTTCTTCAGTGCTGCTGGTACCTCGTGACCAACTTCCCCCTCCTCTTAATGTTCTTTGGCGCTCCCAATGACGGGGGAGATCAGCTACACCTGCTGCGCTGAGTCCAATGCAGTCTAATGGGAGACTGCAATTCCCAGAATGCAACACGGAGTGTGTGCAAAGGCAGGATTCAATGTTGTTCCAGTGAACGCTGTTGTGTGCCAGGTAAGATTGGGGGGGGCCGTGTAGCAGCTGATGGTCATGCAAATGTAGGGTTGAAAGTTCCCTCCGGTCCCCAGCGCCCCAACCGCAACGTGGAATCAGCCGGGCCGTGAAGCATGTAGAAATCACACTTGCCTCCCCGTGTAATCACGGACTGCCGGAACAGCAGCCACGGACGTGGTTCGTTGTCGTGGCGGCCCTGGGTAAATCAATCGCCTTGATTGTCACACAGTCAAATGCCAACAGACCCAGGACACTTGAAAGGGCGGGTCCTTGTATCGCGTCGTTGGCAGCCACGAAAATTATCACCAAGAAGCCCCTCCAGGAAGAAAAAGCTCAAGGACACAGCGGGGATTTCCTCAGGGAACCTCTTTATTCACTGGTACAGCGTGCAAATGCATTTCGGCATGATTGCCTTCTTCAGTGCTGCTGGTACCTCGTGACCAACTTCCCCCTCCTCTTAATGTTCTTTGGCGCTCCCAATGACGGGGGAGATCAGCTACACCTGCTGCGCTGAGTCCAATGCAGTCTAATGGGAGACTGCAATTCCCAGAATGCAACACGGAGTGTGTGCAAAGGCAGGATTCAATGTTGTTCCAGTGAACGCTGTTGTGTGCCAGGTAAGATTGGGGGGGGCCGTGTAGCAGCTGATGGTCATGCAAATGTAGGGTTGAAAGTTCCCTCCGGTCCCCAGCGCCCCAACCGCAACGTGGAATCAGCCGGGCCGTGAAGCATGTAGAAATCACACTTGCCTCCCCGTGTAATCACGGACTGCCGGAACAGCAGCCACGGACGTGGTTCGTTGTCGTGGCGGCCCTGGGTAAATCAATCGCCTTGATTGTCACACAGTCAAATGCCAACAGACCCAGGACACTTGAAAGGGCGGGTCCTTGTATCGCGTCGTTGGCAGCCACGAAAATTATCACCAAGAAGCCCCTCCAGGAAGAAAAAGCTCAAGGACACAGCGGGGATTTCCTCAGGGAACCTCTTTATTCACTGGTACAGCGTGCAAATGCATTTCGGCATGATTGCCTTCTTCAGTGCTGCTGGTACCTCGTGATCAACTTCCCCCTCCTCTTAATGTTCTTTGGCGCTCCCAATGACGGGGGAGATCAGCTACACCTGCTGCGCTGAGTCCAATGCAGTCTAATGGGAGACTGCAATTCCCAGAATGCAACACGGAGTGTGTGCAAAGGCAGGATTCAATGTTGTTCCAGTGAACGCTGTTGTGTGCCAGGTAAGATTGGGGGGGGCCGTGTAGCAGCTGATGGTCATGCAAATGTAGGGTTGAAAGTTCCCTCCGGTCCCCAGCGCCCCAACCGCAACGTGGAATCAGCCGGGCCGTGAAGCATGTAGAAATCACACTTGCCTCCCCGTGTAATCACGGACTGCCGGAACAGCAGCCACGGACGTGGTTCGTTGTCGTGGCGGCCCTGGGTAAATCAATCGCCTTGATTGTCACACAGTCAAATGCCAACAGACCCAGGACACTTGAAAGGGCGGGTCCTTGTATCGCGTCGTTGGCAGCCACGAAAATTATCACCAAGAAGCCCCTCCAGGAAGAAAAAGCTCAAGGACACAGCGGGGATTTCCTCAGGGAACCTCTTTATTCACTGGTACAGCGTGCAAATGCATTTCGGCATGATTGCCTTCTTCAGTGCTGCTGGTACCTCGTGACCAACTTCCCCCTCCTCTTAATGTTCTTTGGCGCTCCCAATGACGGGGGAGATCAGCTACACCTGCTGCGCTGAGTCCAATGCAGTCTAATGGGAGACTGCAATTCCCAGAATGCAACACGGAGTGTGTGCAAAGGCAGGATTCAATGTTGTTCCAGTGAACGCTGTTGTGTGCCAGGTAAGATTGGGGGGGGCCGTGTAGCAGCTGATGGTCATGCAAATGTAGGGTTGAAAGTTCCCTCCGGTCCCCAGCGCCCCAACCGCAACGTGGAATCAGCCGGGCCGTGAAGCATGTAGAAATCACACTTGCCTCCCCGTGTAATCACGGACTGCCGGAACAGCAGCCACGGACGTGGTTCGTTGTCGTGGCGGCCCTGGGTAAATCAATCGCCTTGATTGTCACACAGTCAAATGCCAACAGACCCAGGACACTTGAAAGGGCGGGTCCTTGTATCGCGTCGTTGGCAGCCACGAAAATTATCACCAAGAAGCCCCTCCAGGAAGAAAAAGCTCAAGGACACAGCGGGGATTTCCTCAGGGAACCTCTTTATTCACTGGTACAGCGTGCAAATGCATTTCGGCATGATTGCCTTCTTCAGTGCTGCTGGTACCTCGTGACCAACTTCCCCCTCCTCTTAATGTTCTTTGGCGCTCCCAATGACGGGGGAGATCAGCTACACCTGCTGCGCTGAGTCCAATGCAGTCTAATGGGAGACTGCAATTCCCAGAATGCAACACGGAGTGTGTGCAAAGGCAGGATTCAATGTTGTTCCAGTGAACGCTGTTGTGTGCCAGGTAAGATTGGGGGGGGCCGTGTAGCAGCTGATGGTCATGCAAATGTAGGGTTGAAAGTTCCCTCCGGTCCCCAGCGCCCCAACCGCAACGTGGAATCAGCCGGGCCGTGAAGCATGTAGAAATCACACTTGCCTCCCCGTGTAATCACGGACTGCCGGAACAGCAGCCACGGACGTGGTTCGTTGTCGTGGCGGCCCTGGGTAAATCAATCGCCTTGATTGTCACACAGTCAAATGCCAACAGACCCAGGACACTTGAAAGGGCGGGTCCTTGTATCGCGTCGTTGGCAGCCACGAAAATTATCACCAAGAAGCCCCTCCAGGAAGAAAAAGCTCAAGGACACAGCGGGGATTTCCTCAGGGAACCTCTTTATTCACTGGTACAGCGTGCAAATGCATTTCGGCATGATTGCCTTCTTCAGTGCTGCTGGTACCTCGTGACCAACTTCCCCCTCCTCTTAATGTTCTTTGGCGCTCCCAATGACGGGGGAGATCAGCTACACCTGCTGCGCTGAGTCCAATGCAGTCTAATGGGAGACTGCAATTCCCAGAATGCAACACGGAGTGTGTGCAAAGGCAGGATTCAATGTTGTTCCAGTGAACGCTGTTGTGTGCCAGGTAAGATTGGGGGGGACCGTGTAGCAGCTGATGGTCATGCAAATGTAGGGTTGAAAGTTCCCTCCGGTCCCCAGCGCCCCAACCGCAACGTGGAATCAGCCGGGCCGTGAAGCATGTAGAAATCACACTTGCCTCCCCGTGTAATCACGGACTGCCGGAACAGCAGCCACGGACGTGGTTCGTTGTCGTGGCGGCCCTGGGTAAATCAATCGCCTTGATTGTCACACAGTCAAATGCCAACAGACCCAGGACACTTGAAAGGGCGGGTCCTTGTATCGCGTCGTTGGCAGCCACGAAAATTATCACCAAGAAGCCCCTCCAGGAAGAAAAAGCTCAAGGACACAGCGGGGATTTCCTCAGGGAACCTCTTTATTCACTGGTACAGCGTGCAAATGCATTTCGGCATGATTGCCTTCTTCAGTGCTGCTGGTACCTCGTGACCAACTTCCCCCTCCTCTTAATGTTCTTTGGCGCTCCCAATGACGGGGGAGATCAGCTACACCTGCTGCGCTGAGTCCAATGCAGTCTAATGGGAGACTGCAATTCCCAGAATGCAACACGGAGTGTGTGCAAAGGCAGGATTCAATGTTGTTCCAGTGAACGCTGTTGTGTGCCAGGTAAGATTGGGGGGGGCCGTGTAGCAGCTGATGGTCATGCAAATGTAGGGTTGAAAGTTCCCTCCGGTCCCCAGCGCCCCAACCGCAACGTGGAATCAGCCGGGCCGTGAAGCATGTAGAAATCACACTTGCCTCCCCGTGTAATCACGGACTGCCGGAACAGCAGCCACGGACGTGGTTCGTTGTCGTGGCGGCCCTGGGTAAATCAATCGCCTTGATTGTCACACAGTCAAATGCCAACAGACCCAGGACACTTGAAAGGGCGGGTCCTTGTATCGCGTCGTTGGCAGCCACGAAAATTATCACCAAGAAGCCCCTCCAGGAAGAAAAAGCTCAAGGACACAGCGGGGATTTCCTCAGGGAACCTCTTTATTCACTGGTACAGCGTGCAAATGCATTTCGGCATGATTGCCTTCTTCAGTGCTGCTGGTACCTCGTGACCAACTTCCCCCTCCTCTTAATGTTCTTTGGCGCTCCCAATGACGGGGGAGATCAGCTACACCTGCTGCGCTGAGTCCAATGCAGTCTAATGGGAGACTGCAATTCCCAGAATGCAACACGGAGTGTGTGCAAAGGCAGGATTCAATGTTGTTCCAGTGAACGCTGTTGTGTGCCAGGGAAGATTGGGGGGGGCCGTGTAGCAGCTGATGGTCATGCAAATGTAGGGTTGAAAGTTCCCTCCGGTCCCCAGCGCCCCAACCGCAACGTGGAATCAGCCGGGCCGTGAAGCATGTAGAAATCACACTTGCCTCCCCGTGTAATCACGGACTGCCGGAACAGCAGCCACGGACGTGGTTCGTTGTCGTGGCGGCCCTGGGTAAATCAATCGCCTTGATTGTCACACAGTCAAATGCCAACAGACCCAGGACACTTGAAAGGGCGGGTCCTTGTATCGCGTCGTTGGCAGCCACGAAAATTATCACCAAGAAGCCCCTCCAGGAAGAAAAAGCTCAAGGACACAGCGGGGATTTCCTCAGGGAACCTCTTTATTCACTGGTACAGCGTGCAAATGCATTTCGGCATGATTGCCTTCTTCAGTGCTGCTGGTACCTCGTGACCAACTTCCCCCTCCTCTTAATGTTCTTTGGCGCTCCCAATGACGGGGGAGATCAGCTACACCTGCTGCGCTGAGTCCAATGCAGTCTAATGGGAGACTGCAATTCCCAGAATGCAACACGGAGTGTGTGCAAAGGCAGGATTCAATGTTGTTCCAGTGAACGCTGTTGTGTGCCAGGTAAGATTGGGGGGGGCCGTGTAGCAGCTGATGGTCATGCAAATGTAGGGTTGAAAGTTCCCTCCGGTCCCCAGCGCCCCAACCGCAACGTGGAATCAGCCGGGCCGTGAAGCATGTAGAAATCACACTTGCCTCCCCGTGTAATCACGGACTGCCGGAACAGCAGCCACGGACGTGGTTCGTTGTCGTGGCGGCCCTGGGTAAATCAATCGCCTTGATTGTCACACAGTCAAATGCCAACAGACCCAGGACACTTGAAAGGGCGGGTCCTTGTATCGCGTCGTTGGCAGCCACGAAAATTATCACCAAGAAGCCCCTCCAGGAAGAAAAAGCTCAAGGACACAGCGGGGATTTCCTCAGGGAACCTCTTTATTCACTGGTACAGCGTGCAAATGCATTTCGGCATGATTGCCTTCTTCAGTGCTGCTGGTACCTCGTGACCAACTTCCCCCTCCTCTTAATGTTCTTTGGCGCTCCCAATGACGGGGGAGATCAGCTACACCTGCTGCGCTGAGTCCAATGCAGTCTAATGGGAGACTGCAATTCCCAGAATGCAACACGGAGTGTGTGCAAAGGCAGGATTCAATGTTGTTCCAGTGAACGCTGTTGTGTGCCAGGTAAGATTGGGGGGGGCCGTGTAGCAGCTGATGGTCATGCAAATGTAGGGTTGAAAGTTCCCTCCGGTCCCCAGCGCCCCAACCGCAACGTGGAATCAGCCGGGCCGTGAAGCATGTAGAAATCACACTTGCCTCCCCGTGTAATCACGGACTGCCGGAACAGCAGCCACGGACGTGGTTCGTTGTCGTGGCGGCCCTGGGTAAATCAATCGCCTTGATTGTCACACAGTCAAATGCCAACAGACCCAGGACACTTGAAAGGGCGGGTCCTTGTATCGCGTCGTTGGCAGCCACGAAAATTATCACCAAGAAGCCCCTCCAGGAAGAAAAAGCTCAAGGACACAGCGGGGATTTCCTCAGGGAACCTCTTTATTCACTGGTACAGCGTGCAAATGCATTTCGGCATGATTGCCTTCTTCAGTGCTGCTGGTACCTCGTGACCAACTTCCCCCTCCTCTTAATGTTCTTTGGCGCTCCCAATGACGGGGGAGATCAGCTACACCTGCTGCGCTGAGTCCAATGCAGTCTAATGGGAGACTGCAATTCCCAGAATGCAACACGGAGTGTGTGCAAAGGCAGGATTCAATGTTGTTCCAGTGAACGCTGTTGTGTGCCAGGTAAGATTGGGGGGGGCCGTGTAGCAGCTGATGGTCATGCAAATGTAGGGTTGAAAGTTCCCTCCGGTCCCCAGCGCCCCAACCGCAACGTGGAATCAGCCGGGCCGTGAAGCATGTAGAAATCACACTTGCCTCCCCGTGTAATCACGGACTGCCGGAACAGCAGCCACGGACGTGGTTCGTTGTCGTGGCGGCCCTGGGTAAATCAATCGCCTTGATTGTCACACAGTCAAATGCCAACAGACCCAGGACACTTGAAAGGGCGGGTCCTTGTATCGCGTCGTTGGCAGCCACGAAAATTATCACCAAGAAGCCCCTCCAGGAAGAAAAAGCTCAAGGACACAGCGGGGATTTCCTCAGGGAACCTCTTTATTCACTGGTACAGCGTGCAAATGCATTTCGGCATGATTGCCTTCTTCAGTGCTGCTGGTACCTCGTGACCAACTTCCCCCTCCTCCTAATGTTCTTTGGCGCTCCCAATGACGGGGGAGATCAGCTACACCTGCTGCGCTGAGTCCAATGCAGTCTAATGGGAGACTGCAATTCCCAGAATGCAACACGGAGTGTGTGCAAAGGCAGGATTCAATGTTGTTCCAGTGAACGCTGTTGTGTGCCAGGTAAGATTGGGGGGGGCCGTGTAGCAGCTGATGGTCATGCAAATGTAGGGTTGAAAGTTCCCTCCGGTCCCCAGCGCCCCAACCGCAACGTGGAATCAGCCGGGCCGTGAAGCATGTAGAAATCACACTTGCCTCCCCGTGTAATCACGGACTGCCGGAACAGCAGCCACGGACGTGGTTCGTTGTCGTGGCGGCCCTGGGTAAATCAATCGCCTTGATTGTCACACAGTCAAATGCCAACAGACCCAGGACACTTGAAAGGGCGGGTCCTTGTATCGCGTCGTTGGCAGCCACGAAAATTATCACCAAGAAGCCCCTCCAGGAAGAAAAAGCTCAAGGACACAGCGGGGATTTCCTCAGGGAACCTCTTTATTCACTGGTACAGCGTGCAAATGCATTTCGGCATGATTGCCTTCTTCAGTGCTGCTGGTACCTCGTGACCAACTTCCCCCTCCTCTTAATGTTCTTTGGCGCTCCCAATGACGGGGGAGATCAGCTACACCTGCTGCGCTGAGTCCAATGCAGTCTAATGGGAGACTGCAATTCCCAGAATGCAACACGGAGTGTGTGCAAAGGCAGGATTCAATGTTGTTCCAGTGAACGCTGTTGTGTGCCAGGTAAGATTGGGGGGGGCCGTGTAGCAGCTGATGGTCATGCAAATGTAGGGTTGAAAGTTCCCTCCGGTCCCCAGCGCCCCAACCGCAACGTGGAATCAGCCGGGCCGTGAAGCATGTAGAAATCACACTTGCCTCCCCGTGTAATCACGGACTGCCGGAACAGCAGCCACGGACGTGGTTCGTTGTCGTGGCGGCCCTGGGTAAATCAATCGCCTTGATTGTCACACAGTCAAATGCCAACAGACCCAGGACACTTGAAAGGGCGGGTCCTTGTATCGCGTCGTTGGCAGCCACGAAAATTATCACCAAGAAGCCCCTCCAGGAAGAAAAAGCTCAAGGACACAGCGGGGATATATATACACACACATATGTAATCATTAATTGTATATATTTATAATATTTTCAAAAAAAGTTTTTAGTTTATTAATTGTTTTAAAGTAAATTATACATTTATATATTACATTTTATATATGTATGCTTAAAGTTTTTTAAATTACATTTGTTCATTATTATTTTTTAAATGTACATTACATCTAAGTTTTTTAAAATTTTATTTAACAATTTTTTTATATATAAAAATGATATTTTTTACATCGTTATTTTTTACATCTATATTATTTTTTCGATATTTTAGGCATTTACATTATAAAGATAGGATGTCGATATTTTGACTATCGATATTTTTGCATCGATATTTGTGTAGGTAGATATTTTTGTATTCCATGTTATGTCAGTGATTCCACCAAACTGTATAGCAAGATGAGCTAAATTAGATAAAAGCAGAATATAGTCAACCGTGGAATTGCAATTTCGCCCAACTAGTTAGTTAGTCTGTATTATCCTTTCTTAGGTAAAAAATAAAAAACACAGGCATGGGATCCCTCACAGGGCTCCGGGGAAGTAGTGGGAGATAGGTTAATGATATAAATAAGACCTATGTATTATTATTATTAAATGGTTTACTGCTATAAATGTGCTAGGGGAGGAAATTATGTTGACTTATTGGGGAAACAAGAATGAATCCTAAAAAACTAGAGGAGCACTGTGGAAAGTACTAATGAAAGAACATTATGAATACTAGAATATTGTGATCAGAGAACTGCAAGCGGATGGACTGCATTTTATGCTCTGCTGTATCCGTGTCAGTTAGAATGCTCCCTATACAACTTGTTTGGATGTTATTTGTAACTTGTTGGCAGGTAATGCCACATTTGGAAGAAAAAGCAACAAAAAAACATTAAAAACTATCTATTGCATCCTGGATAGCTGATATGGTGAAAAGTTGTAATTTCCATTACAAACTAGAAATCTATCCTTACTTGACACGCTCTATAGGGCCAGGCGTAATAGACCTTTCATCCTGTTCCGGTTGGATTATTTTTTTTGGTAAAAAGATTTTATTCCATTTAGAAGGTTACATGACACTTCCATCACTTCAATATTGTATCCATCAATAACAGTTGTTCATCTCAGTCCATATTGTGCTGATCATCTCAGGTCCTATTACATCTGCTTTCAAACAAACCCCCCCTACCCAATTGAGTTGGATCCGATCGTGGACATGTGTTGGATCTATTCTCCACCTTGTCTAGGGACTAGTATCATGCCAAGCCCCACAAGTGGGTCCTAAAAATAATCTTCCGAAGCCAAGGTTCATGTGGGACATAGGGGTCCTCCTAGGTATTTAGTGCGCTATGGGCTCCCAGGTGCAGACATCGCTCTGGGTGTCGATTCCCCTGACTCAGGCTCTGGGTCTTTATGCTGTCAACCAGTGACTCCCAAGCCCTGGCCACCTCAATCAATCCAACCCCTCTACAAGCTTCTCTAAGTACAACTCCTCCTCATAACCTACCCATCTCTCCAATTCTTTTTTCCATATCGCTATCCGGGGTGTCTCTTGACTTCCCTTTTGGCTAGGATAAAGGCCAAGTCCTGGAACCTACTGGTAACCTTAGTTTTGGAGATGTGAGGAAACAAATGTAATAGGCAGTGGGCTGGTGAGCAGGGAATGGTCTTTTCGGTGATATCTGCCATTACTTTAGTGACTTCCGCCCAGTAGTTGTGTAATGCCGGACATGACCATATCATGTGCAGTATCTCCACCCCGATTTCCCCACAGCGTGGACATGCCGCTTCCTCCATGCGGAAGTATTTATTAATGCACACGGAGGTTAGGTATGCCCTGTGCAGGATGTAGAAATTAATCCATCGGAATAGAGCTTTTCTGGATACCCTGGGGGTTGTCGCCAGTATATTCTTCCAATCTTTATCTGCTATGGAGATACCCAAGTCCTGCGCCCATTTGTCTCTCAAAGTGGTCAATGGTTGGAGAATGTCCTCTCGTATTGCCCTGTTGAGGTATGTGACAGCTTAAATCTTTCCCCCCTGTGTGCTAATATATCTGCAAGCATTATGATTTTTGGGCTCCGAGGTACCGGCCTTCCAGAGATTACTTAGGGCTGCCATCACTGCCCTGTGAAGCAGGAAGTGGCTCTGAAAGGTTCAATCCTGCATGAAAATCTATGAACGGGAGAAGCTCCCATTCTCTGAATAGATCCCCAATCTTGGTCACACTCGACGCTACCCAGCTCTCTGTTCCCCTCCACTGTCCTCCATGTGGTAGAATATGCAGCATTTTCATATGTACATCCGGGGAGTATGGGACCAGGCTATGTCTTCTGGGGGTATCTACGCCAGCAACGTCTCACCAGTTGGAGCGCTCCAGTAATATCTGGTAGGATGCGACTCACCTTTAACAGCACACGTAGCAGTACATCTAGGTCTGGTACAAAAGGCCCGACCACACAGTACTGTGCCTGTCGCCCTGCCAACCAATGTGTGAACCACTGGAATTGGCCTGCCAGGTAGTAAATCTCGAAGTTGGAGACTGCTAGTCCTCCATTGGGAGCTTCAACGTTGATAGGGCCACTCGCTTTTGGCCCTACCCCCAGATGAAAGATATATTAAGAGAATCCAACTCATCGAATCGTGTTCTCGAGATCCATATGGGCAGGGTCGTGAAGAAGTATAGTAGCCTAGGGGGTGCTGCCATTTTTAAGAGGGCAACCCTTCCTACCACAGACAGCGGTAGGGTTTTCCAGAAATCCATAATAGCTTTCAGGGGCCTAATGGCTGACCTCACATTCCCTTCCCGCAAGTCTGTCTGAGAGTGAAAGATCTTGACTCCTAGGTACGCTAGACAATAGAGTTGCAGTACAGAAATTCCTCTTCACGTTAAAAGGCTGGGCGTTCGTGTATGAACTCCAAATTCAGTACAATTAACAAACTGGAAAAAAAATTATGTTCCAACAAGACAACTTTAGTGTATGATCGATTGCAGTCCTTACTCACCCTCTGAAGTGGCTGATAGCTCGAAGAGACCCTGTGGGTGAAGAACCAGAACCTTTTGGGCCTGGCGGCGCAGGGTACGCCTTAATCTCCTGGGTTCTCCTGCTCAGCTACACAGAGACACGGGACACTCTGTTACGCGTTAGAAGATCAGATTTATTAGCTGCAGCTAGTACAGTTATCCCAGAAGTACACAAGGTAGGTTCTTTGGAGACTGCCACTTCACTCCGTGGCGCACAGTCTTTTATACCACATAGGTGACATATACATTAACCAAATACACACCCAGAACATATAAGAAAGAGCCAATAGGAAAAGTTGGAAAACAGGACAGAACCAATAGAAAAGGTTTGAAAACAAAGTGTCAGATGACTCGAAGAAACCTCTCCTCCAACCGTGTTTGTCACCCTTCCCTCAAACTAATTCAGTAACAGATTCGTAACTAACTTGCAGGTGGCGAGATACGTTTGTGTGTGTTGGAGGACAGTTGTGAAATGAGAGAATGCTAGCAGAGGACAGTGAAGGCCAGGCGATAAGATAAAGTCAGAAAACAATAGTGTGAACCAACAGATAGTTGAGACGGGGATTAGAAAAACCAGACAGGGATTAGTGTACTCGGCCAGTCCTAACACCAGCTTTGCAAATAGAGGCAGAAGGGTTATTTCGACACGAAGCTGCAGAAAAAGCAGAATAGACTTTGTTCGCCGTGCTGCCTGAGTGAGGGCAACACAAAATGGCGGCGGGGCACAAAATGACGGGTCAATACGATCACAATTGAAAATCGAAGTTCCTCAGACCCTCCTTTTGCCAGAACTCAGGCAAGATAGACTTATGTTAATCTGAGTCAATGTCGATGGCCATGAGGTCATTGAGCTGTTGTTGTAACATCATTCTTATGTTCTCTGCTCTTTGTGATTTGGGTTTAGGGATGCACATAGTAGCACAAAGGTCACAGATGGCGGGACCACAGTGCATACAAAGGCAACAAGAGAAAATAATGGTCAAAACTATCCCAAGGAATGTCAATGCTTTCCAACCCCATTTGGACAGTAGTCCCCAAAACCACTCCGAAAAGAACCAATCTCCTTCGTCCTGATGAATCGACTTAGAGATTATATGCAACTTGGAGATAGCTTGGTATACTGTCGGAGCGTCATCAGGTATGAAAATACAGCAACTTGACCCGATCAATTTGAACACTCCACCACGATCTGCAAGAACAACTCGATTTTGTAAGGTCATAAGACGGTCCGCCTGTAGTTCTGCCGTGATATTACTTAAGGCTCCTACAGTGATGTCTATTGTGGTCTCTACAACACGGACCAGTTGCCTTATATTTCTGCTGTTGGCCATTGGACCCCAAAAAGGAAGAAATCCTTTGAGGAAATCTCCTCCTTCTTGTCCTGCTGTGTCTTTTGAATCAATAATCCCTCTGCCATATCTGTTCCGATTATAGTTTACAGAAGCGGTGTATGTAGGGGGAAGAAGGAAAGCTATATAGCAGGTACCAGAAAAACCCGTTGGTAACCACGTATTGTGGCAGATAAAATATGTGCCTTGAGATGGCACTAGAGGAGGCGAGTTCTGAGAGGAGTAAACGTATGTGTGGGAACAGTTGTTTCTTTGTATGGTGTCAGAAGACCGATCATTTGTTTGCAGACAGAAATTTCCCTGATGAGGAATAGTCCAAATTGGTGGAGATTTTCTTTGTTTGACCTTATCACTAAGGCTAGTGACATAATGGGTGACGTTCCAGTTTGTATACACTTTCCTTTCATCAACGGAAATCTTACTATTTTCCATGATTTTAGCCATAGCTACCATTCCCTTAATTAATGAGCTATGACTAAAATCTGGACCACCAATATATGAACTAATGGATCGTTTGAATTTCCTTTGCTAGGCATTGGAGAAAATAACAAAATAAGCCCAAGCAGAATCCTCATACGAAAACGGGAGTACTAAATATGGCATTCCTTTCTCTGTGGTATGTGGCATAAGTCCACACACCCAACAATCAGTCGTATTGACCACTAACTGGTGTTGATGTAATAACTGGACAAAGGAATTGTTATAATATTCAGTTCTTCTAATGAGTTCATGTTGAGGAAGGGTATGAAATAGATGTGGAGAGACAGTAGAAGAAGACGAAGAGGAAGAAGGAGAGACAACTTTTTGCTGCAGAGCATAAATAATCCAACTTATAAACGCCAAAAGAATACACAATAATATAATAATACATAAGGCTATATTAAAATGACTATACATTAATTTACAGGATTCTTTCTTCATTTCATCCTTTCTCTCTCTTTTGCCTAGTGTAGTTTCCATCTTTCTAATGGATGCTCACGGCAATCTTCCTCGATCACTCAATTATGATTATCTGCCGTCCTATGACACTGCAAGTCCTGCAGGCCTATTGCCACTACTCAGGTCACAATCAAGACTCCTACTGTGGCCCTGCAACCGGGACAGAATACTACACAAGAGAGAGAAAAATCTTAAGTGTTCTTTGGTCTAGGTCTCAAATTATAATGGTCTTTATCCGGTACAGTCTGGTCTCGGAACAATGTTCGTGGATTTGTCGTATCCAAGCGACGATGTGTTGTTATCGCTTCCTGCAGAATGTCGTCGTCCTCTTTCTCAGACAGTGTCCCATTCAGGCGTGCATCACTAGAGGGTACGAATCGTGGAACCTTCTCACTCTCAGAGTCACCAATGCCCTTACGCACCCATTGATCGAAAGGTAAAGGCAAAGGCACTTTCTTACAATGCACGCCGTGAATCCAATTTTTCTTTCCTTCGACTTTGACTGCTGTTCTCGTTGCCAAACGCACCAAACAAGGCTCTCTCCACCTGGGCTCCAAATTTCTCGTCCTTTGGAAATTTTTGGTGCAGACCCAGTCACCTGGTCGGATGGAATGACCTGGATCTGTGGAAGCCTCCGGTAAAGCACTCTGAACCTATTGATGGAGAACACGCAATTTAGTCATAAGATCATGCAAGTAGTCAATCAACATTGGATATGGCAAGTCTGAGTATTTCTTAGGGCGAGGGACTCCCCATACATTAGCCGGGCGTCCAAAAACCACTTCGTAAGGGCTAAGTCCCAAACGAGAGTGTACTGCAGTTCTGGTGGACAGGAGAGCCAGTGGTAAGGCATCGGGCCAATTAAGTCCTGTACTAGCTTGGACTTTTGCCAGTTTTAACTTTAGTGTACCATTGTAGCATTCTACTAAACCTGCTGACTGTGGGTGATTTGCCGCATGGAACTTTTGCTTGATACCAAGACCCGCACAAACTTTTTGCATGACTTGGCCCACAAATTCGCTCCCATTGTCACTCCAGACAACGCGCGGCAAATCAAACCTGGGGAAAAATTCTTTCAGTAAAATTTTGGCTGTGGATAAGGCTGTATTGTCTCATAGAGGGTATGCTTCTATCCATCTTGAAAAGGCGCATACTACCACCAGAACGTATTTAAGGTTGTTGCATCGCTCCATGTGTACGTAATCGATCTGCAACACCTCAAATGGATATGTCGGAGGAGCAAAGTGACCCGCTGGAGTTGGGGTTCCCTTTCCCGGATTATACATCAAACAAATAATACAATGTTTCACCACATTGCCTGCACACTTTAGGATTCCTTCATTTTGCCACACTGGAACCAGAAGTTTGCATATACCTTTCGCACTTAAGTGGGCTGGACCATGCGCCATAGTAACCATTGGGAGTACATAGGCATCTGGTAACAGCCAACGTTGGTGTTCAGATAATTCCACCCAACAACCCATCTCATCTAACATTCCCGTACTTTCTTTCCACCTACTTAATTCTTTCTCTGTTGCCTCTTTCTGAATCGACTTTACACTTTCTACTGTATTCTCATACATTCCTCTTTCTCTGACCCAATTCGCAGGACCCGCCACATACATTCGACTTGTAACATCTCTCGCTGTCTTTTTTGCTACTTCATCTGCAAATGCATTTCCTCGGCCAACATCATCTGTAATCTTTTTGTGTGCACTACACTTTACGATTGCTATTTGGGTGGGTAAGGCAAGTGCGTAATCGCCTGAATTCGTTCTGGTGTTAATCGTCGTCCCTCCTTTGATAGGAGATGACCCAAATAGGTAACCTCTCGACGGACATATTGTAGTTTGGAAGGTGAAACCTTATGATTCAGACTAAACAAATGGCGTAACAATGCAACAGTCACATTTTTGCAAATATTTTCTGAATCAGCAGCAATCAACAAGTCGTCCATGTACTGAATCAGAGCAGCACCAGACGGCAAATGAAAAGTATCAAGATGACATTTTAAAGCTTGACTGTAAATAGAGGGACTTTCACAATAGCCCTGAAGTGCGCGCTTAAACCGGAAGCTTCGGCCTCCAAGAGAGAAGCCAAAAATGTCCCTACTCTCTTCTGCAATAGGAATACTAAAGAAGGCATTCTTTAGATCGATAACAGAGAACCAAGTCGCTGTGGAAGGTATCATTGTCAACAGAGCAGTGATATCTGGAACAACAGGAAATTGTGGTACAACAATTTTGTTTACTTCCCGAAGATCAATTACGAAACGATATACAGGTGGCTGAGAAGGATCAGTGCGTTTAAGAACAGGAAGAATAGGACTGTTGCATATGTTACCTCTCGTTTCCTCAACCACACCTTTCTGAATCAAATCATGAATGATTTCCAAAAGCGCTTTTTCACCTTCAGTGGAAATTCTATACTGCGGAATACGCGGTAATTCAACATTAGGCTTGAGAGTGACAACATAAGGTGGAATTTCAAGACAGCCCACATCGTTCGGACCCGTGGCCCAAAGCGTTGCCGGAAGAGAAAGCAATTCAGGTGGAAACTGATCTTTGGACAAATACATTGGAGAAATCAGTTTCTGTCCTAAAGTAAGATGTACACCAGAAGGAGAACAATATATCGTAGCATGCGTTCTTTTCAATAGGTCCAAACCCAACAGATCCTCACCGCAACCATTCGTCAAAAGAAGTGGAGCTTCCAAATCATAAGGGCCAATTGAAATAGGCAAAGGGCAAGAAACCGGATTGCGAACAGGGGCGCCAGAAAATCCTACAGATACGTTTGTTAAGCCAGACAAAGGTGCCCCAGGGAGTTTAGAATGAATGATAGAACTTCTCATCGCCCCAGTATCTAGAAGAAATGGCTCTAAAACACCCATTGTAGTGACGTTAACATAAGGTCCACTCTGGTCTACTGGAACCGACACAACTCCCTTACTTTGTCCATGGCTGTCCTAGTTGGCATGAAGACTTTCATTCTCGCTTTCAATATAATGGTCTTCATTGTAGTACTGTGTAGACCTAACATTTTGCTGATCAAAGTAATTCATGGAATTGGGAGAAGGAAGGGCACGCTGTTCTTGAGTCAATACACCTCGACCTCTACCTATTTGCTGACTGAAGGCCACCACGACCTCGTGGAGCAGACAATGCTCCATTGCGCTGCAATAAAACTGGACAACTATTCTTAAAATGACCTTCTTCTCTACAATAGGCACATTGATTAGGTCCTAACAAAGGTCGTGGATTGTATGGCTCAGGTTTTTGATACAACCTATGAAACTGCAGAGGCTGTTGAAACTGAGGCTGAGCATAGCGAGGAGGATAAGCTTGTTGCAAGAGAACCTTCGTTTTTAATTATTTCGTCTTTTTCTCTTGCTTTTCTTTTTCTTCTTTATCTCTGTTTTCATAATATTGTGCAGTAGCCAATATCTGGGCAGAAGAAGAGACAGCCCATGAACTTTCAGAATCTTTCAATTTGTGTGACAGCTCAGGAAGCAAATTAAATACAAATTTGTCCACAAATAATCGCTGTCCACCCTCTGCAGCCATATCTTAACCACTGTGATCAATAAATGTCTCCTCGAAACGAGTGAAGAAATCAGAGACACTTTCATCTTTCTTTTGTTTGCAAGCCGCTAATTTTTCCAATTAACTCTCAATGCAGGCATCATCGTTTTCATTAATGTAATAATCCTACCAGGGAGTTCTGAAATCAAAGCATCAGGCTTTGCACCACCCACTTGGTCTCTGTCTGTGGCAATTATAACATCCCAATTAGCACCTAATTCCTGTGCGTGATTCTCCTTACGAATCTTAGTCCATATTGTCTGTGGGACTACATTTCCCATTAACATATCGATATCAGCTAGGTTCATGATGCAAGCGTCAACTGTCTGTGATAATTCTTTATAATAACCCGCAGGATTTTTACGAGGATCTGGTAGAATCTGTTTAAGGGCCAAAACTTCAGATCTCTTCCAGGGGACATGTACCCATATACGCTGAAAATGAGCGGGAATAGCTGGATTAGCACCTGCTGCTGCAACCTCTTCCTTCCATACTGGAGGAACCTCTCTCATGGGATAATTTTTCAGTGTCAGTTTAACCGACGGATCAGAATCAAGGAAAGTCTGAGAGGTTAATAAGTTTCTAAAGGAAATAAGTGTCCTTAAAGCCTTCTCAACTTTAGAACCCACAATAAGTCCTTTATCTGACAGACCCTGTGGAACCGAATTTAAATTCACATCCTCCCATTCTTTAATGAGAGTATCACACATCACATCGAAAACCTATCTTTGCGTGGGTGCATTCCATTTAGAGAAGGTAGGCATAATATCGAGTACACTGTATTGGGGACCCTTTTTGATCCATCTATGTGCGAGAGATTCCAATCTCTCTCGTTCTTCAGAATCTGGGAACTGACTACGAGATTGTTTTCGAGCAAAAGCCGGAGACACATTTAAAGCTTCAAAGAAAGGTGATAGAATACCAGTGACAGTGTCCGTAAGTCGCTTACGCATGGACGGAGAATTGGACATGAGAATAGGAGACAAAGTATTAGGCGAGCTAGCAGACGGAGAACCGATAATTGCAGGAGGTGCAGAAGGCAAAGGAGACCGAAGATCAGGAGATGAGGGCAAAGAAGTCGAAGCTAATGGTAAAACTGTCAAAGGCGGTAATGCTTGATGAGGCAAATGCGGAAGAGCCGAAACAGGCGGAGGTACCGCTGGCGGCTGAACAGGCTGTAACAATTGGGGTGCATTGGCACTTTGTGCATAGGGCGGAGGCAATCTCAATAAGTGAGACATTAAGGGATCTTCTTCTATATCTTTCTTGTTTTCGAAAGGGGAAACAGGCAACACCAGATAGCATTTATCTATCGCCATGCGATGCTGTCTCTCTGAAATTTCAGTCGCATTATCAATTTCATCATCCTTAAATGGTTGGGCAGCCTGTATAATTGTCATACCCTGTGCTTTTTTATCTCGTTTTGCTTGCTTAATTTCTTTCTGTTTGGCTTCATTACGCCAAAGGCGGAAAGAGTCAAACATTGCCGGCCGGGCTTTTCTTTTGAATAAGACTGCTTCTAAATTGTCTAACACATCAGGCTCAAAGCTACCGTTTTCTGGCCATTTTAGAACACCATCTTTCTTCGTCTATCGGGTCCATGCCTCGTTAAAGGCAATGGGGCCAATACCATGTTTCGAATAGAGCTCATATGTTGGAGTTCCAACCGAAGGAATCGGACAAGAGTCCTCAAGCCGGGAATCCCTATTACAACCAAAGCAACAACATTTTCCAAACTTAGTCAGACCAGGCATCTCGTGATTTCACCGGACTGTTCACAGACTTCAAGGGGGTAAAACTCAGTTTACGCAGCACAAATGCATTTACCCCTCAGCTTCGGCTATTGCAATAGTCGAATCTAAGAACCAAGAGGATAAAAAATGACTAAGAAACAAAATTGTGGGAGCGACCCACCAAATACTTAACTAAGGACGTCATCTCACGCCAACAGAGGCCCGTCTATCGTCTCGCCTTACCATACATCACCAAAGGAAGGGCCAAGGCAGGGCGGCAGTCAGGGCAGCGGTTGTCAGTAGCCGTCAGGAAGGAGTAACCGCACTGCAAAAGACCTTCGGACCACTTTCGACATACAGGGGTCTCCGGAATTTTCTTGCGGGGTTCCTCACGACCTTCGGACCACTTTCGACATACAGGGGTCTCCGGAATTTTCTTGCGGGGTTCCTCACGACCTTCAGGCAGAACCGGTACCGCTGAAGCCGCCCCACGTTGGGCGCCAGTTGAAGAACCAGAACCTTTTGGGCCTGGCGGTGCAGAGTACGCCTTAATCTCCTGGGTTCTCCTGCTCAGCTACACAGAGACACGGGACACTCTGTTAGGCGTTAGAAGATCAGATTTATTAGCTGCAGCTAGTACAGTTATCCCAGAAGTACACAAGGTAGGTTCTTTGGAGACTGCCACTTCACTCCGTGGCGCACAATCTTTTATACCACATAGGTGACATATACATTAACCAAATACACACCCAGAACATATAAGAAAGAGCCAATAGGAAAAGTTGGAAAACAGGACAGAACCAATAGAAAAGGTTTGAAAACAAAGTGTCAGATGACTCGAAGAAACCTCGCCTCCAACCGTGTTTGTCACCCTTCCCTCAAACTAATTCATTAACAGATTCGTAACTAACTTGCACGGGGCGAGATACGTTTGTGTGTGTTGGAGGACAGTTGTGAAACGAGAGAATGCTAGCAGAGGACAGTGAAGGCCAGACGATAAGATAAAGTCAGAAAAGAATAGTGTGAACCCACAGAGAGTTGAGACGGGGATTAGAAAAACCAGACAGGGATTAGTGTACTCGGCCAGTCCTAACACCAGCTTTGCAAATAGAGGCAGAAGGGTTCTTTCGACACGAAGCTGCAGAAAAAGCAGAATAGACTTTGTTCGCCGTGCTGCCTGAGTGAGGGCAACACAAAATGGCGGCGGGGCACAAAATGGCGGGTCGATACGATCACAATTGAAAATCGAAGTTCCTCATGGGTGACCACCCTCTTCAGCTACCTATTAGCTGGTAGCTATCTCTTAACAGCAGGCCGATGCAGAGTGTCAGTCAGATATGAGCCAGTTTGTACTCATAATCTATATGAAACACTTTGCACCTTCTTCCACTTCTTCAGCTGGTGCTCAAGGCCTTGACAACTTCACTCTTACGCTGAAGAGAATATGTTGGTAAGGATGGCAGTACGGGTGCCAGTCCTGCCAGTCTCCATTCATATGCCACTGTAGCTCTAAAAGGCATTACATGTTACCTTGAGATAAAATCACCTCTCTACAGTACCCTGGCTCCTTCTGTTTTCTCTCAATGCATGCTGATCTACTGCTGCTCTGGTGATGCTGAGGAACGACTAGCCTTAATACAGGTTGGACTAATGCTGCTCTAATGCTACAGAGAAAGAACAACCAGCCTCAAAGAAGACTGGACTATGCTACTCAGCTGGAACTGGGAAACAACAGCCAGCCTCAATGCGGGGTGGACTATTGCTCCTCTGCTGATGCTGAAGAAGAACAACCAGCCTCAATGCGGACTGGACTATGCTACTCTGCTGGTACAGGGAAACAACAGCCAGCCTCAATGCGGGGTGGAGTATTGCCTCTGCTGATGCTGAAGAAGAACAACCAGCCTCAAAGAAGACTGGACTATGCTACTCAGCTGGTACAGGGAAACAACAGCCAGCCTCAATGCGGGGTGGAGTATTGCCTCTGCTGATGCTGAAGAAGAACAACCAGCCTCAAAGAAGACTGGACTATGCTACTCAGCTGGTACTGGGAAACAACAGCCAGCCTCAATGCGGGGTGGACTATTGCCTCTCTGATGATGCTGAAGAAGAACAACCGTTACAACAAACAATTGATGGACGGAATGCTGACAATGCAGACATTCTCCCCCAGTCAAGAGATCTGGGTTAAATCCATCGTTCTTTTGCCCACTACACCACCCCAGTTTAGACATGGCCATATGCAAATCAGTCTTGACCCTGTGCCTCATGGGAACAGTCCAGCCCGAACTGCCAAGCCATGTCTTCCCTGGACCGGAATCAAGCATCCTAGGACCGGTTTCTGGCTATCAGCCGTCATCAGCCAGGATAGCTTGACTCCAGTGGCGTAGTGAGCACGGGTCCCACGTCTGGGAATACCCATCCCAATTAGGGCGAAAAGCGTTACAACAAACAATTGATGGACGGAATGCTGACAATGCAGACATTCTCCCCCAGTCAAGAGATCTGGGTTAAATCCATCGTTCTTTTGCCCACTACACCACCCCAGTTTAGACATGGCCATATGCAAATCAGTCTTGACCCTGTGCCTCATGGGAACAGTCCAGCCCGAACTGCCAAGCCATGTCTTCCCTGGACCGGAATCAAGCATCCTAGGACCGGTTTCTGGCTATCAGCCGTCATCAGCCAGGATAGCTTGACTCCAGTGGCGTAGTGAGCACGGGTCCCACGTCTGGGAATACCCATCCCAATTAGGGCGAAAAGCGTTACAACAAACAATTGATGGACGGAATGCTGACAATGCAGACATTCTCCCCCAGTCAAGAGATCTGGGTTAAATCCATCGTTCTTTTGCCCACTACACCACCCCAGTTTAGACATGGCCATATGCAAATCAGTCTTGACCCTGTGCCTCATGGGAACAGTCCAGCCCGAACTGCCAAGCCATGTCTTCCCTGGACCGGAATCAAGCATCCTAGGACCGGTTTCTGGCTATCAGCCGTCATCAGCCAGGATAGCTTGACTCCAGTGGCGTAGTGAGCACGGGTCCCACGTCTGGGAATACCCATCCCAATTAGGGCGAAAAGCGTTACAACAAACAATTGATGGACGGAATGCTGACAATGCAGACATTCTCCCCCAGTCAAGAGATCTGGGTTAAATCCATCGTTCTTTTGCCCACTACACCACCCCAGTTTAGACATGGCCATATGCAAATCAGTCTTGACCCTGTGCCTCATGGGAACAGTCCAGCCCGAACTGCCAAGCCATGTCTTCCCTGGACCGGAATCAAGCATCCTAGGACCGGTTTCTGGCTATCAGCCGTCATCAGCCAGGATAGCTTGACTCCAGTGGCGTAGTGAGCACGGGTCCCACGTCTGGGAATACCCATCCCAATTAGGGCGAAAAGCGTTACAACAAACAATTGATGGACGGAATGCTGACAATGCAGACATTCTCCCCCAGTCAAGAGATCTGGGTTAAATCCATCGTTCTTTTGCCCACTACACCACCCCAGTTTAGACATGGCCATATGCAAATCAGTCTTGACCCTGTGCCTCATGGGAACAGTCCAGCCCGAACTGCCAAGCCATGTCTTCCCTGGACCGGAATCAAGCATCCTAGGACCGGTTTCTGGCTATCAGCCGTCATCAGCCAGGATAGCTTGACTCCAGTGGCGTAGTGAGCACGGGTCCCACGTCTGGGAATACCCATCCCAATTAGGGCGAAAAGCGTTACAACAAACAATTGATGGACGGAATGCTGACAATGCAGACATTCTCCCCCAGTCAAGAGATCTGGGTTAAATCCATCGTTCTTTTGCCTACTACACCACCCCAGTTTAGACATGGCCATATGCAAATCAGTCTTGACCCTGTGCCTCATGGGAACAGTCCAGCCCGAACTGCCAAGCCATGTCTTCCCTGGACCGGAATCAAGCATCCTAGGACCGGTTTCTGGCTATCAGCCGTCATCAGCCAGGATAGCTTGACTCCAGTGGCGTAGTGAGCACGGGTCCCACGTCTGGGAATACCCATCATTACAGAAGAACAACCAGCCTCAAAGAAGACTGGACTATGCTACTCAGCTGGTACAGGGAAACAACAGCCAGCCTCAAAGTGGGGTGGACTATTGCCTCTCTGCTGATGCTGAAGAAGAACAACCAGCCTCAAAGAAGACTGGACTATGCTACTCAGCTGGAACTGGGAAACAACAGCTAGTCTCAATGCGGGGTGGACTATTGTCTCTCTGCTGATGCTGAAGAAGAACAACCAGCCTCAAAGAAGACTGGACTATGCTACTCAGCTGGTACTGGGAAACAACAGCCAGCCTCAATGCGGGGTGGACTATTGCCTCTCTGCTGAAACTGAAGAAGAACAACCAGCCTCAATGCGGACTGGACTAGCTTCTTTGGGGTTAGACTGATGCCAACCCTTCTTCAGCTTTGAGAGTACCGAAGTAATTCCATCCGCTATTATGATGGTGGTGGCAAAGTCCTGGAAAATGTCGCATTAAGAGTTTCCCAGCGCACTCTACTATGTGATGGTTACCACAAACCTCCAATAACTGGTCCAAAATTGTTTTAAGTATTTAATGATGTTTACTGAAGCGAAACCATGGAGCCTACCAGCCATCCCCTAAACCTCCCTTCCACTGTCAAAATATTTATTGCGAGGAACCTTCTAAAGATAGATCCACAAAATCCAAAAGCGCTGTGCTAATCATGGGTTGCCTCACACTCTTGGACAGTGTAGTAGTTACAATTATTCTGAAGTTCAGTCACACCCCGTCATTTTCATCCCCTACATGGCCATTCCAATTTTTTTAATTATTGTGCTTTCGGCGTTTCCTGGGTGGCGCGTCAACATATGGATGGCTGTGATCCTATGGAGACCATGCAAGACAAACGTGGTGGGCTGATGGGAGAGCACAGAGGTTGGGAGCCACTATAAAGAGCCATATGTGTACTTATCTATTTCAAATTGGTTTTATTTCTTCATCATCATTAGCCATTCATACAGGAATGCTGTACAGAGATTGATAATCAGCGGAACGCTTATCACTGAGATGGTTGTATGTTAGATTATCAGCATCATAAATCTCATCTATATGCTTCAGAATGTCGAGTACCATGGGATCATGAGGGGAAGTGTTTATTGGTAAGTACAGATACACCATTTGTAGATCACACCTTGAAATTACATAGATGGTAAGTATATATAACTAAGCTTACATTTACCAATCTTAATACCACATCTGTGTCTACAAGATATATTCATATACATTATTAGTAAATATAGGCAAATATCGATTTACTATTCTTAAAGTCACATCCATGTGCCTTGCAGATATATACTTCAAAATTATACATAGGTACGTATTGATTTATTGTTTTTGACACCACGTCTGTGTGCTTTGAAGATACATGTATATATATTTGCTGGAGCCGTAATGCAACATTTTTGTATACCCACCCCATTTTGCACATCGCTTTTAATTAATTAATTATAATCGTACTAATGGTTTGGAGTGATGTGGAAATAACTAATCAACCTTATTAATGCCTGAAATACACGTGGGATTTGCATCTGCATGGACTAATTAATTACGTGAACTAAATTTCGTACGCATACTAATGATAGATAATTAGAACATTGCATGATATATGTTGCTTTAGTGATGTAATTGTGATTCGTGCTTTATTTAGTAAGTATAAAACGCATTGAGTGTTGCTTTTGGCTAGATAAATACACACAAATATGGGTATTAGCGAGGGAATAACATTTTATTAGTCATTTCTATGTATTAATTACGTTTTTGTGTTTCTTTGCTTAAGTTGACTATTTTGGCCTGCCAAAAGATGGCTGACTTTGGTGCCTAACCCGACTGCCGACGTTGAACCAGGCTTGGGTGAAGTGCGCCTGCGCTAAAAGATGAGCAACAATGGCCCCGTCCTGACCCCAGGCAAGCTGTACTTATCAAGGACACTGGGAATGGTGCCAGCGCTACAGACAAAAGACTTCATTAAAGAGCCAGAACCAGCAAGTATGCTGACAACATGGACTAAACCTTATGGGAACGGAGAGGTTGACCCCTGATCAGCCAATCAGAACAGTTTAAAATTCAATATTGTTACATTTTGCTATTGAAATTATTATAAAACCCATAAAATAGAGAGGTCGGGATGTCGCTCCTTTGATTTCCTGATGATAAGTTGACGGAGAGGACGGTGACACTGCAGGACAGCTGTTAGCTTGAATCTTTGACGGACTGAATTAATGCCCAAATTCCTGATGAACTTAACCTGCTAAAATTGATGGGCATAGATTTGCGAGACTGCCAGATTTGACATAGAGGACGACTTTAGCCAGAATAGGTAAAGGTCTAGGTAGCCACATTGCTGTTTGCTCTGAATGCGCCTGGCGCTAGCTGATTGATCGCACTCGCCCTGTCAGCAAAATTTTTAAACCTTTTATTCATTTTTAAAATTGATTGTCACTTGTCTTGCCGAGCACTAAGCACTTTAGTTGAAACTGCGTGTGTACCCATCAGGAAGCCTTACCTGACCGCCACACCGCAGCGCGTAGCCCTTCCGGTCACTCCCCGGTCCACCACGGGTTTCTGTCCCGATTGAGTGGAGGGAGCCTCACTTCCGGTTTGGGTTAGCGCTCTAGTTTCTCTGTAGCGCACCGACATAAATTGTGATGATAAGCGAAGCGCGCAGCGGACGCGTCTAGGTAGCCACATTGCTGTTTGCTCTGAATGCGCCTGGCGCTAGCTGATTGATCGCACTCGCCCTGTTAGCAAAATTTTTAAACCTTTTATTCATTTTTAAAATTGATTGTCACTTGTCTTGCCGAGCACTAAGCACTTTAGTTGAAACTGCGTGTGTACCCATCAGGAAGCCTTACCTGACCGCCACACCGCAGCGCGTAGCCCTTCCGGTCACTCCCCGGTCCACCACGGGTTTCTGTCCCGATTGAGTGGAGGGAGCCTCACTTCCGGTTTGGGTTAGCGCTCTAGTTTCTCTGTAGCGCACCGACATAAATTGTGATGATAAGCGAAGCGCGCAGCGGACGCGTCTAGGTAGCCACATTGCTGTTTGCTCTGAATGCGCCTGGCGCTAGCTGATTGATCGCACTCGCCCTGTCAGCAAAATTTTTAAACCTTTTATTCATTTTTAAAATTGATTGTCACTTGTCTTGCCGAGCACTAAGCACTTTAGTTGAAACTGCGTGTGTACCCATCAGGAAGCCTTACCTGACCGCCACACCGCAGCGCGTAGCCCTTCCGGTCACTCCCCGGTCCACCACGGGTTTCTGTCCCGATTGAGTGGAGGGAGCCTCACTTCCGGTTTGGGTTAGCGCTCTAGTTTCTCTGTAGCGCACCGACATAAATTGTGATGATAAGCGAAGCGCGCAGCGGACGCGCGCAGCGGACGCGCCGGCGGCGCGCCGAAGGCTCGCCAAAGGCAAGCCCGTCTGCGCCCGTCCGCGGCCGACCGGGCTCAGGGCCTGGGACCCCTGGGTCGGACTCCCTAGACCCTGTCTCATACTCCAGAGAACAGCTGCTCGCCATCAGGGACCACACTAAAATCTATTGCGTACACCCTATGTCCTTGAATACCCCCAAAGACAAGTGTCCTCATTGTGGATATAATTTTGTCCTCAAACCCCTCACCTCGATCCCAGCTAGCAAGCCACTGAATATGGCCTTGCTTAACTGTAGATCCTTGCCAAAGCATGTTACAGAAATTTTCACACTACTACACGATTCTGAAATAGATATCTTATTCCTCACTGAGACTTGGCTCTCACTCAACTCTGACCCTGATGTGATCCAAGCACTCCCTTCGGGTTACGTGATTCAACATCTTGACAGAAAAAGCGGCAGAGGTGGAGGAATTGCCATTATCCACAGAGAACAGCTAGTCTGTCGTCTCTTAGACAGTCCCCTGTTGGACTGCGAAAATGTTCAATTCTCCATCCAAGTCACCCCCCTAGTTACCCTCTCTGGGATCCTTATATATCGCCCACCAGGAGCTCCTGGAAAATTCTGCAGCTCACTACTTGAAACCACATTAAATCTAGCCAGTTCCCTGTCTAACTTTACTGTGCTCGGAGATTTTAACTTACATCTTGATGAGCCCACTGACAAAGTATCAACTGACCTTAAGCATGACCTCATAGCCTACCAGCTGCATCTGTTAAACCACCTCGCCACACACGCGAAGGGCCACCTCCTGGACCCTATTTTTTCCAATATTAAAGAGCTAGAAGGATCGGACCCCATCCCCTTTCCCTGGTCAGATCATTTTCTGATTCCTTTCACATGGCACCTTCCCCATCCACAAACCTCCTTAGTGTCCTCACGAACTTGGACGCGACACTGGTCCAGACTTAGCATCAAAAACTGGACCCACGAACTCGAACGCACTACACCTAGTCCTGACCCCAATCCGGTAATTGCAAATAGAAAATTTCACGCCTGGATTGAAAATTCACTCAACATCGTACTCCCCTGCAAATATAGCCTGGAAAAAAGTGGTCCTAACAAATGTCCCTGGTTCACTTCTGACTTACACATCCAAAAACAACATTGTAAAAGGCTAGAACGAGCCTGGAGGAAAGATTATTCAAACGAGAAAAAAGCTGCGTATAGAGCATCTATCTCTGCTTATAAAACTAATATCAGAGCAACACAGAAGGCCTTTTTTGAAGAAAATATCCAAGCCTCAAGCAACTCTTCCAAAGAAATCTTCAAAATTATAAAAAAACTCACTCGTACCACCGACCCTCCTCAGGCAATAGATCCTACCGATCGACGCTGTGATAATTTGGCAGGCTTCTTTTCCACAAAAATTAAAAAAATCCTCGACCTGTTCCCTTCCACCACGACGAACCACGTTCTCTACCCGGAATCTCCGGAGAGTAACATATGTCTTGACTCTTTTGCTCCTCTGTCTGAGGAACACCTTAGCCACATCTTGGAGGCAATAAAAAGTGGCTCACCTAATGATCCAGCTCCCCTCAAAATCCTTAAACAGGTACTGCCTACTGTTATTCCTCCCATTTCCAATCTGATAAACGCCTCTTTAGCCGCAGGCACAGTCCCTCCGGACTGGAAAAAGGCTATGGTAAGGGCTCTTTTAAAGAAACCTCATCTTGACCCTTCGGATCTAGGCAACTACCGGCCCATTTCCCTGCTCCCAGGTATTAGTAAGGCCGCGGAAAAGTATGTCAACCAAATACTCTCGGCCTACCTGGAATCCTCCAACCTGCTTCACTCCTCACAAACCGGCTTCCGTCCTGGTCAGGGCACGGAGACGGCGCTCATTGCGGTGGTTGAGGAATCTCGTAAAATTCTGGATGCGGGAGGATCCTCAGCCATTATCCTTTTAGACCTGAGCGCCGCCTTCGACACGGTGAATCATCACACCTTAATTCACCGTCTCAGAAATATGGGAGTGACGGGTAAAGCTCTCTCCTGGCTGGAATCATTTCTGGAAAACAGATCCTTCCAGGTATTTGAAGGGAACACTAAGTCTCAACCTGCTCCCCTCTTATGTGGAGTTCCGCAGGGCTCCTCCTTGAGCCCTACCCTTTTCAACGTATATATGTCCCCATTAGCTCAGATAGTCTCCCCATTTGGAATTCAGCTGGTCACCTATGCTGACGATACCCAGCTCATCGTGGCTCTGAACCAGGAAGAACAGTCCTCAGTAAATCTTTGTTCATGCCTCAAAGAAATCAATAGATGGATGACCCTTTCACAGCTTAAACTCAATGGGGATAAAACAGAGCTTATGTTGTTGGGTAATCCAGCCAGCTTTAATCCCAGCATATCATGGCCAACAGACATGGGACCTGCCCCACTACCTAAACAAGAAATAAAAAGCCTGGGCATATGGCTAGACCAAGATCTCTCCTTTATGACACAAGCAAGGAAAACGGCGGCGACCTGCTATGGTACCCTCCGCACTCTACGAAAAGTTCTTCCCCTTCTGCCCTCGTTCGCTCGCAAAATTGTGGTCCAGGCACTTATCCTTTCCAGGCTGGACTTCGGCAACTCCTTATATATGGGCGCCCCGAGAACAGTAATCTCTAAACTCCAGACCGTTCAGAATTCTGCAGCCAGGCTCCTCACTGGAACTAACAACCGCAGTTCAGCCAAACCCGCCCTGCACTCATTGCACTGGCTCCCTATACAGGAAAGAATTCATTTCAAGACCCTCTGTATCGCTCATAAAATCCTTCATAACAAAGGTCCTCCTGCCATTAAAAATCTTCTGAAACCCTACAAACCCACAAGAAACCTCCGCTCTGATCAACTCCACCTAGCTGCAGTCCCCAGAATCAGAAAGGCTCGTTCAGGAGGCCGCCTCCTGTCCTATCACGCCCCGAAACTCTGGAACACTCTTCCTCTCTCTATCCGCAAAGAAACCAATCATTTGTCATTCAGAAAACAACTTAAGACCTGGCTTTTTCCGTAATTTCCATCACCTCCTTCACGCTCTCCGCAGCGCTGGGATGCCTCCGGGTAGCCATGCGCTATATAAGAATATCTTCATTCATTCATTCATTCAAATATGATTGGCAACTTGATCAAATGAATGATTTAATTTGCAATATTAATATAAAATTGGATTTGAATATCTACAGAAATGAGTTGGGTTGTTTATTCATTGAAATGTGTTAATGTAAAGGTTAATTAGAGTATTAGTATTTCACTTAAACCGCAACTAGCAGATCCGTCCCGGTTATGAGGGTAATACCAAATGTGGAATCTAGGGCCTAATGAGTATAAGAAGGGTTTGTAGGTTTGTTGCTCATTAGGGTAAAGTGGTATCTTCCTCCCTCATTATTCAGCGCTTAGGAGGATAATCGCCTCTCGCACGGACTAATGGTAAGTGTGTGTTGGTGTTATGGGCCCCACCAGCGAATGTATGGATAGTGTGCGTGTGTGAGATCATTTAGTCCGTGGCAGTAGGGAGGGATTTTGCACTCTGCGCTGGATCATCTACAAGATATATTCATATACATTATTATAGCCTTATAGCCCGCCGTAGCGGGCTATACCGGCTGTTAAAGGCCCGCTGCAGCGTTCGGCTCGGGCCTTTAACAACAGCAGCGGGACTTTAAAAGCCGGTATAGCCCTGCTACGAAGGGCTATAAGGCTATTAGAACATTCTGCCACTAGAGGGCAGAATGTTCTAACAAAACGAAGCCTTCAGGGAGCGCGAGGGGATTCAAATCCCCTCCGGCTCCCTGAAGTCTTTGTTCACAGCCATAGCTGTGAACAAAGACACATTGGAATGTTGGCGCTCTGGGCTTATACCAGCCATTATAAGCCCAGAGCACTCCATTGTTTTCAATGGAGCTCCCAACATTCCAATGTTCTAATAGTAAATATAGGCAAATATCGATTTACAATTCTTAAAGTCACATCTATGTGCCTTGCAGATATATACTTCACAATTATACATAGGTACGTATTGATTTATTGTTTTTGACGCCACGTCTGTGTGCTTTGAAGATATATGTATAGAAATGCCTTGCCTGAAATACTGGTGCCCTCTGGTGAGTGGGCACCACGGACGCCAACGCGGATGTGGTGAGGACTGTGTGGTATATTCGATTGTATCTATTTGGTCTCCTTCGAGCCCGAGCTGTGTGCCTGGTTGGAATCCATATCAGAGTGCTGCTTGCTACTAAACGCCTCCAGACTTTCTTTCAAGAGAACTTTAGTTGTTGTCCTTTTTTACTTATGTTTCCGTACTGGGCTCCCGGTGGAAAGGATTCAGGACATTGATTTACGTGCCCTAGTTATATTTACATCTACATCACCGCCATAGTGCATTATGGGAGTGGCAGTTTTGCGGTGAAACAAGTATGTACCTGGTGGCTGTCATTCATGACAGAATTTCACTTATTTTATGTTGAGTTTGGCCCCGGAGCACGAATGCAAACACCATGTTCCTCTACTGCTTCGAATATCGATTATTGCTAATTAATTTGGGCACACGCAAATATTGGTTCTCCTGTTCAGGGTGTACGCCGAGCACCGAGGGAGCCATTTTCCAATACCTTTCTGAAACATTTCTTTAGGCTGAACGTTGTCTTGTTGCAAAAAGTTTCCAATACTACACAGCACGGTTTTATTATGTGATATAGGGGCATATTTACAAGGGCTTTATCTCCGCTTTTATGGCTTACGAAGCCAAAAAAGCAGAGATAAAACCAGCGCCCTATTTAAAAGAGGGTGCTAACATGCATGTTAGCACCCTTTTTCCAAACGCCTCACTTTGCATCTCCAATGAGATGCAAAGTGGGCGTTACTGGGCGTACCCAAGATGGACTACCTTGCAAATATCGCTGATGTTTACATCGCGATATTTACAAGGCAGCCCACATAAGTTTAGCACACATTAGATTTTGGCGAAAACGTCTGTTTTCGCCAAAACCTAACGTCTGCTAAAATCCTGACTTAGCCATCCCTAACATAGGGGGTGGATTATGCTGATACGACCCTGTGGGTCATATCAGCAAGGTTATCGCTCTTTTACAGGGAACATCGCTGGAAAACCAGCGATGTTCCCTGCAAAAGGGCGATAACCTCGCTAGCTCTGGAATTTTTATCGCCCTGGAGTAACGCGTTGTTAATAATGCGCTACCAGGGCGATAAATACCCGAGATAGCCTGCGATAATATAATTATCGCTAAGCACGGCCAGCGATAATTATCGCTGTTAATATGCCCCATAATTTTTTAACAATTTATATTTGGGCGATTAGTTTTGAGAGATTGGCGCCACAGCATAATGGCTCAGAATGTCACCATTTATAATTGGGTATGTGTGCACGTTTATAGGCCTCTATCTGCCTTTGAAGTACAAATGTCGCAACATATATACATACGCACACACATGCGCGCGCTGCATCGCTAAATGCGATGCAGCGCATGCAACGAAATTCGTTTTATTTATTTAAATGTGTACTTACCTCCGTTAATCCATATTCCGGTGTTTACATTTCCCCACCCTGACCCTCCCCCGCCCCGCCTCACCGCCCCACCAAACTCTCTCCACGAACCGCTACTGCACAGTACTCTTTCTATGTCTATATATGCTTTTAAACGGGTAGGGCTATAAATACTCACTCAGGTTTTGGCGCCAATTAGATTGATTAAGGCTTCTGCGAAGCCGAAACACGTCTCTCTAATCTCGGGGTCAAGGCAGACCCAAGAAAATAAATAAGCCATATCCAAAGAGCCTTGTGTACGTACCTTCTTCCTTTGGAGCAGTACTGGGTATTTAGGAAGCACCCGTTATGAAGTGTTCGGCAGCATTCAGTGGCCATTGGAGTACATATATATATATATATATATATATATATATATATATATATATATATATATATATATTCACTGAAAAAACCATAGGTTTCAGGGGTGTTATAGTTAGCTGGACTTTTCACTTGTACAAAACCATTGAAATTCCCCCGTTATAGTTAGTTCAGCTAACTATAACTCGCGCGCCCGCAATGCACTGCTGATGACGTCACATATTACATCACTCATGACATGGTCAGTGACATCACTCATGACATCACTGATGACATCTCAAATGACATCACTGATGACATCATCCAGTGAATGTGTGTTTTTCTGGAAATTAAATATGTTTTATATATGTATATCTCAAGGTCGATGGAAGAATAAATGGGTATATAAGTGTCTAAATGGATGATTTGTTTTTGAAAAATTGATTGTGTAACTGACTGATTAAGTGAGTAATGTTTAAATATGTAAATATTTGTATCAGTCTCTCACTTTGTGTATAAGTGGCTGCATGGGTTGGTGAGTAGCTACATGGGTGTCTATATAGGTTATTAGTTGGTTTTTTGAGTATCAGTCTGAGTGTCTGTATGGTTCGGTGGGGGTATTACGTAGTGCATAGGTGCATGAATGAGAGACTCACTCTTTGTATGTGTTGAAGACAGCATGTGTGCAGGACTGTATGGGTGTGTTAGTGAGTGAATGACTGTCTCAATAGTGTCTTTATGAGTAACTACATATGTTTTAAACTAGTATATGTGACTATTGGTGTATATAAGTGAGTATATGTGAGAGTGAGAGATTGAAAGAGTTCCTGTATGAATAAGTATGTGTTTCTATAAGTGATTGTTTAAAAGACTAAGTATGTGTAAGTTTCCGTAGAAGTAAGTGTGGTGGTGTGTGTATAACTGTATATGCAAATAAATGTATGTTTGATTCTTTATTAGCATGAGTGACTATGTGTGTGAGTAACTCTATGGATGAGTGGCATTGTGTAACAGGATGTATAGGTGTATGAGTACATATGATGAGTGAATACATGTATGAGTGACTGTATAGGACTGTTGGTGAATGAGTGGATGTGTATGTGGATCTTAGAATTACTGAAGAGGTTGTTGTAACTGGTATTGGTATGTCCATTGTTTTGAAAAATTTAGTCTCTATTTTTGAATGTGTGTATCAAAGGTTATATTAGGGTGAGAGGAGGTCTGCCACTCTATCACAAGGATGATGTCATCAGTGATGTAATCAGTGATGTCATTTGAGATGTCATCAGTGATGTCATGAGTGATGTCACTGACCATGTCATGAGTGATGTAATATGTGACGTCATCAGCAGTGCATTGCGGGCGCGCGAGTTATAGTTAGCTGAACTAACTATAACGGGGGAATTTCAATGGTTTTGTACAAGTGAAAAGTCCAGCTAACTATAACACCCCTGAAACCTATGGTTTTTTCAGTGAATTTCTGAGGTTTTTTAAATGCTAATTCCTAACTATAACGTGCCTGAAACCTATGTTTTTTTCTGTGAATTTCAAAGGTTTTTTAAATGCTAATTTCTAACTATGCCTACAGAGATAGGACATGTGAAGTAAGAAGAAAAAATGCACAGAAAGAAAAAAAAGAAGTGCAGAAAGAAGCAACAGAAGTCCTCAAAGACGAAGAAAAGTGCAGGAAGAAGGATAACGTGCAGAAAGAACAAAAAGAAGAGCAGAAAGAAGCCTTGTTGCAAAATCATCCTGTACCCTCAACTTTTTCAGACGGATACTGGTGGTAACTGCGTCTGACTAACCAGTCCTAGAGCCAGTGCTATGTTAAAAGACACTTAGAATACAGGGAAAACACCTACATACACTAGGGAACATTATGCGTTGGGGTCCCCCTATGATTAGCATGACCTCCTCTGTAAGCCCCTAGTATATAATAGGGCAGGGGGATTAAAACTACCTCTTAAAAGAGGCCACAGGGCGTTTTTGCACACGTTAACTCAGGCCCCGTTCCCTCCCTTCACCACTGTGTAAACACGCCCTGTGTCCGTTTTTAGTTGGGAGATTAAGTTCATTTGAATCCTGAGGGTCCCTAGGGTCCAACTAGCCCACTAGGTACCTCCAGTAAGTGCCACAGAGCTGCGTTGCAGAGAGGTGTAAAAAGTGGCACGGCCTAGACCACCTCTCTGCAATGCAGCTCAGTGGCGCTTACTGGAAGCACTTGGTGGGCTAGTTAGCCCCCAGGGGCCCTCAGTATTGAAGCAAAATTATATCCTCAATTTAAAACGTGCCATAGTGCGTGTTTGCACATGTCACCTCAGGCCCCGTCCCCTCCCTTCACCACTGTGTAAACGCGCCCTGTGGCTGTTCTAAGTTGAGAGATTAAGTCCCCTTGAATCCTAAGGGTCCTTAGGGTCAAACTAGACCACTAGGTACCTCCAGTAAGTGCCACAGAGCTGCGTTGCAGAGAGGTGTAAAAATGGGCTTGGCCTCAGAACACCTGTCTGCAGCGCAGCTCCCTGGTGCATACTGGAGATGCCTGTTGGACTAGTTGGCCCTCAGGGACCCTCAGTATTGAAGAGGAATTAATTCCCCAACTTACAACTCACCAGGGGGCACGTTTGCAGAGTGCTGCAAGGAGGGGGCGTGGCCTCAAGCACGATGCCAGTCTTTTATTTATTTTAATTTTTTAAGAAGGGGGGCTGTGTGGTTCCCCTTCTTATTCTAATTTATTGGCCCTGATGACCCCATCCCCCAGGGCCTGTCTCCTAATTATATTTTTTTGACCCCAATCCCCAGGGCCGGCCACTGTTTTTTATTATTTTTAAAAAATATATATTTATAGACACACCGAGGACATGCTGGACAAACCGTACGTACCTATCACCATGACGATTTGAGTGATATTCATTAAAAGGCGACTATGCATACAATGAATCCACGTGGAATGTATTTACACCACTAGTGAAGCTCTGACATGTCTGATGCCCTACCGTGCCTAATCCCGGTAGACACCCTTGTCGTTTATTTATACAAATATGGGTAGCTATTGACGGGCACATTTAATACACATGCACACCAAGCCATTCAAAGGGGATTCGACAAAATTCGACCAAAACTATGCAAGAAACCCCCCTCACGGTTAATAAAACACACATCCACTGCCGGATGTGTAACACTTTTTATTTTACTCTCTGGAAAGGGGACGAACATCACTTGAGAGTCACAGCACGCTCCTGGCAGACCCCAATGCTGTGTTACACCCACCATTGCCTGCTGAGTGCCACACACCTCTGTGTTGTATTCCATTAGCTAGTGCATATGCTATGACACTCTCTAGCCCATGTGCACTGTAACACCACCCCGTGAATATGTCATGCCACACTTGTCTTCGCACGGGTTATATTGCCCCATCTAACGTGCCTTCCTCGATGCCTATGTTATAACGCACAGTGCTATGCCATACATATTACAAACTGGGATCCATATCTTTGTCACAGTGCATATGCAACGTTACACTCCCCAGCACATATTTTATATTACTACTTTAGAGACTAGTTAGGTTACACAACACTGCCCTGTGCATATTACACTCCAAGGCGCATATCGCATAGCACACGCTAGTGCCTGTGCTATCTCGCGCTCTCCAATGAATCTGTCATTGCGCACAATCTATTGCATATTATATTTCACGCCCGGTTCATCTTATATCACACTTTTTGGTGCATAGTTTATACCATACACTATATCTAGTTTTCATTTTCAATCGTGCTCTCAGGACTATGTTCTATATAACACTGTGTTCACCTACCCTTTTCACGGGCATTACATTTTGCGATAGGGGGTGGAGGGTCAGGGGGTGTTTCTGCCAAGTGAGCCCGGAGTCACAGTCACAAACGTCCTCTTCTTCCTGAATAAAAGTGAGATTATGCTGCATACTTGTTCATATTTTAAGTAGTTCGCACAGACACACGTTTTAAAAACAATAAAGTTCCTAATACCCGCCTTCTCTGAACAGTTAGCTTGCTGCCCCATCCCCCTCCTCCCTATCCTCTGTTGTGTGAATCCATGGACTAGCCTCCTCCCTCCTGCCATGCATGGTCTGATGTGCTGCCACTGCCCTCAATTTAGTATGATGTACCAGTCCACTCCTCCTGCCCTCCATTGCCCAATTCTATGCCCCATCATTGACCTCCTGCTTAAACTCTGTGCTTAGCTTGCTGCCCCTATTTTCCTTCCCCCTGCCCTCCGATGTCTTTGTGTATGCCCCTGCTCCATCCTTTTTGCCCACCATGTTCCATGGACCTGCCACTCCTATCTACTCTGAGTGTTCTGTTGAGCTGCCACTCCCCTCCCACCTGCCTAGCATTGTCAGATGACTGTAACCTGTCCCTGCCACCTCCACCCTGCCTGTCCACATGCCATGCCCCTATCCTCTTCCTCCTGTCCTACATGGTCCATTGTACTGCCACACCCTTCTGCCCTCCCTGGTCTGTTGTGCTGCAACTGCTCCTCCTGCCTGCCCCGTGCGGTCTGTTGTGAGGCCCCTTCCCCTGAACTTTCTTGTCTGTGCACAGGTCCTGACCCTCCCTTCTATCCTCCATCGTCCTTTGTGCATGCCCCTGCACCCTCCTTCTTGCCCATCATAGCCATTGTGCTACCACTAACCCTCCCACTTGCCATGCATGGTCTTCTGTGCTGCCATGGCCCTCCCACCTTCCCTGTGTGGTCAGTTAGCTGCCCCTGAACCCCTCCCACCTTCCCACCATGGTCTGTGTGTATGCCATCACAGTCTCACTGTTGCTCTTCATGGTGTGTCTTGCTTCTAGTGCCCATCCTGCCTGACCTCCATGGCTATCTTGCTGCTCCTGCCCTGCCCCCTTGCCCCCAGCCCTCTGTTTACATGTGCAGACCCCTACTCCCTCCCTCCTGGCTTGTCTGTTCCATTGTAATGCCCCTGATCCATCCCTCCTGCCCTTTATGGTCTGTTATGCTACAGCTTTCTCTCCTGTCTGTCCATTATGGTCCTGCCTCTTGCCCCTCTGTTCTCTGTTGTCCATGTGCATGGTCCTGTCCCCTCCCTCTTGCTTTCTATGGATTGTTGTGCTGCACACCCGTCCCGCATGCCCTGTGTGGTGTATTGTGCTGCTGCAAACCCTGATGCCTGCCCTGCAGGGTCAGTTTGGTGCACCTCTCCATGTCCCTCCTGTCCTCTGTTATCCAAGTCCATGTCCCTACCCCATTTCCTTCCATGATCCAATGTACCATACTTGTGAACATTTTGAACTTGGTAAGAGGGAGATTTTGAAAAAAAACTGGGGTATTGATTTTCCCCTTTGGGTTACATTGAAAAAGAGGAGATTGTAGACAGGAGACAGATAAAATAAAGCCCATTTGAGCTTAAAAACATTGGACGTTTCCTGGCTGAATCGGGTCTGTTGGCATGTATGGTTGTACTACCATTTCCTCTTCCTTCTGCCCACAATGGTCTATTACATTGCCACAGCCTCTCTTGCAAGTCCTGTATTGTTGGTTTGTTGCCCCTGCCCCCCTTTCCACTGCCCTCCATAGTCTGTTGTGCTGCCACGGCCCTTCCTGCCTGCTCAGTGTGGTTAAATTGTTGCCTTTGCACCCTCCTACCTGCCTTCAATATTCAGAGTCCGTGCCCCTGGCCTCTGCCTCTCAACAGTATCCTAATGAACAACTAGATTGCTAACATTCTATATTTATTACAAAAGTGTGGAACGCCTGACTTCATCTTGATGTAATCAAAACTGTAATACCTAGAGCATTTCCTTTAGAAATTACATATATGAGAGGGTCTTATTGGCATCAAAATTATGGTTAGTGCTCTAAAAGACTAAAATAAGGACATATTTTCTGAGTTTTCAAATAGCGAGAAAGCACTTTTAAATTATTTGTTACCTTTATGTTTTTTTTATCCAGTTGACCACTTGATTAAATGTTGCACTTAGGGGAGAGGATGTGGTGTTACTTCCAGACTGCAGACTTTGCAAATGGGGAAACAGGTTGGAGTTTCTGCTTCAGCTCGACATTCTGTGATTCTGGTCAAATCACTTAGTCTCCCCATGTCTACAACCAAAATGAATATGTTCTTGTGTGATGTAACCTATGCTCATGTAAAGCACTCCAATACCTGACAAGTCTGCACTATATAACACTGCAAAAACACAAAATAATAAGTGTTTTGCACACTTCTGTCATTGGGCTATATTTGGGCTACATCTGGGTGATTTTGGGCTACATTTGGGCTCTTTTGTCTCCGGTGGCCATCTTGGGAGATTTATTTGTTATGAAGTTTCCTAATTTCCTCATGTACTGCAGTCTCCTCAGTAGGAAATGCTTTCAGTTTTTTACTTTGATTCCATCATAAAGGTATTCAGATATGTCACACATTTTCCATAAATTCTGAATGTTAGCTCTCTAGTTGCTCATTAGATCACTGTAGTAAAACTACTGTTCACCATGGAAGTCTGCTCCTGGTATTAAAAGTGCATGTTTCAGTCTGCATGTCAGAATTTTTTAATGAAATAGAAGAGGATTTGAGAAGTCACTCAAAATGTGCCCTCATTTTCTTTCTTCAGCATTAATCATAATTTCTATGGCAAAATGAACCCCCTCATTGTGTTCCTTTTTAAATTAAATGTTTTAAGTGTTACCAGTTTATTCCAATCAAGATGGCTTCAGGTGTGCCATACTTTTGTCATAATGAAGACAGTAAGCACTCTAGTTGTTTTTAAGAACACTCTGGGACATTCTGTCATTGGGCTATACTTGGGCTACATCTGGGTGATATTTGGGCTACATTTGGGCTCTTTTGTCTCTGGTGGCCATCTTGGCAGACTTATTTGTTATGAAGTTTCCTAATTTCCTCATTTACTGCAGTCTCCTCAGTAGGAAATACTTTCAGTTTTTTACTTTGATTCCAAAGGCATTCAGATGTGTCACACATTTGCCATAAATTCAGAATGTTAGCACTCTTTTTGCTCATTAGATCACTGTAGTAAAGCTACTGCTCACCAGGGAAAACTGCTGCTGGTATTGAAAGTGCATGTTTCTGTCTGCATGTCAGAATTTTTTAATGAAATAGAAGAGGATTTGAGAAGTCACTCAAAATGTGCCCTAATTTTTCTTTCTGCAGCACTAATCATACTTTTTATGGAAAAATGAACCCCCTCATTTTGTTTCTTTTTAAATTAAATGTTTTAAGAGTTACCACTTTAATCCAAGCAAGATGGCTTCAGGTGTGCCATACGTTTTTCATAAGTAGGACTGTTAGCGCTCTAGTTGTTCTTTGGAACACTCTGGGAATCTGCAGTAGAACACAAAGGAATCAACTGACAGTCTCTGCCCTTGTTGGATGTACATGTTTTACTGAGAATGTCAGACTTCATTCTCACATGACTGAGAAAGATAATGTGAATTTACAGAAAATAAGCTCTCAGTTTAGCTTATAGATCACCTTCCAAACCTCTGTGGGAAAAGCATGAGAACATATTTTTCTCTCAATCATGATATCCCAGCAGAAGGCTTTTTCACATGGTGAAATCACCTTAGAACATACCACAATTCCTAAAATGAGTATGGTACCATCAACAAATGATTTATAATGTAACTAAAGTCTTAAAACCTTCTATTAACTGCAATGCTTTTTAATGAGGTGCTATCATGTATATTTGTCCCAAGATGGCTGCCAACACTTCTTGGATGAAGTGCTGACAGCCAATCAGATCTCAGGATGAGATGTGTGGTTAGGCTCCGCCCACATATATATATGATTTTACTTTTGATTTTCTCAGGAACTACTGAACATATTGACACCAGACCTGCAAAAGGCACATCCCTGACCTGAGGACTACCTCTCTGCCAAATTTCAAGTAATTCTGTTCAGCCGTTCGGGCTGTACCTTGGACTAAAGGTCCCTATGGAAAATTGCATGGGGAAAACGCGTTTTGGGACCCCCCCTTTTTTCTCAGCCCCCACTTGATGAATCCCCCCGAGACTTTCAGGGTAGGAGCGGAGTGGAGAGCCCCACCTATTTTGAAAATTTTGCGAGGATTCGTCAACCGGCGCCAAAGTTATTCCAAATAGAATGTTGCGGATTTCCTATGGAAACACGGTCCTAACTATAACTATCTACTGGCGACCGCCAGTAGATAATATATATATATTTACTAAACAACTCCCCAACGGGATTAGCAACACACTCCACGGCCTCTCCAACCTTCAAATTCTTTAATTTCTTTATTTTAAAGGCAGACCGGTGTCGGCATTATGCCTTCTTCAATGCCTTGTATGCATTGAAAAGCATCTTGACCCCATTTAAATACATCTTAGCACCTCCCCATTGGCCAAGGGGCGTGCAGTGAGTGATGACGGACTGATATCTCCATTTCTGAGTCGCCATGTCATCGTGGTGATCAAAGCATATTCTCTCAGTGAGTGCCCTTGTATGTTTGTGTAACTCCTGTATAGTAAAGTTTTTACCTTGGTAGGCATGTCCTGGATAGTACAGTTTTTACCTTAGTAGGCACGGAATACAGGGCTGACAGTGCTCACGATGAATTCACGGTCACGCATAAAGATATATATAGATATAGATATATATAGGAATATCTATAGCTACATCTATAGCTATCTAGCTATATATTACCTACTGGCAGTCGCCAGTAGGTAGTTATAGTTAGGACCTATTTTCCATAGGAAATCTGCAACATTCTATTTGGAATAACGTTGGCGCCGATTGACGAATCTTCGCGAAATTTTCCAAACTTTTGGCCAGCTCCGATCCGCTCCCATCCTGAAAATTTCACGGTGATTCGTCAAGCGGGGGCCGAGAAAAAAGGGGGGTCCCAAAACGCGTTTTCCCCATGCATTTTCCCATAGGACCTGTTGACGCAGCTACAGCCCGAACTGCTGAACGGAATTACACCAAATTTGGCAAAGAGGTAGTCCTCAGTTCAGACTCGTGCCTTTTGCTTAAATGGTGTAAATCCGTTCAGTAGTTCCTGAGAAATTTAGAGTTAAAAAGATAGATAAATCTGGGCGGAGCCTAACCATACATCTCATCGTGAGATCTGATTGGCTGTCAGTACTTCATCCAAGAAGTGTTGGCAGCCATCTTGGCACCAATATACATGATAGCGACTCATTAAAAAGCATTGCAGTTAATAGAAGGTTTTAAGACTTTAGTTACATTATAAATCATTTGTTGATGGTACCATACTCATTTTAGGTATTGTGGTGTGTTCTAAGGTGATTTTACCATGTGAAAAAGCCTTCTGCTGTGATATCATGAATCATGTTTGAGAGAAAACTATTTTCTCATGCTTTTCCCACAGAGGTTTGGAAGGTGATCTATAAGCTAAACTGAGAGCATATTTTCTGTAAATTCACATTATCTTTCTCAGTCATGTGAGAATGAAGTCTGATATTCTCAGTAAAACATGTACATCTAACAAGGGCAGGGACTGTCAGTTGATTCCTTTGTGTTCTACTGCAGCTTTCCAGAGTGTTCTAAAGAACAACTAGAGCGCTAACAGTCCTACTTATGACAAACGTATTGCACACCTGAAGCCATCTTGATTGGAATAAAGTGGTAACTCTTAAAACATTTAATTTAAAAAGGAACAAAATGAGGGGGTTCATTTTGCCATAGAAATTATGATTAGTGCTGCAGAAAGAAAAATTAGGGCACATTTTGACTTCTCAAATCCTCTTCTATTTCATAAAAAGATTCTGACATGCAGACTGAAACATGGACTTTCAATACCAGCAGCAGACTTCCTGGTGAGCAGTAGCTTTACTACAGTGATCTAATGAGCAACTAGAGTGCTAACATTCTGAATTTTTGGCAAATGTGTGACACATCTGAATGTCTTCTTGATGGAACCAAAGTAAAAAACTGAAAGTATTTCCTACTGAGGAGACTGCAGTAAATGAGGAAATTAGGAAACTTCATAACAAATAAATCTCCCAAGATGGCCACCAGAGACAAAAGAGCCAAATGTAGCCCAAATATCACCCAGATGTAGGCCAAGTATAGCCCAATGACAGAATGTCCCAGAGTGTTCTAACGAACAACTAGAGCGCTAACAGTCTTACTTATGACAAAAGTATGGCACACCTGAAGCCATCTTGATTGGAATAAAGTGGTAACACTTAAAACATTTAATTTACAAAGGAACAAATTGAGGGGGTTCATTTTGCCGTAGAAATTATGATTAGTGCTGCAGAAAGAAAAATTAGGGCACATTTTGACTTCTCAAATCCTCTTCTATTTCATAAAAAAATTCTGACATGCAGACTGAAACATGCACTTTGAATACCAGCAGCAGACTTTCCTGGTGAGCAGTAGCTTTACTACAGTGATCTAATGAGCAACTAGAGTGCTAACATTCAAGATTTAAGGGAAATGTGTGACATATCTGAATACCTTCTTGATGGAATCAAAGTAAAAAACTGAAAGCATTTCCTACTGAGGAGACTGCAGAAAATGAGGAAATTAGGAAACTTCATAACAAATAAATCTCCCATGATGGCCACCAGAGTCAAAAGAGCCCAAATGCAGCACAAATATCACCCAGATGTAGCCCACATGTAGCCCAATGACAGAAGTGTGCAAAAACGTATTTTTTGTGTATTTGCAGTTTTATATAGTGCAGACTTGTCAGGTGTTGGAGTGCTTTACATGAGCATTGGTTACATCACACAAGATCAAATTCGTTTTGGTTGTAGACATGGGGAGATTAAGTGATTTGACCAGAATCACAGAATGTTGAGCTGAAGCAGAAACTCCAACCTGGTTCCCCAGTTGCAAAGTCTGCAGCTCTGGAAGTAACACCACATCCTCTCCCCTAAGTGCAACATTTAATCAAGTGGTCAACTGGATAAAAAAAACATAAAGATTACAAATAATTTAAAAGTTCTTTGTCGCTATTTGAAAACTCAGAATATATGTCCTCATTTTAGTTTTTTAGAGCACTAACCATAATTTTGATGCAAATAAGACCCTCTCATATATGTAATTTCTAAAGGAAATGCTCTAGGTATTACAGTTTTGATTACATCAAGATGACGTCAGGCGTTCCACACTTTTGTAATAAATATAGAATGTTAGCAATCTAGTTGTTCATTGGGATACTGTTGAGAGGCAGAAGCCAGGGGCACGGACTCTGAAAATTGAAGGCAGGTAGGAGATTGCAGAGGCAACAATTTGACCACACTGGGCAAGTAGGAAGGGCAGTGGCAGCACAACAGACTATGGAGGGCAGTGGAAAAGTGGGCAGGGGCAACAAACCAACAATACAGGACTGGCAAGAGAGGCTGTGGCAATATAATAGACCATTGTGGGCAGAAGGAAGAGGCAGTGGTAGTACAACAATACATGCCAACAGACCCGATTCAGCCAGGAAACGTCCAATGTTTTTAAGCTCAAATGGGCTTTATTTGATCTGTCTCCTGTCTACAATCTCCTCTTTTTCAATGTAACTCAAAGGGGAAAATCAATACCCCAGTTTTTTTTCAAAATCTCCCGCTTACCAAGTTCAAAATGTTCGCAAGTATGGTACATTGGATCATGGTAGGCAGGAGGAATTGGGGTAGGGACATGGACTCGGATAACAGAGGACAGGAGGGACATGGAGAGGTGCACCAAACTGACCCTACAGGGCAGGCATCAGGGTTTGCAGCAGCACAATACACCACACAGGGCATGCGGGACGGGAGTGCAGCACAACAATCCATAGAAAGCAATAGGGAGGGGACAGGACCATGCACATGGACAACAGAGAACAGAGGGGAAAGAGGCAATGGTAGCTAGCTGACCATAATGGATAGACAGGAGAGAAAGCTGCAGCATAACAGACCATAAACGGCAGGAGGCACGGATCAGGGGCATTACAATGGAACAGACAAGCCATGAGGGAGGGAAAAGGGGTCTGCACATGGAAACAGAGGGCTGGGGCCAAGGGGGCAGGGCAGGAGCAGCAAGATGACCATGGAGGTCATGGAGGATGGGCACTAGAAACAAGACACACTATGGAGAGCAACAGTGAGACTATGATGGCATACACACAGACCATGGAGGGAAGGTGAGAAGGGGTCAGGAGCAGCTAGCTGACCACACAGGGAAGGTAGGAGGGGCCATGGCAGCACAGAAGACCATGCATGACAAGCGGGAGGGTTAGTGGCAGCACAATGGCTATGATGGGCAAGAAGGAGGGTGCAGGGGCATGCACAAAGGACCATGGAGGATAGAAGGGAGGTTCAGAAAAAGGGGGGGGGAGTCAGAGAGAATGGAAAAGCTAGGTCCACCCTCCTGTATCAATCGTGAACCAAAAATATCCGAAGTATCGGAATAAAGAACCTAGCTACAGACAAAGTTTTTTTGCTCAATTGGAAAAAACTCTGTATTGAAACATCATAGGGGCCATCCCAACCCGCTGCGGGTTGAGGCGTGCTACGACTTGCGACACTACGTAGGAGCACTGTTTTTAAGTGACTATGTGTAGTGCAGTGATGTGCGTGGAGTGGGTGAGTTAAAAATATCTAACTAGTGGGTAAAATTACTTTAATCGGGCCCCTAGTTGATATATTAAATACGGGGTCGGTCTCTAGGGTACCTGTTGGTTATGAGTCAGGAGTCCCTAGTGGACGTCAACTAGTTTCGAGCTTCCCCAGTGCTCTTCATCAGGACAAACACAGGGTCCAGCCCTGTGTGTATACCTCCTAAAGTGACCTAAAGTGAGGAAAGAATATTAAATCGCGCTGCAAATATTTAGGCAAGCGTGGTTAATACATACGATATATTAATCAGTAGTATCTGTGAAAAAAGAGAAGAGTTATCACATATAACCTATTCCTAATGGTATAAACGTAAAGCAGTATACATGTTCACTCATATATTAGTGTGCGCGCTTTGTCATGCTCGGTTAGTAAGACACACAGAATTGCGCACTCTTCTTATTTTAACCATTTGAAAATGAATGGCGCCGTGAAATAGTTTAGGAAATAAATAAAAACAAACAAAGAACAAAGTGTTTAACCCGTGACACTGCCTTATGAACATGATAGATAGAATAGTTTGATGACTGGTTAGGTGCTTTCAGAGATCATGCGTTCTTGTGAGTAGTAATTTTAAACAATCGGTAAACACCCGTGTGCTCTCTCAAAGTGGTGTTTATCTAAAGCGCGTGGTGTGATTGCAGCGCTATCTTATGACAGTTCTTTGTTTGTTTTTATGATATGAGTGAACATGTATACTGCTTCACGTTTATACCATTAGGTATAGGTTATATGTGATAACTCTTCTCTTTTTTCACAGATACTACTGATTAATATATCGTATGTATTAACCACGCTTGCCTAAATATTTGCAGCGCGATTTAATTTTCTTTCCTCACTTTAGGTCACTTTAGGAGTGGTACACACAGGGCTGGACCCTGTGTTTGTCCTGATGAAGAGCACTGGGGAAGCTCGAAACTAGTTGACGTCCACTAGGGACTCCTGACTCATAACCAATAGGTACCCTAGAGACCGACCCCGTTTTTAATATATCAACTAGGGGCCCGATTAAAGTAATTTTACCCACTAGTTAGATATTTTTAACTCACCCACTCCACGCACATCACTGCACTACACATAGTCTCTTAAAAACAGTGCTCCTACGTAGTGTCGCAAGTCGTAGCATGCCTCAACCCGCAGCGGGTTGGGATGGCCCCTATGATGAAGCATGTCACCCTGGGGAAACCCTGGTGAGTGAGGGGACTCAAGAAAGGACACTTTTCCTTTCAATACCGAGTTTTTTCCAATTAAGCAAAAAAAGTTTGTCTGTAGCTAGGTTCTTTATTCCGATACTTCGGATATTGTTGGTTCAGGATAGAAGGGAGGGTCAGGACCTGGGCACAGACAAGAGAGTTCAGGGGAAGGGGCCTCACAACAGACCGCGTGGGGCAGGCAGGAGGAGCAGTTGCAGCACAACAAACCAGGGAGGGCAGAAGGGTGTGGCAGTAAAATGGACTATGGAGGACAGGAGGAAGGGGATAGGGGCATGGCATGTGGACAGGCAGGGTGGAGGTGTCAGGGACAGGTTACAGTCATCTGACAATGCTAGGCAGGTAGGAGGGGAGTGGCAGCTCAACAGAACACTCAGAGTAGATAGGAGTGGCAGGTCCATGGAACATGGTGGGCAAAAAGGATGGAGCAGGGGCATGCACAAAGACATTGGAGGGCAGGGGGAAGGAGAATAGGGGCAGCAAGCTAAGCACAGAGGCTAAGTAGGAGGTCAATGATGGGCCATAGAATTGGGCAATGGAGGGCAGGAGGAGTGGCCTGGTACATCATGCTAAATGGAGGGCAGTGGCAGCACATCAGACGATGCATGGCAGGAGGGAGGAGGCTAGTCCATGGATTCAGACAACAGAGGATAGGGAGGAGGGTAGATGGGGCAGCAAGCTAACTGTTCAGAGAAGGTGGGTATTAGGAACTTTATTGTTTTTAAAATGTGTGTCTGTGCGAACTACTTAAAATATGAACAAGTATGCAGCATAATCTCACTTTTATTCAGGAAGAAGAGGACGTTTATGACTGTGACTCCGGGCTCACTTGGCAGAAACACCCCCTGACCCTCCACCCCCCATCGCAAAATGTAATGCCTGTGAAAAGGGTAGGTGGACGCAGTGTTATATAGAACATAGTCCTGAGAGCACGATTGAAAATGAAAACTAGATATAGTATATGGTATAAACTATGCACCAAATAGTGTGATATAAGATGAACCGGGGCGTGAAATATAATATGCAATACATTGTGCGCAATGACAGATTCATTGGAGAGCGCGAGATAGCACAGGCACTAGCGCGTGCTATGCGATTTGCGCCTTGAAGTGTAATATGCACAGGGCAGTGTTGTGTTACCTAACTAGTCTCTAAAGTTGTAATATAAAATATGTGCTGGGGAGTGTAACGTTGCATATGCACTGTGACAAAGATATGGATCCCAGATTGTAATATGTATGGCATAGCACTGTGCATTATAACATAGGCATCAAGGAAGGCACATTAGATGGGGCAATATAACCTGTGCGAAGGCAAGTGTGGCATGACATATTCACGAGGTGGTGTCACAGTGCACATGGGCTAGAGAGTGTCATAGCATACGTACTAGCAGGTGGAATACAACACAGAGGTGTGTGGCACTCGGTAGGTACTGGTGGATGTAACACAGCATTGGGCTCAGCCAGGAGCACGCTGTGACTCTCAAGTGAGGTTCGTCTCCTTTCCAGAGAGTAAAATAAAAAGTATTACACATCCGGCTGTGGATGTGTCTTTTATTAACCGTGAGGGGGGTTTCTTGCATAGTTTGGTCGAATTTTTGTCGAATCCCCTTTGAATGGCTTGGTGTGCGTGTGTATTAAATGTGCCCGTCAATAGCTACCCATGTTTGTATAAATAAACGACAAGGGTGTCTACTTGGAGAGTACCCACCGGCGGGGGCGCCGGGATTAGGCACGGTAGGGCGTCAGACACGTCAGAGCTTCACTATCGGTGGAAATACATTCCACGTGGATTCATTGTATGCATAGTCGCCTTTTAATGAATATCACGCAAATCGTCATGGTGATAGGTACATACGGTTTGTCCAGCATGTCCTAGGTGTTTCTATAAATATATATTTTTTTTAAATAATAAAAAACAAAGGCCGGCCCCGGGGGATGGGGTTCCCCGTGGCCATAGGTGGCCTGAGGAGGGGGGCAACGCAGCCCCCCTCCTAAAGAATTCAAACAAAAAAAAGGCCATGACCCGGGGGTTGGGGTCCCCAGGGCCGATTAAGGCCTTGGGAGGGGGGCCACGCGGCCCCCTTCCAAACTTATTTTTTTCAACAACAAAAAATTAGGATACAGGCCCTGGGGGATGGGGTCCCCAGGGCCAATAAATTAGAAAAAGTAGGGGGCCACACAGCCCTCCTTCTTAAAAAAATAAAATAAATAAAAGACCGGCATCGCGCCGGAGGCCATGCCCCCTCCTTTCAGCACTCTGCAAACGCGCCCCCTGGCCAGTTGTAAGTTGGGGAATGAATTCCCCTTCAATACTGAGGGTCCCTGAGGGCCAACTAGCCCAACAGGTATCTCCAGTATGCGCCAGGGAGCTGCATTGCAGACAGGTGTTCTGAGGCCACGCCCCTTTTTACACCTCTATGCAACGCAGCTCTGTGGCACTTACTGGAGGTACCTAGTGGGCTAGTTTGACCCTAGGGACCCTTAGGATTCAAGGGGACTTAATCTCTCAAATTAGAACGGCCACAGGGCGCGTTTACACAGTGGTGAAGGGAGGGGACGGGGCCTGAGGTGACGTGTGCAAACATGCCCTGTGGCGCGTTTTAAGTTGGGGAAATAATTCCCTTTAAATCCTGAGGGACCCTGGGGGCCAACTAGCCCACCAGGTGCTCCCAGTAAGCGCCACTGCTCTGCGTTGCAGAGAGGTGGTGCAGGCCGTGCCCCTTTTTACACCTCTCTGCAATGGTGCTTACTGGACGTACCTAGTGGGCTATTTTGCCCCTAGCGACCCTCAGGATTCAAGGGGACTTAATCTCCCAATTTAAAACGGCCACAGGGCGTGTTTACACAGTGGGGAAGGGAGGGGACGGGGCCTGAGGTGACGTGTGTAAACACGCCCTATGGCGCGTTTTAAGTTGGGGAAATAATTCTCCTTCAATCCTGAGGGCCCCTGGGGGCTAACTAGCCCACCAGGTGCTTCCAGTAAGCGCCACTGAGCTGCGTTGCAGAGAGGTGGTCCAGGCCGTGCCACTTTTTACACCTCTCTGCAACGCAGCTCTGTGGCGCTTACTGGAGGTACCTAGTGGGCTAGTTGGACTCTAGGGACCCTCAGGATTCATGGGGACTTAATCTCCTAACTTAAAACGGCCACAGGGCATGTTTACACAGTGGGGAAGGGAGGGGACGGGGCCTGAGGAGACGTGTGCAAACACGCCCTGTGGCGCGTTTTAAGAGGTAGTTTTAATCCCCTGCCCTATTATATACTAGGGGCTTCCAGAGGAGGTCATGCTAATCACAGGGGGACCCCAACGCATAGTGTTCCCTAGTGTATGTAGGTGTTTTCACTGTATTCTGAGTGTCTATTAACATAGCACTGGCTCTAGGACTGGTTAGTCAGACTCAGTTACCACCAGTATCCGTCTGAAAAAGTTGATCGTACAGGATGATTTTGCAACAAGGCTTCTTTCTGCTCTTCTGTTTGTTCTTTCTGCACGTTATCCTTCTTTCTGCACTTTTCTCCGTCTTTGAGGACTTCTGTTGCTTCTTTCTGCATTTCTTTTTTTTCTTTCTGTGCGTTTTTTCTTCTTTCTTCACATGTACTATCTCTGTAGGCATAGTTAGAAAATAGCATTTAAAAAACCTTTGAAATTCACTGACAAAACCATAGGTTTCAGGCACGTTATAGTTAGGAATTAGCATTTAAAAAACCTTAGAAATTCACAGAAAAAACCATAGGTTTCAGGGGCGTTATAGTTAGCTGGACTTTTCACTCGTACAAAACCATTGAAATTCCCCCGTTATAGTTAGTTCAGCTAACTATAACTCGCGCGCCTGCAATGCACTGCTGATGACGTCACATATTACATCACTCATGACATGGTCAGTGACATCACTTATGACATCACTGATGACATCTCAAATGATATCACTGATGACATCACTGATGACATCATCCTTGTGATAGAGTGGCAGACTTCCTCTCCCCCTAATATAACCTTTGATACACACATTCAAAAATAGAAACTGAAATTTTCAAAAGAATGGACTTACCAATACCAGTTACAACAACCTATTCAGTAATTCTAAGATCCACATACACATCCACTCATTCACCAACAGTCCTATACAGTCACTCATACATGTACTCACTCATCATATGTACTCATACACCTATACATCCTGTTACACAACGCCACTCATCCATAGAGTTACTCACACACATAGTCACTCATGCTAATAAAGAATCAAACATACATTTACTTGCATATACAGTTATACACACACCACCACACTTACTTCTACAGAAACTTACACATACTTAGTCTTTTAAACAATCACTTATAGAAACACATACTTATTCATACAGGAACTCTTCCAATCTCTCACTCTCACATATACTCACTTATATACACCAATAGTCACATATACTAGTTTAAAACATATGTAGTTACTCATAAAGACACTATTGAGACAGTCATTCACTCACTAACACACCCATGCACACACTCATCCACCCATACAGTCCTGCACACATGCTGTCTTCAACACATACAAACAGTGAGTCACTCATTCATGCACCTATGCACTACGTAATACCCCCCACCGAACCATACAGACACTCAGACACTCATACTGATACTCAAAAAAAACAACTAATAACCTATATAGATACTCATGTAGCTACTCACCAATCCATGCAGCCACTTATACACAAAGTGAGAGACTGATACAGATATTTACATATTTAAACATTACTCACTAAGCCATGTATTCACTAAGATACACTTAATCAGTCAGTTATACAATCAATTTTTCAAAAACAAATCATCCATTTAGACACTTATATACCCATTTATTCTTCCATCGACCTTGAGATATACATATATAAAACATATGTAATTTTCAGAAAAACACACATTCACTGGATGATGTCATCACTGATGTCCTCACTGATGTCATTTGAGATGTCATCAGTGATGTCATGAGTGATGTCACTGACAATGTCATGAGTGATGTAATATGTGACATCATCAGCAGTGCATTGCAGGCGCGCGAGTTATAGTTAGCTGAACTAACTATAACGGGGGAATTTCAATGGTTTTGTAAGAGTGAAAAGTCCAGCTAACTATAACGCCCCTGAAACCTATGTTTTTTTCAGTGAATATATATATATATACACACACACACACACAAACACATATATATATATATAGGTAAGTATATATTTACAGTTCTTAACACCACATCTATGTGCCTTGAAGATACATATTGTAAGTATATATAAGTAGTTCCAAATTTAATACTTAACACCACATCTCCGTGCCTTGAATATATAACTATATAGTCAATAAGGTAAATGTAGATTTACTATTTTTAACTCCATATCTACATATGGAAAAGATGCATATATTGGCAAACTATGTAAATACAGAGTTAAGAATAGTAAGTCTATGTTTACCTATATGTACTTGACTTTATGATATGTTGGTGGACGATATTTTTGTAGGAAGATATAAAAAACTCAATATTCTGATAGTACACTCATTAGAACATGGTTGTTTACATCAACTAATGGTTTGATGGGGGGACAAATCGGTTTCACAGTCTGTAACATCAGTATTATTGGTTAAGGGCCCAGCGTGGTAGCACGTCACTGGTTTAGCTTCAGTTGGAGTAAGCGAATGCCAGGTGTCTTGGACTGCTCAGGGTAGATATTGGCTTGATATTCTGCGAGAATAATTTACTAATTACTAATTTACTAATTACTAATACTTTACTAAGGTACCTGTAAATTGCCTGCTAAAAACATATTGCGCTCATTTTTGGTGCAGTGCCTGACTACATCTTGGGAAAGGAGCATCAGGCAAGGAGAACCAGAGGCATTGAGAAACAGGGACAAAGAACACAGTTTGGTGGTCTTGCCGCGGTAGAGAAAAAAAGCTACCAATGGTAAAAGGGGATGGAAGTATGGGAGTCCCTCTGTCATGAGCCCCACCAATCAATCAGGATTCTTGTTAAGCATGACTACTCAACTGTAAGGCAAAACACACAAGATGATGGACGGAATGTTGCACATTGGCAAAACATTCACCCCCAGTCACAGATCTGGGTTTAATCCATCGTTATTTTGCTCACCACGCCACCCCAGTTCAGACATGGCCATATGCAAATCAGTCTTGACCCTGTGCCTCATGGGAACAGTCCTGCCCGAACTGCCAAGCCATGTCTTCCCTGGACCGGTATCAAGCATCCTAGGACCGGTTTCGGGGTTTCACCCCTCTTCAGCCAGGATAGGTTGACTCCAGTGGCATAGTGAGCACAGGACCCACGTCTGGGCATACCCTTCCCACATAGGGCGAACAGCAAAACACACAAGATGATGGATGGAATGTTGCACATTGGCAAAACATTCACCCCCAGTCACAAATCTGGGTTTAATCCATCGTTATTTTGCTCACCACGCCACCCCAGTTCAGACTCAACTGTAAGGGTCTGAAGGCGCTATGGGCCTAGTCGAGTCTACTGTTGACGAGTGCATGGGTGACCATTTTCCTGGACTCGGTGGGGACCCACTTGAAGATCTTCTGAAGGAGGCGATGCGTGTGGAAGCAGGAGGACGGGACGGCGTTGATTTGGCGGTTCATTGAAAGCGAGGGGTCTAGGACGATGCTGAGGTTTTGTGAGTGGTCTGTGGGGGTGGAGGGGTCCGAGCGGTGTGGGCCACCAGGAGACGTCCCAGGCAGAGGAGGTGGAGCCCAGGATAAGGACTTGTCTGAGTTGAGCTTGAGGCAGCTGCCCTTCATCCAGGTGGCGACAGCCTTCATCCGCTGTGGAAGTTGTTCTTGGTGGCTGTGGGCTCGTCGGTGAGGGAGAGAATCAGATGGGTGTGGTTGGCGAAGGAGACGATGTTAAGCCAGTGGCTTCTGATGATGACTGTAAGCTGGGCCATGTAAATGTTGAATAGGGTGGGGCTCAGGGAGGAGCCCTGAGGCACTCTGCAGCCGAACTCTGTGGGTTTGGAGTAGAACAGTGGAAGTCTGACACATAGGGCCCGATTCACAGAACTAACTTAAGACAAAATCCTAAACTTACTACCATTTTCGTATTCACAGAAGGCACTTACTCATTTTGGTATTCACAGAAGACACTTACTCACTTCGGTATTCACAGAAGTTAGGAGTCCTAACTTTAGGACTCCTAAATGCCTTCTGTGAATACCGAAAGTCTTAAAATTAGGATTTTTCTCAGTTTAGGAGTCCTAAAGTTAGGACTCTTAACTTTACTACTACTAAACTGAGAAAAATCCTAATTTTAAGGCTTTCGGTATTCACAGAAGGCATTTAGGAGTCCTAAAGTTAGGAGTCCTAACTTTACTACTACTAAATTGAGAAAAATCCTGATTTTAAGACTTTCGGTATTAACAGAAGGCATTTAGGAGTCCTAAAGTTAGGAGTCCTAACTATCCTACTACTAAACTGAGAAAAATCCTAATTTTAAGACTTTCGGTATTCACAGAAGGCATTTAGGAGTCCTAAAGTTAGGACTCCTAACTTCTGTAAATACCGAAATGAGTAAGTGCCTTCTGTGAATACCAAAATGAGTAAGTGCCTTCTGTGAATACCAAAATGGTAGTAAGTTTAGGATTTTGTCTTAAGTTAGTTCTGTGAATCAGGCCCTCTGTGTTTGGCTGGTGAGGAAGTTAGGTTCCATTCTAAGGCTTTGTCATGGATGCCGGCGTTGTGGAGTCTTGCGCAGAAGAGGTGGTGGGAGATGGTGTCGAAGGAGGCCGAGAGGTCCAGGAGGATGTGGGCTGCAGTTTTGCCTTGGTCGAAGAGGGTTTGAATGTCATCTGTAGTGGCGAGAAGTGCAGTCTCAGTGCTGAGGTTACTTCTGAAGCCCGATTGGGAGAGGTCCCGGTTGTGGTTTGTTTCAACAAACTCGGAGAGTTGGGCGCTGATGGCCTTCTTGTTGACTTTGGCTGGGAAGGGGAGCAGAGAGATGAATCTGTAGTTCTTGAGGTCGGTCGGTTGGCAGAGGGTTCCTTCAGCAGGGGGTTGATCTCTGTGTGTTTCCAGTCTTCAGGGAAGGTGGCAGACTCAATAGGGCAGTTGATGGTGCGCCAGAGTTCAGGGGCGATGGAGGTGCTGGCTCTGTTGAAGATGTAGTGAGGGCAGAGATCCGAGGGGGCTCCGGAGTGGATGCTCTTTGTGATCTTGAGGGTGTCGTCAGATGTGAGGGTGGTCCAGTTGGGCAGTATCTGCTGGGGTCTGGAGCCACTGAATGTGGTGGTTGCGGTTGGGTGGGTCAGTCTTGGGTTGCAAAGCTGTCGTAGATCTCCTTGATCTTTCGGTGGAAGAAGGTGGCGAGGTTGTAGCAGAGGTCTTCGGAGGGGGGATGTCTGTTGTCTTCGTGCTGGGTTTGGTGAGTTCTTTGACCACTGTGAAGAATTCTTTGCTGTTGTATGCATTGGCGTTGATGAGTTACTGTATAGCTGTTTTCTTTGTTGTTCTGATGAGGTGGTGGTGTGTGGTGACGGCGGTTTTGAAGGCTGTGTGGTCTGCCGAGATCTTACTTCTTCTCCATCTTATCTCGAGCAGTCTGCAGGTGCGCCTGGACTCTTGATGGGCGGGAGATAACCAACTGGCTTTATTGGAGGGCTGCTTGTCTGAGGGTTTCCTGAGGATAAGCAAGAGTGTTGGCGCAGTTGGCGATCCATGGGTGGTGGTTACGTGCTGAGGTGCAGGCTCCCGTGGATGTCAGTGGTGGGGTTTTGCTGATGGAGGTGGTGACCTGGTCTTCGGCGACCTTGTTCCAGCTTCTGTGGGGATAGCGGTGGGCGTGGTGGTGTACGGTGGGTTTGGTGAAGGAGAAGTAGACACCGTGGTGGTCGGTCCAATGTAGCTCGCCTGCAGCATCCAGACTTCTGCTCAACAGCGGACAACTGATACTTGCCCAGGCCTTCCATATTGCAACTCCAGCGAAAGCAGGTAAGACTGATTACTGGCACACCTAGCCGCTGGGACTTGCTCCGACTGAAGGACTACAGCACTAAGAGTCTTTGACATTTTAAAATCCATTGTGGAAGCTCTATGACTTGTACTCAGTAGCAGGCCAAGTCTGAATGTTGCCTCAAGTAAATGGGGAATAACTACAGTTCTTAGGCAAAGAAGTGATACTCAGCATCTTACTCAGACAACCCCAGAGTGATGGCCTTTCAAAGATTATGTATATTATTTGTGGTGTATCATATTTTACATTGTGTTTGTATATGAATACTAATTTTTTCATAAACGCAAGTATCTGGCTGGACATTCATTCCCTGGGGTTGTTAAGCACGTTTTGAATAATGTGCCCATGTAAAACATCCACCTACGGCTTCCCCATGCAGCCTTTGACTGTTTAACCCTCTCTGCCACTGAGAGTCAAGTGCTGAAGGGTTAGTACTTGGCCCCAGTTGCTCAGAGTCCATAGTATGTCGGACTCCGGAGTGAAAGGCCTCAGCCGCCATAGTTGGGGTCAATAACTCCCTATGTAAGGGGTTCTGACAGAAACATTGTCCCACAAGCCCTGGTGCAGAAGTGCAATATTTTATGTGAGGATGGCCACAATGTTTACGAGAAAAATGCAATCACTCACACAGAGAGGAGCCAGTGGTGGAAGTGGGCTTACACATTGGCCCTTAATGTATGCAGCATCCTGTGGGGGGTAGATGCAAAATGTTATATATAAATTAACAGAATAATGGATGAAGACCACTGGCCAAAAGCCTCCTGTATGTGTGTATATTTTAAATGTATAATATCATTTTGTGGGAAAAAGTACTACAAGTGATAAGGCCTTAATGACACACAGGAATAATGAAGGTAAGCAAATTGTGGGAAAACAAATCCTTCATTTACCTGTTTTCCGAGTGTAGGTCATAAAAGGCAGTGACAAGTCAGAGGCAGGCGACACACAGGAGGGCAGCTAGTCTCTTCCAGTACACTCTGCCTTTTGCATTGAGAGTAGGATTGCCTGCCACCTATCATAAACAGGTCTTTCTATGGATATAAGCCATAGGAGAGTGAAGGGTACGATCTATTGAAAGTGTCAGAGCTCTGCTTTGTTTCTATCTCCGGTGCTACTGTCCATGGGGCATATCATCAACAAGGCGATAAAAAATTATCGCCGCTTTTGCTTCAGTTTTCGATCGAAAAGCGGTGATAATTTTATCGCCTAATCAGCAAGGTCAAGCTCTCGCGTGAAACCTTGCATTAGCGCCTGTTTTCTGAATGCTCAGCTTTGCATCTCTAATGAGATGCAAAGTGGGCGTTCCTGCCCTGACATAACTGGAGAAATGTCGCTAAGCGACATTTCTCCAATTATCAATGGGCACGCTAACCTGCAGAGCGACAAGCAAAGTAGCGATAACCTCTGTTATCGCTACTTTCCTTACGCCTGCTTCAAGACTGACTTAGCCATGATATCCTATGTAAGGTGGATATCATGGCTAAGTATGCCTTGCCCTATCATCAAGCTATCGCCAAACTTTCTGAGATTATCGCTGGATTTCCAGCGATAATCTAACATTTGGCAGTTAGCGCTTGGAATTTTATCACTTTTGATATAAGCGTTGCTAATAGCACGCTATCTCAGCGATAAAATTCCACGTTACCCGGCGATAATTATCCTAGCGCTAAGTGCGCTTAGCGATTATTATCGCCGGTCCTTGATGATATGCCCCTAAGTAATCGATCATTTAGGAGTTACAGGAGCAGAGCTTGGGGTAACAAAGAGAAAAGCAGGGATCGTTTGCGGCCCCTAAGTTACATCCATGTCCACATGGTAGCAGGAAGACCATCGAACTTAAGAGAAGATATTTGGCTGGGACATGCAGTAACTTATTTGACAATTTAAGTAGAGCCCAAAAATAGCTTTCCAGTGAAGGAGGGCAAATAACTGGAATCACATAACTGCACTTTTTGAGATGAGATGGTGGATGGTGCTGAATGGAAGTTGATGTAGAACTGCGCAGTGTAAAACCCATTGATTAAGAGAAAAAACTGATATCACAACTAGTTTGAGGAACTTAAGGAGCTGTGGTGGACAGATATTCCTGCTAGAATAAACATATTTCTCTCTAATAGGACTAACGCCTATCTTGACTTGCATGGACAGCACTAGTACACAAACTAAGCGTGTGGCCGGGTGAAGTGGGATGAACAGGTACGCTGACCATGGTGGAGAGGGCAAGACAAAGAAGGAAGGAGATTTTAATAGGCGTGAGATTTGGACAAACTTTGGCAGACTTCTGCAAGGGTTGGCGAGCCAGGTCCAAAGTAAAAAAGAATCAGAAGTTAAAATGACCAGCAGTGACTCTCAGCTTGAGGCTGACTTGGTTGGAGGTTCTGATGGAAGAAAGTGAAACCTTTTGTGTGGCTCCACAACATACCAATCTAGTAGTGAAGACTTTGGGAGGGGAGTTCAGCCATAACGTCTTAATGGCTAATCAAATAAGTGAAGCAATGGAAGGCTACACATTTCTGTTATAGCATGCACGAAATATGCTGTCTTTTCCTGACCATCCAGAAATCACAACCTTTATTAGCTCATGAATTCTCGCCAGGCAGGACTATGTAATATCATATAAGGTAGTGATGGTTTTAGAGCTGTCGCACATCAAATTCTAAAGTTTCTGTACTTTTCACTATGATGCATATACAAGTGGTGGTGCCAATCAAGGTAACATGTACATCCCACTACCATGGATGTATAACAAAACAAGTATTTCTAGAAAACCTGTTTAGACATATGTTTTAAAAGAGGATCGTACCTCGGCACTCTGATGGTCAAAACAGAATATGATAATTAGAAGGTAAGTATGACAGGAATAGCTATTTTAGATAATATATATTCAATGATTTTCTTATTTTGTCAATTAGACAAAGAAGCAAAGGAAAAGTTCAATTTGTTCAAAAAGATAGAACATCACTAGCACATATACTCTTGTACAAGGTGTTTAATGTTAAACAATTCCTTTTGTGGAATCACTCCAAACACAACTAAAAACAGTGTGAATACAGTGTATTTGATTCCAAGTACAGAATGAATTTGCAGTATTAGTTTCCAAGTACAAAACACATTTTCTGTATTGAGTTATAATGTCTTTCACTGAGCACACTGTAAGTCGATGCATAGGTCAAAGACGAAGTCCCAGTCCTGGAATTTATCGAACGTTGATGATTGAGAACAATCAAGGACAGCCCGGTTGTAAAGTAGCAAAAGACAGCCGACAGGCAGGACTATGTGTCCATGGTCTATACACGGAACCTGCAATAGCAAAAAAAGCTGACTGCAAAAGATGGAGGCAGATGGTGAGGCTCATTTTCCAAATGAACAAACAAGATAATATCTCTGCATGATTAGAACTATTGCACTGGCTCACAGTCAAACAAAGCATGTGTTTAATCTTGTCCTAGGTACATCAAACAGTGTGGGGTTTGGGCCCTGTCTTCAAAAACCCACTGAATCTGTGCACCTACAACTATAAAAGACTCAGGCTTTGGCAACGAACTCCAGGAATGCATTTAGTCCTGTTTATGTATTTATTTAGGTGATTTATAAAGAGCTAACCGTTATTGGTGTTAATTATGCACTGTCTGCAAAACCCAAATAGGAATGGGGAAATTTGGAGAAGCTGAGTGTGAGGGAGTTAGAATTCAGCAGGGTGCATTTGATGAGGATCCTTAAGGTATATCCAGGAAGAGATAGGGCAATTACTTGGAAGCAAGCCTGGAAAGTTTGGTTTTCAACAATCTTCTTAACTCAAGGTAGTGAGAGTCTTCTCCAACAGAATACCTGAAAGGATTCCACAGTACTGAGCAGTGGACCTCCAGAGTCTTGGTCAGGGCCACGAGGCCAAGGTGGGATGATGGCTAGTACTGCGATCAGTGCGCTCCATCATTTTATGAGAAGAACTCACAAAGGCACGTTCAGTGGTCCTTCTTCCTGTGCGGCATCACAATCTCTCCAATAGCTTCTTTGAGCCAGGATCAATTTCAGAGTTGTATGCATAAAGCATATTGGGGCAAAGGTCCTTGCTACCTCAAGATACTATCTCCACACTATGTACTGTACTGGAGCCTCAGCTTCATAATGGATCTTATCAATAAATGTCTCCAGTAACCACTGCAGGCAAACTGCCCGAATAGTATTCTACGATAAAATATATTCTGGTTAGGAACCCAAGCAGGGGAAATGTGACCAAGGAAAATGGGGCTGATTAGAAGAATGGTGATTGCAGAGATTTTGAAAGGTCTGCGGCACATAATTGGAAAGGTGTGTGCCTCTGAGTAGGAATGCACGTTATTTTGGCTATGCATGTGATTGAGCGGGTAGTACAAAATGTTGTATACCTCCTCTATTCTGCATGAAAATACTAATTAAATAATCTATTAACCATAATATTACTAAACGAGTTTGCATGGTTATTAACCAACATTATTAATATTAAAAATTACACGTGGGATTTGCATTTGCATGGCTAAAATAACCTTTATGACTAAAATCTCTATGCATATTAACAGTAGTATATGTGGTAATTAGAATACTGCATGATATATGTTGCTTTTGTATGTTGCCCAAGAGGAGGACCGAAAAGGGGAATATATTAGCGTTAAATGTTGCTATATGCTAGATAAATACAAGCACATAAAGGGATTAGTAAGGGGTTAACATTAGATTTATTGTTTCTATGTATTAATTACTCTTTTGTGTTTGTTTTGCTTAAGTTAGCATTTGGGCCTAAATCCAAGATGGCCGCTGACACCACACGACGAAGTGGCCACTGTTCCATGAGGCGCGGAGTGAGCTGCGCAGGCGCAAAGAAATCTCCTAAACCTCGTAGCGACCTCTGTACCGAATGTCCCTGGTCAAGGATGTAGCACGGGACGTCAGCCAAAACCAGAGAACAATCAACCTTACAATAAACCGGAACAAACCGACATTGGACTAACTCATGACCTCACCCCTCGAACTGAACTAAAACTTAAAAACTGACATCGGACGATCTCAACCAGCCAATCACTACTGTCCTAAATTATTAAATTGTATCATCTTTACTTCTTTGTATTATAAAAAGGGGTAGTATAATAGAGAAAAAAAAATCTTTGTCGCATCGCCTTTTGCTTCCTATTTTGCGCTAAGTTTTCATGAATCCTTGAAGGTCCGGATGCTGCCTGATCATCTGATGACTGCGAACTTTTCCTAAATCTACGGGCAATGATAGATGCTTGCACGTCTCTGGTCCTTTGCTGATCTTTGGGACTGTAACGTGCTGAGCAAAGAACTTTGAGATTTGGCTTGCTTTCGGACGATTTATGACAAAGATTATGCAGAGCCAGTGAATTAGAGGACTCCAAATAGCCAGATGAGGTAAATATGATGTTCTGCGATTTACTAAAATTTTTATATAAAATTTCAAAACTTTGATGAGACAAATGCGAATTAATATCAATATGAAATTTTAGATAAACAATTATTGATTAACGAGAATTCATGAGTTGTGAGTTTCTTTAAGAGATAGATTCTGAAGTCTTAAAATGTGTTTTAGCTGGTTCTAAATCACCATTAACCAATCCAACTAATTTGATCCATTGACCGAAGTGGGAGGAGTGCCTTGATGCTTTAGGATTAAGGATCTGTAGGCGAAAGGGCGTTAATGTATATTTTGTAAATGACTTTTCCTTCCCTATAGGTTATAAGGTGTTTCCCCCACATGTCCGGCGCTTGAATCACTCATCCCTCCTGTGTGTGCAGACCGGTGTGGAAGTAACGTGTGAGTGTTGGTGTTATGGGCCCCACCAATGACTGCATGTGTGAATGAGTTAGTGTGACGTTGGGTCTGTGATGCAGGGAGGAAATCGGTACAGGTTGTTTCCCCCGTTGTTAGGGTTTTTGCGCTGGATCAGTTTTTCTGGTTGCAAAGTTATGTTTTTTATTGTTTTGGTTTGGTGATTATTGCTTGTAAATTGCTTATTGATTATTGATTGTGGATAAGAATTGGTTTATGTATTAACACTCTATGTTGAGTTGCGTCGAGTTCTATGTTGTTTGACGGCTTCTGGAAAGTAGGAAGTCGGAAGTTTGTAACGGTTCCATGGTAGAGCAGAGGTAAGCGCTGCTCTCGGGAAAGACGGAATTGTTGTTGCCCTGTAGGTACACGCGGAAAACGTGTGACGATTGGAGTTGCACGACGCATTGTCTGGGTTCGATTCGGTAACATCGTCGTGTGTTGCCATTGGGGACATTTTCTGTATGAGAGAAATGTATGATAGCGAAGATCACCTGTGAAATTTTGGTCTTAGGTACCAGGAGTCCAAAAGGCACTCTGATTACGCTTATCAGTTCAGTTCAGTTCAGTTCATGAAGCTTTATTCGGTTCATAACATATAATGACCATAAAAGCACACTGCAAAATGCAGAAATACAAAAAATACGGACAAAATAGAAACACATTTAAAAAGTCATACTTCTCCTGTAATAAATAGATTTACAGATAAAACTTGCAGTATAAAAACATATATCTGGAGAGTTCATATTAAAAAGCAACCTCATTGCATCTTCCATATTAGAAATACCATATTTTAAAAACATGGGTTTTATAAATGTAATCCTTACATTCAAAAAGAGAGTGCAGATAAGCATAAAGTGCATGCTGCTTTGTTTTGAATGACCATCGCACGGGCAAGGGCCGACAGGGTACCTTTTTTGTTGGGGGAAGGCCACCAAGACATGTACCATTCCTAACCTTAATCTGGTTAAGACAAATCTGTGAGCTGGTCGGGTTACCATGTTCAGATACTGCTGGAAACCCTCGCTTACAGTGTATTTGTTATAAAGTTGAACAGTAGTGAGGGGACCAGTCCCAGCTAAACGTTTTTGGGTTCTAAACAACATAAAAGATTTTTTCATATCATGTTTGACAAGAACTCGGGGGGGACAAGAATCTAGCAACAAGTTCAACCCGAAAATAGCCTGGTAACTCTCAACAACATACTTGGGCCATGGGATTTTCATACAATTATCTAATTTAAGGCAATCCTTAATAACAAGTTGGTTGAACTCGGTCTCTTCCTTGTGCCAAATTGCTTGGTAAAGCGACAAAGGCCTAAATGAAGCAAGGTCACTCAAATAGGCGACCCCAACCTCTTTATGAATCAACTCTGTTGGGGCAGAAGCAGGTAGACACATTAGTTTCTTGAGGAAGATGTTTTCTTCCCTCTGTAAGCAACCAACATTAGAGTAACCCCACAACCCTGCCCCATATAGGGCAATGGAGACACTTTTGGCCTTGTATATCTCCATCATGTCTCTGATTCGCCTATCCCCTATCTTTGCGGCGAATTTAAATATACCATAGGAACTTTTGACCATTTTGGCCCTAACACTTATTAAGTCCTGGGCCCAACTGCCATCACTCGAAAAAGTGACACCCAAATAGCAAAAATTATGTACTTGCTGCACTTTCACACCTTCTACAAAAAAAGCATAATTCTTGCTAGTCTTGGCCCCGCAAATCATGGTGTGGGTTTTGCTTTTGTTTATCAGCAACTTCCTCTCCCCTATAAATTCAGAAAACCGGTCCATCAGGCGCTGCAAACCAATAGGTGTCCGAGATAGGAGCACAGCATCATCCGCGTAAACAGAACTGGCACACTAATCCCGGCAACCTGAGGTGCATCAGCCTTAACTGTTTTCAGGACGGTTTCCACCCCATTATTAAATAAAGTAAACAACAAGGGGGCGAGGACACAGCCCTGTCTTATTCCGCATTTCACACTGAAGTTCGGGGTACACTCCCCGTTGACCCCATATCGAACACACGCTTGCATCTTATTGTATAATCTAGCAAGGAAGAAAATGATTTCCTTGGGGGCGCCTAATTCTAACAAAACTGACCAAACTAGATCAAAAGCGCTACTTAGATCGGCAAAGCAAAGATACAAATTACCATGCATAGCCTTAGTAAACTTGCCGATTAATAATTCCAAATTCAAGCACTGATCTAGGGTCCCACAGCCCTTTCTAAAGCCATATTGGGAGTTGGCAAGAATCCCATTCTCCTCAGCCCACGTTTCCAATCTAGACAACAGCACCCTGCTCATAATTTTCACCGATGAGTCCAGCAGACTAATCGGCCGATAGTTACAGGCTGATGCCTTGTCCCCCTTTTTGTAAATAGGGACAATAATTGAATCTCCCCATGTGGGTGGAATCAAAGTGGTTACCGCTGCATTGAGGACCAAAGTAAGTATCGGTCCCCAAATCAGTGGTTGGGCCTTATAAACATCGATGGGGACTCCATCGGGCCCCTGTGCCTTTCCCCCCTTGCTAGCTTTAATACTACATTCCACCTCACCTAAGGAGATGTCTAGTGAAACAATGGGCCATTGCCTTTGCTCATTGTCAATCGGGACACTATCTTGGAAAATGGCTGAGAAATGGGACACCCAGGCCTCACTCCCCACATTAGAAGAAAGTTGGGGGATTTTATCATCTTGTAGGAAGGGGGAATTAATGGTAGACCAGAATAAGCGGCTGTCCAAGGTTTATGCCGCCTGTGTTAAATTATCCCAAGCTTCCTGCTGTAGTTCCTTCTTCCTTCTAATAAGTGCCATTTTATAATCGTATCGCAGAAGTGTGACTTGATTCTTATCCCTTGGTATAAGGGCTAAAGCTTGTTTAAGTTGGGAAAGAAGGGCTGTGCAAGCATGGTCAAACCAACCCTTACCCTTGCCTCTCGTACCCGGCTTGTTTCCCGTAAATATATTATTAATAGTCATATTGATATTAATGAAATTAGTCACAACAAAGGTAGGCGAACACCCTGGTGTTAAAATAGCGTTAATGTCTACCAAGTTTTTAGATATGATTATGGGCACTACTACTGCAGATTTTTCCCCTTTCCACCTTAGCCTTGTCCCGTTTATTCTATGCGGCTCGATGTTAGCTAAAATTCTTGGCGCCGGCTGGTCTCTACACTTCCATAATTCGATTTGCATAGTAATACAGTTATGATCGCTCAAATTAGAGGCATCCCTTATCTTGATCAGACAATGGGGCACTAAACTAGATGAGACCAAAATGTGGTTGATGCTATTATTAATGCAATTTGTAGAGCGCACGGCTACCCCAAATAGGGGTGTCCCGGCGCTAGAGATAGGTGAGTGGTGACCAGAGAAAGCCAAAGGGACCTAAAAAAGCCATGTTTTCAATGATTTTCTGAAGCTAGATTCAGTATTAACCTTCCGCAAGGGCTCTGGAAGGTTGTTCCACAGTGATGCCGCTCCCACTGTGAACGTCCTTCCACCCAAACGAGCCTTCGCAAAGCGCGGTGCTTGCAACAGCGTCTGAGAGTTTGAGCGTAACACCCAATTTTGTTTATATATGCTCAGTCTTTGTTTCAGATATTTAGGACAATTTCCATTTAAGGCCCGATACGCCAGAATCATGGCCTTAAATTGGATTTGCTTCTCCACTTTCAACCAGTGGAGCTTCTGTAAATATGGAGAGACATGTTGTTTAAAAGGAATTCGTAACACCAGTCTCGCAGCCGCATTCTGAATCATCTGGAGACGTCCTATGGCATATTTGGGTAGGCCTAAATAGAGACTATTCGCATAGTCTAACCTGGACGTGACTGTAGCGTGTACTATAGTTTTTCGACAGTCCTCCGGGACAAAGTGCAAAATTTTTCGTAAATTTTTCAGGGTGCTAAAACAACTAGCAGACACCTGCTTAATTTGAGCAGAGAAGGAGAGATTTGCCTCCCATTTCACATCCAAATTCCTAGTACAGGAACCAGGTATTGGTGGTGTCCCCATCTCTGATGGCCACCACAGTGCTGGATCAGGAGCTAAGCCCTTGCCAAAAAACAAGACTTCAGTTTTTCCGGCATTGAGCTTTAGTTTATTAGCATTCATCCAGCATGCTATATCTTGAAGGCAGCCCTTAAAATTCTTGAAGGTATCTACCGACCGCTCCTTAAATGGAAAAACCAACTGGGTGTCATCAGCGTACGAAATCGCCTTGACCCCCCAGTTGGCAATAAGAGTGAAAAGCGGAGCTAGGTAGACATTAAACAACAGGGGGCTAAGGGCTGAGCCCTGGGGGACGCCACGTTTAATTGGCTTAGGTCTAGAAACAAATGATTGCTGAACAACTTTCTGGGAGCGCCCACTTAGGTAAGATTGAACCCAAGCTAGCACCGTCCCACCAAGACCCGCATTTTGTAGTCTCTGGATCAGGATGCCATGGTCTACCGTATCAAACGCCGCGGACAGGTCCAGGAGCACCAGGAGTGCCGATGCTCCTGAATCCAGTGTCCATTTTACCGACTCTGCCACCTCGAGAAGAGCTGTCTCGGTACTAAAACCTGCCCGAAAACCCGATTGCGTGTCATGAAGAGCACGGTTCTGCTCTAAGAACGGGGTCAATTGGCGTTGAACCATTTTCTCCAGCATCTTGCCCGGGGCAGGAAGCAAAGAGATGGGCCTCAAATTGCTAAGGTCACCCGGGTCGCCATTAACTTTCTTCCTCAGAGGGAGGAGAGATGCGTGTTTCCAAGAATCGGGAAAGATACCTGTCTCTAAGGAGGTATTCCAGATATGGCGAAGTCCCTCAATCAAAGATGGAGCTAACATTTTCCAAAACTTTGAAGGGCAGGGGTCATCTGGTGCGCCCGACCTACATTTCAATATTTCTGCTAATGCCTCCTGGTGCGATAGCTGGGAAAAGTTTAAAAGTGTTTCCCTCCCGCCACCATCTGCAGCTGTTTCCAATTTTACCGTGGCCTCGGGGGGAGTAAAAGAGTCATAGACTTTAGAGATTTTGTCGTTGAAGTAGTCAGCGATTTTTTCGCACCCTTCTGCAGAGGCTGTAACCTCGAGTTCACTAGCCTTGGGTTTAAAAAAGGATTGAACTACTTTAAAAACTTCTGTGCCAGAGTGGTTCGCATTCTGAATGCGTGCTACAAGGTAGTCTCGTCTAGCAGTTTTCAGAGCCTTATGGAGTTCTTTTGTCGCTTTTTTATAAACCACTTTGGCTAGATCACAATAGGCTACTCTCCATTGGCGTTCCAATTTTTTACAATGACTTTTTTGCTCTTTCAGGGACGCGGAGAACCATGGCGCCGAGGGAGAGCATCTATCTGGTTTCCTCATTCTAATTGGTGCGACAGCTTCCATTGCGTCCCCAATCCATTTGTGCAGAATAGCTGCATCTCGAGTGGGGTCGTAGGATAGCTGAGGGTAACTCTCCCTCAGTATGGGGCTTAAGGATTCCGCCGACAGTTTCTTCCAGTCTCTTTTTTGCACCATCTGAATTTTTTTTGCTAACTTGACAGTCGGGAGAGTAATTGAAAAGGGAATTAGGGAATGGTCCGACCAGATCAGTGGTAGTGGGGGCCCTATTACGGTATTTTGTATATTCGAAAAAATAAGGTCTAGCGTGTGACCAGCCATGTGTGTCGGAGAACGCACCCCTTGTAGGAGGTTAGCCCCCTCTAAGGATGACACAAGTTGCGCTGCTTGTACGCAATCTGGGTCGTCTACATGTAAATTAAAATCACCTAAAACCAGAAAATTCGAATAGAGCACTGATTTTTGGGCAATCAGATCGCATAGAGACTGCACGGCCGTTGCTGCACATGCAGGCGGTCTATAAATAAGAATGCCAGCTAGGGCAAATGCAGGGGTAATCTGGAAGCAAAAATGTAAGCCTTCAATACCATGCAGGAGCAGCGAGGCAGAAGACACAAGCTCCCAGGAATCTCTAAAGATAATCGCTACCCCTCCACTTCTTTTTCCCCCTTCGCGGTTAACAAAACATATTTTGAACCCTGGTGGGGTAGCAAGTGAGATCGACGTTATTGCATCAGCGCTCAACCAGGTTTCTGTAAGGAACAGGGCATCCTCCCAGTGAATGTGGGAATAGAATACCCACTGGCCTCTACATCAGGCCTCACCAGCTCTAAATCATAAGTTGCCATTACACTATTAATAGCCTCCCCATAGGCGTTATGTGGGAAATGGGGCATGTTCTCACCACTGTTATTTTGTACCCCGCAAGCCCTAGAGGAGGACAAACCACAGGTTGTGGAATTAAAATCACCTAACCAAATAAAAGTAAAAATACATTTTGCTTCTGCTACAAGCTTCATGAGATTCAACAAAAAAATGCCAGTACTGCACTATGATTAACTCGTTTTTTATGATTGAGTAGCAATCCTCAATTCAAGACCAATCTTATAGTCTGACTTCTTTTGAAAAAATCCTTTTATTTTAATTATTAGTCATATAATTATTTGGATTATTCAATTTCTTTAAACAAAAATTGAGATGACAACAAAAATAGAGACTTGAACAAAATAAATACAACAACGTATAATATGTACAAAGACATAGACAATGTCACAACTTTCATATAATGTGTAATACTTAACACAATATTCAGTAGACATATTCAACATTTGAAAGACAACATTAAGTGCACTTAGGGACATAAACAACAAGACCTAACAAATTGACGAAACATTGACAAATATTCCTGTTCATGGACAAGAGAAAACGCCCTGTGTTTGATTAAAATTTTTTTTGAAAACAGGTGCGGATTCTGGTGATTAATAAAGAATTTATTTGTTCTTATTATCATATAATAGACCATCCAATAATCTGATTTTTAAGTTTGTAATCCTGGGGAGATTGGTCTATTTGAAAGGACGGAGATAAAGGGAACAGGGGTCGACGCGTTTCGAATCCCCTAAGTAACAGGGATTCTCATCAGGACCGTGAAGATTCAATCTATAGAAGAAATAATAAAAACAGTCTGTCAGTCATACTCAGAACACTCAGCTTCAATCTATCAAGCAAACTCTCAGATCATACCTTTGTCATGTGATTCAGCAGTCGTTCTCCCAATGTAGTTGTTGGATCTGTAATATTAAGGATTCAATGGACTTAATAAGGTTGGTGTACCGAATAGAAAGGAAAAAAGATGACTTGCGTTTGATTTACGCAAGTCATCTTTTTTCCTTTCTATTCGGTACACCAACCTTATTAAGTCCATTGAATCCTTAATATTACAGATCCAACAACTACATTGGGAGAACGACTGCTGAATCACATGACAAAGGTATGATCTGAGAGTTTGCTTGATAGATTGAAGCTGAGTGTTCTGAGTATGACTGACAGACTGTTTTTATTATTTCTTCTATAGATTGAATCTTCACGGTCCTGATGAGAATCCCTGTTACTTAGGGGATTCGAAACGCGTCGACCCCTGTTCCCTTTATCTCCGTCCTTTCAAATAGACCAATCTCCCCAGGATTACAAACTTAAAAATCAGATTATTGGATGGTCTATTATATGATAATAAGAACAAATAAATTCTTTATTAATCACCAGAATCCGCACCTGTTTTCAAAAAAATTTTTAATCAAACACAGGGCGTTTTCTCTTGTCCATGAACAGGAATATTTGTCAATGTTTCGTCAATTTGTTAGGTCTTGTTGTTTATGTCCCTAAGTGCACTTAATGTTGTCTTTCAAATGTTGAATATGTCTACTGAATATTGTGTTAAGTATTACACATTATATGAAAGTTGTGACATTGTCTATGTCTTTGTACATATTATACGTTGTTGTATTTATTTTGTTCAAGTCTCTATTTTTGTTGTCATCTCAATTTTTGTTTAAAGAAATTGAATAATCCAAATAATTATATGACTAATAATTAAAATAAAAGGATTTTTTCAAAAGAAGTCAGACTATAAGATTGGTCTTGAATTGAGGATTGCTACTCAATCATAAAAAACGAGTTAATCATAGTGCAGTACTGGCATTTTTTTGTTGAATCTTATATTGGCGTAGCCTTACTGCGTTGGAGCCAGAACCCTCATTGTTGTCACAAGCTTCATGAGGGCACTATCAAGCTCATCTATCACTTTGTGCCGAGAATTATTAAAAATATTGTTGTAAAAGTTTATTAAAAGCACCTCTATGCCTTCTGGTAGTCGCACCCAGAGAATTTGGGAATGGGTTCCGACTGACAGATGTTTTTACAACCGTCAGCTTTAGGTCTACTGATATAAGAAAAAGCAGTCCCCCCTTGGCTCTTCCATGTCTGGACTCTGAAGCTTCTAGGCTATAACATACATAGCCATCGAAACTTGGTTTAACAGTATACCAAGTTTCTTGGAGACATAGAATGTCGTATGATCTAATCAAAGCCTCCCATCCCAGTTTATTTCCCTTAGAGGCCCAACCAGCTATATTCCAGCTATTGGGCTCATCTTGGGCAGTGTTGGCGTTATCTCCATCACCACGTAGTTCAATCACAGTCACACCCAAACTCCCGTCTACATCATTAATCAATTCCTGGTTACTCTCAGTGACATTTGCTACTGTTAACCCGCTGTTAATAGTTTCCAGGTTGTCATTAACCTGAAGACCCGCAATGGCTAACCTTGTCACACTAGATTGATTAGACAGGGCACTCAGGGTAGTGGCCAACTGGGGTCCAGATGCCTTCTGATGTCAATCATTCTGATCTAGGGAACTCAGGGATTGATATCTGTTCTGGACAGGGATTTCGAAAACTAATCCGTAATTGGGGAGAAATGATCTATCTCTAGTGGTGGCATGATTAGGAGGGAAGGCTCTATCTCTGTTGATAGCATGAGGCGTCTTGCTAAGATGATTGTAAAAGTATCCCAAAGGTCGTACAATTACATCAGTTGTTCCCCATCTTCCCAGTCTTGTGCTGGATCAGTTTTTCTGGTAGCAGTATGATGGTTTATTGTTTTGGTTTGGTGATTATTGTATGTAAATTGCTTATTGATTATTGAGTGTGGGAAAGTATTGGTTTATGTATTAACACTCTATGTTGAGTCGCGTCGAGTTCTGTGTTGTTTGACGGCTTCTGGGATGTAGGAAGTCGTAAGTTTGTAACGGTTCCGTAGTAGAGCAGAGGTAAGCGCTGCTCTCGGGAAAGACGGAATTGTTGTTGCCCTTTAGGTACACGGGGAAAACGTGTGACGATTGGAGTTGCACGACGCATTGTCTGGGTTCGATTCGGTAACATCGTCGTGTGTTGCCATTAGGGACATTTTCTGTATGAGAGAAATGTATGGTAGCGAAGGTCACTTGTGAAATTTTGGTCTTGGGTACCAGGAGTCCAAAAGGCACTCTGATTACGCTTATCACTGGAAAGGTAATAGGTATTTCCTAAGCTTGCTAGAAGGATGAAGTAGAGGGAAGTGCTACTTTATTAACGAGTGTAATAATTCTGTAGTAGGGCAGACTGTTCGCTGTTCTCAGGAAAGACAGAATTCTGTGTGAATGAACTACATTTTCCGTATGAAAGTGCGTGAATGAAATAGCATTCAGGTTAATTGTGAAACTCTTGGTTTTATTTCTCAGGAGCAGAGCGTCTCCAACTAGGTGTCTTAATTCTGGAAAAACGGTTAGCTAATACTTGTTAGAAGGGTAAGATAGAGGGATGTGCTACTTTATCAACGGAAGTAACGATTCCGTAGTAGGGCAGAGGTAAGCGCTGCTCTCGGGAAAGACAGAATTCTTGTAAGAAAGGTCATTAACTATTCTTTAGTTAGCGAAACAGATAATGGTGGCGTATTTATGTCGTTACTAACAGAATTTGAGTAAAAGGTGAATGTAAGAAAGTTTGCAGCTACATTTTGTCAAGGAGGGGTCAGCAGAAGCAGGAGTAGCGAGAAAAGCTGACGTCAGAAAGACCGCACTGGGATTGGCCAGTTAGTAAGAAATGTAGATGCTCCTGATTGGTGCGTTAGTGTAAGTCGCGCTGGGATTGGAGAATTACAGAAGTGACATAGACGCTCCGGATTGGTGCGTTAGTGTGAGTCGCGCTACGATTGGCTAAGACAACAGAATAGTCATAGGGAAAATCTAGCGATACACGGAAGACAAAATGATGTATTACGAACCACCAGAAAAAGAGAAAAAGTCCTGGTTTGGAAAAATCAAGAGTTTATTTAAAAAGGACAAACCGATTAAGACTAGAGAGGGACAGTTGCTTCCTCCACCGAAATCGCCCGCATCTTTTATGGTTGCGAAATACGGATATCATACTTGTATTTGGTTGGACAATTGGGCAAAGTATACAAAAGATGATGGAGTTTTGGCATTTCCAGAACATGGTTCATTTAATTTAGCGGTTTTGAGGAATTTGAGAGAAAGAATGATGAATCTAGAACCGAGACCTAGACCAACAGAGTTCGAAGCATTGACTGAATGGGAAGATGAGATGCATGACAGGGAACGACAGAGGAGTGGCGGAAGGTATAGATACATGTTTGGTAGATCACATGGACAGGAGAATCATGATGACAGAATGAGGAGATGGCGAAGTGCGAATATGACTGATGGTTTGTTTCCTGTGAGACATGCTGAAGAGGTTAGCGGAAGAAAATGTACAGAAAAGAGACATAATATTGAATCGGGAGGGTATGGAGTGCATGAATCGGAGGATGATGTTCTTGACGACATGTTTTATAAAAATCCACCCCCGTATCAACCAGATTCTGACATGTTGACACCAAGTGACCCAATGAGAGAGACTTTGCGAAACATAAAAGTTGAATCAATACCCCAAGAGATAGGGAGAAATCATTTTTTCAGAGTGATAGAGAGAAAACAGGATGGTAAAACGAGTAATGAAAATTCGGCGGAATTAGCAAAAACCACTTTAGAGTTAACTGAAAAGATTAGGGAATTGACTAAAAACATAGAAGCCGTGACTGTTCCTGTAACAATAGGTCCTGTAATTCCTATTTTTGATAAACAGAAAGATAATGAGCATTGTCTAACGGTCCCTTATAACAGTAATAGACAGATTGAGAGGCCAAGAAAAGTTCAGACGTGAACCCATGGAGACAAACAGTAAGTACATCAGAACAGAGTACGCCTAAAAATTTGACAGCAAATCCAGGTTTAGTGGAAAGACTGATAATGACTACAGAATCTGTGTCAGAAACTCCAAGAGACCCAGAACGAGGTAATGAGGAGAAACCAGTAGGTCCTACTTCAGAGGAATTAAGTGAATGGTTGAGGAATTTACAGAAAAAAGACAGACAATCCCAATCTATAGATGTCGCCAAGATAAGGATGGTTTTGGAAGAATTAATAGTAGGGACTATCCCCACAGAAAAGCTAAAAAAGTATCAGGATGAAGAATTACTATTTCTATGCAAAAGCATAACATGGAGAGCAAAGAGTCTACATGAAAGATTAGAAGAAGTGGCAAATGAAATGGGTATAGACACGGAAAGAGTAAAAGCCTTACAAAAACCCTACAGAGTAGATTTTTCTGAAAAGGATATTGAAAATCTGAACACCACAGCAAGAATAACTCAGATTAAAGACATAATCATTTTGTTGAGAAAATGGGGAGATGTAGATAAATGGAAAAGTAGATGGTTTAGAAAACGAGATGATGCCACAGATAAAACATTTGCAGCTTTCCCTGTAAGAGAAAAAGAAAAAGTAGTGACAGAATTTCCCATGAGAGAAATTCCAGGAGGAGGATATGTACATGTTCCTTGGACTAGGCAAGATATTTTGTCATTTACAAATGATTTCCCTCGACTACGCGAAAAGCCAGTCGAGTGGTATAGGCAAGTGGATAGGTTTGTAAAATTATCGAATGTTTTGTGGATTGATCTAAATAGTCTATTTGACATAATAGTACCAGCAGATCTATGGACAGAGTGTAAACTAATGATAAATTGGCCTACACAAGAATACCCTAGAGACCCAAAAACGGGAGCCCCTGACCCAGAATTCTTGAAAAAATATGAACAAGTAATTGTTTTCCTGAAAAACAAGGTACCTCCCAAAGAGACTGATTGGGTAAAAAATGACCGAACTCATCAGGAGACTAAGGAGTCAGTACACGCATACTATGAGAGGTTGATCCTTGCCTTTAAGCAGTTTAGTGGTGATGAAAATTTAAGTGAGAAGGATTTAAGTCATTTTGTAAACAGATTTGTATATGGTCTACGTCCAGATATCAGTGAAATGATAAAACAGCATACAGTGGATTGGCAAAATAAGAAAATAGATGAAGTACTAAGACATGCAAAATATTTTAGTGATGAAATTGAAGCCAAGCAGCGAAAGTTAAAAGAGAAAAGCTATGTGGGCACAGGTAAAAGTAGCAGAAAGACAGGAAGCTCAGTTGATTGAACAAGTAAATAGTGCACGACCAAAACCTAAATTTAATGCTGGAAAAAGAAAGGGACAATTCAATATAGAAGAAGCCAAAAAGAAATGGCCATGTCATAATTACGGAAGAATAGGGCACTGGAAATCCGAGTGTAAATTTCCCCCGAATACTAATAATGATAATGCATCATTGAATCTGCAGGTGCAGAAAGAGGTGAGTTGTCAACCGCAGCGACAGCAGCAGGTTGTTGCCCAGCAGAATCAGGCTCCAAAACCGTCTTTTCTACAGAGCGTAAATTCACAGAAATACAGTAATGAGACAGGATTCTACAACGAAGAACAGGTAACTAAGTTGCCGCGCGCTAGCGCTGTTTCGCAGTATTGTCTAAAACACGATGAGAGTGAGTCAGAAGAAGGTTATTTACGGTGCCGAAGAGAGGAAGAAGAGTGCGTACTTGGCGCAACTCTAGAAGTAGACCAGACAGGCCCTTTTGTGGACGGAAAGGTAAATGACGAAAATATTACTTTCCTAGTAGATACTGGTGCTACTCGATCAACTGTTAGGTCAGCTGATGTTAAGAATCTTCCTCTCTCGGACGAAACAATCCAAGTGGTTGGAGTATCCAACAGACAGATTAAAACATATCTCACAGAACCAGTAAAAGTCAATATAGGGAAATTTTCCGAAATGCACCGCTTTGTTGTGTGCGATTCAAGTCCTGTAAATTTGTTAGAAAGAGACTTACTGTGCAAAATGAATTGCACCATATTTTGTACCCCTGATGGTATAGCATTTGAGACCCCTGATGAAGACGTACTGTATAAAATGACTATGGCTAATATGGAAAATGAGATTACTGAAGCCTTTGCTGTATTCAACCCTGACGAACTACCAAAAGAATTGAAAAAGGCAGCAAAAGAAGAAGTCTGGTATTTCACAGGAGAAGATGTAGGATTAATGAAAAATGTGGATCCTGTATAAATAACAGTGAAGGAAGGAATAAGCTACCCAAATGTTCCTCAATATAAATTGACACCTGAGATAATTGAAGGAGTGACTCCTATAATTGAGAAAATGGTTAAACAAGGTATTTTGAGAGAAATAATGAGTAGTCCATGTAATTCACCAATTATGGGACTGAAAAAGCCTAATGGAAAGTTCAGAATAGTGCAAGATTTGAGAAAGATAAACAAAATTGTTGTGTCATGTTGTCCTATTGTACCAAATCCATCTGTGATTTTGTATCAGATTCCACATGATGAAGAATGGTATACAGTGATTGATTTATGTCACGCTTTCTTTTCCATCCCATTGCATCATGATAGTCAGCAGATTTTTGAGTTCCGTTTTGGTGAACGTATTTTGGCATGGTGCCGAATCCCACAGGGGTATACAGAAAGCCCCTCGATATTTAATCAGATATTGAAAAAGTCCTTAGAAGACCTAGAAATGCCCGAGAATTCAGTGCTAGTTCAATATATTGATGACCTACTTGTGGCGTCAAAGACTCGAGAAGCTTGTGTAATGGACACCATAGCATTGCTAAACCATTTGGCAGATGGAGGACTTAAGGTATCCCCATCGAAATTACAATTTTGTCAGATTTAGGCCACAAAATTGAAAAAGGACTGAGGAAAATAACTACAGACCGAATCAAGATAATAAAAGGAATGAGAGCCCAAATGACGCAAGAGAAGTGAGAATGTTTCTTGGAATGGTTGGATATTGTCGTCAGTGGATAAGTAACTTTTCCCTGATTGCAAAACCTTTGGTACGTCTGACGAGAAGTGATGTAAAAGACCCCATTGACTTAAATAGGGAAGAACTAGCAGCTTTTAAACAATTGAGAGACAGTTTGTGTGAAGCACCAGCATTGGGAATGCCTGATTATGATAAGGAATTTGAGTTGTACAGCAGTGAAAGGAATGGATGTGCACTCTCTGTATTAATACAGAAACATGGAAAATTGAGAAGACCAATTGCATATTATTCAGCTATGCTAGACCCTGTAGCTGTAGCGTTGCCAGGTTGTTTGAAAGCAGTAGCTGCTACTTGTAAGAGTCTGGAACAGAGTAAAGGAATTGTGATGGGATCATCTGTGCGAGTGTTTGTACCTCATGATGTGGCAATCCTTTTAACAAGGAGCCACACTCATTTCATGACACATAGTCGGCTGACTAAATATGAGAAGGTCATATTAGGTGCAACGAATGTGAGCCTTGTGAGATGCTTGAATGTAAATCCTTCAACGTTACTGCCTGATGCTGAGAATGTAGAAGTCAGAGACGTAGTGGATCATGATTGTTTGGATGTACTTGATTTCTGTACCAAACCACGTCCTGATTTAAAAGATGTACCATTCTCAGGAAGTGACTTTGTGATGTTTGTGGACGGGTCTTGCTTGAGAACAGACGAAGGAATTCTAAGTGCAGAATATGCAGTATGCACAGTTGCAGCAGTAATGGAAGCATCTTACCTGAAGGGAGTAAAATCAACCCAGGTTGCTGAACTTGTAGCCTTAACTACAGCATGCAAGTTGGAAAAGAATGTGAGAGTGACTGTGATAACTGATAGTCAGTATGGTTTCAGTGTTGTGCATGATTTCGGTCAGATATGGCCGCAGAGAGGATTTCTGACTTCAAGTGGAACTCCTATAAAGAATGCTGAAGTGGTTGGGAAGTTGCTTGAGGCGATACAGCTGCCTAAGCAATTGGCCGTTGTGAAGTGTGCTGCTCACGTTCAGACAGGAGACTATGTCGCAGTTGGTAATAAGTACGCCAACGATATGGCTCAATATTGTGCTCGTAATCAGAATTCGATCAACAGGGCGAAAGAAAGGGAAATGAATTCTTGTCCCCTACTGTTTACTAAAGTTGTGAGTACCTGGGAAGAAGTGAGGCGATTGCAGGAAGAAGCAGGAGATGAGGAAATGAGACAATGGGTAAAAGCAGGATGTGCACCAAGAGAAACAGATCATGTGTGGGTCTATCGAGATGGAAGACCAGTCATGCCTGATAGCATGGTGTCTGCCATGGCACGGATGTATCATGGACAAGCACACATAGGGAGAGATGCGATGATTAGGTCATTTAAGCAAACATGGTATAATGCAAAATTCAGACTTGTAGCTGAGAGCCTTTGTCAAAGATGCCTTATATGTCAGCAGTCTAATCCTGGAAGGAAAACAGTGGTAAGTCTAGGAACGATAGGTCGCGAAGGAGGGCCTTTCACCAGTATGCAGATTGATTTAATTGAAATGCCTCCCTGTAACAGGTTGAGGTATGTTCTAGTGATGGTCTGTTTGTTTTGTAGATAGGTAGAAGCATATCCCACAAGAAGAAGTGATGGAATCACAGTAGCAAAATTGCTTTTGAGGGAATTCATCCCTAGATTCGGGTTCCCAGTCACAATTGAATCAGATAGAGGAAAACATTTCCATAATGAGATCATGAAATTGATTTGTGAAGCATTGAATGTACAACAAAAACTACATTGTGCCTATCGCCCAGAGGCTTCTGGTGTGGTGGAACAAATGAATGGCACCATTAAAAACCGATTGGGAAAAATGTGTTTAGCCACAGGTTTGAAATGGCCTGATGTCTTGCCTCTAGTACTCATGACTATTAGATCTATTCCAGATAGGAACACAGGTCTGAGTCCCCATGAAATTGTCATGGAAACAGCAATGCGACATGTTTTCATACCAGTCAACAAGCTGTTGCCGATAACTGATGACTTGGTGTTGGATTACTGTAAGGGGCTGGCTGACGCAGTTCATTATGTGTTTCATCAGATTGGATCAGATGCCACCACCCTTGAAAAGAAGCAAGCTCATGATCTGAGCCCAGGGGTAAACAACCTTTACAACGCAACTTTTACAACGCACTACCATTACAACGAAACTGTTACAACGCAAGTGGATTTACAACGCATGCCATTACAACGCAAGTCTTTACATCGACTTGCGCTAGATGGCGTGCTAACATTACAAATAGTGTAGTTTACTATCCCAACACCTTCCCTACTGTTAAGTGGACTGGAGTTGGAATAGTAAATTACACTTTTCTAATGTTAGCACGCCATCTAGCGCAAGTCGATGTAAAGACTTGCGTTGTAATGGCATAGCGTTGTAAATCCACTTGCGTTGTAAAAGATTCGTTGTAACAGCACGCGTTGTAACAGCACGCGTTGTAACGTCATACATCCGAGCCCAGGAGACTGGGTGAGAATTAAAGTACACAGAAGAAGGAACTGTCTGGCCCCACGCTGGGGAAAACCACGACAATTGATTTTGACCACAACAACAGCTGTGAAGTGTGCTGGAATAAAGAACTGGATACATGCTAGTCACACATTGAGAATCCCAAATCCAGTGGATAAAAAGGAAGGAGAATATTTTGAAGAGTCAGAGACTAGTTCTGAATCGGATGCTGAGGAAACAAGAACAAGAGAAAATTCTGAAAGGGGGGAATCAGAACCAGATTTGACTGTTGCCCCAGAAAATATTCCCTTGAGAAGGAAATTACAGATATCTGATACTAGCTCAGACTCAGAGACTGAACAAGCACAGGTACATTGGAGAAAAGAGAAAAGCAGTGAAGAGACAATCAAAGAAATTGTTGATAAGGAAGTACTTGATGGAAAACCGAGAGAAATTCCACCTGAAATAACAAAAGTAGATGAACAGGTGCCAGATACAGAAAGTGAGGGAAAGATTCTTGCGGAAGACCCCCGAGGAGTTGTAGGGAATTCGAACACCCAGTTAGAAGAAGGGATAGTTAGTCAGCAGGAAGATTGTGTGCAAGAACCACAAGGAGGGACAGAAGTAGGAAAAATTAAAGAAGTGGTGGAAACAAGAACAGCTGAAAGGAAAAAGCAAGTTGTAACGGAATCAGAGGATAGTGATGAAGAAGTACCAGAAAGTCGAGTCCTGAGAAAGAGAGCATGGAGAGCTGAAAAGAATGATAAAGGAAATAGATCGAAAAGATCAGCAAAAGATGAAATTTGGCCAAACAAAATAAAGAGATTGAGATACCGACTGACACAAGTGAATTCACCAAGAGCAGAACAAGTGAATGAAGTATCTAGCCAAGAAAAATCGAAAAATTAGAAAATAACTACAGCAGAGGAAAACAAAAGAACGAGAAAACCTAACCAGAAGTATAAGTCGCCGGAATGGTCGTATGTGGCCCTGCCTGAAATTAAAGAAGAGGCGGATAGCCAAGAAAACCCAGAGGTGACTGTACAAGAAGTGGCTGAGGAAGACGAAGAATCGGAAATCCTAAGAGTTATCTTGTCCGATATTGGAGAAGAAACGGATATTCAGGAAGTTCTGTATCAAGATTACGAGAGAAAAGTGAAAGACGATCAAATGCCAAACTGAATAAGACAAAAATGCTGTTAATGGAAAGACTATAAAATACGGAAAAAGACATAACTGATAGAACCAAGTAGGTGCTTAGAGCCTTGGGATAGACAAAACTAGTTGTGAAGTAGAAGAGGCTAAGTCAAAAGACACTGATAATTTTTACGAAAATGGCAAACACAGAAAGTAGAAAAGCTAAATGTACGTTTCTTAGAAGGTGGTTTAAAATGTGTTGTTGTTGTACAGGATTACTGATGCTTTTTATGGAGTGTATTAGCGTTGATTATCTCATTTAAGGTACGCTAGAAACAATAGAAGGACTTAGTGAGAATAAAACTAATATAGAAAAGATTCAGAAAGTATATCCGACAAAAATAGATAGAAATTATCTTCATAAAGACAAGTCTATAAATGATTACTCTAACAATGTATTTTCGAAACTACTTTATGAATATGCAAAGACAATGGATGTGAGGGATTGTTACGTCTGTATGCAGTTACCTGCATCTGTAACGGAAGGAGTGACTTACCATCACCTCCCAGTAACCTATGGAATAACATGTAGTGTGATAGCTAGTCTGTTTTACAAAATAGGGAAATTAGAATATTATTTTTCAGATGTAGATAACATATTTTCACAAGTACCTGCAGTTAACAAATTGAACAAAGTAAAGCCTGCAAAGGTGTTAGGTGAATTTTTCTTGGAAACTAAGGAACTAACATTAGAATATATATTTAGAAATAACTTGACTTGCAGTTTAAAGAAAGAGGAAAAGACTTTCTTAGACATGTTTGAAGAAAGGAGATTGAAAATGCAAAAGAAAGCACCTGAGAGAAGAGAGGAAAAGACAGTCTGGGATGTTGAAATGGAAAAACATTTGAAGGGAGTAGCTAGTCCAACTATGGCTTTAGATTGGCCTCAGAAAGGAAAGTTGTGTATTAGAAGGAATCAAACTGCATATGATAATTACTTTGTAGGTAAGAGCGAATGCCATGATACATACCGAATCATGGGTGGATGGGGATTTAAAGGAGGAAATGATCCAGTTTTTCCTAGGTTATATTTTATCTGCGGGAACAAGGCATATTATCGGTTGCCATATCATTGGTATGGCACATGTTATGTAGGTCTGGTTTTCCCAAAGATATTCCACATGGGAAGAGGAGAAGATGGTGTATATAGGTTAGGAAGTCTACTAACACGTAGAAAAAGAGACTCTTGTCAGAAATTGTAGGAGACATTTTTGGAGTATTGATACCAGCAGTGGGAATATCACTGAATGCACACAAAATTAGAAAGCTATCAACAGTAGTGGATCGCTTGTCAACAAGCACCGCTGGAGGATTCTTATTGGTAAATACTGAAATGGTTGCCATGCGTGCCATGGTAATGCAAAATCGACTTGCCCTAGATATAATATTGGCAAAAGAGGGTGGAGTCTGTGGAATGCTGAAAGTTCAACATTGTTGTACTTACATTCCGGACGAAAGTAAAGATCTGAAGATCTACATTAAAAATATAACAGAATTGCATGAGGAAATTGCACCACTGGAGGTTGAAAGTGTTTGAGAAAAGATTGAAAAGAAACTTTCTTCCATTAAAGATTTCTTATTAAACTTAGATGGTACATTTATAGGTAGGATCTTATTTCCATTAACATGTGTGATTTTTCTAGTATTAATTATAAGACTAGGATGTTTATGCCATAAAAGGAAGAAAATACAGAAAAAGTTAGAAATAGAAAATTTGAAAAGAAGACAGAATAAGAGACAAGAGAGGGAATTTGAAGAAGTAGAATTAGAAGAAATTAAAGATAATATGTATAAAAAAGCAAGAAATTGGGGAAACAGAAATGTGAACTAAACTAAAGAATTCATTTAGCTTTTTATGACAAATTGATACAAAATTTTAATGGTGTGGTGAAAAAAATCACCAAAGGGGGGATTGATGGAGCGGGTAGTACAAAATTTTGTATACCTCCTCTAATCTGCATGAGAATACTAATTAAATAATCTATTAACTATAATATTATTAAACGAGTTTGCATTATTATTAACCAACATTATTAATATTAAAAATTACACGTGGGATTTGCATTTGCATGGCTAAAATAACCTTTATGACTAAAATCTGTATGCATATTAACAGTAGTATATGTGGTAATTAGAATACTGCATGATATATGTTGCTTTGGATGTTGCCCAAGAGGAGGACCGAAAAGGTGAATATAATTGCTTTAAATGTTGCTATATGCTAAATAAATACAAGCACATAAAGGGATTAGTAAGGGGTTAACATTAGATTTATTGTTTCTATGTATTAATTACTCTTTTGTGTTTATTTCGCTTAAGTTAGCATTTGGGCCTATACCCAAGATGGCCGCTGACACCACACGACGAAGTGGCCACTGTTCCACGAGGCACGGAGTGAGCTGCACAGGCGCAAAGAAATCTCCTAAACCTCGTAGCGACCTCTGTACCGAATGTCCCTGGTCAAGGATGTAGCACGGAACGTCAGCCAAAACCAGAGAACAATCAACCTTACAATAAACCGGAACAAGCCGACTTTGGATTAACTCATGACCTCACCCCTCGAACTGAACTAAAACTTAACAAACTGACATCGGACGATCTCAACCAGCCAATCACGACTGTCCTAAATTATTAAATTGTATCAGCTTTACTTCTTTGTATTATAAAAGGGGGTAGTAGAATAGAGAAAAAACCATGTTGTCGCATCGCCTTTTGCTTCCTATTTTGCGCTACGTTTTCATGAATCCTTGAAGGTCCGGATGCTGCCCGATCATCTGATGACTGCGAACTTTTCCTAAATCTACAGACAATGATAGATACTTGCACGTCTCTGGTCCTTTGCTGATCTTTGGGACTGTAACGTGCTGAGCAAAGAACTTTGAGCTTTGGCTTGCTTTCGGACTATTTATGACAAAGATTATGCAGAGCCAATGAAATAGAGGACTCCAAATAGCCAGATTAGGTAAATATGATGTTCTGCGATTTACAAAAAATTTGATCTAAACTTTCAAAACTTTGACGAGACAAATGCGAATTAATATCAATATGATATTTTAGATAAACAATTATTGATTAACGAGAATTCATGAGTTGTGAGTTTCTTTGAGATAGATTCTGAAGTGTTAAAATGTGTTTTAGCTGGTTCTAAATCACCATCAACCAATCCAACTAATTTGATCCATTGACCGAAGTGGGAGGAGTGCCTTGATGCTTTAGGATTAAGGATCTGTAGGCGAAAGGGCGTTAATGTATATTTTGTAAATTACTTTTCCTTCCCTATAGGTTATAAGGTGTTTCCCCCACATGTCCTGCGCTTGAATCACTCATCCCTTCTGTGTGTGCAGACCGGTGTGGAAGTGACGTGTGAGTGTTGGTGTTATGGGCCCCACCAATGACTGCATGTGTGAATGAGTTAGTGTGACGTTGGGTCTGTGATGCAGGGAGGATATCGGTACAGGTTGTTTCCCCCGTTGTTAGGGTTTTTGCGCTGGATCACATGCTTTGACCTTTCAGCAGCTTTAAGGGTGTGTGACTTGTTGGGTCAGGGATAGAGGTAACCAGGAATGGGATGGTGAAGTTTGAAGTTAATGATTAACCTGAAGAGGTCCAGGATGAATTAAGTGTGTTTAGGAACAGGTGTGGCGCCGCGGCCAGGGCAACTGAATCTGGAATCTGGGGATCACAGTTCGATCCCCGGCACAGGTGGCAGATTAGCCAAGCACCATGTGACTCTGGGCAATAGCTTGCTTAATCTTCCCGATGGCCCCCAGCGCATAGAGACCCTTACGGGTGATTGTTCACGCTTTACAAATGTGGATTATTATTATTATTATTAAAGAGCACAAAAAGGGCAATGACCTAAGGGAGGGAGCACTGAATTACAAATCAGAATTGTTTACAATGAAGCAGGATGTTTGTGGGTGATGAATCCTATAATAAGGGGATGGAGTGTTCTCTGATGAGGTGGGTTTTCGGCTCCTTTTTAAATTTCAGAAAAGTTGAGGCATTTCTGACGCTGATGGGGACCATGGAAGAGCAAACGGAAAAGGCTTCTTGGCTTCAGTTTCCCTCTTATTTTCCAGTGTTGTGTTTGTAATCTGCAAATGTCCTGGCTAGGTGTTGTGTGTTCACCTGAGGCAGTTAATTTCTCTTCCAGCTGTGGCAGGTGCTGTTTGTGGTAGCCAGGTGAATACAATGTGACTATTTATAGAACATTTAAGGAGTTTCTGAACTTAAGTCAGAATGGTGAGTAAGTTCTGTGCACCTATATGGGCCATCATTGACAGTTACTGAGCTGATAGAGGTGTTTTGCTTCTGGGTTGAAATTTGATATGGACTAAGATAGGAGCAGAAAAAGAAGCCAGCAGGTGTATTGGAAGGTTGCGGGCAGGGAAAATTGTAGCAGGAGGTATGAATGCTCAGCAGGCACCTTAAACCTACAAGACTGATTATGTTTTCGCTCACCGTGGAGTTTTTGTGCTGGGACCAACAGAAGGTGGATATGAGTTTGGCTCTGCAGCCATTCATTTGATAAATGAAGACACTTGTTAGAAGGCAGTCGGTTAAATTTAAAAGCGGGAGGTTAGTTTGTATGTGTGATCCCAACATGGAATATGATGTTAGCTCACAACAGTCTTATCAGAGTGGACTTTTTCACACTTAGGTGTCAGTCCACACAGGGACATCTTGAGGACTCTGGGGCCCCAGGGCCAAACGCATTTTGGGGGGCCCTGTTCGGAACAGCTTTGAATTAATGATGTAATTTCAGCTCTTTCATGCAGGTCACTGACAGTGCACAACTGAGTTCGTCCAAATTCTAAAGTTGTTTCATCTAATATTCAACGGTAGTAACGTGTGTTAGCAATATTGTAACACAGTATCAGCTTACTAACATTACTGCAAATAATTTCTGTGACACCCTCCTATTTCTCATATGTGAGGTCCCGTTTTGATCAGGAAGCATGTGTGAACACAGTGAGATTTAGCGCTACATGTCTGAAACTGTTGATGATTTGTAACCTCTTTTAATAACACAAAATATAATTTTAAATTTAGGCTAAAGGACATTGTAATATTGACTATCAATTCCCCACTTACTCGTATTGGCAGGGAGGGAAGTCTGGGCTCATCTGACAGCCTGCACGCTTTGGTCCGACTCGGTGACTATCACCGTTGAGCGGAGGGCGGACAGGCAGGCCCAGTCACTTCCGCGTTACGAACGGTTAGCGCTCTAGCTTCGGAGTCTCGGGACTATAAAGGGTGCTCGTCACTCTAAGCGCGCAGCGGTTGCGCACAGGGGTGTGCCTAAGAACGCGCCTAAGACAAGCCAAAGAGAAGCCCGTCTGCGCCCGTCCGCGACTGGACGAGGCTAGGGGCTAGAGGTCATGGCCGCGAGTGCTGTGCTGTCGGCTGTCCATACGAAACCTCGGGTAAGATACTCCTCAGCAGATCTGTTGCGGATTCGTAAGCCTCTGATCCAGGGCTGTACTGGAGGGGAAGGTTGTCTACCTGAGGGTCCTTCTTCTTGTCGGAAATGCCATTATCAAGCTTCTACCGACCACTTGAAAAATGTACTGTATGAATTTCCATCTACAATTCCTGTTCCTCAGGACTCCTGTAAGAGCCGAAATCTCCTCTGTAACATTAGATCTCTGTCTAAACACCATAGTGAGGTGTGGGATATGATTGCTTCGATCCAACCTGAAATCTGTTATTTGACAGAAACATGGTTAAAACCGTACTCTGTCCCAGCCATCACATTAGGGATCCCAGAGGGCTATAAAATCGCCAGACTTGACCGGCCTGTTAAGACAGGGGGAGGCATTGCTATTGTATATAAAAATTACCTGTCAGTTACCATCTTAGAGGAAAGGAGTACTGCTGATTTGGAAATTCTTGTATTTAAAATCAATATCTCCATGAAAATCAGCTATAAAGGGGCATTGGTATATCGCCCTCCCGGGCCCTGTACCACCTTTAACATCTTGCTATTGGAGATACTTGCTAGACACGTTGACATCGAGAACGATTTTTTACTTTTAGGAGATTTCAATGTGCATAGCGACCTGAAAGATAATGCTGAGGCACAATCCTTACTAACTGATATGTCTTTGGTTGGATTAACCCTAATGAACACTGGCCCTACTCACTTAGCAGGACATACTTTGGACCTCATATTTTCTAATAAATCCAACACCTTGCAATGTGCCTCTTCTACTCAGGTCAATTGGACAGATCATTTTGTCTTGGAATTTTTTACCTTTCATTTAGGCAAAGCCCCCCCTCAGGCACAAGCCCTTCCTACCAGGCGTAGGCCATGGCATAAGATTACTCCGGAAATTTTTCAGGAGCACTTTGCCGGACTTTCCATTTGCTCTGGAGACAATGTCGACAAGGCGTTGGATCACTATAATCGAGCAATACTTCAGGTGGTAAATAGGATTGCCCCTATGAAAACCTATAAACCTCGTTTAGCACGTAAACAGGAGGTATGGTTTACGGAACATCTGAGATCCCTTAAACAACAGGCTAGGAAATTAGAAAAGGTGTGGAGATCGACCCACGAGGACATGGATAAGAATCATTTCTGGATAGCTCTAACTAAATATCATAAAGAAATTCGACATGCCCGGAAATCCCACATACAGGCTCTTCTTTTAGCTGCAGGAAATACTCCTAGGATCTTATATCAAACCTTACATTCATTTGTGATACCAGCAGCTTGTGAAACTCTTGAAATAGCTTCGCAACAACTTTGTAATGAAGTTGCTCAGTTTTTCACAAATAAAATAAATAAGATTCATGATGATATTTCAAAATCCAATTTATCCATCATTGGAGATACACCAGCAGTTTTGGAAAAGGAAAAAGAGATGGGAACTACGCATTTACCATCCTTTTCCCCTATCTCCTTGATCGATACCGAAGGCTATCTTGGTCAGATAAAAAGCGGCAGTCCCTCAGACATTATCCCAGCCAGAATTATCCCGACAGTAGGGAAAAGTCTGAGCCCAAAGATTCTAAATCTTATCAATCTTTCTCTGACTGAGGGGCAAGTCCCCGGGGAATGGAAAAAAGCGCTGGTAAGGCCTATCAGAAAAAATTCCTCCATCCCCTGGACCGACTTATCCAATCTGAGGCCCATCTCTCTACTCCCTTTTTTGGGAAAGGTTATAGAGAAACATGTTAATAAACAGATCTCACATTACATTGAACAGTTTGGTAAGCTGGATAGTTCTCAGTTTGGCTTCAGACCCAAACATAGCACTGAATCCGCCTTGCTATCTGTGACAGATGACCTTCACATGTATCAGGATCGAGGGTATTCTGCGATCTTGGTACTGTTGGATCTATCGGCGGCGTTCGATACCATATCTCATAAAATCCTAATCGAACGTCTGGCCGCAATTGGGATTAAGGGCACAGCGCTAACCTGGCTAAAGAGTTTTCTATCTGACCGTACCCAAACTGTCAGCATGGGCTCATTTCGGTCGATAGAAACTTACATCACCAAGGGGGTGCCACAGGGCTCTTGTCTAAGCCCTACTCTTTTCAACATCTATGTGGCACCCCTGGCCAACATATTGAGAGACTTTGGGTGTGTCCCTGTCTCCTATGCTGATGATACGCAGCTTTTATTCCCTTTTAAACATCTCACCGACGAAGTGAAGACAGTCTTCTCAGATGGTATGAAAGCTGTGGCGAATTGGATAAAGTCTAACTACCTTCAATGCAATGTGAATAAAACCGAAGTAATGCTCTTCGGGGAGGTTAGAAATCTGTGGACTCCAGAGTGGTGGCCATGTGAGCTTGGTCAAGTACCTGAACCTAAACTGGTTGTAAAAAACCTAGGGGTTCGTCTTGATCGGGATCTCACTTTTAAACAACACGGTAATTGGGTGATCAGCCAATGTTTTTATGCTATTGGACTTTTACGCAAAGTGTTTCCACTACTACCTGATTCCACTAGAAAAACCTTGGTACAAGCACTAGTGCTGAGTCGCCTGGATTACTGCAACGGACTCCTGTTGTCAGCCAACCAGGGAGTCCTAGCAAAACTCCAGGTGATACAAAACACCGCGGCTAGACTTGTGCTGAATGCCCCTTCAAGAACACCTTCCAAACCACTCCTCGACAGACTACACTGGCTCCCAGTCCATAAGAGGATTAGTTTTAAGATATGTTGTCTTATTCACAGAACCATACATGGATCCGGACCCTCTTATTGGAGAGATAAATTTATTCCTGACAACCCCATTCGGCTTCTCAGGTCCAGTAACCAACTTCGACTTAAAGTACCTACCATTAAGAGGAGCAGACAAGGTGGGAAAGCCCTGTCTGTGGTAGGTCCAATATTATGGAACAAACTCCCTTTGGAGCTCAGGCAATGCTCAGAACTCTTTGTTTTTAGAAAAAAAATTAAAACGTTTTTGTTTTAATAATTCATCAACCATTCAGTATTTTACGTCGAGTTGAGCTAAGTTGTACCGTTCGCCTCCTGTAGCTGCCAAATTTTTCTTCTTTCCTCTTCTCTATGTGCAGAGATACTCTTGTTTAAGAGTCGATTCTAGCGCGATATAAATCCATAAATAAATAAATAAATAAACATTTTTCTGCAAAATGTAATAGATTCTCATACATCACTCGCATTAAAAACAAATTTAAGGGAAACAGTATTTGAAAAATCCGTTTAATAATTATTCAAGGTCATCAAGGCAAAAGTCTCTGCAGGACAGAGCTGGCTCTGTCAGGGGGCCCCTGAAAGGTTGGGACCTGGGCCAGAGCCCACATTGTCCATGCCTTAAAACGTCTCTGAGTCCACACTGTATCTCACCGACAGGGCAATCCCAGTCTTTCCCTAGGCTTTTTGGGTGAGTTGGTTGGTCCAGCAGATAGGGATAGGATTTGCGAGGGACGCGATTGGATGGAGCCATAGAGAGTTTGGATGTGCGTGTGCTGGGGAAGGTTTACACTTTTACCTTTCCACTGAGCACCCATAGGCTCTTTCGTGTTTACACGCACCAGACCTCAAGATTACCAAGCGATAATGTGTTGTAAGCAAGATGTTACTGAGTCAAGCCACTTTCATGAGCAGATCTGCAACAAGTTGTCCTTGTTTATGTTATTGCTGTTGGAGTGACAGGTTAGAAAATGGTTACATGATTTTTGCAACAGGTTTTGTATGGTTTATGTGGAGTTGTAGGATGCTTGGTGGTGGCATAGCAATGGGTGCCGGTGACCCCCTGTTGCAAGGTGAGTATCAAAATATAGCCATTGATAAGGGGATTAAAGGGCCCCTATTGCCTTATTCCCCTGTGACACTGCACCTGCTACACCATTGATAGCAATGCCCCTGATGCCTGACGGGATACTGGTGGGATGGTTTAGTCTCTCGAGAGACGAATCAGCTCTCGAGCGAGGTTGTCGGTGGAGGGGTAGGTAGTATGGGTGCTGAACTACTATTTTGGGCATGGATAGAGAGATTTGTGAGGGGTGGGGAAGGAACAAGGACTATCAGTTGGACGGATATGGTTCCAAACGCGTTTGGGGCTGTTAGACCTTGAGGGGGAGGCATTTAAGACTGGTGGGATAGTTTGCATATATATTAACGAAACCTTTGGCATAGGCTGTGATTGAGAGGCCAGGATATTATAGGAGTCATTTCTCACACATAAGAAGTTCCCTGTCGTGACTGTGCCGTCTTGTCCGAATGCACTAGGCACCTGCCATCCCCGGCGCCCCCTGAATTCTCTTGGAAAAATATTAAGGGACACGGGTGAAAGCGTTTTTCCATGGCGTATTTTAGTATTTAATAACACACATATCAAAAATAAAATACATTTTGCTTCCTATTTGCACCTTTCAGGCTGAGTTTACATCTGAAATCCAGCTATTCTTGACAGAACTGCAGAGGCTCGCGGCCGTAATTTGAATACAAAGTAACCTGTTTATTCCTGGGGGTAAGCACTTGACCTGTGATGGGTAAGATGCACTGCTGTGATGAGTAAATTAATCCCCCCTCCCCCGTCTCACTCCCGGCACCTGTGCCTGTGCGCATGTGATGCAGCGCGTGGGTGACGACGCGTCACGCGCCGGACGCCGTTAGTCCGTGACGTCACCGTGTGGTTCTGTTGTACGTAGAAGGCATCCGAGGCCGGGCAGGAGGGGGAACCCGAGCCGGCCACGGTCATGTGCGGAGGGGGAGGTTTGCTCTAGCAGTGTCCGGCTACCGTTAATAACAGGCTTTTATCGGAGAGGGCCGGCGCCTTCCACGGCTCCAGTGTACCTGCGGCGCAGCACGTCGGCTTCTGGGCTTGGGCCACGGGGGGAGGAGAAGGAGGTGGGGAGCAGACAGATGTAAGGAGCCGCGTGGAAGGAGGAGGGGCCAGGAGCATGGGAAAAGCCGGTGGTGAGAAAAGGGAAGACGCAGCGAGATATGGGGAAAACCGGAATATTCGAGGAGTGTGGGAGCAGGTTCACGGTACTGGGCAAGAAGAGACAAAGTAGTGGGTAGCGGTGAGAAAAGTGTGTGGTTAATGGACAAAGGCGACGAGTCGAGTGGTTTCAACGGGGAGGATGTGTCGTAATGACCAGAGCTGCCGATTTAGAACTGGGGAGCCAGGTTCGAGTCTCTGCATGGGCTCAACATTCTAGTATTCTGGACAAATTACTTAGTCACTCCGTGCCTTGTTAAAAAAAATTGTTCTTGTTTGATGTGACTGGGGCTCAAGCAAACTTCTTTAATACCTTCGGGTCATTGGCATACAGTGCAGTGGTTTAATGTGGTACGGTGTAGAGTACATTGAAGTGGAGTAGCATAGAGTAGAGTGGATTGGTGTATGGTGTTGCAGAGTATAGTGGCGTAGGGTGCAGCAGCATACAAATCGGCAGCGTACAATGTATCGTAGAAGGCTTAGGTCAGAATAGTGCATAGTAGAGTGCATTGCTGTGGAGTGGTGCCAAGTAGAGTTGAGTGGCTTAGAGTGCAGTGGCTAGAGTTGTGTAGACTGAGTGCTGCAGAGTACAGTGGCGTAGATTGCAATGATGCAAAGTAAAGTGGTGTAGAGAGCATTGACATATATTGCAGTAGTGCAGAGTAGAGTGACTTAAAGTTCAGAGGCAAAAAGTGCAGTGTTTAGGGTGACCAACTGTCCATAAATTTCAATGAGCGTCCGTGATTTGGATCTCACGTCTGTTGTCTTTGATGATCCATTTTACAGACGCCTTTTGTCTGTAATTTTGGGCATTGCAGGTAGCAGCGCTGTTATCCTACAAGAACCCTTAGCTTTCTGATGGTTCGGCCCACCTCACACTGTTCCTCTGAGTATAAGAGCTGCCCCCCTACCCCGCTGACATTATGTCTGCCGGCTGATTGTCACATACAGAAATACAGTGGGCCAGTCTGGGCTGTTAAAGCATGTGGTGAGCCTCTTGCTTCGTTCTAGGGCCGGACAATCTGTTTTACCAGTACATAAAGAAAAATGTTGCACCTCACCAGATGGGGGAAATGTACAGAGTCCTGTTCATTAAAGAAGCCAGCGAAAGAAGATAAAAAGAGGTTTTAGTTCTTTCGCAGTCTTATCATTTTAGAACTGAAGCATTTTCCATATTATATACCACAAAGCCTTAGTTGCTGCTTTTTATTTTATGCAACTAACAACCATTGACAGAGCCAATAATCCTGGCTTCTTGTAGGTGTAATGTATTATATATCTGGCTGCAATAACAGAAGTAGCACAATACCAGTTGGGCAGCACACTATGCTAAGCACAGATTTTTAGCTTGTGTGTTTTAAGCCACGCCCTTAATTACTTCGGACACGCCCTTTGTAGAGAACCCCCAGTTTTCTCATCCCACTTAAAGATTTGGAAACAACACAATGTCACAGTCGTCTTACATCCTGGTACTGTGCATTATGCTGACTTGTGACCTCCATGTTTTCAGATTGCCTATGTGCAGGGGCATAGTGAACCCTCTACCCCCATGCTTTAGGAACTACAGGTAGGGTAGAGTTCTTGAGGGGCCTCTTCTGTCTGCAACTCTGCATACAAAGGCTCAGCTTATAATTAAGTGAAAAAGTGGGTGAGTAAGTGAAGGAATGGGTGAATGGCTGGATAGATTAGTGAAAGTATGAATGGATGAGTGAAAGGGTGAATGGATGGATGAGTGAGTGGAAGGATGGATGAGAGAAAGGGTAAATAGATGTATGGGTGGAATGGTGGATGGATGAGTGATGAGGCACTTACTATCACTCACAGTGCCCTCTACAAGTCCGGACCCTGCTATCTCAGGAGGCGTTTTAATTTCTATACACCATCCAGGCTTCTCCGGTCAACAGGCCAATGCCTTGTTGCCATTCCACGCTATCGCCTTGTCAGAACGGGAGGGAGTTCCCTCTCTGTAAGGGCAGCTAGGGCCTGGAATAGTCAGCCCTTTGAGATCCGAAATAATCACGATCTGAGGATATTTAAGAATCAATTGAAAACCTAACTTTTTAATTAGATGGCTTAGATCCTACTTCTTCTTCCGCTCACCCCCGCATTGGTCTATCGCGCCGGGACACTTCCGGGTAGCTGTGCGCGTTAACAAATGTGTGATAACATAACATAACATAGGATGGATGATGAGTGAATTAAATGAATGGATTGATGAACTGAGTAAAAGTGTGAATGGATGACGGACAGAATGAATGGTAAAAGACTGAAAGATGGATGAAAGAATGAATGGAAGCTACAACCCTGTCAATCAATCAATACATTTATATAGCGCGCTACTCACCCGTGAGGGTCTCAAGTCGCTGAGGGGTGGGTGGGTCGGGGGGGGGGGGGTGGGGTGCTGCTACTGCTCGAAAAGCCAGGTCTTGAGGTGTTTCCTGAAGGTGAGATGGTCCTGGGTCAGTCGTAGGTGGGTGGGTAGGGAGGTCCACGTCTTGGCAGCCAGGTAAGAGAATGATCTTCCTCCGGAGGTGGTTCTGCGAATCCGTGGTACGCTGGCGAGGGCGAGGCTGGCGGAGCGGAGCTGGCGGGTTGGAGTGTGGAACGTGAGGCGGCTGTTGAGGTATTCGGGGCCCGTGTTGTGGA